>NC_042617.1:225696915-226425214 GCF_901001135.1 Rhinatrema bivittatum | reverse complement strand
GACGCGTATCCCTTTCCGCCCGCCACATGTATATATGTTAATGATCTGATTAGCTATTCCCTCCGATACCGTAACGTGCACCCAAAGTATTGCCTTTTTAACCAGCTTATTTACCGCATCTTTAACCTGAATATTTACCACCTACCCTGACCATGGCGTTAGTGTGTTGTTCAGTCAGCTTCGTACCGGACAGCGCCATGGACAACATGCATATATTGACTCTGGCGATATTTTTCATTTGGTTGAGAAGCAGAATGAGAAATGCTCGAATGAGAAATGCTCAAAATGCTTGGCAGATTGGAGAGGCCAACAGGGGAGCCCAGCAGCAAGGAGAACCCAGCCAACCGGAGAACCCAGCAGCAAGACTGGAGAACCCAGCAGCAAGACCCAAGGAGGTATGTGTTCTGTTTGGGTTCAACTGTACCTTCCATCTCTGGGCATCTCTGAGGCTCTGGACATGGATGCCTCTACGGACACCAGAGAGATGGGAGCCGCGCCAGGCCAGGGTTCAACTGAACCATCCATCTCTGGGTGTCTCTGAGGCTTCGGACATGGATGCCTCTACGGACGCCAGAGAGATGGGAGCCGCGCCAGGCCTTCATCCGGCATCTGCTAGGTGTTCTGAGGCTCCGGGGTCCAGCGGAGGCATGGATACCTCTACGGATGCCTCTACGGATGCCTCTACGGACGCCTCTACGGATGCCTCTACGGAAGCCTATACGGAGCCTTCCTCCTGCATCTAGAATTAGGCATCCCCGAGGCTGCTGATTGTAGTAGATGCTGAAATAAGAACGCATAGTTAATTTAAGAATACAAACTTGAGAATACACAGTGTTGCAGATCCATGTATGTACTGTTAAATAATTTATATGGGGTGCTAGTCAAACTATGTACACCAGAGAATCCACAGTGTGGCATATCCATGTATTTATTTATTTTATTTATTTAGCATTTTTCTATACCGACTTTCCAATAACAGAATTATTGATCAATTCGGTTTACATTCTCAACAATAACAATGACAAGTAAATGTCTTACAATGAACAGGTCGAATTAACTTGGGTTAAGATATATGGGGTTAATAACATAATTAAAAGGTACGGTGCCTAATGTAGTCTAGCTAAACAGGTGGTATTATAATGTTGTTAGATAATTAGACTGCCAAAGAATATGTGATTTCTAGAGGTCTATATAGTTCTCTAGCGTGTTCCCACGGAGGGGATCATTGGCAGGGATATTCCGCAAGTTGATGTTAAGGGAAAGCTTGGTTGAATAACCAAGTCTTGAGTCGTTTTTTAAATGTACTGGAGCATTGCACTGATCTGAGATCTGACGGGAGAGTGTTCCAGATTTTAGGACCTGCTGTGGAGAAAGCTCTTTTGCTTAATGCTGACTTCATCGGTGGGATTTGAAGGTTGTTTTTGTAGGCTTGTCTCACTGGTCTGGTAGAGGTGTGGAGTTGGAGAGGGAATTTGAGCTCGAGTGGTGCCAGGTTGTGTAGTGCCTTGTGGGTTACTGAGAGCACTTTGAAAAGTATTCTGAATTTGACGGGAAGCCAGTGTAGGCTTTTTAAGATGGGTGAGATGTGGTCTCTTTTGTTGGACTTGGTTAAGATCCTCGCTGCAGCGTTTTGCAGCATCTGTAGCGGTTTTATGGCGTTTGCAGGTAGACCCAGTAGAAGTGAGTTGCAGTAGTCTATTTTCGTGAGAATGATTGCTTGTAGAACTAATCGGAAGTCTTTAAAATGTAGGAGAGGTCTCAGTCTTTTTAGGACTTGTAATTTGAAAAATCCGTCCTTTACGATGTTATTTATGAGTGATCTGTAATTCATTTGATTGTCCAGTATAATTCCTAGATTTCTGACTTGTGGGGTCATTGTTAATTGGGTAGACATGATGGTACTTGGAAGTGTGTTGGTTCCATTTTGGGAGATGAGGAGATATTCTGTTTTGTTTTGATTAAGGATCAGGTTGAGGCCAGTGAGTAAGTTGTTGATGGCTTGTTGGCAAGAGTTCCAGAAGTCCAGAGTTTTTTGGAGAGATTCCGTAATTGGAATCAGTATCTGAACATCGTCTGCGTATAAGTAGTGGATGAGATTTAGGTTGATGAGGAGCTGGCAGAGTGGTAGGAGGTAAATATTGAATAATGTTGGAGAGAGTGACGATCCTTGTGGGACTCCTAAGTTGCAGGTGACTGGTTGAGATTCTTCCTTGTTGACCTTGACCTTATACTGTCTGTTCTGTAGGAATGATTTGAACCAGTTGAGGGCCTCATCTCTAATACCTATGTCTGACAGACGATCTATTAATGTGTTATGATTGACCGTGTCAAATGCTGCTGTTAGATCTAGGAGGATGAGGAGACAGGGATGTCTGTTTTCAAGATTCAGTAAAATAGAGTCCGTTAGTGAGATTAGTAGAGTTTCAGTGCTTCGAGATTGGCGGAAGCCGAACTGCGATGGGGAAAGAATGTTGTGGTCATTTAGGTATTCTGTTAGTTGTTTATTTGCAACTCGTTCCAAGATTTTTGCGATGAACGGTAGATTAGCTATTGGACGAAAATTAGCCGGGTTTTCTGGAGAAAGATTAGGTTTTTTTATTAGTGGTTTTATGATTGCCATTTTTAGTGGGTCGGGTACAAGCCCTTGAGAGAAGGAGCAATTGATGATTTGTGCGATGGGTTTGGAAATGGTTTCAGCACAAGAGATGAGGAGATTGGTGGGTATGGTATCCTGAGGGTGTGAAGAAGGTTTGAGCTTTTTTAGGATATTTTCGACCTCTAAGGATGAGGTCGGTTCAAATTCCCTAAGGCTAGCCTTTTGTGATGGGACAGCAGCTCGAGGTATTACTGGTGTAGTATAATTAATATTATTATTATTATTGGATTGCGTTAGTAGGTTTGGGATCTTGTTTTTGAAGTAGGTTGCCAGTTCTTCTGCTTTGCTTGCTGCTTTATCGTCTGGTATGGATGTCGATGGGGGTTTAGTGAGGGATGAGACCAAGGAAAAAAGCGCTCTCGGGTCGAAAATGAAGTGGTGGATTTTATGGGAGTAAAAGTCTCTTTTTGCTTGGAGGATGGATATTCTGTAATGGTGCATCGTGGTTTTGAATGCCGTGATGTTGGCATATGTTGGGTTTTTGCGCCAGTGTTGTTCTTTTTTTCTGAGATCCTGTTTTATGGATTTTAGTTTTGGGGTGTACCAAGGTTTTCTGTTGTCCTTGTTTGCTTGATGGGCTTTGGTGATAGTTGGGCATGTAGTATCGGCCACTTTTTTGGTAATGTTGTTCCAGGACGATATGGCTGAGTCCGCGTTCGTGAGGTCCAGTTGGTTAAGTTCATCTGATAGGCTGTTGCTGAGAATTTCCTGGCTGCACATTTTCTTGAATTGGATTGTGTTATTCTGCTTTTCAAGGGGGGTAGGAAGCTTTATCTTTAGTGCGGTGTTAATCAGCTTATGGTCTGACCAAGGAACTGGAAGGCATGTAGGGTGGGAGGAAGGAGTAAGTTCCTGGTTAATGAAAATGAGGTCCAGCGTATGACCAGCTTTGTGGGTGGGTTCCTTAATTATTTGTTTGAAACCCATGAAGTTTAGTGTGTTTAGGAAAGTTTCACAACTGTGAGAAAGGGGAGATACATCCACATGGAGGTTGAAGTCCCCCAAGAGTATCGCTGGTGTGTCGGCGTTGATGTGCTTTACTATAATTTCAATCAAAGGTGATGGATCGGTTTCAAGGTATCCTGGGGTGGCGTATGTAAGCCCGATTTGAAGGTGAGAGGATTTAAATACGGCAAATTCTAGAGAATGTGAAGATATTGATGTTTGTAGTGACATTCCTAATGCTTTTTTTTGCTGCAAGAAGAAGACCTCCTCCTCGTTTTTTGAGTCTGGGGATAGAGAGTATGTTGTACGAGTGAGTGGGGAGTTGGTTGATTGTAGCGATGTCTTCTGGTTTTAACCAGGTTTCTGTGATTGCGAATAAGTCTGTGTTTGTTTCCAGCAGATAGTCATGGAGCAGATGAGTTTTCTTAGTCAAAGACTGTGCGTTCAGCAGTGATAAGGTGAACAGTGAGAGGCCCAGTAGTTGGTTTAAAGGTGAGATGACGATAGGGATGAGTCTTTTTTGTAAAGAGTGTTGTAAGGCTTGTTTTTTTGCTGAGGGTCTTTTGAAGTTGTGGATGATGGGGATGGATGAGATCGCCATGATTGGTTTTGTAAGTGGGTTGGAGCTGGGATGAAGTTGACCCGGTCTGTCTGTGGTGGTCTTCCCTCGGGTCTACACGAAGGGGCGCACAAAGGGGCCAGCCCCTTTGACGCGCTCCTTCGACGCGCGGCGTTCGACGCGCGGCGTCTGGGAGGTCTATCAGATTTAAAGGGTGGCTGGTCCTTAGCCGATTGGCTGCCTTGCAGCCGTCTGTTGAGTGGCTGGCTGGCTTTCGGGGGCGGACTTGGCTAGCTCTGATAGGCTGTATGTTGTACTGTGGGCGGGCCTTGTCGCGTTTATTTTCTTTCTTTTTTTTTTTTTTTTTTATATACTTCACAGGGGCTGTGAATAATTTAAAGGCCAATCGGGGCTGTCCCCCGATTGGCTGGTCGGCGTGGGCGTCGGATCGCTGGGTTGGCTGCAGGCGCTGGAGGCGCTGTGGTTGGCTGGCAGCGAAGGGAGGAGGAAAGACCGGCTTGGCGGCGTCTGCGGCGAACGGCAGGGGGGCTGCCTCGTGGTCGGCGTCGGAGGCGGTCGTGGTAGGTGTAATTTTATCAGGCCTTACCCCGGCGGGTCTCCGGCGCCGATCGCGCAGGCCCTGCACCTCTCAATGCGCTTCCTCCTGCAGTGCCGGATCGTGAAAGGGCTCTCTCCTGGAGCCGCGAATAATTTAAAGGCCAATCGGGGCTGTCCCCCGATTGGCTGGTCGGCGTGGGCGTCGGATCGCTGGGTTGGCTGCAGGCGCTGGAGGCGCTGTGGTTGGCTGGCAGCGAAGGGAGGAGGAAAGACCGGCTCGGCGGCGTCTGCGGCGAACGGCAGGGGGGCTGCCTCGTGGTCGGCGTCGGAGGCGGTCGTGGTAGGTGTAATTTTATCAGGCCTTACCCCGGCGGGTCTCCAGCGCCGATCGCGCAGGCCCTGCACCTCTCAATGCGCTTCCTCCTGCCGTGCCGGAGCCGTGTATGTACTCCTCCTGCCGTGCCGTGCCGTGTATGTACTGGGAAACGTTTTCTATTTGCCCTACTAGTAAATCTATGTGCACCCGAGAATCCACAGTGTTGCATATCCATGTATGTGCTGTTAAACGATTTATATGTGTTCATCAATTAATTTGAATTTCATGTGTTTGCCTCTGTTGTATTCCATGCAGGCAGAGCATCATGCCATTGGCAGGCAGAGCATCATGCCATCGGCAGGCCAGGACGTTTCATTCGCACACGGACAACTCTGTTTGGCATGTGTGAGCGAGATGTTGTCCGAACCTACCGGCTGAGCTCACGGGCAATCTTGTTCCTCTATGAAGATCTGCGCTGTGACCTAGACCCCCTGGCCAATCGCCACCATGCTGTGCCAGGGTTGACAAAACTTCTCGGTGCCTTAAGTTTTTTTGGTACCGGAAGTTTTCAAAACCCTGTGAGTGTCATTGCTGGTATGACACAGGCCTCCATTTCACGGCATCTGTCGCAGGTGTTGAAGGCCATGATGAAGCAGATGAGGAAGTACATTGTCTATCCTTCAGATCCAGTGGAGCTGCAACAGATCCGCAGTGGGTTCATGGGTATTGCGGGGATGCCGAACGTGTTGGGTGCTATCGACTGCACTCATTGCGTTTACCAAGTCGGAGGAAGAGAGTGCGTTCCGGAATTGCAAGCACTTCCAGTCCATGAATGTGCAAGTCATTTGCGATGCACATCTTCGGATTCTAAATATTGTAGCGAAGTATCCTGGGAGCTGCCATGACGCCTACAATCTTGCACATTCAGCTCTGGGGACCCAATTCCCAGAGGGAAAGTATGGTGAAGGTTGGCTACTTGGTAAGTGACAATGGCTACTGCCTGGGATGTTATCTGTCATGTGTTCAGGTCTAGGGATGTTTGGGATGATCGGTATACAGTTATGTTTATGATGTTATGTTTATGATGTTTGGCGCTGTGAAGTTATTTTTGATGCATTCCGGATTATTGATCCTATAGGTGATGGCAGCTATGGCTGTAAGCCCTGGTTGTTAACTCCACTCCAGTCACCACGCACAGCCGCCAAAAAACTCTACAATGAGGCTCATAGCAGCACCAGAAACGTGATTGAGCACACATTTGGAGTTCTGAAGGGGTGTTTCCAATGTCTGGATCACTCAGGGGGAGCCCTGCAGTACAGTGCAGAAAAGGTGGTAAGCATAATTGTTGCCTGCTGCATGCTACACAACATTTGTCAGAGATTTGGTGTGGATGCAGAGGTAGCTGAAAACTTGCCACCAGATCTGCCTGTGGAACTGGCAGCTGAAGCGGACAACCCTGCACGGGGTCATGAAGTCCGACGAAGGATCATCAAACGTTATTTCTCTTGTAAGTTATTAAATGTCATACATTCGTTTTCCTAACTGCTCTTATTCTGTCTTATGGCACTACTCCTGTCTCCAGGGCCCCATTCTGAGTTCATCGCTCTGATTAATTCTAGATATTAATCATTTCTCTACCTGTACGGACTATTTACTCTTGTCTTTTTTTTGTTTCAGAAGCTATTTAACAATCCACCCCTCAGAACATTTCACAGCAAGATGACCCCTCCATCAAACCCTTTACAATCAGAAACGTATTGGTTAAAGTATAAAAAGTTAAAACTTTGTCAACCCGTTGTAACCTAATTTTCTGTCTTTCTTCTTGTATGAAAATCTAGGCCCTTTCCAGCATTCAAAATATTATTCATTGTCTTCAGTTTTTTAGGGTATTTCTTTTAGTATTAAATCTAAAAACTTTGTCAACCCATTGTAACCTAGTTTTCTTTCTTTCTTCTTGTATGAACATCTAGGCCTTTTCCCGCAACCAAAATATTTTTAATTGTCTAGGGTTTTTAATGGTTGAATTTATATCCCTTGAAGTGTTAAATCGATATAAAGTTTATAAACATTTAACTGACATTTTTTTCTTTCCTTGTATGAATATCAAAGTTTTTCACAGTAATAACTAAGAATGTGTGTCTACCCATTGTATACAACATTCTTGTCTTTTCTTGTATTTTATACTCTTGCATGTGGAGCACCTCTCCAGCACCAAGGATTCCACCCACCACCCCCCGTCTCTACTGCCCCCATCTGTACCTTCATAGCAGACATAGGGGATGGGGTGAAATTGACATTGACGTTATCAACCCGGTCTCTCCCCTGCCAAATGCAATGACAATGATGCTCCTATCCCCCATGTATAAATCTATAACAATTAAAAAAATAGCAATTATGTTATGTTGTAATATTGTCAACTTTGATTACTTAACTTTTTTTGGACATATTCAGTGCTAGATGTGACATTAAACGATACGTATGTAAATTGCAAAAATAACTTTTATTGAAAATTTTAAGATTGGTTAACGGAACGATAAGCTGAGGCTAGTTCTCGAATTGCGCCTATTAATTCCACCATCGTTTCTCGAATCGCATTTGCTTGAGCAGCCATCCCAGCGTTGAGGTCAGATCTCATCAACTGCACTTCCTGGAGGAGGAGTTCATTATGTTGATCCTGATGCGAGGTTATTCCACTCAAAAATTGCTCGCTCAGGCCATCATTTCCAAAAAGTGCCAGTTCTAGGTCCTGAGCTACTGACGCCATTTCCAGTACTGGTGGAGCGTCAGCCTGTAGCTGGGATGGTTGCGAATCAAGAAATGTTTCCAGGGGTGCTGAATCCTCAGGGGCCAGGGGAACCAATGCTTCTGGTGGTTGGCTGAGAGAAGACACATCAAACATGTTCAGTGTTACCACGTCCTCTGTTGACATGTGTTGGCTGGGGGAGTCAGCGCTCGACATCGGGAAGATGAAATCATCTGGCGTGGGGATTGATTCCTCGCTGGTAACATTGCCATCGTCCACTCTATCTGTGGGTAAAGATATAGAAAGAGGTTGCAGTCATTCTATAAGCTAGGAAGAGTGCATTGGACTTTATAGCAGTACCGTCGTTATACTCCAGACATTTGGCTCATGGAATCATGTGTTAAGTGTAGCCAAACTTTCAATCCGGAGGACAAAACAAAATAAAAAAGATATATATATATAACAGGAAAAGCACAGAGAGGCGTTACATATTTGCAAAATTTTATCAGACAGTATTATCATAAGGAGGGTGCCGGTAGGGCAATCAATCATGCACATCTCAAAATAACTGTTGGAAAAAAAGTGTAAACCAAGGAGAGAGAAAGAGCTATCAAACATCGGTCAACCCCTCATGAGCCATAAAGTTAACATGCAATGCTAACAAGATTTATGTACATGCATACCTCCACATGCTGCTGTGTCAGCGCCGTACTGCGTCTGCACGCCCACCACGACCTCCGGCCTGACAGTTCACAGAACCAGCTCCTCCACTGGTGTGAGCACGATGTTACATGGTGGCCCTCCACTGGTCCTCTTTGCTGAGGCATCTATTATTGCGGCCTTCTCTTTGACCTCTTTTCTGGTGTCGCGCCACTGGTGCTGCACCTGTTTAATGTCCCTGGGCTTGACAGAAAGGGAACTCACATCCTGAGCAATCTTTTCCCAAATCCTTTTCTTTGTCGAGCACGAAACCTTTGACTGGAAAAGAACCTTATATTTCTCGCAGACGGCACGGCACAATAATTCCTTCTCTTCATCCGTAAAGCGAGTGTTACAGGTTTGTTTTTTGGATAGCTGGCTCGCACTTGTGCCTTCCTGTTGTTCATGCTCAATGGCATACTCCTCAACCTCAGCGATTGTGTGCTTTCCCGGCATATTAATACCTGAACGGTAAAAAAATTACCGGTGATTAATGAATGGGAAGACAGCATGACGGAAATTAACAAAATCTGTGTTAATAAAATATACTAGAAACTATAGAGGCCCATGTACAGCATCAAGCAAGAGCCTGAAGTGCCTTCCAGTACTGGTTGCCAATCTTCGGACTCCGCCTCTACCCGTGCAATGCAATGTTTTCTGGACATCATTGTCTGAATCAGAGACAATAACAAGGGGAAAATTGACTGTGATGAAAATTTACCAAATGACAGCAAAAGTACAGGGCACAATGGAGAGCATACATCCAAGAGTCTAAACCTAAACATCAAAAACAGAATAAATGCAAAGAAGAGGGTAACATATACAGGTAACAGTGAAAATAACAAAAATCAAAAACCGAATAACTGCAAAGAAGAGGGAAACATATACAGGTTACAGTGAAAATAACAAACATCAAAACCAGAATAAATGCAGAGGGTAACATATACAGGTAACAGTGAAAATAAACATCAAAAACAGAATAAATGCAAAGAAGAGGGTAACATATACAGGTAACAGTGAAAATAACAAACATCAAAAACAGAATAACCGCTAAGAAGAGGGGCACGTATACAGCTAACAATCACCGTGAAAATCATGAACATCAAACAAATAATTACCGAAAGAAGAGGTGAACATATATTGCAAACAGGAAATTGAAAAACAGACCTGCCACCATGGATGTCGAGGCCATGGAGGGTAGCGAGAAAAAGGTGGGAACATCCATGTTCGCCGGCCAAGTTACCTTCCAACGTCCATGGCCTGTGGTGGAACCAAAGAAACGCCTAATTCTAGGCTTCATCCTTGAGCGCCCAAGCCTAAGCGCACAGAAAAGTGAGTAGCATAGGCACATGGAGCAACACAAGGGACGCCTAATTCTAGGCTTCAGCGTACATCATGGTCTACCTATCAACCTTTCCAGACTATCACGAAGGTTGGAAGATAGGCTGCCTTGAGCGCCGGAAAGGTTGGTTGAACGTTCGAAAGTGGCTAGCGTGGCCGCAGCATCCATGAATCCTGGTGGTACTTGTTGGAAAGAAAGAAGCGTGCATTGCTATGCCTACCTGCTGAAAGCCTTGCCAATCTCCCGATAGATATCTGACGGAACAGTTGTACACGGTGTGTCCTAGTCCAAAACAAATTCGAAAGGGACTTTTTCATTTGGTAGGATTGGTAGGATTATGACGTTGTGATGACATCACAAATGGGAAACAGCAGTTCCGAAAAGGCGGGAAAAAAGGCGGGAACGCCCATGTTCAGCCTTGAGCCCCAGTAGGGACATGGCAGAACCGAAGGGATGCCATTTTCTATGCTTCTGCCTTGAGCGCCCGAAAAGTTCAGCAGAAGGGACATAGCGGAACCGAAGGGATACCTAATTCTAGGCTTCATCCTTGAGTGCATGAAAAGTTTGTAGCGGTAGGGACATGGCGGAACCAAAGGGATGCCTAATTCTAGGCTTCGGCCTTGAGCGCCCGAAAAGTTCAGCAGAAGGGACATGGCAGAACCGAAGGGACGCCTAATTCTAGGCTTCATCCTTGAGCGCATGAAAAGTTCTGCAGAAGGGACATGGCGGAACCGAAGGGACGCTTAATTCTAGGCTTCATCCTTGAGTGCATGAAAAATTTGTAGCAGTAGGGATATGGCGGAACCAAAGGGACACCTAATTCTAAGCTTCAACCTTGAGCACCGAGAAAAGTTGGTAGCGGGGAACGGTGGCGAGAAAAAGGCAGGAACGTCCATGTTCAGCCTTGAGTGCCTGTAGGGACATGGTGGAACCGAAGGGACGCCTTTTTCTATGCTTCTGCCTTGAGCGCCCGAAAAGTTCAGCAGAAGGGACATGGCAGAACCAAAGGAACGCCTAATTCTAGGCTTCATCCTTGAGCGCATGAAAAGTTTGTAGCGGTAGGGACATGGCAGAACCAAAGGGATGCCTAATTCTAGGCTTCAGCCTTGAGTGCTTGGACAGTTTGTTGCAGTATGGACATGGTGGAACCAAAGGGACGCCTCAACGGGTGCTGGGAGCAGGTGGCAGGGTGCTTGCACATGCAATGCCAAGCCCGGACGGCCATTTTATTAATTGTTAGCAAGATGCCGAGAGGAAAACTGCCAAATTTTGCAGCGGAAGATGTGAGGCTGCTGGCGTCCCTCATCGTCCAGCGGGAATGGCACCTGTACTTCAGCCCTGGGTGCCCACGGGATCAGGATAGTGCTGATGAGGCTTGGCGGGTGCTCACGGCCCAATTCAACGCCCAGGCTTCCTACCCGAGGGAGGTAAGCTTGTAGGCCTCTGTTTCTTGTTATCTTCTAACATGCATGAAAAAAACCAAGTAAAATAACATATTTTCGGGGGGTTATTTTGTATAGCTGTGGGAAAACTGACACTTGACTTGTTTGAACCAAGGAAATTTCATTTATTTGGGTGGTTGTTTTGTATTGCTGTGCGCGACAATAGGACAACTGGTACTTGACTTGTTTGAAGTATTTGGGTAGTAGTTTTGTATTGCTGTGGGTGACAAAAGAAAAACAGACACTTCACTTGTTAGACTTGTTTGTTTTGAATTTATTTTTGCCTCAAAAGCAAAGTAAACGTTTTAGTTCAACTTGTGTTTCCTATTTCTATTGTATTACTGCCAGGTTGAGGCATTGAAGAAGCGGGCATGATGGATCTGGAGGGCGGAGCCAGATTACCTGAGGGCCCTGCAGGCCCACCACAGAGCCGAAGGTATGTGCAGTTAGAAAATGTCATGGTTGACATGCAAGCGTCAAGGTCTTCTTAACAAATGCCATGAAGAAATTTAACATTTGTACCATTCTTGATCTTTGCATGCGCAGCTGTGACAATTTTTCTATTTCTGTTTTCAGAGAGCAGCACGGATGACAGCTCCAGTGGTGAGGAATATGCTCCTCCAGAACAATTCCATGGTGAGCCTTTAAAATCATCGGCATACTTAAAGTATGTGGATGTTTAATGCCATTTGGCACACCTATGAAATGTGCATTTGTAAACGTCATACTCTCTGTTATTGTAGAGGTTATGTTTCTGTTTAAAATGTTGCTAAGTTCTCCCTCCTACACTGTTGGGGATGTTTTCATGTGTGACAGCAGTAATGCTTTTTCTCTTTTCAGACACTTCGGCAGAGACAGAAACAGAGGAGGATGAAGTGGCAACACCGAGAGTGTCCCCTCAGCCCACAATTGTGCCCCCCCTTGATTGAGCCCCCCCATGATTGAGCCACCCCCGTGATAGATCCCCCCCCTGTTATTTTTCCACCCCAACACTCTCCTGCCCCACCCGCTCCACCTGCCATGGGAGACGAGGAGGACATCGTCGTTGACGTTGTCCGCCCTGTCTCTCCTGGGCTTCCAGGGGCAGGTCATCAGCTGGATGGTGGCGCAGCGGCCGGGGAAGGCCCTCAGCCCTTGAGGGGTGCCTGGACGCTATGCTGATCCTCCTGGCGCAGATGATCCGTGGCCTGGTGACACAGGAGAGAATGGCAGTGCAGGCGGAGACCATCCTGCACGATCTGCACAGTGGCCAGCAGGAGATAATTGAGCTCCTGCGAACAATGGCAGGAGCTCAGTCCCTGCTTGTCATGGTGCGGGCTCCTGCAGGACAGGCACCGCCTGAGGACCATCAATGACGATGCTCCTCCTCCTCCCCCATGGCATGGTTCCTCCCCTTTTTTCCCCATGCCCCCTTATCAAAATGTCAAATTATTGCGAAACATACTTTTGTAAATAGTTTAAATTTCAAAATATATTTATTTTGCTTCAAAATGTTGGTTCGCGTTTCCTTTCCACAACTTATTGCATGTCACTTCTGTGGTGATACTGTGGCGATAATCAAGAACAGAATGACTGCCAAGGATGAAGAGCACATGTAGAGCATACAGGCAGAATACAAAGGGAAAATCTGACAGAAGAGGAGCCCATGGAATACAAAGAGAAAATCAACCAAACAGAAGAGGAGCACATGGAATACAAAGAGAAAATCTACAAAACAGAAGAGGAGCAATGGAATACAAAGGGAAACTCAACCAAACAGAAGAGGAGCACATGGAATACAAAGAGAAAATCTACAAAACAGAAGAGGAGCAATGGAATACAAAGGGAAACTCAACCAAACAGAAGAGGAGCACATGGAATACAAAGGGAAAATCAAACCAACAGAAGAGGAGCACATGGAATACAAAGGGAAACTCAACCATAGAGAAGAGGAGCACATGGAAAACAAAGAGAAAATCAACCAAACAGAAGAGGAGCACATGAAATATTGCCGCTCTGTGCAGTGTTTTGCTGCCTCCTCTTTATTCACGCCCTCTAGACTTGATGGATCCACAGTGTTTATCCCACACCCCTTTGAAGTCCTTCACATTTTTAGACTTCACCACTTCCTCCGGAAGGGCATTCCAGGCATCCACCACCCTTTCCGTGAAGAAATACTTCCTGACATTGGTTCTTAGTCTTCCTCCCTGGAGCCTCAGCTCGTGACCTCTGGTTCTGCTGATTTTTTTCTGATGGAAAAGGTTTGTCGTTGTCTTTGGATCATTAAAGTTTTTCAAGTATCTGAAAGTCTGAATCATATCACCCCTGCTCCTCCTTTCCTCTAGGGAGTACATATTTAGATTCTTCAATCTCTCCTCGTATGTCATCCGATGAAGACCCTCCACCTTCCTGGTCGCCCTTCTCTGTACCGCTTCCATCTTGTCTTTGTCTCTTTGTAGATACGGTCTCCAGAACTGAACACAGTACTCCAGGTGAGGCCTCACCAAGGACCTATACAAGGGGATAATCACTTCCCTTTTCTTACTCGATATTCCTCTCTCTATGCAGCCCAGCATTCTTCTGGCTTTTGCTATCGCCTTGTCGCATTGTTTCGCAGACTTCATATCATTAGACACTATCACCCCAAGGTCTCTCTCCTGCTCCGTGCACATCAGCCTTTCCCCCCCCCCATCGAATACAGTTCATTCGGATTTCCACTCATTCATAGAAACATATAGAAACATAGAAACATAGAAATGACGGCAGAAGAAGACCAAATGGCCCATCCAGTCTGCCCAGCAAGCTTCCCTCATTTTTTCTCTCATACTTATCTGTTTCTCTTAGCTCTTGGTTCTAATTCCCTTCCACCCCCACCATTAATGTAGAGAGCGGTGATGGAGCTGCATCCAAGTGAAATATCTAGCTTGATTAGTTAGAGGTAGTAGGGGTAGTAACCGCCGCAATAAGCAAGCTACACCCATGCTTATTTGTTTTTACCCAGATTATGTTATACAGCCCTTATTGGTTGTTTATCTTCTCCCCTGCCGTTGAAGCAGGGAGCTATGCTGGATATGCGTGAGGTATCAGTTTTTTTCTTCTCCCCTGCCGTTGAAGCAGAGAGCTATGCTGGATATGCATCGAAAGTGAAGTATCAGGCACATTTGGTTTGGGGTAGTAACCGCCGTAGCAAGCCAGCTACTCCCCGCTTTGTGAGTGTGAATCCTTTTTTCTTCTCCCCTGCCGTTGAAGTTATGCTGGATATGCGTGAAGTATCAGTTTTTCTTTTCCCCTGCCGTTGAAGCAGAGAGCTATGCTGGAAATTCGTGATGTATCGGTCTTTCTCCCATGCCGTTGAAGCAGAGAGCCATGCTGGATATGCGTCGAGAGTGAAGTATCAGGTACATTTGGTTTGGGGTAGTAACCGCCGTAACAAGCCAGCTACTCCCCGCTTTGTGAGTGCAAACCCTTTTTTCTTCTCCCCTGCCGTTTAAGCAGAGAGCTCTGCTGGATGTGTGAAGTAACAGTTTTTCTTCTCCCCTGCTGTTGAAGCAGAGAACTATGCTGGATATGCATTGAAAGTGAAGTATAAGAATGGAGTGATCAAGCTAGTTGAAAGGCATCAGGAATAGAGGAAGGTGGAGGTAGTAATTTGGTTATTTGGTTTGGGGTAGTAACCGCCGTAACAAGCCAGCTACTCCCCGCTTTGTGAGTGCAAACCCTTTTTTCTTCTCCCCTGCCGTTTAAGCAGAGAGCTCTGCTGGATGTGTGAAGTAACAGTTTTTCTTCTCCCCTGCTGTTGAAGCAGAGAACTATGCTGGATATGCATTGAAAGTGAAGTATAAGAATGGAGTGATCAAGCTAGTTGAAAGGCATCAGGAATAGAGGAAGGTGGAGGTAGTAATTTGGTTATTTGGTTTGGGGTAGTAACCACCGTAACAAGCCAGCTACTCCCGTCTTTGTGAGTGCAAATCCTTTTTTCCACATTTCCTCTTGCTGTTGAAGCTTAGAGCGATGTTGGAGTCACAGTAACCATGTGTATGTTTATTGAATAAGAGTATTGTCTCCAGGCAGTAGCCATCATTCTGGCGAGTCACCTACTCTTCATTGGCGGCCTCTTGACTTTATGAATCAACGATCACTTTATGAATCAACGATCACATATTATGTGTCAACCTTCGCTTTTTAATTCTACACAACAGCGAATATTCTAGTTGTTAATCATATATATTCTAGGATATCACAATAGCTGTTATAAAATAGAGTTCACATTTTTAAAGATGGCACCGGCCGTCCATTATTCCTACCATGTGACAGGGGCCGGCCAATGGCACGGATACCCTGTCACATGGTAAGGGCGAAGGGTCATCAGCGCCATTTTTGTTAGTGGCAGCTGACAGCCCGAGAGCGGGAGATCGCTCCCGGGAAACCCACTGGACCACCAGGTAATTTTCAAACATTTGGGGGGGGGGTCGGGAGGGTGGGGGAAGCTTAGGGAGCTGTTTTAAAGGGTCGGGGTGGGTTTAGGGGTTGTTTTTGTGTGCCGTTTTTCCCGCCCTCCCTCAAAACGATAAGAAAACCCCACAAACAATTTTGTGGGGTTTTCCTATCAGTTTCGGGGAGCCCTTGATTTCTGACGACTTTGAAAATATCGTACGATATTTTCAATCATCAGAAAAACGATTCACATCCCTATTCCTGGCTTCCACATCCTCTTCCCTGTGCTCCCTCTTTCCCCTTCTTGACTCTCCCTAACTCCTTCATCCCATCTCCCTGCCTGCCCAGCTACCCCAATCCCCTGTTTCCAATCCCTTCCTGCTCAGCAGTCCCACACTCCCTCTCTGTTCCACCTTCTTCCCAGCATCCCCAACCTCCTTTTCCCCACTCTCCACAGCGTGAAGAGATCATCAGCAGCATCACTCCCAAACTCAGCAGGTGAAGATAAAGTTTGTGTCTCATCAGGCCCAGAACAGCAGGAGCTGGCAATGTCTCAATCTGATCTGGGTGAAGGAAGAAACTGCCTCCCACTGGGCCAGAAAGAAGAGAAGGAATTTAGGTTCTATCAGGCACAATGTAAGAGAAGTTAACCAACTCCCACCCAGGCTAATAAGGAGGCATCCATCTGCTGGCCCAGCGACACACCTCCCAGGACCTCGCAACACACCAGTGTGTCCTGACACACCTGTTGTGAATCACTGCTATAGTGGATTCTTTGGAAGAGAGTGAGGAGATGCATAGTTGCAAGAGGTGCTTAGTTGCAAGGTTAGAGTGCATCATTTGATCTCAGTGCTTTATAAAACATTTAGATCTGCCATATGTGGAAAACATACCACAAATAATTTGATCCAGTTGTGGAATTTCGACTTGAGGTGTGAATATAATGCGAAAAGTTGGAAATCAATATGGAAATGGTCCAGAAATGTTACAATTTGTAAAAAAGGTCAAGAGCTATTCTATATGTTATTGCATAGAATGTACCATACTCCAGCTTTCTTTGCTAAATGTTGTAAAGTTGGCAACAACTGCTGGCAAGAGTGTGGGCAGATCGGGACATATATACATATGTGGTGAGGCTGTAGGGAAATACAGGTCTTTTGGACTGAGGTGTCTGAACATATTTTTCAGGTATGTGGCCAACAGCTTGAGGAAAATGGGGAGCTGTATCTATTGGGTCTGTGGCCCAATAGATAGTTGATGAGGGGCCGCAGGAAGCTGTTGGTCATCTCTACACATGCAGCGCTTCTGTTGATTGTGCACTGAAAGAAATATGTTCCTGATCTGAGAGACTGGGAGATTAAGGTGGCTGAGATTGCCATCATGGAAAAATTGACCTTCATACTACGGGTTCAGATATGAAACAATTTGGGGTCCTTATTGAATATGACAAGGGGGAGATGTGGACACTTAAAAAGAAGGCACCATTTTAAGAACATGCTATACTGGGTCAGACTAAGGGTCCATCAAGCCCAGCATCCTGTTTCCAACAGTGGCCAATCCAGGCCATAAGAACCTGGCAAGTACCCGAAAACTAAGTCTATTCCATGTTACTGTTGCTAGTTATAGCAGTGGCTATTTTCTAAGTCAACTTAATTAATAGCAGGTAATGGACTTCTCCTCCAAGAACTTATCCAATCCTTTTTTAAACACAGCTATACTAACTGCACTAACCACATCCTCTGGCAACAAATTCCAGAGTTTAATTGTGCGTTGAGAAAAAAATAACTTTCTCCGATTAGTTTTAAATGTGCCACATGCTAACTTCATGGAGTGCCCCCTAGTCTTTCTATTATCTGAAAGAATAAATAACCGATTCACATCTACCCGTTCTATACCTCTCATGATTTTAAACACCTCTATCATATCCCCCCTTAGCCGTTTCTTCTCCAAGCTGAAATGTCCTAACCTCTTCAGCCTTTCCTCATATGGGAGCTGTTCCATTCCCCTTATCATTTTGGTTGCCCTTCTCTGTACCTTCTCCATCGCAGTTATATCTTTTTTGAGATGCGGCGACCAGAATTATACACAGTATTCAAAGTGCGGTCTCACCATGGAGCGATACAGAGGCATTATGACATTTTCTGTTTTATTCACCATTCCTTTTCTAATAATTCCCAACATTCTGTTTGCTTTTTTGACTGCCGCAGCACACTGAACTAACGATTTCAATGTGTTATCCACTATTGACGCCTAGATCTCTTTCTTGGGTGGTAGCACCTTATATAGAACCTAACACTGTGTAACTATAACATGGGTTATTTTTCCTTATATGCATCACCTTGCACTTATCCACATTAAATTTAATCTGCCATTTCGATGCCCAATTTTCCAGTCTCACAAGTTCTTCCTGCAATTTTGGAGTACTTATGGGAACGGCTCTATATGGGTGGTGATGTTGTACTTGTATTGTATATGAGGATGTTCATGTCCTTGTATGGATATTAGTTGGGCTGTAGCATTGGTGTGAATAGATCTGGTTAATGTGATGGTGTTTTAATAAAATTAAAAAATAAAAAAATTTGCAGATGACACACAATTATTCAGAGTTGTTAAATCACAAGCAAATTGTGATAAATTGCAGGAGGGCCTTGCGAGACTGGTAGATTAGGCATCCAAATTGTAGATGAAATTTAATGTAGATATGTGGAAAGTGATGCGCATAGGGAAACGTAACCCACAATGTAGTTACATGATGCTAGGTTCCATATTAGGAGTTACCATCCAGGAAAAAGGTCTAGGTGTCATTGATAGATTGAATCATTTATTTATTTATTTAAATTCTTTTAATATACCGATGCTCAAGAACCAAATCTTATCGTACCGGTTTACAATAAACTAGGGGGAACCAATTAAACAATGAGAACAAAAGTTACATTATAACAGGGAGAGTAGAACTGGGCTGTTAGAAATTGTTTAACCTATCCTTTTTTTCTAACTGGAAGAGCATGGCATGTAAGTAGGCGCAAGTGCTTACATGGTGAGAATTATATACATATTTACAAGGTGTATTATGATTAAGCAAGTTTTATGAAAGTGCAGTTAGCCGAAATACAGATCATTTGAGTTCCGGAATACAGGTCCTTTGAGTTCCTGAAAGGGACGCAACCTTGGGGTAAGTGACTGTGAGGGTGACCCTAGGCTTCTTCATCAGCTCAGTGCTGCAGCGGTCAAAAAAGAAAACAGAATGTTAGGAATTATTAGGAAATGAATGGTACATAAAATGGAGAATGTCTTAATACCACTATATTGCTCCACGGTGAGACCACACCTTGAGTACTGTGTTCTAGTCTAGACGCTGCCACTCCAAAAAGATATAGCTGTACTGGAAAAGGTACAGAGAAGGCAACAAAAATGATAAAGGGAATGGAAGAGCTTCCCTATTATGAAAGGCTAAAAAGGATTGTTCAGTTTGGAGAAGAGATGGCTGAGGGGTGATATGACAGAGATCTATAAAATCATGAGGAGCAGAATGGGTAAATGTGAATAGGTTTGTTACTCTCAGATAATACGAGGACTAGGGGGCACTCCATGAAATTAGCAAGTAGCACATTGAAAATAAATAGGAGAAATTTATTTTTCACTCAATGCACAATTAAGCTCTGGAATTCATTGCCAGAGGATGTGATTCAGGCTGTTAGCATAGCTGGGTTTAAAAAAGGTTTGGACAAGTTCCTGGAGAAGTCCATAAACTGCTATTAATCATGTAGACTTAGGGAATAGCCACTACTTCAAGGCTTCCCAATCATGTCCTGTGGACTCCACAGTCAATTGGGATGTAAGCATATCCACAATAAAGATACATGAGATAAATTAAATTTGCATATCATTGAGAATTGGTATATGCAAATTTATCTCAGGCATATTCATTGTGGATTTCCTGGAAGCCCAACCAGCTGTGGAGTCCCGAGGGCAGGTTTAGGAAGCCCTGAACTACTTATTATTGGCATTAGTAGCATGGGATTTATTTACTCTTTGGGTACTTGCAACCTGGATTGACCACTGTTGGAAACAGGATACTGGGCTTGACAAGATACTGGGCTTGACAGGATACTGGTCTGACCCAGTAAGGGAACTTTTCATGTTCTTATGCATCACACTCCCTCTTAGGGTGATGCAAATTTGTGTTTGAGGCCCTCCTGGGTCTGGCCAGGGCAGCGTCATGATTCTTCTCTGTCCAGTGACTGTCTCTCCCAGTATGGTGTTCCCTACAGAAATGACTATGAAGCCACCTGAGGTCTGTTAGGTCTCTCCCAGGACAAACAAGAATTTTTCCTGCACGGCAGGTGTTCTTTGGGTAAGCAGCATGGCAATTGTCCACAAGGCATTTATTACTGGTTCTCTCTGAGATATGTTTATTTATTTATTTGATTTTATATTCCACTTTTCAATACTTCAAAGCGGATTACATTCAGTTACTATAGGTATTTCCCTAACCCCAATGGGCTTACAATCTAACTGGGTGATGCATCAAGCTAAATTAGTGCTCCAACGCATGTTATATCACATATGTCACACGATATGAACAATATTTGCATCTCCCCAACCAGATACACTCCCCTATTACAATGACCTCTTTGCATGTGATTTGCATGCATAAAAATGCAAATGCATACAAAGAAGGCCATTACTAGTCAATTTGCTGTACATATTTTATCGTGACTGACCAAGAAGGTGGTCAGCCACGATAAAATAACATCTATTTGAAATGCATTAGATGTGAGGCAGGAAGCCTGGGACCCTAACATGGTCCCAAAGCTCCCGCTTCACATTTAAAGCAGCAGAAAAAGAAAGTTGCATGCAAACAGGGATGTAGGACAGGGGTCACTGCTGACCCCTGTCTCAACTGGGGCTGCCATGACTCCCCCTTTCCCTCTCTTCAAAGCTAAAACAGAAAATGTGGCCCTGACCCCTCGCTTCCATGCCCCTACCCCTCCAAGTGACAAAGATCCCCCCCGATGCTATACCCTTCACCCCCATTTCCCCCAAGTGACAGAGATCACTGAAAATTAAAAAAAATAATAAAAAGGACCCCAGGCCTGGCTGCATCTCCCTCCCCGTATCCAGTGTGGGGGCTGGGTGCACTTTCACACCCAGCTCGGTCAGTGCCATTTTCCAAATTGGGGATAAGCTCCATGGATTAGACCTCGGCCATGTGGCCTGGGTACGATCCCCAGATATTACTCCAGTCACATGGCTGGGGCCAGGTCAGGTCAGTGCCAGTTTGAAAAATGGCACCAATGGGTGCGAGGGTGCATCAGGCCCCTATGCTGAATCCTTTTAAAGTTTGGGGGGGATGCAGGAGAGGGATCAGGGTGAGTGGGAAGGTGGGAATGTGGGGGCTGGGCCCAGGACCCTTTTTTGTTTTGTTTTTTTATTTTGAGTGAAGATCTCTGTCACTAGGGAGGGATGGGGGGATGGCATGGGGAGGAATATCTGTTACTTGGAGAGGTGGGGTGTATGGCAGTGAGGGGCTGGGGCTGCATTTTCTATTTTAGCTTTGGGGAGGGGGAAGGTGGGCTAGGGTTGTCACCACTCAGTTCTTTTTTTCATTAACATTTTGGAGGAATCGGGGCCACCTCAACTGGAAGCCCCAGGTTGAGATGGGGGTCAGCACTGACTCCCCCACTCTACCTCCCTATTTGCATGAAACCTTTTTGGGGGGGGCAGTGGCCCTTTAAGATGATGCAGTCTCATGCGGTTGGGGCCACCATCATGTTAAAGGGGCATTCACCACATTCTTTTGTCTTGCGGTGTTTGGCTACGAGACAGAAGAATGAGCCATACAGCCACAATCCTCTTTCAGAGGAGGGGCCTCATTAATGCAGCAACATCTCCTGCAAAAAAACATTGCAGCTTAGTGAATGCAGGGCTAAGTTTGTAGCTGAGGCAACAATATGGTGTCCCCAAAGGCACAAGGGTGTATTGTATCAGTTTGTTTGTTGCTATAGTTGGTAGTTGCAGCCTTGTGGGGCCCAGAATGAGCAGATGGAGTGAGTTCCTCCATATGTGGAAGGCTGTAAAATTCTCACTAAAGCCTGGGGGGGGGGGGGGGGGGGGGGGTTAGGAACTGAAATGAACTATAGCTGTATTGGTTGAAGTCTGAGCCCCACATGGGGTGTCACCTACTATATGTCCAGAGGCTTGCTTGGTCTTGTTGTTCTTGGACTTGGTCATGCTTGAAGTTGCAGAACAGTGTTTCCAAAAAAAAATTTGGGAAGTAATGTCTTTGAGGGTTGGAGTGTGCAAAGGCAAAGTCACTGGTGGCTGAAATGCTGTTAAGTTTTAGGGAACGTGTGAGTCAGGGATGAAGAAAGAAAAGGGGGAAGGTACAACAAAAAAAAAAGGGATTGACATAGTTATAAAGTCCGTGTTAAGTTTCATACAGTTAGGTTTATTAGGGGGAAAAAAGCATAATAAATTTGTTTATTCTCTATCTGCTTTTGTAATATAGAGAGGGGTGGGAGGGGACAGAAACTCATAAGCTTAATGCCTAATTGTCCATGTAGTAGGAGGAAAACAATGCTACCTAGACTAGTAAGAAAACAAATGAATCAGCTGGATGGGGCAGGCACACACTCTCAAACAAAAGGAAAAGAATGAGGAAGAAGGGAGGGCTCTTCTGAAAAAGAAGAAACTACCTGAAGGCAAATGGGAAAGAAGTGAAAATCAGATGAACAAGAAGAAAGGAATGGGAGTTAAATCAATATAAATTGCCTACTCCATAGACGACAACTGAAAGAGTAAGTGGGGCAAAGGGAGGTCAGAGGGAGAAAACTTTAGAAAGTTTGTGCTGCTTTTTTCCTTCAGCTGCCAGCCCCCTCCATGGCTTTCCACTCTCACAGATGGTATAATAAGATACAAAGGTTATTTTTCTGAAGATGTGGAGCAGGAAAAGTGGAGGTAGGGAGACAGCCTGCAAAGGAAAGCAGCAAGGGCAGTAGCAGGGCCATCTGTGAGGACTGAGAGGGGGGAAGGAAGTTTGGGGAAAGAAGTGTTTGTGGGAACCCTAATTATTAGGAGAAAAAAATAAGCAAACAAACTGCTAGGTGTTTGTAGGGTCCCAAAAAGAAGGAAGAAAGAGACTAAGTAGTAGTCAACTCTAAATGCCCTGGGACCAGAAGAGGGTTGCCAACTGGCTCCATATTTTCAGGACAGGTGGATACAGGCCTGGCTTTATCTTCTAGAGAGAGGCTGTGTGCAGATTGTGCTCCTACAGCAGAAATTATAAACGTTTATTTTTACATAGTTTGATTTATTTAACCTAATTTTAATATATTTTAGTTAAGTTTATATTGAGACATTGGTCTTCACTTTTATTTGGAATATATTTCATTTATTTAGACTTTTATTTGATTTGTTTGTCTGGGAGGAAGTTAGCTCCTCTCTCTCCCTTCTCCCATTCACTTTGCTTCAATTCACACACACACTTTTCTTTGTTTCAGAGTGAAGTTTTATATAGGCAGGGATAGTTTTTCAGGGCTTTAGTTTTAGGGTGCCTTTTGTTTTTAGGTAGGGCTAATTTCTAGGGATGTGAATCGTTTTTTGACGATTTAAAATATCGTCCAATATATTTTAAATCATCAAAAATCGTTAGAGGCGATATATAATAGGAATTCCCCCGATTTATCGTCAAAAATCGTAAATCGGGGGAAGGGGGAGGGGAAGGGGGAGGGCGGGAAAACAGGCACACTAAAACAACCCTAAAACCCACCCCGACCCTTTAAAATAAATCCCCCACCTTCCCGAACCCCCCCAAAATGTCTTAAATTACCTGGGGTCCAGTGGGGGGGGGGGTCCCGGTGTGATCTTCCACTCTCGGGCCACGGGTGCGTTGATAGAAATGGCGCCGGCGCTACCTTTGCCCTGTCAGACAAAGGTAGCGCCGGCGCCATTTTGGTTCCTGTCCCCCGACGTCATGAGCGTAGGAGATCGCTCCCGGACCCCCGCTGGACCCCCAGGGAGTTTTGGCCAGCTTGGGGAGGCCTCCTGAACCCCACAAGACTTGACAAAAGTCCAGCGGGGGTCCGGGAACGACCTCCTGCACTCGAATCGTGTTGCCGTATTGCAAAATGGCCATACGGCCGGCGCCATTTTGCAATACTCGGGCCTTTGCCCTGTCATATGACAGGGCAAAGGTAGCGCCGGCGCCATTTCTATCAACGCACCCGAGGTCCAAGAGTGGAAGATCACACCGGGACCCCCCCACTGGACCCCAGGTAATTTAAGACATTTTGGGGGGGTTCGGGAGGGTGGGGGATTTATTTTAAAGGGTCGGGGTGGGTTTTAGGGTTGTTTTAGTGTGCCGGTTTTCCCGCCCTCCCCCGATTTACGATTTACACGATATTTAAAAAAACAAAACCGCGACGATCCGATTCCCTTCCCCCCCCAGCCAAAATCGATCGTTAAGACGATCGATCACACAATTCACATCTCTACTAATTTCAAAACATTCCTTTCTTATTTGCTTCACAGTTTTACATTGTGTTGTACTCTTTCCTTCAGCCTCCCATTGGAGCTGCAGGGAGAGCTTTATTTCAACTGTTTTGCTTGATTTAGTTATTTAATTTCAACCCTTCCCCTACAATTGCCTTTTTTATTTTATTTTAGTTTTATAATTTAAAAGAGCAGCAAGGTCTTACCTTTTTATTTTCTTTTAATCACTGAGACTCCTAGAACTCCGTGAGGGGGAGTGGCTCAGCTACTCAGCCAGGCCACTGACTGAGCTCTAATTAGACATCTGCTGTAGGCCTTCCAAGAGCAGTCAAGGAGCCTTCATTTTTAAGTAAGTTTTATTTTTAATTTTATTTTGTACTTCTTACTCCCCTGTGCACTCTATTTTTAGTTTTAGGAGCATAGGTTCATTTAAGACTTCAGAGTTATTTCTCTTATTTTAACATATTTAATTAAAAATTTATTCTT
Organism: Rhinatrema bivittatum; assembly: GCF_901001135.1. Lineage (NCBI taxonomy): Eukaryota > Metazoa > Chordata > Amphibia > Gymnophiona > Rhinatrematidae > Rhinatrema > Rhinatrema bivittatum. The sequence goes on along the minus strand of NC_042617.1, from coordinate 226,400,562 downwards.
TAAGCAATCCTTCACCTCCCTTTTATTTTCAGTAGAGGCTGCTTCAATCCCAGTCCCCATTGCCTAGACCTCAATAAAAAGAACAGCCTGGACAATGGAGAAGAAGTAGTCTTGAACAAGCCCCAAGAAAGCTGTGGAGAAAAAAAGTGCCAGCTGGAAGTCAATACCAAAACAAACCATCCATGACTTTCTGGCTGGCATCCCAAAAGCTGCAGCAACAACATCAGCACCCCCAATTGCTGCACCCTTTCAAAATGCAGCACCCCTATGAGGAAAGTCTAAAGAGGTTAGGGCTGTTCAGCATGGAGAAGAGACAGCTGAGGGGGGGGGGGGGGATATGATAGAGGTCTTTAAAATCATGAGAGGTCTTGAACGAGTAGATGTGAATTGGTTGGTTATTTACACTTTCGGATAATAGAAGGACTAGGGAGCATGACGTTAGCAAGTTGCACATTTAAGACTAATCGGAGAAAAAATCTTTTTCACTCAACATGCAATTAAGCTCTGGAATTTGTTGCCAGATGATGTGGTTAGTGCAGATAGTGTAGCTGGGTTTAAAAAAAGGTTTGGATAAGTTCTTGGAGGAGAAGTCCGTTAACTGCTATTAATCAAGTTCACTTAGGGAATGGCCTCTGCTATTACTGGCATCAGTAGCATGGGATCTTCTTAGTGTTTGGATACTTGCCAGGTTCTTGTAGCCTGGTTTGGCCTCTGTTGGAAACAGGATGCTGGGGCTTGATGGACCCTTGGTCTGGCCCAGCATGGCAATTTCTTATGTTCTTATCCCAGCAGCAGTTAATAATGACATCTCTGCTGCTGCTGGACACAATACTCCTGTCCAAACACTGTCATCTACTGGGACAGAGGCTCCTCTTTTGAGGAATCCTGTAGTGGCTCACACTATTCCACCGGTCACTGCAAACATCATTCCTGCCTCAGCTCCATTCAATGCTGAGGCAGCCATTCTGGCTGGTGGGATTCCTCCTTCGACCCCTTCTACCTCAGAAGTATCTGCATCACCGACCAGAGAGACAAGCGGTGTCCTTGCTACTGCAGATAATACTAAAACACCTTAGGATTCAGCAGGGCACAGTAAAGACAAAGTTCAGAGCCCAAGTTCCTCCCCTGTCATTGCATCCACCTCTGCTGCAGTCAAACTGCCACAATTAAGATTCTATGCAGGAAGATGACTCCTAGCCAAGATGGCGATGCGAGAGGTTGCATGGTGAAGCTGCTCCTCTTCAAACTAAAATTTTCCTATCCACAATGCCTGCTAAGCAGAAAGGTAAACTACGGGTGTACCCCCCTCAACCCATCTTACCTAGCGGCCAAAATATGATTGTATCGTATGTAGCCCCAATGTCGGAAGTTAAGGGGGGTGATAGCCCCATTGCAATGAGTGGAGAGGGAGGTCTCTCACCGCCTGGGGATACCACACTTAGCTCCCCTGATTGCAGGCCGCTTCCGGCTCCAGCGACTATGGCGAGGCCTCTTGAAGCGGCGCAGGGAGATGAGATCATCTACCCAAAGGGAGGGGGATGCCGAGAGAGTGAAACCGTGCCTGCAGTGCAGCTCTTCTCTACCCGATGGAAACAACGTGGCCTGGAGGACTGGAGGGATTGGTTTCATCATTATCTCCAGTTGACCCAGTAGAAGAGGAATGCAGGATTCGGGAAGTCCAAACGCTGGAACCTGGAGGTTTACCGGCTGCCCAGGCAGGGGGTGAGTTTTTAAAACTACCCCCTAAACCGGCAGTAGTCACCCTGGACAATTTGTGGGACTTATTAGCCAGTTTGGGGAAATTAGTCAACGTGTGAGAGAACAAATACTCTAAGATGGAAAAAGAGATGCTATCCCTTAATCACAACCTGGGAGGACAAATATATGAAATGGGAAATAAGTTATCAGATTTTGATCATAAAGTTACTCAAGTCCAAGCAGTAAATGAGAACCTCATTAAGGACATTGGTATTCAATCAAAGAGACTGGAGTTTCTTGACACCTTTACGAGACATTTGAATTTGAGGTTTCTTAATTTTCCCAGAGCTTTGGGCGAGAATACCCAAAGCACTTTGAAAAAGTTTCTTTTTGAATGTTTAAAGTTTGAAGAACCTCAAATACCTATGAATAACAAAGCTTATTTTCTGACCAGGTCGATGAAAAGAACTGGAGGAAATCATTTGGAAGCCATGGAAAACTTAGCTCAATTTATTGAAAGTTCTGCGGTAGAAATTATAGATAGAGGAACTTTGATGGTCTCTTTCGTCACAGAAAGAGATGTTAGTAAAATAATGCAAAATTATTTTCTAAATATGGGTGTAGAATTTCATGGCCAGGTAGTAAAAATCTTTCTGGATTTATCTAGACCGATACAGGTTAGAAGGGAGTTCTTAAGTTTAAGGCCACAAGTATTGGCATTAGGTTATACTTTTGTACTTAAATATCTTTGTCATTGTTTTGTAGGCCGCAAAGATGAGAGCTTTGTATTCACAATTGTAGAACAACTTAAGTCCTTTTTGTATGCCAGGAATGTGACTAATACCATCAAAGAAGGCTAAGACAATCATGATAAAGTAAACCGACATTTGCATTAAGCCAGTTTTTCTTGTATTATTAGTATATTATTGTAACTCTCCCTTAAAATTTCTGGCTAGGAGTCATAATTGTTTCCTCGCAATATAAGATATGTATGGCTATTTTGGCTGCTATCACTGTTTTGTTTTTATAGTTATAATATTTGTCTTATTTTTTTCCTGTTGAAGTATGTGAAAATACTTTGTGAAAAATCAATAAAATATGAATAATAAAAAAAAAAGATTCTATGCAGTGGCAGTATCGGATGCTGCATTTAGTGGCTGTGCTGGGGGCAATGGAAGATGAACTCAATAGTAAGGATCAGGCAGTAGAGGAATCCCATACCCAATAAAATATGTCATCTACCCCTTCCAAGGGCTAACCATGGGGTCAGGTGCCCAGCAATGGGAGGGGAAACTATAGAGGACCACATTATGACATTGGCTGATGTGGTGGTCGGTAGGATGTACAGAAAAATATTTCTTCTTCATACGCTGGCCACCCACACATAGGATACTCTCTTGACCTAATTTTTGTTAATTCCATGATAGTAAGTTTGCAGTTCCAATTTATCACTCCCACTGCTGGCCAGATCCATGGTCAGACCATGCGCTGATTGATTTCAAATTCTGTGTTTCTAGTGAGAGTGCACACAGTTTTGTCGCCTTCTACTGAATTTATAATTAAATGAAGCTACATAGATCAAGATAAATTCTCTGAAATGATAGCATGTGAGTTACCCTCTTTTGTTTACCTACTGATGGTGAATCAGCAGTCAACAATTGGGACACTCTCTTAACTATATTAGATAATATCACACCTTATAAATCTGTTCCTTACCATCAAGCTCTTGAGGACAGGAGATGGACAATTCCTGAAATCAGTGATTCCCGATGTCAATTACAAAAACTAGAACGCATTTGGCGGAAATATCAGCCTAGTCATCTCTGTAATCTTTTAACAGCCAAGAAAACGTTGTATTCTCTGGAAATTCATGAAATTGGCTTTAATTCCAAGGCTTTTTTCAGTATTGCAAAAAAGATTACTAGCGATCCTTACATCTATATAAATAAAAATGTTAAATAGTTTGTACGTCATCGCTAATCTCGCCAACCGCTTAACCGAATGCGTTCAAATTTGCACACAACATTCACTTCCTATAAGGGAAGGATCTTATACACTTACATTACATATAGGTCACACCTGTGACAAGTAATACAAGTTTAAAAATTGCTTACACAAAACAGTGACATCTGGTGGCCGTTGGCGCAAGCGCAGCCTCTTACACCTTTCACACACACTCACACACCACACCCTACCCCCACACACCACACCCTACCCCCACACAGGGCACTCACACACCACACCCTACCCCCACACTCCCTCATAACACACAGAAATCCACACTCATCACACCACACACCCCCACCCACACGCCTGCCAATGTCACTTACTTCACCCACCCTCCCAAAACACACCAAAGCACGAATTCCTGGCTGCTACATTGGGAAGCCACGCATTTCATACACCCTCCGATTTTAAATTAAAGTACCCTCTTCCACCCACCCATGCACTGCACTCCGATCACACACTACACCTGAAACAAGTCCGTGCTTCTCCGCTGGCACCACAGGAACGGTCTGGGACACATCGCATTCAGTAGGGCCGTCGGATGCCAGCAACTAAAATGGCGCCGGCGAACCTTGCCCTTACTATGCTATACGGAGACAACAATGACGTTGGTACACCATGTGACATAGTAAGGGCAAGAGCCCGTCGGCGCCATATCCTCAGCGGACATTTGCCCTTACTAGGTCAGGAATCCTGACGCACCACTTTCACCAGTGAAGTTTTGTGACATGGCAGCCGGCGGAACAAACCCTAGCACACACCCTCGCCCCCGGCTGGCAGTTTACACAGGTAGCCGGGGAGGAGCACGGTGGGGGACCGTTCTCATTTTCCGCCACGCGTTTTTCACAGGGGGGGCACTCATTCTCCACATCTCCCGAGAGGGGGGCTGTAGCGTGGGTTGCTCTATTTCGCTGGGTTGGGGGGGGGGGCCAGGAAGGTGTGCTTGCATATTTAAACTATTCTTTGCTGGTGCTGTTCATTTGGAGTAAAAAAAAAACAAAAAACCACAAACTATAACCTTTACTGATCTCTGAAAGCTAGCGGATTAGCCCTCCAAAAGAAACTTCTCTACAGACACATTACTAGGTGGATTAGGCACTCCCGTATTTTTATCCCTAAGGATCACAACCTCCCACTGACTGACCACATTTATATACACCAATTCATTTCTTATCTATCAGCGTCGTAACTGCTTTTTAAGGATCCTCTTACCTAAGAAGGCATTAATTTTTGCCCTGTGCATTTCTCTTGCTCTTCGGACATTACAGTCCCATTTCCCTTGATCCTTTTACACACCATTCATACATCTCTTGCAATTCACCAAATTGATGCCTCACAGAAAATCTAACTTACATCGGCGTACTCGCGCTGCACTAGCGGCACAATACTTTAGAACTAGGCGCACGGAGGAGGAACGGGCAGCAAAAAAACAGCACAACAAGGAAAGAATAGCTGTAGGAAGACAGCAGGAAGCGGCCGAGCAACGTGCATCCAGACTGCTAGAGGCACGCTTGCGATCACGGCAAGCACATTCCGCTGCTCACAATCTCCTTCGTTCACAACACCATGCCCATGAAACGCTGACAGTGGCTGAAATCCCTCTAACACCGACAGCACCTCAACGTCAGCCATGGATCCCACATCAACTGGCCAAACATTATAATCGACTTGCTTTCTGATACAACCCACATCAGGATTATACTTTCATACGGCATGTTCTCATTGGCTCTATGACACACGTGTGTCCATTCTGCAAGGCTATGAAATTTCTGGGAGAAACAAAGGGGATGTGTTGCTATAAAAAATTTAAGGACCAATATCATAGAAGCTACAATCTTGACAGGACCTTTCAAAGGTGAAGATGTACTCATTCCTCGCATCCCTATCATTCCAACAGATCTGCCATTTCAATTTAAAAGATTGCAATTCCCAATTAGATTGGCATTTGCAATAACCATCAACAAAGCTCAAGGACAATCTATACACCTCTGTGGTTTACATCTAGAAACCGATTGCTTCTCACATGGACAATTGTATGTTGCATGTTCACGAGTAGGCAAACCTGACAATTTGTATATCTGCACTAACGATGGAACAATAAAAAATGTCGTATACCCACAAGCATTGCAAAATTAAACATATTACAGATATCCCCTGGCTCTGTTCTGTTTTTTCAACTTAACCAGGCTCAGCCACAGCAACGCGTGGCAGGGTACAGCTAGTATTAAATAAAAGCAATCAAAACACTTCAGACTACATTGCATGCAATGATTCTAAAAATTACTTGAATCATAAAGTTTCTGATTTATTTGCCACTTTTCAGATAGTGTCATCATGGCATACTACCAATTTAGGCTCTCAAACAATTCTTTGTTCCACGTTTAGCAATACTTCTACCATTGAGGTATCTAATATCATTGCAAAAATGAATTCTTCATTTTGTCCTTTAAACATCTGTAATATTCTGATATTTAATCACCCCATCTCTTGCCACCTTAGTTAATTTGACACTGTCTGAAGGAATTGTACCAACTATCTTAAAAAAAAATCCTCAGGCCCTTATTAAAAAAGCCTGGGCTAGATCCTACAGTGTCTGCAAATTTTAGGCCAATTTCATTGTTACCTTTTATTGCAGAACTCTTAGAGGCAGTTGTTTTAAAACTGCTGTCGGAATTCTTAGAAGAACATCAGCTTCTAAACCAGTATCAATTAGGTTTTAAGATATCTATGAATACTAAGATCTTGATACTATATCGCTACTCAGTAATCTAAGACATGGCCTGGATAGCAGGCAGAGCTACATGCTGGTGATGTTAGGCATAGCATCAGCCTTTGACACACTGGATCATGACATTTTGCTTTACCATTTGAAGGAATGTGGTATTTCCAGTCAAGTACTTGATATACATCTTACTTGTGAGGACCAACCCGACAAGTTAGAATGAAAGACAAAAGCTCTTCTTGGTATTCAAATGTTATCCTCATTGTTCCAAAGTAACCTGCTGAATCATGTAACTATGTAATACTATTGCATTTTTGTAAATTCTCTTTTCCATTTTATTTTATCGCTCTTTATTGGTTTCATTCTGTTAAGTTTGTTTCTTCCTTGCTTCCTATATCCTATTTATCGGTTGTCCTGTTTCCCCCTCCCCTGTTTATTGTACTTTCCATCATTTTGTTAAAATGTAAACCGATATGATGGGTATTTTAATGTCGGTATAGAAAAGCTGTTAAATAAATAAATAAATAAATAAATAAATAAATAAATAAATACCGATGTACTCCAAGGCTCGGTTCTCTCATCAGCACTTTTCAATATATATCTTGCACCCATTTGCAAAATTCTAGCCAACTTATGTGATGGATACAAAATCTTTGCTGATGATACTCAATTTTTTATTAAACTACTCACTTCTTGGCCTGACATTGTAAGTTTTGTGAGCATCTTTCTGTCAGCCTTCAATCATTGGCTTCGCCATAACAAATTGTCACTAAATATTTCAAAAACCGAATTCATGATAATTCAGTGATCAACCAGCCTTGTTATCCCTTCTATTATGCTGGATGATCATAAATATTACCACATGCCAAAAGTCTTGGGATATGGCTGGACCACAAGCTGTCTTTTAACCATCATATCAAAACAGTCATAAAGAATTTTTTTTTAAGCTCAGGGTACTCTGTGGCCTAAAAAAGCTTTTGGAACCTAGTAATTTCAGACTAGTAGTCCAAGCATCACTATTACCCACCCTAGACTATTGTAATGCCATCTATCTTGGCCTCCCAGATATTGCATTAAAGCCACTCCAACTATTGTTAAATTCTACAGCTCATTTGATTAGTGGCACAAAGCTATCTGATCACATCACACCAACTCTTCATCAATTTCAATGGTTACCTGTTCATTATCATATTCAATCAAAAGTGTTTTTGTTAATGCATAAGCTTCTCAGCACTAATTCCATGCCCTGGACAACTTTTCTGCTATGTGTATACCAGGTTACGAGGAATCTAAGATCTCAGGCAAGAGGGTTTCTAGAGGTGCCATCAATTAAATCTGCATAAAACATAAGAGCATAAGAACATAAGAAATTGCCATGCTGGTTCAGACCAAGGGTCCATCAAGCCCAGCATGGTTTCCACAGAGGCCAAACCAGGCCACAAGAACCTGGCACTGATCGAAACACTAAGAAGATCCCATGCTACTGATGCAATTAATAGCAGTGGCTATTCCCTAAGTAAACTTGATTAATAGCCATTAATGGATTTCTCCTCCAAGAACCTATCCAAACCTTTTTTGAACCCAGCTACACTAACCGCACTAACCACATCCTCTAGCAACAAATTCCAAAGCTTTATTGTGCGTTGAGTGAAAAATAATTTTCTCCGATTAGTCTTAAATGTGCTACTTGCTAACTTCATGGAATGCTCCCTAGTCCTTCTATTATTCGAAAGTGTAAATAACCGAGTCACATCTACTCGTTCAAGACCTCTCATGATCTTAAAGACCTCTATCATATCCCCCCTCAGCCGTCTCTTCTCCAAGCTGAACAGCCCTAACCTCTTCAGCCTTTCCTCATAGGGGGGCTATTCCATCCCCTTTATCATTTTGGTTGCCCTTCTCTGTACCTTCTCCATCGTAGCTATATCTTTTTTGAGATGCGGTGACCAGAATTGTACACAGTATTCAAGGTGCGGTCTCACCATGGAACGATATAGAGGCATTATGACATTTTCCGTTCTATTAACCATTCCCTTCCTACTAATTCCTAACATTCTGTTTGCTTTTTTGACTGCTGCAGCACACTGAGCCGACGATTTTAAAGTATATTCCACTATGATGCCTAGATCTTTTTCCTGGGTGCTAGCTCCTAATATGGAACCTAACATCGTGTAACTACAGCAAGGGTTATTTTTCCCTATATGCAACACCTTGTACTTGTCCACATTAAATTTCATCTGGATTTGGATGCCCAATCTTCCAGTCTTGCAAGATCCTCCTGTACTGTATCACAGTCTGCTTGTGATTTAACTACTCTGAATAATTTTGTATCATCCGCAAATTTGATAACCTCACTCGTCATATTCCTTTCCAGATCATTTATATATATATATTGAAAAGCACCGGTCCAAGTACAGATCCCTGAGGCACTCCACTGTTTACCCTTTTCCACTGAGAAAATTGACCATTTAATCCTACTCTCTGTTTCCTGTCTTTTAACCAGTTTCTAATCCACGAAAGGACATCGCCTCCTATCCCATGACTTTAGTTTTTTTAGAAGCCTCTCATGAGGGACTTTGTCAAACGCCTTCTGAAAATCCAAATACACTACATCTACCGGTTCACCTTTATCCACATGTTTATTAACTCCTTCAAAAAAATGAAGCAGATTTGTTAGGCAAGACTTCCCTTGGGTAAATCCATGTTGACTGTGTTCCATTAAATCATTTCTTTCTATTTGCTCCTCGATTTTGATCTTGAGAATAATTTCCACTATTTTTCCTGGCACTGAAGTCAGGCTCACTGGTCTATAGTTACCCGGATCGCCCCTGTAGCCTTTTTTAAATATTGGGGTTACATTGGCCACCCTCCAGTCTTCAGGTACAATGGATGATTTTAATGATAGGTTATAAATTTTAACTAATAGATCAGAAATTTCATTTTTGAGTTCCTTCAGTACCCTAGGATGCATACCATCCAGTCCAGGTGATTTGCTACTCTTTAGTTTGTCAATCTGGCCTACTACATCTTCCAGGTTCACAGTGATTTCGTTTAGTTCGTCTGACTCATCACCACTGAAAACCATCTCCGGAAGTGGTATCTCCCCAACATCCTCATTAGTAAACACAGAAGCAAAGAATTCACAGGTTTCTTGCTTTGGATATATTTTTAAAAGTTTTTATTATCAGTTTTTGCCTCTATGGCCAACTTCATTTCAAATTCTCTTTTCGCCTGTCTTATCAATGTTTTACACTTAACTTGACAATGCTTATGTTTTATCCTATTTTCTTCAGATGGATACTTCTTCCAATTTTTGAAGGATTTTTTTTTGGCTAAAATAACCTCTTTCACCTCACCTTTTAACCATGATGGTAATCGTTTTGCCTTCCTTCCACCTTTCTTAATGCGTGGAATACATATGGACTGCGCCTCTAGGATTGTCTTTTTAAACAATGTCCAAGCCTGTTGAACACTTTTAACCTTTGCAGCTGCACCTTTCAGTTTTTTCTATTTCCTCATTTTATCAAAGTTTCCCTTTTGAAAGTTTAGTGTTAGAGCTGCAGATTTACTTATTGTCCCCCTTCCAGTTATTAGTTTAAATTTGATCATGTTATGATCACTGTTGCCAAGTGACCCCACCACCATTACCTCTCTCACCAAATCCTGCGTTCCACTAAGAATTAAATCTAAAATAGCTCCCTCTCTTGTTGGTTCCTGAACCAATTGCTCCGTGAAGTAATCATTTATTACATCCAGGAACTTTATGTCTCTAGCAAGTCCTGATGTTACATTTACCCAGTCAATATTGGGGTAATTGAAATCTCCCATTATTATTGCACTGCCAAATTGGTTAGCTTCCCTGATTTCTCTTAGCATTTCTCTGACCATTTTGTCCAGGTGGACAGTAGTATAGTCCTATCACTATACTCTTTCCCACCACACATGGAATTTCTACCCATATAGATTCTACTGAGCTTTAGTCTCTTACATGATCTTTATCTTGTTGGACTCTATACCCTCCCAGACATAAAGTGCCACACCCCCACCAAGTTAATCCTCCCTCTCATTGCGATATAATTTGTACTCTGATATAGCACTGTCCCATTGGTTATCCTTCTTCCACCAAGTCTCTGTGATGCCAATTTTGTCAATCTCATCATTTCCTGCTATACACTCTAACTCTCCCATTTTACTTCTTAGACTTCTGGCATTGGCATACAGACATTTCAAAGTGTGTTTTTTGTTTGTTTTAACAACCTGCTTTTCATTTGTTTGGGATAATTTGTAAATCATTAGCTTTGGTGATTTTTTACATATAGACATATGGACTGTGTTTGCTTTTAATGGAACCTCTCTGTTGGGATGCCCTAACTCTCCTGTTTCACTAGTATCCTTCAAGGATACATTTCTCCAAACCATGCACTGCTGAGTGACTGTCGGCTTTCCCCCTTGTTCTAGTTTAAAAGCTGCTCTATCTCCTTTTTGAAAGTTAGTGCCAGCAGCTTGGTTCCACTCTGGTTAAGGTGGGGCCCATCCTTTCGGAAAAGTCTCCCCTTTCCCCCAAACGTTTCCCCAGTTCCTTACAAAGCTGAATTCCTCTTTCCTGCACCATCGTCTCATCCACGCATTGAAACTCTGGAGCTCTGCCTGCCTCTGGGGACCTGCACGTGGAACAGGAAGCATTTCAGAGAATGCCACCCTGGAGCTTCTGGATTTCAGCTTCCTACCTAAAATCCTAAATTTGGCTTCCAGAACCTCTCTCCCACATTTTCCTATGTCATTGGTGCCCACATGTACCACGACAGCCGGCTCCTCCCCAGCACTGTCTATAATCCTATCTAGGTCATGCGTGAGGTCTGCCACCTTCACACCAGGCAGGCAAGTTACCAGGCGGTCCTCACGTCCACCAGCCACCCTGCTATCTACATTTCTAATAATCGAATCACCATCTATGATGGCTGGCCTAACCCTTCCCTCCTGGGCAGTAGCCCTGGGAGACTTATCCTCAGTGCAAGAGGACAATACATCACCTGTAGAGCAGGTCCTTGCTACAGGATCACTTCCTGCTACACCAGGGTGATGTTCTCCTACTGGGAGACCTTTCTGATCCAAGGCAGCACTGGGGCTGCCAGACTGGATTTGGGACTTGGCTACTAAGTCCCTGAAGGTCTCATCAAAGCACCTCTCTGTCTCCCTCAGCTCCTTCAAGTCTGCTACTCTAGCCTCCAGAGATTGGACTCGTTCCCTGAGAGCCAGGAGCTCTTTGCACCGAGTGCACACATACAATCTCTCACCGGCAGGTAAAAAATCATACATCTGACACTCAGTGCAAAAGACTGGAAAACCCCCCTCATGCTGCTGGACTGCTGCCTTCATCTTAGTTTTATTGAGTTCCTAGTTAAGTTTAGGATACTAAGGGAGTTGGAATGAGAGTACTTTAAATTTACAGGTGAATTTACTAATTAATCAGCTAGGTCCTACAAGGGGATGATTAAACTTTCAATAAGGGCTGGTACAATAGTATGATTTAGATAAGACCCTGATTGATTTTTAATGAGAAAGTGTCTCGTGCCTAAAAATCAAGGACTGCGTGGGTGGGAAAGACAGATTCTAGAATTAACTATCTCTGGTTTGCTTATTACCTCAGACAGACACAAACTCTAAATAATATATCCCTTAATTTCACCTTTCACCAAACCTTTATAAGCCCAAAAATTTCTGAAAGCTATACTTACCAATCCTCTTTAACCACGGTTAAATTAATCTTCACTCAGTTAATGGAAGGGTTTGAGATTCGTGCGCCATTAGGCGCGTGCTTCCGGTCCTCCTCTACTGCAAAGGGTGCAGGGCCTCTGGCAGCTGAGGCTGTGGAAGTCAATCCCTGGAATGCTTGCGGTGACCTCTGGACTCCTCTCCCAGGGGATGCTGGGAGCAGGATGCAGATGAGCCTTCCGGTCCTCCTCTACTGCAAAGGGTGCGGGGCCTCTGGAAGCTGGGGCTGTGGAAGTCAATCCCTGGATTGCTTGTGGTGACCGCTGGACTCCTCTCCTGGGGGATGCTGGGAGCAGGATACAGATGAGCCTTCCGGTCCTCCTCTACTGCAAAGGGTGTGGGGCCTCTGGAAGCTGGGGCTGTGGAAGTCAATCCCTGGATCGCTTGTGGTGACCACTGGACTCCTCTCCTGGGGGATGCTGGGAGCAGTATGCAGATGAGCTTTCCGGTCCTCCAAGTCCTAAAACGTATTGGGTTCAAGTAGGATCCCCTATCCACCCCCCCTCCCCGGACCTCTCCCAACCCTCAAACCACTCTCCTGTGCCCCATTACATAAAAAATGTAAAAGTCAGCAGTTGGAAGGGCCCACAGCACCCTCTATCTCCAGGCCTTATTGGTGCCATTTTCCATGTGACTTAGAGGGTCCAGGGTAAGTGGGTGGGGGAACCACTATGTACCAACAGAGTGTTTTCTTAATATCAGGGATAGAATGGGGTTTTGGGAAACTGGTGTGGGGGGGGGGGGGGGAAACTGAGAAGTCCAGTTTTATATGGAAAGAAGGATTAGGGGGACCTTATGGCCACATTTTATATCTTTCTGATTGAGTTGGGGGGGGGGGGGGGGTTGTGATCAAGTGATTATTTACTTTAATTTTTGAGGTTTGATTATTGGGGCTGCTTGAAGTGGCTGCCCTGTGCTGAGGAAGAGGGTTAGGTTTCATTCCTGCACATGTTTTATAATGTTGGTCACTTTTTTTATATGGTTGGCCCTTTAAAACTAATATGGGAGCATGAGGACCAGTGTTAAGGTCTCGATGCTTCTGCATTAGATTACCATTTTGCCAGTAGCTGTAGCTAAATTAATGTTGCTGACTACTTTCAAAGGATTACCTATGAATGATCTTCTTTGCATGAATTTGCAAAATTCATGTATGCAAATCCCATGCAAAGCAGCCCATTGAATAGGGAAGGGAATCTAGGGGAGATACATAAATTATTGCACATATTGAGCAATATCACCGCAATAGGGCTATATGGCGCGATATACACTAGAGATAGTTCCGATTCATATGTGGGTTTTTTTTCATCGGACCCGATCGCGGTTTTGTTTATCGGCTGCGCCCGAGCCGATAAACAAAAAACCCACCCCGACCCTTTAAAACTAATCCCTTAGCTTCCCCCACCCTCCCGACCCCCCCCAAGTAAAGTCCGCGGGAGAGCAGGCGAACGCCCGTTCTCCCGGCGCGCGCACAGGCCACTCGCCTGTGTGCGCGATTCAGTATTTAAATTAGGTCCGGCAGTAGAAACGGGCAAAAGGAGGCGCTAGGGACACTAGCGCATCCCTACCACCTCCTTTTGCCCTGGAGCGGTGGCTGTCAGCGGGTTTGACAGCCGACGCTCAATTTTGCCGGCGTTGGGCTCAGAAACCGGATGCTGGAAAAATTGAGCGTCCGGTTTTCAACCCGACAGCCGCCGGCCGATTTCAAAGTTTTTTTTAATTTTTTTTTTACTTTTTTTCCCTTCGGGACCTCCGACTTAATATTGCCATGAAATTAAGTCGGAGGGTGCACAGAAAAGCAGTTTTTACTGCTTTTCTGTGCACTTTCCCGGCACCCGAAGAAATTAACGCCCTCCTTTGGGTAGGCGCTAATTTCTGAAAGTAAAATGTGCGGCTTGGCTGCACATTTTACTTACTGAATCGTGCGCGAATACCTAATAGGGCCATCAACGTGCATTTGCATGTTGAGGGCGCTATTAGGTTCGGCGGGTTGGACTCGCGTTTTCCGTGCACTGTACTGTATCGGCCTGTAAGAGAGCTTCTGAATGCACAATTTGTGTCTGCAAAATGCAAGAGAACATACAGTTTCTTTCACAACTCATTCCTTTCAGTGGGAGAATATCAGCATTGCTTGATCCTGATGGCAGCTACAGGCTAGTTAAAAAAAAACCCAAAAACACTTGACAGTTGGGTGCAGGAAACGGACACTCAACTGACAAGCGTCCGTTTCCTGAACCCCCGGCATCGGTTTACCTAACCGGCGGATGGCCGAGTTAGGAAAACTGGCGTCATTAAACTTGGCGTTGGTTTTCCTAACCGGCAGACGGCAGAGTTAGGAAATCGATTGGGTTCTCATTAGCAAGGAGGCGCTAGGGGCATGCAAGCGACCCTAGCACCTCCTTGCTAAAATGACCCCCTAATTTAAATATTGTATGGCGCCCTCTTTGGGGGCGCGTTAAGAAAGCGGGCGCTGACTTTTCAGTGCCCGCTTTCTATGCACATTTATTGCATTGGCCCCTGTGTGTGTTGGTAGCTGTGGCAACCCTGGGAGGGAGCTGCTGTAAATAAACAGGCAGGACCAGGCACTGGGTGTTAAATAATAATTTACTGATTGGTTAAAGTCAAATTAAAGTCCATATTTAAATAAGAGTGCAGTTCAGTGATTTTATTACAATTAGGGAGTCTCAGTCACGGTAGGTATCCTTTTCTTCAGCAAATTGGTTGAGCTTCCCATGGTGATGGAAAATGTGCACTAAAAGCTCTCCCAGCAGCTTAACCAGGATACCTATGATAGGGGTCCCCATCTAGTACAGCAAAAATAATCTTACCTCAGGCTCTGGCATCCTACCGAACACCCAGCCCTGCATCCTGGTCCCTTGTAGGTGGAGATCCGGGTGGGGTCTCCATTATCTTATTTAACTCCTTTTTGGTGGTCTGAAAAGGTGACTCCTCAGATTGAAAAATCTTTAGCTTCAGGGACCTGATAAACCAGCCTGGCTCCCAGTGAGGAAGGTTGAGGCTCAAAAAAACCTTCTCACAACAAAGGAGAAAATACTTTATTAATCAAAAATCTTCCCAGACTGGTGTTCTGCTGTCACAGTGCTTGTCACATTCATGGAGTGAATGGACTCACTGGTCTTTAGCTCTTGTCCTCTGAATCCAGCCAGCAAGGATGACTTTCCCCAGAAAACCAAAGTTTAAACACAGACCCTTTCCAAAAATAGGATTCTTCTAGTCTTCAAATGCCTCACACAGCCAAGCCTGTCGCAGGTGCTTGCAACATTCAAGGGGTGATCAGGCCCCCTGCTCTTCAGTCCTGGTGTGGGATCCCCATAGAGATGCCCTCACATACAGGCCGATACAGTACAGTGCGCTCCAACGGAGCGCACTGTTAGCCTGCTATTGGAAGCGCGTTTTCCCGTACCCCTTATTCAGTAAGGGGAGGAAAACGCGTGTCCAACCCGCATCACCTAATAGCGCCCTCAACATGCAGATGCATGTTGATGGCCCTATTAGGTATGCCCACGCGATTCAGTAAGTAAAATGTGCAGCCAAGCCGCACATTTTACTTTCAGAAATTAGCACATGCTATAAAATCCGGGGTCGGCACACACTTGTGCACCTTGTGCACTCCGAGCCCTAGGGGAGTTCCGATGGCTTTTCCTGTTCCCTCCGAGGCCGCTCCGAAATCGGAGCGGCCTCGGAGGGAACTTTTCTTCTGCCCCCCCCCCTACCTTCCCCTCCCTTCCTCTTCCTAACCCACCCCCCAGCCCTACCTAACCCCCCCTAACCTTTGTTCTATAAGTTGCGCCTGCCTCTGGGCAGGTGTAGGATGTGCCCTGGCCGGACCACTGTGCCGGAGGCCTCGGTCCCGCCCCCGCTCGACCCTCCCCGCACCTTTAACATAGCCCCGGGACATACGCGCATCCCGGGGCTTGCGCACGTTGCCAGGCCTATGCAAAATAGGCTTGGCGCGCATAACCCACCTACGCGCGTAAATTCAGCTGGATTTATATGCATAGGGCTTTTAAAACCTGCCCCTGAGGTTGGTATGGCAAGCCTGGTTGCTCTTGATTATATAAATAGGTGGGCCCGGACCGAATAGCCAGAGCCCACCAATAACCGATGCACTGCCCCTCCCCCACAGGGGACGGCGTCCCCTCGAAGGGGGAAGGAGAGGTGTGCGTCGAAGCGGCAGCACCGGCGCGCGATCGGGCCATCACCCGCTCCTCCTGTGCGCGCAAAAGAATGGGGCTAGGCCACGCCCACCACGGCCGGCGCACAGGAGAAGATGAGGCAGCTCGGGCAGATGATGTCAATGGCCCTTTAAAGGGCCGCGACGAGGACAGGACCCTCCCTTTTTAGCCCCAGCGCTGAAAGGGAGATTGCTTATTTGTTTGTAAAGAGTGAATGTACAATGAAAAGATTAACACTGTTGCATGTTCAGCTTGCAATATTATGAGTGTACATTCTTATAACTCTTTAACTTAAGAAGCAAATGGCATAATTATGTTAAGCACACAATACTTAAGTGTACAATTTTATAACTGATATATTTATGCAGCAGATAACATACTTATGTTAAACATGCAATATTATAGGTGTACATTCTTATAACTGATTCACGTGGGCAGCAGGTAGCAGCCTTATGCTAAGTATGCATTATTACAAGTGTACATTCTTACAACCGATTAACTTAGGCATCAGATACCATGCTCATGTTAGTTAGTATAATGCAAACGCTATTCATGGCTGGGGTTATTGTCGCAGCTATTTGGGAGAGGGCGGTTACCCGGGCCGGTAGGGCATATTGCAAGTGATGCCGGTGACATCACAGGACGGCGTGGTAGCTGGGTCAGTGCCTTGGGCGGCGAAAACGGTTGTGGCGTGGAACGTGCCGATGGTCGGGGCCCCCTGGCTGGCGACAAGGCGGGGGGCCCAGGGAGCAAGACTGCCTGGCTTGGTACCTACGGCGGGCAGCGGTGGAGACATCACACCGGCTCGGGTACCCAGGGAAGTTTTATTGATCTGTTAAATAAAAGCTGTGGCCTTATTATACCAATGACAGTTCTCTGTGTGGTTAATGGGTATAAAGTGAATGTTTACGGGATTAAGGAGAGTAAAGCAACAAAGGTAGGGACAACAGACACAGGGGTAAAGTGGCGGCTGCTAGAGTTAATGAACTGCTGATTTGAAAGGAAAACCAACACAATCGTAGCTAACTTATGCACCTAGATATAAGGGGCAGAAAGCGCGACCTAATAAAATTCCTAATTGTATGCACCACCTGATGATGATTATTATTCTTGCATTGAGTAAATGAGTAACAGGTTATTATGTGAACTTTCAACATAAAGTTCAAATGGATGACACAAATAGCTAGCAAAACACATTCTGCTAGGAATACATTAGGAATCGCTCTTTTGAAGAGAACACCACATGACTTGGAAAGTTAACTTCAGGAAACATTTTGAAGGATATTTGCCTGTCTTTTCTTTGAACTAGGAAAAAACTATGGGAAAACACCTTAAGAATATAATCATTGTTTCTTTTGGATTTTTGCTGCTGTTTACTGCTTTTGGAGGCCTTCAAAGTTTGCAGGTAAGAAGGTAGTGTGTCACTTATCAAATATTGTCACGCTGTATATTTTAGAGTGCTATTTAGCTATGATTCCCAGTGCAAGGCATTTTAATCCAGTCAGCTAAAAAGAAAACATGACAGCAAACATCAGGCTATAAGCCAGAGAAAATGGAGCTCATCTTCAAAAACTATGGAATTAAAAGACATCTAACCTAATATTTAAAATAAAACGAACATTGAGGAGAGGAAAAGAGGCAAGAGAGAGCAATTAAAGGCAAAACAGGAATGAATTAAACATTTTCAATTATGCTCCTATCAATTGAAAAATATGAATTTGCCTGAGTTATCCCTTATTAGGAAGGCTTACTAATCTTAAAAAAACCCAAAACAATATGAAGATATGCCACACCCTAGGAGAATGTGGAAAATGAAAGCAAATAACTTTGCTTTTCTTGCTCTGTTCAATACTGCCCTCACTGCAACAAGTTTCATAGCTTAATTATTTTATTTATTATTTGTATTAATTTTTCAGCTTTTTGGATACAAAATCTACTCAAAGAGTAAAATAGCAATATACAATGAGGGATCAGTATCAGCTTAACAAAAGACTAAGGTGCACATTAAAGACTAGTATCCAAGGATTGAACTATTATATTAATCAATAGTTATAGTAGCAGCTTAACAAAAGGTTTAAACAGTAAAAAATTGAACTAGATATATACCAACAGTAATGACAAAATTAAAATCAACAATGCATAAAGAACAAAAAAATATGCAGACATTTCTGCAAACCATGCATTGTGTAACAGCACAATCAGGGTATTCAGAAATTAGTATTAGGTAGTTTATTGCAGTCAATTTAGTTGAATGCATGCTTTCTAGGGTGAAGAACTGTTGCGGTCCCGGTCACAGCGTTGGCAACCGGGACCTTACCTCTTCTTCCGGGGGGTCCAGGGTCCGTCTACCGGAGCGCTGCTCCTCGGGCCTGGCTTCGAATGGCACTCGCCGTGTTCGGGCGGGCCTGCGTGGCCTGTTCGGCGGCGTCTCCATGAGGGAGACGCCGCCGAGTCTCGGAACATTGCATCTCCCCTCCTAGGCCCGCGAGTGCGCGAGGGGGGGCAATTTAAAGGCCGTTTCCTACTGGATCGCGGGCCGCCCCTTTTGTGACATCAGACGCCGGCAGATATTTAAGGCCGGTGTCTGCCTTCAGTCAGTGCCTTGCAATGAGGTTACTTGCTTTCCTGTTGCAGTGTGCTGCGGACGTTGTCTGTATTCTCTTGCGATCCTGTCTTCAGTTCCAGTTCCAAGTTCAGATCCTGTCTTCAGTTCCAGTTCTGGGTTCGACCTTGTCTTCAGTTTCAGTTTCAGGTTCGGATCCTGTCTTCGGATCCAGTCCCGGTTCCCGCTTCAGGTTCCAGTTCCAAACCTTCCAGCTTGCTCCTCCGGTACTGACTTCTGCCTGTCTCTGACTCTGCTCGCCAGCCGCCTGCCTTGACCTCGGACCGTCTCTTCTGATTGCTGCTCGCCTAAGTCCCAGCAGTCCGGGCTCCTACGGGCTCCTCCCGGGGGAGCCTCGGACTTCCAGGGTGAAGCCATCCTCTGCAATCACCTAAGTCCCAGCGGCTCGGATCCTCAAGGGCTCCTCCCGGGGGGATTCGGGCTTCCAGGGTGAAGAGCTTCTCCTTGCTCAACCAGCATCCACCTCCCGGTCTGTATTCTCTCCACGGAGACTACTTCTTCCATCATCTTTTCTCTCCGTCAGGCCGGCTAAAGGGTCCACTGTTACTCCCCCAACAAGAACATTTGGAATTAAAGGCTAGGCAGAAGAACCAGACTTGTCTTCTTTCTGATATGGGAGTAGTCATTCATTTGGCAGACTTCTTCTGGGAGCAAGTTCCATATGATATGTGCTTCTCTCAAGGTAGTTTTTTTCTAATTTTCCTATTTTATCATAGTCTCTCTTTTAAAATGTAATGCTTTTGCAGTAGTTTTACTTAATGTTCTCCTTCCGGGGATTGTGTCAAATTTGATTGCATTATGATCACTATTTTTATTTTATTTATTTATAGATTCTTTTATACCGCGGTATGTATAGATATACATCACCTCGGTGATGTATATCTATACGGTGTTGTCTATATACGGTGTATATATACGGTGATGTATATCTATACGGTGTTAATAGGGAATAGTTATTTACACTTGTGAATACCACCAGAAATAGTATTTTTTCAGTCAGAGCATAATTTAAATGTTGTAATGTAGCATGCCATCTTTCAAAGAAAAAACAGTTAAATAATCTATGGGGACAAATATTCCAAGTCATTTAGTCAGATAATTCACAAGTTATCTGGCTAAATGGTGAGTTTTGGATATCCCCATTTCTTACCTGACTAAAAGTTAGCTGGATAAGTCATTATCTGGCTAAGATTTACCTGAATAACAGGCCGATTCAGTAAAGTCCGCGGGCTGACTTCAAATTTTTTTTTCTTTTTTTTAAACATTTTTTACTCTTCGGGACCTCCGACTTAATATCGCCATGATATTAAGTCGGAGCTTGCACAGAAAAGCAGTTTTTACTGCTTTTCTGTGCACTTTCTGTGCACTTTCCCAGTGCCGGAAGAAATTAGCGCCAACCTTTGGGTAGGCGCTAATTTCTGAAAGTAAAATGTGCGGCTTGGCTGCACATTTTACTTTCTGAATCGCTCGCGAATACCTAATAGGGCCATCAACATGCATTTGCATGTTGAGGGCCCTATTAGGTTTGGCAGGTTGGACGCGCGTTTTCCTCCCCTTACTGAATAAGGGATAAGGGAAAACGCGTGTCCAATGACAGGTTAACAGAGCGCACTGTACTGTATCGGCCTGTAAGAAAGGAGCAAATTGGGGGCAATCAGGAGTGGGAATGAGTTGGCTGAATAACTTATCTGGCTAACTCTGATATTTAACTTATTCAGCTATCCTTGAACATGCCTGAGAGTAGATAGAAACATTATATGGAATGTGCTCCCAGATGACTTAAACCTTCACTAGCTATGTTCAAAAGAATACAGCCTGTTAATTGCCAAGCAGCAGTTTAAAAAAAAAGGAAAAGGTTGTAAGCCTATTGGACTATCACTGGACCCGTAGAACCAAGCTCTAAATGCTAGGCTAAGCCTGCAACACCTCCCTTCCCTACAAATCCCTCTATCTCACAAACAGTATGGACTGGTGCCATTCTTCCCCTCCCCCACCAAATTTACACCAAAATGTGGTTTCTTGGGCCTTCTCCCCGCCCCCCCAGTACCTTAAATTGTTAAGAAGGTAGATATTAAAAAATGGCTAACTTACCTGGGATGTAAGTAGGGCTGCCCATTATCCAGTCACTGGATATCTATCTATTCAGCTGGATAAGTGGATTGTCTGACTAAGTGACAGCTGTTGCAATTTAACGTACTGGGTGGGTGGGTCTGGGGGGGGTGAGAGAGAGAGAGAGACAATATGACACTCTATATATCTCCTACTGTAAGAGGGGCACTTTCAACACAGGGTAGGTTGGGGGGGGGGGTGTTAGATTGGTATACCTGGAGCACAAGGGTCTGTAGACACTTGTAACAGCCCCCCCCCCTGTTGTGTCCGTCGGTTCCAATGCCCTCTCTCTGCCTTCCTTACCTCTTTGGCGACTCCCTCTTCTACCGCGGGAAGATTGGCTGCCACGGCGTCCTTCTGCTGAAGTTCCCCGGTGTCCCCGGACCGGCTAGACGCTGCAACCCGCCATGTTTCCTGGAGGCCTAGGGGCGCGTGGCGCAGCCCCGACTGAAGTACCGGCGATGGCGCGAACTTCAGGGGCGTCCCCCTTTAGATGACGTCACCCATGACGGATATATAAGGTCTTAGAATTTGCTAACACATCGAGTTAGCAAGGAATGGAACGGACTCGCTTCGGATTCCAAGCTACTCTGCCTCCTCGGACTTACCAGGGGTACCCGCTCCTCGGGGGCCTCGCTCTCTCCTTTGTTTTTCAGGTGACAGTCTGGAACCGGTACTTGCTCCTCGAGGGCCCTTGTTCCCAGACTTGATCTGTATTCTCTTCTGCCTGGAAGTCATCACTGCCAACTACATCAGTGAGTTACCATCGCTCTCTCAGAGCTTTCCCTGGAACCAGGTACTCGCTCCTCGAGGGCCTATTCATTCCAGCTCCTGGGCTTCTATGAGACCATTGTGTGAGTGTTCTATCAAGGTTCCTTACCTGAACTCTGCATACCCTGCCTACTCACTATATTCAGTTTCTCAACAGCTCAGCCATCCAGGGATCGCTGTTCCAGTACCTGAGGGACTACAGCCCTGCCGGGCACTCCAGCTCAGTACTGCCACCTCTGGTGGTTCCTTATATGGTTTAATAAAAGATCTAGTGTGTGTCTGTCTCCAAACTCTGAGCTAAACCAGTGGTCCCTCTCAGGATCTTCCCCCGGGGGCGTGGTCATCTGCCACCAGCCCAAGGATCCATCCCCAAATATCCCTATCTGTTTGCTAACTCCCTAACAGATTGCTAACTCAGAACAGATTGCTAACTCCTAACAGATAGCTAACTCCTATCTGATTACTAACTCCCAACAGATTGCTAACTCCATGGATCCGGCACAACTTAATGCCTTGCAGGCCATACCAGGCCTGGCCCAGCGCATTATGGAGCAGCAAGAAGCCTTGGAGAAACTTACTTCAGCGTTTTATCAGCTATACACACAGAAGGTTCAAGGCACAGCCTCCAACCAAGAAGATCAGTTACAGGAGGTAACTTTAAAGCCTTCTGTACCACTGGCGGCTCCAATCCGCTTTTCCAGAGAAATCCCGAAGACCCGGGGCTTTTTGAACCAGTGCTGCATGCATTTTGCCTTACAGCCGTCGCTATTTCCTACAGCTCTTTCCAAGACTACCTACATCCTTTCATACCTGGATGGTAGAGCCTTGTCTTGGGCATCCACCTTGTGGGAATGCAAGGACTCCATTTTGCAGGACATAGAAGGATTTATGGACTTGTTTAAATCCGTTTTCGATGACCCTACTCGAACTTCTATAGCCGGTTCTGCTTTAGTGGATTTGAAGCAAGGCAACAGATCATTGGCTGAATTTGCCATAGAGTTCAAAACTCTTGCGGCAGAACTCCGCTGGGACCCCAAATGTCTCAAGACTCTCTTTTGCAGAGACCTGGATAATCGGTTGAGGGACGAGCTGGCCGCTCGCCAAACACCTGACACGCTGGACGAATTAATATCCTTGGCCACTCGGATTGATCACCGACTCCGGGACAAGGTGAAGGAACTCCGGCCTAAGGTGTCACCTGGGTTAAAACAGGCTAGTGCTGTCTATGCACCTCGGATGGTTTCAGTAACCCCTGCTGCTGATAAAGATGAACCAATGCAACTTTTGTCATGGATACTTGACCTCCAAGGAGAGAAAATTTCAGAAGAAGCGCGGCTTTGTATGTACTGTTGTCAGTCCGGCCATGATGTCTCTACATGCTCCATTCGTCCGGGAAATGGACGGGCCTAAGTCCTGTAGGAGGACTGTTCTTAGGCCATACTGCAACCTCTCCTCTGCTCTCTCTCCCAGTCTCTTTGATCTATGGACCAGCCATGGTTCAGACTCCTGCCCTGGTGGACTCAGGGGCAGGAGGCAACTTCATTCTCAGATGCCTAGTGGAAGACCTGAGGAGTCCCCTCATCAAATTAGAAGATCCACTATTGTGTTACAACTTGAAGTGGGCTTTGGACGTTCCCCAACTTCGCCACTTTCACTGAAGATCTCAGTGACATCCCCAGCAGCATCCATCACTGCTGACATCCACCACATCCATAATGCTTTCCACGTTTCTTTCCTGAAACCACTCATACTCAGCGAATTTTCTACCAAGACTCAAGATCTACCTGTCATCAATGCAGAAGACGACCTAGAATACAAAGTCGAAGAAGTCCTGGATGTTCGTAAAAGAGGCAAGACTTTTGAATACCTTCTAAAATGGGAAGGTTTCGGCCCCGAAGAAAACTCTTGGGAGCCTCAGACCAATATCCTGGACAAAGAGATGCTTCGTCAGTTCCACCTCGTGCATCCTTCAAAACCTAAGCCTGATACCCGAAGAGGAAATCGCCTTTTGAAGGGGGGTACAGTTGTGTCCGTCAGTTCCCGACGCCCTCTCTCCGCCCTCCTTACCTCTTTGGTGACTCCCTCTTCGACCGCGGGAACATTGGCTGCCGTGGCGTCCTTCTGCCGAAGTTCCCCGGCGTCCCCGGATCGGCTAGACGCTGCAACCCGCCATGTTCCTGGAGGCCTAGGGGCGCACATGCGGCGTGGCCCTGACTGAAGTACCGGCAATGGCGCAAACCTCAGGGGCTTCCCCCTGAGATGATGTCACCCGCGAATGATATATAAGGTCTTAGAATTTGCTAACACATCGAGTTAGCAAGGAATGGAATGGACTCGCTTTGGATTCCAAGCTACTCTGCCTCCTCGGACTTACCAGGGGTACCCGCTCCTCGGGGGCCTTGCCCTTTCCTTTGTTTTTCAGGTGACAGTCTGGAACTGGTACTCGCTCCTCGAGGGCCCTTGTTCCCAGACTTGTTCTGTATTCTCTTCTGCCTGGAAGTCATCACTGCCAATTACATCAGTGAGTTACCATCGCTCTCTCAGAGCTTTCCCTGGAACCAGGTACTCGCTCCTCGAGGGCCTATTCATTCCAGCTCCTGGGCTGGGCACGGAACTGCGCCGCCGATGCCGTCAAGCCAGCCCTGCCGTTTCCACGACCACGAACACCCCCTCCCGCGCGGAGCCCCGCTGTCAACCGCGCGGCAGAGGTAACAGTACCCCCCCTGCAAGGCCCCCCTCTCATCGGCCCGGGTCCAGGTTTGGAAGGAAAGCGAAGATGAAATTTTTTAAGTAAACGAGGAGCCTGTATATTATGCGAAGGCTCCCAAGTATTCTCCTTGGGCCCAAAATTTTTCCAAGAGATTAGATATTGAAGTTGCCCTTTAATGCGTCTAGAATCCAAGATCTCCCGGACTTCGTACTGATCATCATCTGGTACTATGAGTATATTGGTCCTCCGTCTCCTCTGGGGCCAGGACAGGACGGCAGGTTTAAGTAGGGAGATATGGAATGCGTTATGAATCTGCAAAGAGGACGGCAAACAGAGTCTAAACGTGACTGCCTTGAGCTGCTGCTTGACAGGAAAGGGCCCAATGAAGCGAGGAGCAAATTTCGCGGATGGCAACCGCAAGCGAAGGTGGCGGGTGCTTAACCAGACAAGATCTCCTCATTGTAGATGAGGAGCAGGACTCCGTCGCTTATCTGCCTGGGCCTTCATGGAGGTGGCATGTTTGACCAACAAGGCTCGCATCTCTGTCCATAATCTGGTCATGGAGGTAACTGTGGCATTGACCGCAGGGCAATTGGAGGAGGTATTGACGGGAAAAGTAAGGCGCGGATGCCTACCAAACACCAGGAAAAAAGGAGATCTTCCGGTAGCCTGATGCACATGATTGTTATGAGACATCTCCGCCCAATCCAGTAGGGAAGCCCAATCATCATGCCATTGATTGACATAGGCCCGAAGAAACATTTTACGGATTGATTCGTCCGTTCAGTAAGGCCATTGGACTGAGGATGATAGGCCGAGGAAAAGTCGAGTTTAACTCGGAGAAGTTTGCAAAGATTAGTCCAGAACTGAGCCGTAAACTGTACCCCTCTATCGGAAACAATGCTGAGCGGAAGCCCATGGAGGCGAAAAATATGATGCAGGAAGAGACGGGCTAGTTCAGCAGCAGAGGGTAATCCAGGTAGGGGAATGAAATGCGCCATCCGGGAAAAACGATCCACCACCACCCAGATAACAGTATTACCATTGGAAGCCGGAAGATCCGTAATAAAGTCAGTGGCAATATGAGACCACGGAGACGTGGGAATGGGAAGTGGCTGCAATAATCCAAGGGGTTTTCGCCGTGGCGTCTTTTGGGCCGCACAAACGGAACAAGAGTCCACATAGTCCTTGACGTCCCTCTCCCATCGGGGCCACCAATAATGTCTGGAGAGAAGTTCCTTGGTACGAGCAACCCCGGGGTGGCCTGCCAGCTGATCATTGTGGGACCAGCGAAGCACCTTGAAGCGTAACCGTTTGGGCACGACGGTTCTCCCAATCGGAACTGTGAAGGTAGCAGCCAGCTGGATGCGAGCGGGGTCAATGATGTAGCAAGGTGGATCCGGAACGTCATCGAGGTCAAAGCTACGGGAAAGTGCGTCTGCCCGCACGTTCTTCTGGGCAGGCCGGAAATGCAGAACAAAATTAGATCTGCTAAAAAAAAGTGCCCATCGGGCCTGCCGTGGATTCAATCGCTGGGCTGTAGCCAAATATTCAAGATTTTTATGATCTGTATAAACCGTGACGACATGGCGAGCGCCCTCCAGGAGATGGCGCCACTCTTCAAAGGCCAATTTTATAGCTAAAAGTTCTCGGTCGCCAATGGTGTAATTCCTTTCCGCGGGCGTAAATTTCTTGGAAAAGAAGGCACATGTCACCCATTCATTCTCTTCCGTCCTCTGTAGAAGAACTGCCCCTACACCTACTGCTGAGGCGTCCACCTCCATAGTAAAAGGTTTGGAAGGATCAGGCCGTCGGAGACATAAATCCTGGGTGAACTCCTCCTTCAAGCGTTGGAAAGCCAATACTGCGTTCCCCGGCCAATTCTGTATAGACACTCCTTTCTTTGTGAGAGCTGTGAGAGGTGCCACTAAGGAAGAGAAATTGGGAATAAACTGTCTATAATAATTGGAGAATCCCAAAAATCTTTGTAAGGCTTTCAACCCCACAGGTTGAGGCCAAGATAGAATGGCCTTGAGTTTGTTAGGATCCATAGATAATCCTTTGTTGGAAACAATATACCCGAGAAACGGTAATTGGTGTTTGTGAAAGACACACTTCTCCAACTTGGCGAACAACTTGTGTTCACGAAGATGTTGTAAGACTTGGCGTACATGAATCAGATGCTGTGGCAGAGAATGTGAAAAAATCAAAATGTCGTCCAGATAAACGATAACATGAGAGTAGAGGATATCACGAAAAATGTCATTAATCATGTCCTGAAATACAGCCGGGGCATTACAAAGCCCAAAGGGCATAACTCGGTATTCATAATGTCCATCGTGGGTATTGAACGCGGTCTTCCACTCATCTCCCTCTCGAATTCGAATCAAATTGTAGGTCCCCCGTAAGTCTAATTTAGAAAAAATTTGTGCTCCTTTTATCCAGTCAAATAATTCCGAGATGAGAGGAATAGGGTATTTGTTTTTTCTGGTGATATTGTTAAGTCCACGGTAGTCGATGCAAGGTCTTAAAGACCCATCCTTCTTCTTGACAAAAAACCCGCTCCCGCGGGGGAAGTTGAGGGTCGGATAAAACCTCGAGCTAAATTTTCTTCAATGTACTCACGTAACGCTGTGGACTCCGGCTCTGATAAAGTGTAAATTCGTCCCTTGGGCAGACTTTTTCCGGGAAGAAGTTCAATAGCACAATCATATTGTCGGTGGGGTGGTAAGGATTCCGCATGTTGTTTGCTGAAAACATCCTCAAAGTCTTTATAGGGAGCCGGAATGCCATAAGAGAATTGCGTGGAGTGAAGTGAAATCTTCGGAAGACTTTTAAGACAGTTCTGAAAACAGAATGGACTCCATGCCGTGAGGTGTAACGAAGCCCAATCTAGGTGAGGCTGATGAATCCGCAACCAAGGCAGGCCCAGTATTATCTGATTAACTGAGGAAGGGAGGACATATAGCTGAATGTGTTCCTGGTGAAGGAGACCGGTGCTGAGCAGCAGGGGTTTGGTGATATAAGAAATATGCATCCCCACTGATTGTCCTGACACTGATGTTACTGAAAGAGGAGTGGGTAAAGATTCCACCGGAATCCGATATTTCTGCACCAGATGTTCCTGAATGAAGTTACCAGCCGCCCCTGAGTCTATGAAGGCCTGGAAGTGCAAAGATTCATTGTTCAGGCAAATAGTTGTAGGCAATAAGAGTTGAGGAGAGGGAATGGTGGGACCCAGGGAGGCCTCTCCCACCCGTCCTAGGTCCGGGAGTTTCCCGACTTGTTGGGGCATCTATTGATAAAATGGCCTGCTCCCGCACAATATAAGCAAAGATTCCGTACTCGTCTGCGATTCCGTTCCTCTGGAGTTAAGCGAAATCTATCGATTTGCATTGGTTCTTCCGTATCCCCTGATGCCTGGGTAGGCTGTGGAACGACCATGGGTTGCTGAAAAGTAGGAGCCAGACGGAAATTTCTTCGAGTCGTTGCTTGCTCTCGCATCCTTTCTTGAAAACGTAGATCCAGTCGGATGGCTAACCGGATTAATTCTTCTAAGGTCTCTGGAGGATCTCTGCCAGCCAGTTGATCCTTGATATTCTCTGCAAGACCTTGTCGAAAGATGGCCGTGAGACTCTCCTCTCCCCAAGCGAGTTCTGCTGCTAAGGTGCGAAACTGGATGGCATATTCACCTACTGATCGTGACCCTTGTTTAATCTGGAGCAGGTCATTAGCGGCTGAGTTAGAACGTCCTGGCTCATCGAAGATCAGACGAAATTCCTTTAGGAACCGATCCAGGGTATTGAGAATAGGGTCATCTCGTTCCCATAAGGGGGAGGCCCATGCCAATCCTGGACCCTCCAATAAGGACAGGATGAAAGTAGTCTTAGTCTTATCATTCGGAAAAGAGGCTGGTTGTAAGGAAAAATGCATTCGGCATTGGTTGATAAAGCCTCGGCATAAGGCTGCAGTTCCATTGAAGCGGGGCGGAGGAGGTACCCTGACAGGGGTAGGAGTAACCACCGTGCTGGGTACTGGCCCCGCCGGAATATGGGCTAAGGCATCCATACGGGCGACCAAGCGATCCAGGACCCCGGTTACTTGATCCAGGACCCCTGCTGTTGTTGTATTTTATTAGCCATCCCGGGGATGGCTTGCAAAGCGGTCAAATCAACTGGTTCCATGGCTTCGGCCAACAGTTACGACTGCTGCTCAGATTTTAGTGGAACCACAGTTGTAGACCGCTTACCTTTAGTAGGAGGAACCCGGAACAGGAGTAGTACAGCGTAATCCGATAGGCAGTCCAAGTCAGGGCAGGCAGCAGGCAATCAGGAACCAAAGCAGATAATCCAATAGGCAAGCGGCAAGCAGGGTAGTCCAGTAGGCAGTCCGAGTCAGGGCAGGCAGCAGGCAATCAGGAACCAAAACAGATAATCCAATAGGCAAGCGGCAAGCAGGGTAGTCCACTAGGCAGTCCGAGTCAGGGCAGGCAGCAGGCAATCAGGAACCAAAGCAGATAATCCAATAGGCAAATGGCAAGCAGGGTAGTCCAGTAGGCAGTCCGAGTCAGGGCAGGCAGCAGGCAATCAGGAACCAAAGCAGATAATCCAATAGGCAAGCGGCAAGCAGGGTAGTCCAGTAGGCAGTCCGACTCAGGGCAGGCAGCAGGCAATCAGGAACCAAAGCAGATAATCCAATAGGCAAGCGGCAAGCAGGGTAGTCCAGTAGGCAGTCCGACTCAGGGCAGGCAGCAGGCAATCAGGAACCAAAGCAGATAATCCAATAGGCAAGCGGCAAGCAGGGTAGTCCAGTAGGCAGTCCGAGTCAGGGCAGGCAGCAGGCAATCAGGAACCAAAGTCAGAGCAGAAGGAAAACAACCAAATCCCAACGCGAGAGCTCCAAAAACACTCATGGCCGAAGCAGAGAGCATAGGAAAAAGGCTCTCCTTAAATAGCCCGGTTCCCGCGCAGAGTAACCCTCCGTCGGCGTCTGACATCATGGGGGCGTGTCTTGGCTCCAAATCTCGCGGGACTTAGCTGCCGATGTCCTAGCAGAAATGCTGGCGTCCGCGCTGGAGGGAACACCCCGCTGGGCACGGAACTGCGCCGCCGACGCCGTCAAGCCAGCCCTGCCGTTTCCACGACCACGAACACCCCCTCCCGCGCGGAGCCCCGCTGTCAACCACGCGGCAGAGGTAACACTTCTCCATCGCAATTATATCTTTTTTTAGATGCGGTGACCAGAATTGTACACAGTATTCAAGGTGGGGTCTCACCATGGAGCGATACAGAGGCATTATGACATTTTCCGTTTTATTCACCATTCCCTTCCTAATAATTCCCAACATTCTGTTTGCTTTTTTGACTGCCGTAGCACACTGAACCGATGATTTCAATGTGTTATCCACTATGACACCTAGATCTCTTTCTTGGGTGGTAGCACCTAATATGGAAGCTAACATTGTGTAACTATAGCATGGATTATGTTTCCCTATATGCATCACCTTGTACTTATCCACATTAAATTTCATCTGCCATTTTGATGCCCAGTTTTCCAGTCTCACAAGGTCTTCCTGCAATTTATCACAATCTGCTTGTGATTTAACTACTCTGAACAATTTTGTATCATCTGCAAATTTGATTACCTAACTCATCGTATTTCTTTCCAGATCATTTATAAATATATTGAAAAGTAAGGGTCCCAATACAGATCCCTGAGGCACTCCACTGCCCACTCCCTTCCACTGAGAAAATTGTCCATTTAATCCTACTCTCTGTTTCCTGTATTTTAGCTAGTTTGTAATCCACAAAAGGACATTACCTCCTATACCATGACATTTTACTTTTCCTAGAAGCCTCTAATGAGGAACTTTATCAAATGCCTTCTGACAATCTAAGTACACTACATCTACCGTTTCACCTTAAACCACATGTTTATTAACTCCTTCAAAAAAGTGAAGCATATTTGTGAGGCAAGACTTGCCTTGGGTAAAGCCATGCTGACTTTGTTTCATTAAACCATGTCTTTTCTATATGTACTTTGATTTTGATGCTTAGAACACTTTTCACCATTCATATCATCTGCACAAGCTCATCCCCATCATCCAAGGTTATTTAACTAGCTGGTTTGTGCGTTCACAGTCCAAGCAACAGAAACAGTTAACACACAAGCACCCTGCATTAGAAAAAACATCACCTATCTATTATCCAGAAAGAGTTACCTTACTATTTTTCCTGGCACTGAAGTCAGGCTAACCAGTCTTTAGTTTACTGGATCGCTCCTGGAACCCTTTTTAAATATTTGGGTTGCATTAGCTATCCTCCAGTCTTCAGTTACAATGAATGATTTTAATGATAGATTACAAATGTTTACTAATAGGTCTGAAATTTCATTTTTTAGTTCCTTTAGAACCCTGGGGTGTATACCAGTTCCTGCTCGTCTTGTGCCTCTGTTCTCTGTACGTTTCCCCAGGTAGTACCTCCGGACTGTCTACTGGTACTGACCTCAGCTTGTTCCTTGACATGCCTGCCTGCCTGCCTCAAGACCTCAGCTTGTTTCTTCACTTGCCTGCCTGCCTGCCACCTGACTCAAGACCTCAGCTTGTCCCCTGACCTGTATGCCTGCTTGCTGCCTGCCTCCCGACTTCGGCCTGCCTGTGACCTCATCTGACCTCCGGTATCTGACCATACCATGGACTGACTTCTGGACTCTGACCTTTGCTCGCCTGACTTCGCCCCTAGATTCTGGCTCTGTTCCTTGCCTTGTCATCACCTACGCTATTCGGGTCCTCCTTGCTCCATCGGACCTCTAGTCTCGAACCTGATCGTGATCTCCCTGTGTCTGTGGGCACGCCGTACTTCTACTCTCCCAGGAGACTCTGCGAGGCTCTCCAAGTCCAAGTGGCCCGGGTCCCTACGGGCTCCTCCCGGGGGGACCTCGGGCTTCCAGTGGTGAAGCTCATCTGAGCCTCTATCTTCTCCAGTGCTCTGCCCCCTGGGGGCAGTTGCATTCTGTTCCCTATCAGGAGGTGTCTCCCCACTGCCCCAGGACAAGGGTCCACCTCCGAGCGCAACACATATAAACCATCTAAAAATAAGACATTTGACTTGCCACATCAGGAAGGCCTGTGATAACTGTTAACTTACTTTCTTTTACTATAATACATAACCAGTACCTGATTACGCCAAACCTTCTCATAAATATACATAGGCACCTTTTAATTAAATGCTTGCTTCAATAAGAATGTCTTTGCAGCTGCTTTACATTTCTTAGGACAATCTTCAAGTCTTATATTTGCACGTAAATAGTTCCATAAATTGCGGGCAGCCACAGAAAAGGTACAGAAAAGGCACAGTAAATCCAACCAGAACATTAAATGTGAAAAGTACAGTAGTGAAGTTTATTATAGACTTGCTGTTTTCTTATTTTAATTCAAGCAATGCAAAAATAACACTGGATATGGCCTATTAGCCAGAGCAACCAACATACATAGATAGTAAAAAAAACATAAGGAACACTCATAGAGAAAGGTCAGGGGGAAGCAGTGAAGTACCATTGACTGTTGTGTTTAGAATTCTTTATTCTTTATTGTTTTTATGATGATTGGGTTTGTTTTATCCGCTATGGATTTGGTAATGTTTTCCATGATTTTGTTGCAGTTTCTGTGTTTGTGAAGTCAAAGTTCTTGAATTCTTCTTGGAGATATTTTTGCAGTGTTTCGCTATCAAAGGGAGGGCCATATGAAATGGTTATTTTGTAGTTTTCTGTTGTTGTGGGTTTATTATTCTGAGTAAGGGTGGCACTGATTTCAATACGTTTGTTCTGGTTTTTTCAATGTGATTTACATTACTGGAGATCTGTGCTGATGTTACTTCCTTTTTCCCTTCCCTGCGGACCTGGCTGATTTAAAAGGTAGAACTGCAACTTCCTCAGTGTACTCTCTTTGTTGTTGTTGTTTGTTTTATTTCTGTGAGTCCTGCTTCCTCTGAAATAACAGGAGCATGTTTTTGTTTTTGTCCCAGCAGCACTGTTATTCAACTCTGGACAAATTTAGAGCCTGATTCACTAAGCATTTCACCCATAGACACAGAATGGGAGAAAAGACTTAGGGGTCAATTTTAAGAAACGCGTGTGGGCATCCATGCGTGCGTGGTTCTCGGCACGTGCACATGGATGCGGATATTTTACAACATGCGCATGTTGGCATGAGCATATAATAAAATACGATTCCCGTGTGCATGTGTGCCAGATTTTAATGTCATGTGTGCATGTGTGGGCGGGTGGCCTCTCCAAAGCAATGGGGGGATTTCAAAACATATGCACGGTAACGCAATAGGGCCTTCCCCAGTTCCCTCCCAGTCCACTCCAATTAAGGAGTGGATTGGAGGGAACTTCCCTATCCCCCTAACTACCCTTCCTATCTTTTCCCCTCTCCTCTCCTCCCTGACCCCTAACACCTACCTAGCTAGGATAATGTTTTTTTGTTTTAATACTTTCTGCTTCTTTGGAGCAGAAGTAACGGAGTGTTGACCAGCTTTTGGCGTGCACTTCCCCATGTCAGGTCCTAATGGCGGCCTTCCTGGTCAGCCCCCACCCCGCCCCGCCCCTCCCCACCCAGAACCTCACCCTGGCCCGCTCCTTTCATTGAGCCCAGCACTTCTGCGCATATCAGGAGATATGGGCATGGCCAGGCCAGTTTTAAAATGCGCTCAGGGTGCACATGGCCCGCCACGCGCTTATCCCCTAATTTTTGTAAGCACGGGCTTTAGTGAATTAGGCCCTTAATAAGGTAACTCTTTCTGGATAATAGATAGGTGATGTTTTTCTAATGCAGGGTGCTTGTGTGTTAACTGTTTCTGTTCCTTGGACTGTGAATGCACAAACCAGCTAGTTAAGTAACCTTGGATGATGGGAATGAGCTTGTGCAGATGATATGAATGGCTGAACATGGAAACTGTGAGGGTGTTATGATATTTGCTGTTGCTGTTTCTGGTGGTATGGGGTCGATTTGGATGTGGGTTAGGGTTGAAATTCAACTTTGTCATAGTGAAAAATAAATCTGTGGTTAGATGCTTCAGAGACGTAAATTTGCAGTGGTATCTCAGGTTATCTATGCTTATTTGGTGTTTATTGCTCCATTTCTTTGAATCGTTAATGTTGTATACATTCCTGTTCAAGTTTTGTAATTATTAAAAAAAAAAAAAAAAACATAGTTGCCCTAAAGTTACACATATGATTTGGTCCAGGTAACTGAATATTCAGCCAACAGTGATTTGGACTGCATATTCTCATAAGTTTACCAAACTTAAAGTTTACCAGATAAATTTTAGATGGTGACTGCCAGCTGAATATGGACCTTCTAGTGAAATTTAGGCCTGGATTCTCTAGGGTCGCAGACCTTAGAGAATCCGGCGGTAATTGGGGGCAGGGGGGGGGGCAAAGCGGGGAGCGGTCCTGCGATAGCCGGCAGTGATCGCACCTCCGTGGTGTGTTCGCTGCCAGCTTTCGCGCCGAATGACTGCCCATAAAAGGTGTGGCTATTCGGCACGAAACTGGTGGCGATAAGGAATTTTACCTTCACCGCCAGTGATGTGTCTGCAGCATCAGCCCCCGGTGCCACTGCTATTACTAGCAACAGTAACATGGACTAGACTTAGTTTTTGGGTTCTTGCCACATTCTTATGTCCTGGATTGGCCACTGTTGGAAACAGGATGCTGGGCTTGATGGACCCTTGGTCTGACCCAGTATGGCATGTTCTTATGTTTTTATGTTCTTTTAGCTTTCAAAAAGTATTTTTACCCATGAGTACTCAAAAAGGGAGGGAGGAACGGATCCACTCTAATGTCACCAGTTTGAAAAAGGTGCATTCTGTCCCAAACACATAATCGTATGGAAAGAAAATCATGAAAATTAAGAAGTATCTCTTGATGGTGGAACTGGCTAGATGACAAACCAAAGAGATGAGCATTGCAGTATGTAGAAGGTCTTTCTCTCCTGGGGAATTTCCCCCAAATGGTTTACTTGGAACTAGACAGAAAACAGGTCTGGTTTCAGTCTCTTCAGAAAGACCACAGTCCATCAGCTTCTCTTTCCTTGCCCTATTTCATGTGGCTGTGGAAAGGGTTTATGCTTGACGTTGACTAAAAGACTGAAGCAGTTAAGATGAGATACTGAATTTTTGACAAAAAGCCAGGAAATAAACCTTCTCCCTCCTCTGCTAAGAGGAGGGAGAAGGATTACTTAACTCAGTCTCTTAGGAGGCTGATACAGCCATGTACTCCTAGGCCTGGATATCTCTGGAAAGCAAATCTCTCAGTCTCTAAGTTTCTGGCTCTGCTGCCCCTTGTCAGGATTTTACATGTAGCTTGGCTATGAATCAAAAACAGCTGTCTGTCTCTCTATTTCCTCAAAGTGTAGATTTCTATATCACCTTCTCGATAATTAGCTCTTCAGGAGAAGAACTGATTGCAGAGCTGCCAGATATGGATCCACTCCAATGTCACCAGTTTGTAAAAGGTGCATTCTGTCCCAAACACAAAATCTTATGGAAAGAAAAACAATCAAGAAAATGAAGAAGTCTCTCTTGATGGTGGAACTGGCTAGATGCATATACAGCATTGCTCTCTGCTTCAATGGCAGGGAGAAATGTGGAAAAGAGGATTTACATTCAGACAACATCCAACAAGGCATGGATCTGTGCAGTCTGGGTAAACAAGCATCGGGGTAACTTGCTTGATGCGGCGGTTACTACCCTTAACCATTAAGCCTTATGCTCACCTTTGATGCAACTCCAACATTACTCTCTGCATCAATGGAAGGGGATGGCAGGAAATTTGAATCAAACAGGGTCCCTGAACTTGGTGGTCGGTGAAACAGATAAGTATGGGAAAATAAGTGTGGGAGCTTGCTGGGCAGACTGGATGGGCTGATTGGTCTTTTTCTGCCTTCATTTCTATGTTTCTATACACTCCTCTTTTCCTG
Organism: Rhinatrema bivittatum; assembly: GCF_901001135.1. Taxonomy (NCBI): domain Eukaryota; kingdom Metazoa; phylum Chordata; class Amphibia; order Gymnophiona; family Rhinatrematidae; genus Rhinatrema; species Rhinatrema bivittatum. Next base: position 226,364,976 of record NC_042617.1, on the reverse strand, counting down.
TCTCCTGAATCCAACTTCTGCCATCCCACCCCTCACACACAGACAGAGCCAGCCAAATAGCACCTTTTCTTTCTTAAATGTTCTCCCAGCATTCCTTTGCTCTGTCGGCTGTGTAGTGCTGTTCTCTGGGAGGGCTAAACAGTCCACTCTTTTCCCAACTTGTTAACACTATAGGGGTCAGATGCTGGCTCTTGCAGAATATTTGTCATTCACAGGAGAGCACACAGGGATTTTGATGTATTTTTACATTTTTTCATCTTGACTGCAACAGCTTGCAGTCTATGTGGGATTAAAAAACCCATTTTGGCAGGTCTAAAACACTTTACTGAGATCGAGAAGCAGCTCAGCTCACATTGTAAGACTCCAACACATGATAAGCTGCACCACTGAATATACTTGTCTATCTTAAAGTTTGCCAGATAAGTATATCCGGTTAACTTTAGGACAGTCCTAGGGTGTGACCAGAGGGAGTTAGCTGTATGACTTATGTGACTAAATTTGGCCTGCCCCAAAATAACTCCCACCCACTCCCAGTCCACCCCCACTTATGTGGCTAATTCTAGTTACATAATTCATTATGTGGCTAGAATTTAGCTAAATATGGCTTTAAATACAGCCATTTAGATGGATAACCTTTCAGTTATCCATCTAAATGGGTTCTGAATATCTGCCTCCTGGTTTATAGTAGCTTGTTACATGTAAAAGAGCCACCTTTCCTTTTTTGTAACTGTAAGAAAGGCTTTGTTCCTTACTAGATGTTTTTTCTTTTTTTTCATTTGCTGGAAGAGTTTTGCATTTTTAGAATTCTTCCTAGTTGGTGGCCATTCCTCCTTGTTTTGGGATTGGCTGAGCTCCCTTTTTAAACTGGGTTAAGCACAAGGAAGGTGTAGTTGGAAATAGGTTTTTGTTGGAAGTGAAAGCTGCTGTTCTGTGTGGATACCAATATGATCTCACCCCCACCCCGATAGCACTGAGGAGAATATTTTGACTTTTAAGAGAGCTGGTTTGTGTTTGGCCTGCTCTGAGTTCAGGAGGGAACCGACCTGCCTGAGGGGACAAGATTAGGTGCTGTTAGCCCTGCTGCCAGTCAAAATGAAGTCTGCAGCTGCCCAAGATGCTACTTTGCCCCTGGGTCCAACAAAAGTGGGGACTGTAGTGACCTATAAGGAGAAGATTACTTTAGTTCTTGCAGAAGTTTCATTGTCATCCTTTGAAGGAGGGAGTTTGCTTTTCAACCACCAGCTCCCTGCCTTACTTTGGAGAGAGTTTTTCCTTTCCCTTCACTTGGGAAAGACTTAAACACTAGGATATTGATTCAGAGGCTGACCTAGGACAGAGACTGTAGTACTTGGAGATGTCATCCTGTTTTTCTTTTGATGATTTTTCCATTTTTGCTAGACTTTATTTTTAAGTTACTGTAATCTATTTTTGTTGAACACCACTCCAAGCCTCTGCCTGCTCTTTTACACCTCAAGAACCAGCCTGCTTAACTGAGAGATCTGCCTAGATAATAATTGAGAGAGACTGGTTGTGACAATATCAGGGTCCTACCCCAGGATCTTAGGGTCCTGGAGGCTTGTAATCCTCCCTGCTTGTTGAACCCTGGCCCCCTTGGTGTTTTAGAGGGTGCAAGTGAGAGGAAAGAGATATTCGGGAGACAGTAGCTTGAGGGACTTCTGCTGTGACCCCCATAACAGGGACTCCTAAACCTAGAGGAGTGTTGGAGTCATTTTTTTGTTACTTTTGCTGAGGATGTATATAGAGGATAGGCCGTATGGATTAATAATTTTCACCCAGACACAAACTAATGTGAAGGTCACAGGCCAACTTCTGAGTGAACTCGTTTACTGTCTTGCACTGTGACATGTTTACGAACAGGCAAGCGTCTATTTATTTAGTTATTCCACTAAGTCCATGATGAGAAAACTAGCAATTAACTTATACTAAAGCCTGAGAGAGAAAGTGAAGGTCACAGAGCTGTGCCTGAAATCTGATAAGAACTCAGAGGGAGGGAATGCCACTGCTTCCACAAGAGTTTCTGGTGTATAAGGAGAGACAGTGAGAAAGAGAGCGGAGAGAGAGCTCTGGACGTGATGGTGTGGCTGATTCTTTGGAAATGTAAGCTTTTTATATCTCTGTAGCTATTGTTATTATCTACCATTACTTGTTCTGTGTAATCTGATTTTATTTGTTCTTTCCTCCTATTGCTCAAATAAACTCACTTTCCTAAATACCTGGAACCATGATGTACTGAATCAAAGTTTGTGGGTGGCTCTTTGTGTAGAGAATAAGCTCCTGGTTCAAGTCCCCAGGTATAATCCCAGTAACTGTGTGTGGCTATCTGTGTAGGGAATAAGATCCTGGGTTCAAGACTCCAGGTATAATCCAAGTAATTGCATGTGGCTATTTGTGTAGGGGATAAGCTCCTAGGTTGAAGCTTCCAGGTATAATCCCAGTAATTGCATGTGGCTATTTGTGTTGGGGATAAGATCCTGGGTTCAAGCCCCCAGGTATAATCCCAGTAATTGTGATTATATGGGATAAGCCCCTCAGGTAGCCCTAGTGAAAACCTTAGTGAGATTAGACACCCCCCCCCCCCCCCAACCACCACACACACACACACACACACACACAGGTCAGAGCCCCTGGGCAGGATACCACTGTGCACAGTCTGAACCCATAATAGGAGGTTATACAATTTTTTACGTAGACTGCTTTTATAAAAAGGTTGTAATAAATAAAATAATAAAAACCTAATTTTACTGGGGCAGAACAGTCTCACAATTTTTTAGAAAAGAATAGGCACTCCGCATCCTGTTGTAGATCTCAAACAGACTCACACAAACCGGTATAGTTGTTTTACTGAGTTAGTATTATTAACATCATTAAAGAAATTAAAAGAATTAATGAAAAAAGACAGGCCATTGCTTCTTTTATGTACCTGTCTATTCTGAGTGATCTGTTAGACTTGTATTTATAATGTCAAATCCATAAAGTTGTTCACCTTCTGAGATATGTGTTGGTTTTGGGCCTCCATGCTTGGCACATTCAAAAGAATAGAAAAGATCATAAATATCCATTCCTTTGATCTCTTTGAAATCCTGAACAATCTTCCATTGCTCAAATCTAGACTTTAGGATTTTTAGAGCAAGGGATTTTTTTTTTACCATGAGAATTATCTTGTGCAGTGCTGTGTACACTGATTGTTCCATATATTGCTTTTATTTTCACAGAGTAGTCTTAATCAAAGTGAAGGTCTTGGTGTTGCCTCTCTCAGTGTTCTCTATGGAACTCTTATTCTCTCTTCAATGTTCCTTCCTCCGATTCTCATCAAGAAACTTGGCTGCAAATGGACCATAGCAGTCTCCATGTGCTGCTATGTTGCATATACACTGGGGAACTTTTATGCAAGTTGGTAAGTAAAACAATGTCTTCTGCTGTCATGAAATTTCATCATTTTTCTTGCTTACTAAGAATTAAATGGAGTAAATAAATGGTTAGACTGACTAAACATGGAACGCAATTAGATGTGTCAGACTCAGTTTGGCCAATATTCAGAAAAATAGCTAATAGACAACTTATCTGACTAAAGATAACCAGATAAGTTGTTAGGGATATTCAGTGGGATAAAGGTCCTGCTGAATATACTTTTTTTTTTTTTTTTTTTTGCAAATATATTTATTAAGTTTTTCAAATAACAGGGGTGAAAATCTCCAAGAGTATGGAACAAAGAAACAGTATATATATTATACATATTGTCGTGGTGCCCCGAAACAATGGTCTAAGCGAAAATAGGACAAAACCTGAAGAGGCGCCATCATCAGAATGCTTTCTCTCATTTCTGTGTCCCCAGCATGCGTAACCCACAACCTACCCACCCCCTTCCTCCCTGCCCATCCTCCCTCCCTCTCGTCCCCCTCCCCAGCAGTAAAGAGGCTGAAATAAACCGAACCGGATCACTCGAAAGTCCAACTGGTATTGTCCATCCTGGGAAGGCTCATCTCGCGCTTCTCAAGCCAAGCTGTCCGGCACACAGTTCTGCATCATGGGTGAAAGTGAATTCCAATAGCTGCTCCATATGGCCTTGCACTTGGCCATAGCTCCAGGTGCGTTATGCTGGGCTGACAAATAATCAAATCGGAATACTTTATAAAGTCGATGCTTCCAGATATCGAGTTGCGGAGGGTCCTTCGAAGTCCATTCCTTGAGGATTGGCTGTAACGCCACCAATAACGCTTTTTGGAGAAACACTCGGTCCATGTCCGTTAATTGTGTCGTCTGACCCGTAAGAAGTCTCAATAAGCAAAGTTCTGGTGTTTTTAGTAGATCCATGTGCAGAATACAATTCAAAAAGTTTATGACCCCCTCCCAATACCGTGCGATCTTCAAACATCCCCACAGAGAATGGAAAAGCGTGCCCGGTACAGAATTACATTTGAGACAGATATCAGTGTCCCACAACTTAATTCGAAACCCCCGAGCCCGGGATATGTACATACAGCGTAACACTTTATAACCAGTTTCTCGTAAAGTAATGTTTTCTGTACTGCCCACCACATCCTGCAATACTTGAGCTACATGCTTCGTGGACAAATGAAGCCCTGCATGCATCTCCCATTTGCCCTGGATCTCAGTCAAAACGGAAGGAGCCAGCAGGTCTCTGAGGGCCCGTGAGAAAACTGAACATGAATTCTGTTTCTTCCCTATCGGTGTGAAAAACCCGAGCAGCTTTTTCAATTGAAGTCCCCCTGGATCTTCCCTTTTAATTAGGGACTCCACATAATGCCTTGTCTGTAAGTAGGCGTAAAAGTCCTTCGAGTCTAAAGTATATTGATCTTTCAGGGATTGAAAGCTGTATACTTGCCCAAGTTGAGCATCCCAAAACTGGTGTACCCTAGCTAGGCCCTTTTGCTCCCAGTTATGAAACACAACACTAGTCCTCCCCCCCTTAAACTGCGGATTACCCCGCAATGTGACATAGGGCAGCACCGTCCCCGCCATCTGCAACCGGGACCTGCTAAGATAGGCCCACGCTCTCCTACATGATTGAAGCAACATACTGTTCCTGCCTCGGCTGGGGACGTCCCTTGGTCTGATAGTCAAGAGATTTTCCGGGTAAAAGGGGTGCAACCAGTCCCTCATGTAATCCCGCGGGGAGTACAAGGACGTACCTTGAAACCAATCCTGCATGTGTCGTAATAAGCACACCAAATTATAGTCCCTCCAATTTGGACAAGCCAGCCCTCCCTGGTCGTGCGGATGCATCAGCGACCACAGGGAGACTCTAGCCCTCCTACCCCCCCATATGTACTTGTTCAGCAACCTATGAATCTGCTGCAGGTCTACTTTGGTCAACCATATTGGTATGTTTTGTAACACATATAGCCAACGAGGCAGCTCGCTCATCTTTAATAAATTTATTTTTCCCAGCAAAGACAGAGGTAGCTTCGACCAAACCCCAAGCCGGCGTTCCATACACTTGAGTAGTTCTCCAATATTCGTTCCCTTTAGTTGGTCCACCTTTCTCGTCAGCAGGATGCCAAGGTATCTCATCGTCTTTCCCGCCCATTTTAAGGGAAAGTCCCCTTCCCATTGTTCTTTCACCCCTGGTCCTATGTCCATGGCCTCCGATTTATCCACGTTTATTTTTAGCCCGGCAAATTGCCCAAATAGAGCCTGATGTGCAAGAACCTGTCGCAATGATCGTTGTGGCGAGGTCAAAAAGACCAACACGTCGTCCGCAAAGGCCGACACTTTAAAGTCAAACTCCTGCCCTTTATAGCCGGTTATCCGCTCGTCCAGCTCAAGTTTTCTAAGCAGGGGATCTATGGTTAGGATATACAGCAGGGGCGACAGCGGGCAACCCTGCCGGTTGCCCCGGTGTAATTGGAAATCGTCCGACACATGCCCATTGGCCACTATGGCTGAGGTAGGGGATTGATATAACAATTTGATACTTTGCACTATGTCACCCTTAAAATCATATCTGTCCAATACGGAGAAGAGATAAGCCCACGACACCCTGTCGAAGGCCTTCTCCGAGTCAAACCCGACAACCAACGCTGAAGTGTCCCTTGCTGCACTCTCCTCCAGGGCAATGAGCAGTTTAGTCATATTTGAGCTCACCGATCTCCCTTTTACAAAGCCTACTTGTGTATGGGCTATTATAGATGGAAATACCCGCCCCATTCTATCCGCCATTATTTTTGCAAATACCTTGGCCTCATAATTTAATAAAGAGATGGGTCTATAAGAGGCAGTGAGTGCCAGGTCTTTAGCCGGTTTTTCCAGGACAGTGATGTAGGCCCTCGTAAAGTCCCCCCGGAAAGGCCCCCCTGCGCTGCGCACAGGTAAAAAAGTTCAGAAGATCGGGAGCAATTTGGTGCAGCAGGCTTTTATAATAGTCGGCACTAAAACCATCGGGACCTGGCGCCTTTCCCTTTTTGCTCGTTTGTATGACTCCAATGAGTTCCAATAAGTGTATGGGTTGGTTTAACTGGGCTAGCTGCTCCTGTGTAATCTGCGGTATGGGAAGGTCCTTGAAGAATTCAACCTCCTGCTCCCGTCCGCCCTCTCTATCATCCGTATAAAGTTGCATATAGAAATCTCTGAACGCAGCACATACATCCCTCCCTTTCTGAATGGGGTTCCCTTGCCTATCCCTTAATTTTGCAATATAGGACTTACCCCGTATGGCTCTAGTTAAATTAGCCAGCAGGCACCCCGCCTTATTGCCATACCGAAAGAACTTATGTTCCCCATAAAATAAGGCTTGTTGAGCCTTCCTATGCAGTAACTCATTAAGGGTGTGCAGAATGGCATGGTAATCCTCTCTCTTTTGTGCGGTATTGTGGGCCAACATTTGCACCTTAGCCACTTTAAGTCTCCCTTCTAACAGCATAATTTCCTTGTACATATTTTTTGCGCGGGCACTCATATATCCCAGTATTTCTCCCCTCATCACCGCCTTACTAGCTTCCCAAAACAGAATCGGGTCCTCCTTATGTTGGTGATTATTACATTCATATTCCCTCCATTTTTCCTTAAGGAAGTCTTGAAATTTTTTATCTCCTGTCATATAACCTGGAAATTTCCACATCTTAGGACCGGAGTCCTCATCAAGAATCTTGATATCAATCCAAATCATTGCATGATCAGATATCTCAATAGGCCCTATTTCCGCTTTCAAGATCTGCGGGAGTAGCGGAGCGGCGGTCAGGATGTAGTCTATCCTAGAAAGCGTGGCATGCGCCCTGGACACGTGCGTATAATCGCGCTCTGTCGGGTGTAGGGTGCGCCATATGTCTAGAAGACTCAGCTCCGTGACTAAATAATCCACTCTCTTGCCTTTTCCGCCATCCTTTCTCGCTCCCAAACTGGAGGTATCTAGCATGGTATCATGGACACAATTGAGATCTCCCATAAGGATTAACTGTCCCTTCCCTGCCGTTATCAGTTTTGCTGCCAAAGTCTGATAGAATGAATGCGTATAGGAGTTCGGGCCATACACCGTGCAAAAAGTGTAGTCCCGACCCCCGATTTTCCCCACCAGGATGAGAAACCTGCCCTCCTCATTTGCTGCTTGCTGGTGTACCTCTATCTGATGATTTTTGTGAAACAAGAACGTCACCCCAGCCTTCTTATGAAATGTTGGCGAATAGAAACATTGACCCACCCAGCTCTTTTGTAATTTTTTATTCTCCTCGGCAGTTAATCTTGTTTCTTGTAGGCTAACTATTCCCATCTTTTTCCTCGCTAAGGCACTCAGAATTTTTTGCCGTTTGATAGGTGAGCCAATCCCTCCCACGTTCCATGAGCCAATTCTCAGGGTAGTCATCTCAAAGTATTGATACTGCCCATCACTTGACACTTGTCTGACTTCTGGCTGGCCAGAGGTCCCCCAGCCTGGACCCCCAGCTCGTATCCCTTGTACCAGTCGGCATCCCTTTGGTGTCCCTGCCTCTTGTTTACAGCCCCCGTGTGTCCCCTAGATGCCCCCTCACCCCTCCCTCCCCTCTTCCCATATCCCCAGCCTCCCCTCCCCCTTTCTGCAACCCCATCCCTATCCCCATGCAGGGCACCAGTGCCCCGTAAACTTCCAAGCACCCCCATAGACTAGGGTAGAGGTCCGCAATGTGTGCGCGTGTGGGTTCCCCCCCTCTCATTTTGGGAAATAGCTTCTGCCTGTACTGACTGGCATAGTAAAACTTGTGTACAACATTGTGACCAACATTAACACCCAACCGCAGACCCAGAGAATAATCCCCGGGTAGCCTGCCTGACACATAACTCACATCAACTTAACAACTATGCCAACCGTTGTAACTCATCTGCTTCCCCGATTCAGTCCGTGATTGCTCAAAATCTGACAGATATCCGTGTCATCAGGTGTCCCCCCTCATTTTTTTCATCCATTCATCAGCAGAGCCCGGAGATTCAAAGGAGTGAATTTTGCCATCCTTCCATATCTTCAGGATCGCCGGATAATGCAAGGCAAAACGGGTATTTTGATTATAAAGCTCCTGGCACGTTTTAGAAAACAGCTTCCTTTTAGCTGCTACAGCTGCAGAATAATCCTGAAAAATGACAATCGGGTTATCTTGGAATTGCAGAGTTTTAGCCTTCTTGAAGGCAGCTAAGACCGCTGCTCGTTGGCCCCAGTCTATAAACCGGGCTATAACCAGTCTGGGCCTTTTATCTGCCTCTCGGCGCGGCCCCAGTCTGTGAACTCGCTCGATATTCAATTTACCACTCAGATCCGGCATCTGTAGCGCTGCGGGAAACCACTCTTCCAGTGTTTTCCTTAAGTCCCCTTCTTGCACCGTTTCAGGGAGCCCCAGGAATTTTAAGTTGTTTCTTAGTGACCGGTTTTCGAGGTCTTCTATCTTTTCTTCCGCCGCTTTACAGGCCGCCGCTAGGGCTGTGACCTTTGTAGTGAGCGCCATATTGTCCTCCTCTACCAGGGCTATCCGGCCCTCCGCAATGTCGATTCTGCGCCCAATATCCCCCATAGACTCCTTCACAGCCGCTAGATTGTCAGAAATACCTTCAAATTTATGGTCTAACGCGGCCACCACTGCCGCAGTCAGTTTCGCAATGTCCCGATCGTCAAGTGCTGAGGGTTCCGGCGCACTCGCAGCGTCCGCCATTTTGTCTTCCCCTGTCGCCGGTTTCACCTTGCCCTTTCTCAGCGCTTTGGAGGACATTTTTCGCTCTGGATACCCTTGCCTGTTTCACCGGCACGTCCGCTGAGGTTTCCGCAAGCTATTGGTGTCTATGCCGCCAATGCCGGGGTTATTTTAGTCACGTTGCGAGTAAATTTTTAGGGGGGGAACCCACAGAGCTCCGGCAAACGCACCTTGCCCGACTCACCGCATCATGTGACCTCCCTGAATATACTTTAAAAAAGTTATCTAAGTAATGTTTCTCGGATAACTTTCAAACATAACTGGCAATGTTTAATATAGCTGATTAGATTTAAAAATAGCCAAGTAAGTGTAACCAGATCACTTTACCTTAAGCAGCTATAGTCTAAGCATTTTTATTTGAGGAAGCCTTTGAGTAGGTATTGGTTAAGATTGTTCAGAGGAGGATATTCTCTTATTTTAATCTGATTTGCCTTGTAGCATGTTCTATTTGTTTTATTGCTATGTGTTGCGAGTGCGGTTGCTTGCTCTAGAGAAATGTGAGCCCTTGGACCACTGTGCAGCTCAGAGAGGAGTCCCAAGACACACACCGTGGGAGGTGAAAATGTCCAAGTACAGGCAGGAGCAAGGACAAGGCTGGACCAGGATCAAGATGGAACATTGAGGAACTGGAACAAGACAGGCTCAGACCTCCACCGGACCTGCATGCACAGGTGAGAACCAGCAACGCAATGCTGGTCTCAAGAGTAGTCCTCCAGCCACTCGGTAACCCTTCTGGACCCGCAGCTTGGGAACGACAAGTGCATGAGGCCAGATGGAGGCTGAGGGCAGGAACATGACGAGACACGGAACTCATGAACTTGGGAGACTCAGACAAGGACTCAAGGAACTTGGAAGATTCAGACATGGATTCAGAATTCAGGCACTAGTACAAGGTGAGTACTGCACCTCAGCGCGCCCTACACAGCCGCCTATGGCTGGTCACAGACCATGCCGGGAGCAAAGCAGACTCCAGATGAGAAGATGAAGACTTGGACTGGAAACATGATGAAGATTCAGGAGAGGCCTGCACTGAGGCACACCCTACACAGCTGCCTGTGGCTAATTGTGGACCATGCTGAAGTAGAGCAGGCTCTAGCTTGAGTCTAGGGCATGGACGGAAGCAGGAACAAGGAACTCCGAAGACTAGGAACAGGATTCAAGACTCAGGATTCAAGGATTCAGAACTCGGATTCAGGATCAGACCTCAGCATTAAAAGCAAGGGCCTTCCAGAGACTTGTGCTGCAGACATGAAGACAGACCTCATACCATGAAGCGCCCTACATAGCCCCCCATGGGCTGGTCATGGACCACGACGGTCCCACGCCAGAAAAGGTGGACGAGCAGAAAATCTGGAAGCAGGATGAAGAGCCAGAGACGGGAACGTCAGGACCAGGACTGGAACATCAGGAACATGGAACATCAGGAACATCAAGATACCGAAAAGATGATGAAGGAGCTCCAATGAAGAATAGGATCAGGAGTATTCACAGGAGACCAGGAACATCAAACAAAAAGACCATCAAGACAGGCAGAGACCACAGAGAACCTTGCATGGTGAAAGAAGCACACACAAATGTGAGGATTCATGTGAAGGCCCAGAGGAGAACAAGCTGAGTCCTTTTATAGGGCTGGACAGGTACAGGCTTATGGCACCATCTATCGGTGCTGTGGGGCTTTTCCCGCCACTGGCCCTTTAAAAGAAGAACAGAGGCACGTGTTCGCACCTAGAGGAGCCAGTAGGTGGAGGAAGGTAGCGTTGGTGGCGTCCCTGCTGCAAAGATGCAAAACACCATGGTGATGAAGAGAATTGTGCCAGCAGCGGCTCTTGCTGCGAAGAATCAGAAGCGGCCCCTGCTGCATGAGGGCAAGGTCGTCTGTGGCTTCTTGCCACATAGAAAGGTGTCCCGGCAGTGGCTTCATGCCACAAAGAGGAGAGGTCTGCGGCAGCCTTCCCACCATAGACAACGGCGTTGGAGGCGGCTCCTCAGCTGCAAAGAGAGGCGGTAGCTGGATGCCAACCTGAACGGCACAGCACAGGCAGCGAGGTGAGAGGCTGCTTGTGGGCCTGACCACAAGCAGAATCGTAACAGCACCCCCTCCTCAAAGCCCTCCTCTTCAGCCTCTTCTCCACGGCTGAAGACAAGAAGACATATCTTTTATACCAGCTGGGGAACTTGGGGTCCAAACACAAGATCTCCAAAATGCTTGGAAGGAGCTGAAGTGATGAGGCGTAGAAACATATTGAAGACTGTACACAGACACAAACAAACTCAGAAGAAGGCATGACCCAGATTGAACTGAAGGCACAGCTGTAGTTAGCATCTTGGAGTATAGTCCAGTTCTTGGTTCTTATTGAATCGAAACAGAAGTGAGAGACACATTGGCATCATCCTGTGTTGCGTCCGACGGTCTCAGATGGATTCGACCCTTGTGCCTCACCTTTTTCTCTGCTCTCCCCGCTAGCCTTGGGAAGATGGCTACCGCCGCATCTACAAGCCGCATTCTCTTGCGTCCCTGGAACGGCTATGGCAAAGCCTCACTCCATGTTTCTCCTAAGGGGTTCCTAGGGTGTATGCGCACATGCCACCCACGTCTTTATCCACGTCATGGCGGAAACCTCGGGGGCATCCCCCTCGAGTGACATCACGCCATCCGGGTATTTAGCCTATGCTTGTTTGCTAGCTCATTGAGTTAGCAAGGATTGGATTTGTTCGGTCTAAGCTACTCTGCCGCTTCCGTACTGCCACTGTAAGCTCTCTCTACTCTTCGGATATCTGCTCCTCGGGGGCCCTCTGCTTTCTTTCAGGTGCCTTACTGGGATCAGGCACTTGCTCCTCGAGGGCCTGCTCTCCCTGCCTCAGTGCCTGTTACCATCTACTTCCGCCTGGTGGAATCGTCAACCTTACAGCTACCATCTAGTGAATAATTCTAATTCTCAGTCTGTCTCATCTACAGCTCTGCCGTGCTGGGAAACCTACACCTGAATATCCCTATACCATCTTGATGAGACGGTTCCCTCTGCCGAGGGTCCCTGGACTGCTACCTCTGGATCACGTCACTACTGCCACCTCTGGTGGTATACATCAGCTGTACAATAAAAGACTAAATTCTGTGTTTGTGCCTCCTGAGTCTAGCCCAGTACTGTGGCTCCCCACGGGTCTCCTCTCCGTGGGCATGGTCATCTGCCACAGTACCCAAGAATCCACTCAAACACCTTGAAACCATAACCTCCTGCAATTAGCAATGATGAAGGTAGTTAGATTAGGGCATCATGGGGGAAAGGAGCGAGAGAGGAGTCTGAGGAGGACTTAATACCTGTTTGAATTGCTAGTCTCCTTTTTTTACCCTGATCGAGGATTCCTGTTTCATTTTCTGATTCTGCCCGAGGGTAAGGACCCCCTCCAGGCCCTGGACAAGGAGGGATTACCGTGCCGACGTCATCAAGGAGGGACCAGAAGGCCTTTAAAAGCTGGCCCCTCCTGCGGCACTGATTTGGGGAAAGGAGCGAGAGAGGAGTCTGAGGAGGACTTAATACCTGTTTGAATTGCTAGTCTCCTTTTTTGACCCTGATTGAGGATTCCTGTTTTGTTTTCTGACTCTGCTCGAGGGTAAGGACCCCCTCCAGGCCCTGGACACAGAGGGATCACCGTGCCGATGTCATCAAAGAGGGACCAGAAGGCCTTTAAAAGCCGACCCCTCCTGCGGCGCATGGGTGCTGCCAGCGTGTCACCCAAGCCGCGCATGCCTAAGGGGCACACGGCTTTGCCTGGAACTTCCGTATGGAATTTATTCGACTTGAGATGGAATAAGTCCAGAATTTGAACAACTTCAAGTAAGATTATTTATGTTTAAAACTATTTGTCATCTTCTCTCATCCATTCTCCCTATGCCAGGGATACAATAATTATTATAGAGAGACATAGAAGAAGGAGAGAGTTGGTTCTTAACTAAATTCAAAATATAAATAAGGACCTCATGCCTCATACTAAGAGAAAGGCACATATAAGGGAGACTCAGACTTCGTCTCCCTTATCAACTTCATCACAGCCTCAAATTTCTTCCTTCTTCAATGTTGCAACTGGTATAATGCTGGGTGAGGGGACCGCTGTGGGAGTAGCTTCAGAGCGAGAAGCAACCCCACTGGTCGATGACATCTCTTTAAGCCCCGGCGCCCCTAAAACTCCTTCCCCATCATCTGTAAAAGAAAAAGTATTATCTGGACCTACAGAGTTAAATGTGGGTTCAGAGGAATTTAAGATTTTGTTAAATAAAGGAGAAAGGAGTAGACACTTGACCGAAGAGGGAAAGGTGGAATCGCAACATGTGTTGGACATAAGTCTGCTTCAGAAACCATCAGAGATTACAATGGATACATTATGGACAGCTATAAAATCTTTGGAATTGGCAATAAATAAATTAACTCAGGTAACTGTTAATTCCCAACAAAGGATATTGAATGCTGAAAGTATGGTTTCTTTAATCCAAAATAAGCAGGTTAATAGTGAAGGGAGAATAGAAAAATTGGAAAGTGTGCAAAGTAATCTGGTTAAGTCAGAAATGATTAATCAAAAATAAATTAGAATTTATAGAAAATCAATTAAAGTACTCTAATTTAAGAGTCCTAAACTTTCCTAAACAAGATTTGATACTTGCTGTAGAGATGTTCAAAGAGTATCTACAACATATATTAAAAATACCTTCCCAAGCATTACCAGCTATAGTGAAAGATTATTAAATTACATCAAAATTAGATAGAGAAACACAGGTGGCAAAAGAGATTTCAGTAACTCATAATTTGTCTGAAGTAATTGAAACTTCAATTGATATGGATATATCTGTTAGAGCTACACTCATAGTATCTTTCATGCTCCCCACAGAAAGGGACACAGTATTCTGTCTATTTCTTAGAAATAGACTAGAAAAATTTCATGGGCAACAGAATAGAAGGAAAGAATTTTTGAAATTTAAATCAGAGGTACTTGCTAGAGGAGCTGGGTTTATATTAAAGTATCCATGCAGGTGTGAAGTTAAATATCTAGAGCATAAATATTAGGGATGTGAATCATTTTTTGATGATTTAAAACAATCGTCAGATATATTTTAAATCGTCAAAAATCGTTAAGAGTCGCGATACAATAGAAATTCCCCCGATTTATAGTGAAAAATCGTAAATCGGGGTAGGGGGGAGGGTGGGGAAAACCGGCACACCAAAAAAACCCCTAAACCCACCCCAACCCTATAAAACGAATCCCTTACCTTCCCCCACCCTCCCGAACCCCCCCCAAAAAACTTTTTCGAGTACCTGGTGGTCCAGTGGGGGTGCGGGGACCGATCTCCCGCTCTCGGTCCATCGGCGCCATTTTGCTGCCACTCAAAAATGGCGCCGATGGCCCGATAAAAAAAAACCCACTCGACCCTTTAAAAACGACCCCTTAGCTTCCCCCACCCTCCCGATCCCCCCAAAACATACCTGGTGGTCTAGTGGTGGTGCCGGGAGCGATCTCCCATTTTCAGGCCGTCGGCTGCCACTCATAAAGATGGCGCCGATGGCCCTTTGCCCTTATCATATGACAGGGTATCCGTGCCATTGGCCGGCTTCTGTCACATGGTAGGAGCACTGGCTGGCCGGCGCCATCTTTAAAGATGGCCGCCACCATCGTAAAGATGGCCGCCGCCATCTTTAAAGATGGCCACCGCCGTATTTAAAGATGGCCGCCACCGTCGTAAAGATGACCGCCGCCATCTTTAAAGATGGCGCCGGCCATCCAGTGCTCCTACCATGTGACAGGAGCCGGCCAATGGCACGGATACCCTGTCATATGGTAAGGGCAAAGGGCCATCTGCGCCATCTTTATGAGTGGCAGCCAATGGCCTGAGAACGGGAGATCGCTCCCGGGACCACCACCAGACCACCAGGTATGTTTTGGGGGGCTCGGGAGGGTGGGGGAAAGCTAAGGGGTCATTTTTAAAGGGTCGGGTGGGTTTTTTTTTTATCGGGCCATTGGCGCCATTTTTGAGTGGCAGCCAAAATAGCGCCGACAGCCCGAGAGCGGGAGATCGGTCCCCACACCCCCACTGGACCACCAGGTAATCGTAAAAAGTTTTGGGGGGGTTCGGGAGGGTGGGGGAAGGTAAGGGATTAATTTTAAAGGGTCGGGCCTCACTACAAAAAAAATAACGATGTGAATCAGAACCAATTCCGATTCACATCACCCACATCACCCACGATAGGATTTTTTCCCCCCTCTAGCCGAACCCGATCGTTAAGACGATCAGGCACACGATTCACATCTCTAATAAATATGTCTTTTTTGATATATCCAAGCTGAAGGAGTTTCTAGACTCTCACCCCCCTAGTATAGGGTCAAGCTAGGAGCAATAAGTGTGTACCAATTGCTTTCACTAAATGAGATTGAGAGGAGTTATCTTCTCTCAAGTTATCTAAATTTCCTATAATTCGCTCAGTAAAAACTTGTTAAAGCCCTGGTATTTCCTATAGAGGAAACAGATGAAAATAACACTGACTCTGTTAAAATGTCTTATATACCCATGATGAATATTGTATAATCTGTATTCAAGTACAAAATATTGTTTTGTATAGATTGTTGAAAATTCAAAAATAAAATAAAAAAAAAAGATTAGGGCATCATTGCTAGATTCTTAGAAGTGAAGGTGGTATACCAGGAGAATGCGTAGCGAAACTTGCAGATTACCACTTGCTCTTAAGTAGGCATTGGTACTAGGGATGTGAATCGTTTTAGGACGATTAAAATTATCGTCCGATAATTTTAATATCGTCTTAAACCGTTATGGAACACAATACAATAGAGATTCTAACGATTTATCGTTATAAATCGTTAGAATCGTGAGCCGGCACACTAAAACCCCCTAAAACCCACCCCCGACCCTTTAAATTAAATCCCCCACCCTCCTGAACCCTCCCCCCCAAATGACTTAAATAACCTGCGGGTCCAGCGGCGGTCCGGAACGGCAGCGGTCTGGAACGGGCTCCTGCTACTGAATCTTGTTGTCTTCAGCCGGCGCCATTTTCCAAAATGGCGCCGAAAAATGGCGGCGGCCATAGACGAACACGATTGGACGGCAGGAGGTCCTTCCGGACCCCCGCTGGACTTTTGGCAAGTCTTGTGGGGGTCAGGAGGCCCCCCCCCAAGCTGACCAAAAGTTCCTGGAGGTCCAGCGGGGGTCAGGGAGCGATTTCCCGCCGCGAATCATTTTCGTACGGAAAATGGCGCCGGCAGGAGATCGACTGCAGGAGGTCGTTCAGCGAGGCGCCGGAACCCTCGCTGAACGACCTCCTGCAGTCGATCTCCTGCCGGCGCCATTTTCCCTAAGGAAAATGGCGCCGGCCATACGCGTATGGCCGGCGCCATTTTCCATACGAAAACGATTCGCGGTGGGAAATCGCTCCCTGACCCCCGCTGGACCTCCAGGAACTTTTGGCCAGCTTGGGGGGGGCCTCCTGACCCCCACAAGACTTGCCAAAAGTCCAGCGGGGGTCCGGAAGGACCTCCTGCCGTCCAATCGTGTTCGTCTATGGCCGCCGCCATTTTTCGGCGCCATTTTGGAAAATGGCGCCGGCTGAAGACAACAAGATTCAGTAGCAGGAGCCCGTTCCGGACCGCTGCCGTTCCGGACCGCCACTGGACCCGAAGGTTATTTAAGTCATTTGGGGGGGTTCGGGAGGGGGGGTGATTTAATTTAAAGGGTCGGGGGTGGGTTTTAGGGGGTTTTAATGTGCCGGTTTTGCGATTTTACGTTTTTTCGATTTTTCACGATTTTTCACGATATTTTACCCCCCCAAACGGCAACAATACGATTCCCTCCCCCTCCCAGCCGAAATCGATCGTTAAGACGATCGAGGACACGATTCACATCTCTAATTGGTACTGGAAGCAAATGGTGGAACAAGAGCCTGTGATGGATAGTACTCAGATGATGACAAGCTGATCTAGGAGAAGTATCATTGTACTCCTTGATAGTAGATGCTGTATGAACTTACGGTTGACAGGCAGAGTGGAACTTCAGGGTTATCAACAGCAGGCTCCTTTACTGCAGTGAATTTACCTCTTATTTATTTATTTTTATTTATTTATGAAACTTTTAATATACCGACATTCATAGGGCATATCATGCCGGTTTACAAAAAACTGAAGCAGGTGGAAAATACAATGAACAGGGGTGGGGGAGAAGGGGAGCAGGCAAGAAAAGTGTGAGAGGGGGGTAGGGGAAGAGCAGCAGGAAAGGATAGGGCAGAAGGAGAGAGATGAACAATCAAATTGAGCAATATAATAAAAGGAACATAATTGTAACTGGATTCTAAAACTATAAGTTAAGGCGAGGTACTTATTTACATTAAATAAATAGCGTAAATACTTGTTAGGGTTAAGGCTTTGGCAAAGATGAGTTCAAAAAAGGGGGGGGGGCGGGAGGGAGGTGGGTGCAAGGGGTAGAAGTGGGAGAAGTGGGAGAAGAACCTTTGTAATTGATGGATATTGTTGCTCAAATTTACACAGGATACTATTTCGCTTGTGGAGGATCTCCAAGAAATATTTGGTTGATGTAACGTTCCTCAGGCTTAAATCAGAAGAGCAGCTTCAAGGTTGTTGGTAAGGCTCAGGGAGGCAAAACTTGAGAACAGCATAGGATTCCAACTGATGTCTATTGAACGCTTGCTTCTTAATCCTTCCGGGATAGAGTTAAACTGTACTTCTGAAGAGGCTTTAGAATGAGAAAAGCCTTGCTTAATGCTATCCAGGTACAGGTATCACAGGCTGTTTCATTGTCATAGATGGATACCCATCTTGACCTTTCATAGAGGGAAGTCCCAAATGGATAGTAAGTGCAGCTGATGGTAAAGAATCCTTGCAAGAACAGCTATTACAATTTGGTGTAAACAACTTGAGAGACTGGAGATGTTCTTGGTTCTTGACGAGCAGCCCTCTTCTTCTGAAATGGATCTCTGGGAATAAAGATTGATAGACAGCTCCCAGAAGTACAGGGGAAATACAGCCCAAGATGGTGGCAACAGCTCTCGATGGACCCATGGGTAGAGGTGTAGAATCCCAAGTAAATGGAAGACATAGGGTCTTCGGATTGACAGTAATGGGTCCCTCCTGAAGGATTTACAGCAGAAGAACTATATAGGCTTATCAGACAAGCCAGAAGGTGGCATTCCCTGTACATACCAGGATCATTCCAGACGATGGGTTATGTCCCCTGTCCAGCAGATGGAGTCAGAAACAGATTTCTGGGGGGAGGTGCTACATTACCTGACCACCCTCGTCATCATCCCCAGTATCTTTCTGACTCCAGCAGATGCGGGTTGGGGAACCTGGGTTCCCCACAACTTTACCTTAGTTATCAATTTTCTCTCATTTTTCTTTTAGGGGATCAAGTAAAAGAATTTTTATATTGTCACTAATTTCTTTATTTGGGAGAAGTTAAAAAAAAAAAAAATTTATTGAGGGAAATTAAAGGGTGGAGTGACGGTTTGTTACCTCACCGGGGCTTGCTGACAAGCCTCTTTCTCTCTCTTTACTTCTCTCTCTCCCGTTTGTGTTTGGCTGGGGTAAGTGCTTCTTTTTTGAATTAAATTTTCAGGTTACCTCAGCGTTTTTCGTCGACGTTTTCGACTGAGGGTGCACGCTGGTGGTCCAGCCTCTCCCCCCACCTTCCCCCTCCTCCCCCCACAACGCTATCTAGTCGACCCGCGGTCCCGCGAAGTACATTCCCTGGGGCCGCCGGCTGCCGGGAAGGAGATACCCCGGTGGTCCCTCGGGTCGGCAGGGGGGAGTTTTTCTCTATTTTCTCGCAGCTTTCTCAGCGCGAGGCAACACTTGCCGCGCTTATTCGCCCCTCCCCCTCTCCCCTCATCGTTTTTCAATGCCGCGCCCGGCGGCCTGTGTAGCTTGCGGCCGGCAGGGAGCTAAAATCGTCAGGGAGGGGCGTTGCTCGGGCTGCCTCCCCGATGGGGAAACATGTCCGGCTGAGGGGGACGCCGAGGGAACGTTGGACCGCGACTCGAGAAAAAGACAGGCCCCGTTCCCGCTCAGCACAGAAACGGCGGCCATTTTAATGTCAGACTCAGAAGCGGGGTTATCAGAGGAGGACTCCCCGATTATTTCAGCACTCCCTTCGAGGACCCAGCGAAACTTGGCAGACTCTGGTCACCGGGAGGGTGAGGCCTCGGGGGCCCCTTCCGGAGGATTTTCTGCTTTTTCACCGGAGTTTGTTGTTTTGATGCACAAAGCCTTCCTTCATTTCAGGGATGCTTCTTCGGACATTCCTGTTCCCCCTCCTCCGAAGTTGGCCCGTCTATCATCATTGCAGGGGGGGTCCCCCTCTCAAGGGACTTCTTCTCTCTCGGGTGTTCCACCTCAGCCTTCCAAGGATCCTTCAGGTGTACCTCCAGCCCCGGTTGGGTGTTCAGGGGGGGACCCTCCGGGAGATCCGTCGGGAGATGATCCCACTTTGCTTACTCATCTGGAGGGAGATGATCCAAGGATTCTACGTATTTTCCAATCGGAAGAATTAGAGGACCTGATTCCTCATATTTTGACGGAAATGGACATCGACCCCCCACCTGAGCCGGATGGACCACAACCAAACGTCAGGAAGGGTGATCCTCTCCTTGCGGGCTTAAGGCCTTTGGCCAAGGCTTTTCCCACTCATCCTTCTTTTCTCCAACTCATTTCCCGGGAGTGGGATACTCCTGAGGCGACTCTCAGAGTTAGTAGAGCTATTGAAAAGCTCTATCCACTCCCACAAGATTTTCTGGACATTCTTAAGGTCCCTGCCGTGGATTCGGCTGTATCGGCGGTGACCAAGCACACCACTATACCGGTAACGGGAGGCACGGCTTTAAAGGACACTCAGGATAGAAAGTTGGAAGTCTACCTCAAGAGAATTTTTGAGGTTTCCGCACTGGGTATGCGAGCTTCTATTTGCAGTGCGCTGGCACAGAGAGCAGGTTTGCGCTGGGTACAGCAGCTGCTCACCTCACAGGAATTGCCAGATGCTGAGGCCCTACAGGCGGACCGTCTGGAGTCCGTGATGGCCTACGGAGCGGATGCTTTTTATGATCTTCTCAGAGTTCTTGCCCGCTCTATGGTAGCGGCAGTGTCAGCTCGACGCCTGCTCTGGCTACGAAACTGGTCGGCGGACGCATCCTCTAAAACTCGCCTAGGCTCCCTTCCTTTCAAGGGCAAGTTTCTCTTTGGGGAAGATCTGGATCAGATTATTAAATCTCTAAATGAAAACTCAGTACATAAGCTTCCAGAAGACTGTCCACGTTCCTCGAGGTTTTCTTCCTCTACCTCTAGGTATCGATACAGGAATCAGCGGAAGACACGAAATATTCGTCAACAAGCTCCTCGGAACCCATCCTCTCGTTCAGGTTCCTGGAACCGGCCCTTTTGAGGGCGCCGTCCCGGTAGGGAGGGTCAGGGACGGGGTTCCTCTAATTCGTCCTCCATCAAGACAAACCAATGATGCCAGACGGACCCACGACCCGGTTCCTCGGCTGGGGGGTCAGATCGCTCTTTTTTACAGCGAGTGGGTCCAAATTACATCGGACCAGTGGGTCCTGGATATTCTAAAGCACGGTTACGCATTAGATTTTGTCCATCCTCCCAGAGACAGGTTCCTTTTCTCTCCTTGCGGATCCCGTTACAAGCAAGAAGCTGTTGCTTCCACTCTCGACCGACTTTCCGCACTGGGAGTGATATCACCGGTCCCTCCCTCCGATTGGGGTCGGGGTCATTACTCCATCTATTTTGTGGTTCCAAAGAAGGAGGGTACTTTTCGTCCCATCCTGGACCTCAAGATGGTGAACAGGTCTCTTCGGGTTCCCCGTTTTCGCATGGAGACTCTTCGGTCAGTACTAGCAGCAGTACATCGAGGAGAATTTCTAGCTTCCTTGGATCTCACCGAGGCCTACTTGCACATTCCTATTCTCAGGGATCATCAGCGCTACCTAAGGTTCAAGAACATGGGTCAACATTTTCAGTTCCGGGCCTTACCTTTCGGTCTGGCAACAGCTCCACGGGTCTTCACGAAGATCATGGTAGTGGTGGCAGCTGCATTGCGCAGGCAGGGCGTCCTGGTGCACCCTTACCTAGACGATTGGCTCATACGAGCAAAGTCATGGGACCAGGGTTGCCGGATGGTCAGAATAGTGCTCCGCATGCTCCGGTCTCTCGGGTGGATTGTCAACTATGCCAAGAGTCACCTAGTTCCTTCCCAGTCCTTGGTTTTTCTGGGGGCACATTTCGACACGAAAGAGGGCATGGTATTCCTCAAGAAAGAAAGGGCTCAGTCCCTTCGCGATCAGGTTCTCCGATTCTTGGATCTTCGGGAA
This sequence comes from Rhinatrema bivittatum, assembly GCF_901001135.1. Lineage (NCBI taxonomy): Eukaryota > Metazoa > Chordata > Amphibia > Gymnophiona > Rhinatrematidae > Rhinatrema > Rhinatrema bivittatum. The sequence goes on along the minus strand of NC_042617.1, from coordinate 226,343,408 downwards.
CCCACGGCATGGGATTACCTTCAGCTCCTGGGCATGATGGCCTCCACTATCGATCTTGTCCCGTGGGCTTTTGCCCACCTCCGCCCTGTTCAGAGGTCTCTGCTCTCCAGATGGAAGCCGTCCTCACAAGACTACCAGATGGTACTCCCGCTCCCGATGGCTACTGTCAACAGTCTTCACTGGTGGCTAGAACCTCGAAACCTAGCTCAGGGATTCTCTCTGGACATGCCGGAGTGGACAGTGGTCACCACGGATGCCAGTCTCTCAGGATGGGGGGCGGTCTGTCAGGAGAGCTCTCTACAAGGTCGATGGACGGCGGAACAGGCCCGGTGGCCTATCAACCGACTGGAGACCAGAGCGGTACGTCTGGCGTTAAAAGGGTTCCTTCCTCGGTTGCATTACAGAGCGGTCAGGGTCCTTTCCGACAATGCGACCACGGTGTCCTACATCAACAGACAAGGGGGCACACGAAGTCTTCAAGTATCCTTGGAAGCGGACAAATTAATGCACTGGGCGGAAAGGCATCTGTTGCGTCTGGTAGCCTCCCACATTGCAGGAGTAGACAATATACAGGCGGACTTCTTAAGTCATCAACGCCTGGATCCCGGAGAGTGGGAACTCTCGGGGGAGGCGATGGACTTGATAATCTCCCGATGGGGTCCTCCCCACCTGGATCTCATGGCCACAGCAAGCAACGCAAAGACTCCGCGTTTCTTCAGCCGCAGAAGAGAACACGGCGCGGAAGGAATCGATGCTCTAGTCCTGCCTTGGCCGCAGCACGTCCTACTTTATGTCTTTCCACCGTGGCCTCTCGTGGGATAGGTGGTTCGAAGGATCGAGAATCACCACGGCCCGGTGGTCCACGTGGCGCCGGAGTGGCCTCGCCGACCGTGGTTTGCAGATCTTCTTCTCCTGGCCACGGAAGACCCTCTACGTCTCAGTCACATTCCACGACTACTCCGGCAGGGTCCCATATTTTTGGAGCAGGCCGATCGCTTCTGTCTAGCGGCCTGGCTTTTGAGAGGCGCAAACTGAGGCACAGAGGCTACCAGGAAGAGGTCATTTTGACTCTATTGTTTGCTCGTAAAAGATCTACTTCAGTCACCTATGTACGAGTTTGGAAGGTCTTCGAAACTTGGTGCGGGTCTCACGACATTCAGCCCACCAATGCGTCCGTGTCGCAAATTCTCTCCTTCCTACAGGAAGGACTAGATCTCGGTCTCGCTTACAACTCGGTTCGAGTACAGGTTGCGGCTCTGGGTGCCCTCTTATATAGTGGTGAGGGTTCGCGTCTCTCCTCTCATCCGGATGTGGGTCGTTTCCTTAAAGGGGTACGTCACTTGAAGCCTCCGTTACATCCTCCTTGTCCGTCCTAGAATCTGAACTTAGTTCTGCGAGCACTTAGCAGTTCACCTTTTGAACCCTTACGTGTTTCCTCTCTTAAGGATCTGACTTTTAAAACTATTTTCCTGGTGGCAATCTGTTCAGCGCGTCACATATCAGAGCTACAGGCGCTATCCTGTCAAGAACCGTATCTCCGTTTTTCAGACGAAGGAGTGTCCCTCCGCACAGTTCCATCTTTTCTTCCCAAAGTGGTTTCGGCCTTCCACCTTAATCAGTCAGTTGAGTTGCCTTCCTTCAAATCAAACGAACCTAGGGATTTACGTATCTTGGATGTAAAGCGATGCCTGTTGCGTTACTTGGAAGTTACCAATGATTTTCGTCTTTCCGACCATCTCTTCGTTCTCTGGTCGGGTCCCAGAAAGGGTCACATGGCATCCAAGACGTCTATCGCTCGCTGGCTGAAGGGGACGATTGCGTCGGCTTATATTGGTGCTGGTAAGCAACCTCCTTTGGGGGTTAAGGCCCATTCCATTCGCGCACAAGCGGCGTCCTGGGCAGAGTCCAGCTCTGTTTCAGTCCAGGAGATATGCAGAGCGGCGACGTGGAAGTCTCTCCATACTTTCGCAAGACATTATCGTCTGGATGTTTCCGCACCACCAGACGGTTCTTTTGGGGATCGAGTAATCCGAGCAGGGCTATCCACGGCCCGCCCATAGGAGGGAAGCTTGGGTACATCCCATCGTCTGGAATGATCCTGGTATGTACAGGGAAAAGAAAATTATTCCTTACCTGCTAATTTTCGTTCCTGTAATACCATGGATCATTCCAGACACCCTCCCGTTAGTTTTTGCAGGATTTAATTAGGGTGGGCTATCTCTGCTCGACTATGCTCTCCTCATACTTCTGCTAGCTCTAGCACTCAGAGTTGTTTGTTCAATATTTATGTGTTAGCAAGTTTTCTGTTGAGGTTATCATTCTGTTCTTTAACAGTTTAAATTTTAATTTTAGTTTAATACAGTTACTTGATCCCTCTCTTCCTCTTGGGCTTGGCTTTGCTAGGCTAGATACTGGGGATGATGACGAGGGTGGTGAGGTAATGTAGCACCTCCCCCCAGAAATCTGTTTCTGACTCCATCTGCTGGACAGGGGACATAACCCATCGTCTGGAATGATCCATGGTATTACAGGAACGAAAATTAGCAGGTAAAGAATAATTTTCTTATATGGTCCTTTGCCGAGCAGCAGAGACGGTACTAGGTGAAACAGACAAATCAAGATCTCCCAATCCTGATTCTACCAGCTCAGAAAAAGCTGTGTGAAGGACACTGGAGGATGATGGCCTGTGAGCTATAGGTTCAGGATGACTCACCACTTTGCTATTATGAAGAAGTAATGAACAAGATGACATCTCAGGAACTTGGAATAGGATTAGTGGCAGGAATCACCACTTGTGCAGAGTAGAGTCAGACTCTTGGTCGTAGATGGTCCAGTGGCACAAACCAGAGCTATGTAAAGCAGGGACTGAATTGAAACAGGTGAGAAGGAACCAGGCCTAGGGTGTAGGTGCCTCCTGCAAGTCATAAAACCCAAGGTCCTTTAGTTGCTGTGGAATCTGTAACTTATGAAGGTATACGCCACCTGAAGATCGATGGTACTAAGCAGAGGAACAAGGAATTTTGAAATGACTACAAATATGAAACCTGGCATCTCCTGCAGGTCATATGGAACCCAGGAAGAAATGTTTGTTATGTTGTCGTTTTTATGATAGTGTGTATGTCTGTTGTAAATAATCTAGACCTTTTGCGTTAGGCGATCAATAAATTTTAATAAATGGAATGAAATGAAATGAGGGCATCTCTTGTGGATTGAATAGAGATAGTCCTTGGAACAATTGTAGGCACCTCCTGCAGGTCGAGGGGACTGGACTAAACTTGAAGAGGATCTGGATGCAGGTGACTCCTGTGGGTCATGAAAAAATCCAGACACACCAACATGAAAAAAGAAAAAAAATTCTTGGCTAGGAGCAGGATATCAAAAGTCCAGAAAACTTGAGCCTGTCGCAGGCACACACTCACCGAGCTAATGGTCTTCACATCCTGTTGCAAGTGCGGAGATGCGGTTGCTTGCTCTAGAGAGATGTGAGCCCTTGGACCATGGCATGGCTCGTGGAGGAGCCCCAAGACACACACCATGGGAGGTAAGAGTGTCCAAGCATGGGCAGGAGCTGGGACAAGGCTGGACCGTGAACGAGATGGAACATCAATGTATAACCCTATCTAAGTTATCACACCTCTGCAGTCTTTCTGCTGTAAATACATCCACCTGTAAATGCCTCCACCATATCTACGGCTACGTTCCTCTACTTTCCCAGCTGCTATCCTTTCCTCCTCCTTCTTCACCCCCCCACTCCCGCCCCTTTTTTTCTAGCCTGCTCCCACTCCCGCTCCCCTGTTTTTTGTAACTTTCCTCCTTTCGCAAGTTTTACTGTAAACCGGCGTGATGTGCATGCACGAACACCGGTATATTAAAAGCTGTTAAATAAATAAATAAATAAATAAACTGGAGAAAAAATAGTTGGTGTATATTGGAATGAACTGTGACTGCAATCTGGATCACGCTATCAAGGCTTTTATGGAAAATTTTTAACAATTGGAGGAAAAGACCTCAGATCTGGTGTTTTGTCTGAATTAATTATCAGCGTGTAAACCAGTGGATACAGTCATTGGTCAAAAACCTCCACTAAATCTCATTCTTTATTAAGCAAACATTATTGTCCTTTTTCTTTTTCAATAAAAGATTATTTCTGCTCTTGCTCACTAATGTTTATGTAAATTTGTAACGTGAGCAACAAGACTTCTCTTGATTTGCGGAAAAGGGGTGAAAAGTCAGTCCCTTAATAAAAACGTGTTTTGAAAACCAATTGCAGCCTCAATTGCATTGCCCAATTGACTCAAGATTTATAAGATTTTGGAGACAAATTGCCTTCTAAATCAAGGTGATATAGTTCATAATGACGATTTCAATGTTTTATCCACTATGACACCTAGATCTCTTACTTGGGTGGTAGCTCCTAATATGGAACCTAACATTGTATAACTATAGCATGGGTTATTTTTTTCCTATATGCATCACCTTGCACTTATTCACATTAAATTTCATCTGCCATTTGAATGCCCAATTTTCTAGTCTCACAAGGTCTTCCTGCAATTTATCACAAACCACTTGTGATTTAACTGCTCTGAATAATTTTGTATCATCTGCAAATTTGATTACCTCACTCGTCGTATTCCTTTCCAGATCATTTATAAATATATTGAAAAGCACGGGTCCCAATACAGATCCCTGAGGCACTCCACTGCCCACTCCCTTCCACTGTGAAATTATCCATTTAATCCTTCGTTTCCTGTCTTTTCGCCCGTTTGTAATCCACGAAATGACATCCCCACATATCCCATGACTTTTTACTTTTCCTAGAAGCCTCTCAGGAGGAACTTTCTCAAATGCCTTCTGAAAATCCAAATACACTACACCTGCTGGTTCACCTTTATCTACAGGTTTATTAACTCCTTCAAAAAAGTGAAGCAGATTTGTGAGGCAAGATTTGCCTTGGGTAAAGCCATGCTGACTTTGTTCCATTAAACCATGTCTTTCAATATGTTCTGTGATTTTGATATTTAGAACATTTTCTACTATTTTTCCTGGAACTGAAGTCAGACTAAATGATCTGTAGTTTCCTGGATCGCCCTTGGAGCCCATTTAAATATTGGGGTTGCATTAGCCACCCTCCAGTCTTCAGGTACAATGGATGATTTTAATGATAGGTTACAAATTTTTACTAATAATTCTGAAATTTCATTTTTTAATTCCTTCAGAACCCTGGGGTGTATTCCATCTGGTCCAGGTGATTTACTACTCTTCAGTTTGTCAATCAGGCCTACCACATCTTCTAGGTTCACCGTGATTTGGTTCAGTCTCCGGAATGGGTATCTCCCCAACATCCTCTTCAGTAAAACCAAAGCAAAGACATCATTTAATATTTCCATGATGGCCTTATCTTCTCTAAGTGCCCCTTTAACCCCTCGATCATCTAACGGTCCAACTGACTCCCTCACAGGCTTTCTGCTTCGGATATATTTTAAAATGTTTTTACTGTGAGTTTTGTTTCTACGGCAAACTTCTTTTCAAATTCTCTCTTAGCCTGTCTTATCAATGTCTTACATTTAACTTGCCAACACTTATGCTTTGTCTTGTTGAATCCTTCTTCCAATTTTTGAATGAAGATCTTTTGGCTAAAATAGCCTCTTTCACCTCACCTTTTAACCATGCCGGTAATTGTTTTGCCTTCCTTCCACCTTTCTTAATGTGTGGAATACATCTGGATTGTGCTTCTAGGATGGTATTTTTTAACAATGTCCTCACCTCTTGAATACTTTTTACCTTTGTAGCTGCTCTTTTCAGTTTCCTCAGCCTATACAAACACTCTAACTTCTGTTTATTCGCTGCCTTACTGACTATTAAAAGCACAACACATATACAAACTAAATAATATACTCTAATAGTTTACTTCGCCTCAATACTTAAAAAAAAAAAATTCCCAAGCTAAACTTACTGATTCCTTTCAGCCACCAGCAAGGTGATCCTCTCCTCTCAGTGCTTGCACTGGATTGTGGGTTATTGAGCTCTTCCCTTCCAATATATATTGTACTTCTAAGGTAAATTAGTGCAAAATAATCCCTTTCAAGATTTACACTACAGTTAGTTGTCCTGAGTGACTCACTGTTGTTCTGATTAACAAATTATGGTACCTAATCAAATCAATCACAGAACCTTAACACTTCAGTTAGTCAGCCTGAGTGACTCATTGCTCTCTTGATTAACAAATGTTGGTACCTAATCAAACCAAATCACACTACCTTAACACCTTTCCAAGGTAAGTAACTGAACTTTTTAACCTTTTTACTTAGGTATATATTTTTATTTATTTTTTATTTATTTAAGAGTTTTTATATACCGTCATTAAGTTATTTACCATCATAACGGTTTACAATAGGGCACCAATATCAAAGAAAAAAGTGGATCATAATTTATATAGGTGGTGCCATTAATATTCGGTAACAAATAGTATTATGAATAATATGGTATATGCTAATGCGTTTACGTTTAAAGACATTCATATGGGGAAATGAGTTTGGTAGCAATTCATCCTAATGGTTGGATACAGTTAAAACTAGGAAATTAGGCGCTGTGTGCTCTATGCCGCTTATCCTTGTTTAATTGCCTGTGTCATTCTCTTTCTTGAAGGCTTGATTGAAAAGCCAGGTTTTCAGTTGTGTTTTGAAAAGTTTATGATTACTCTGAAGTCGTATGTCAAGGGGCATGGAGTTCCATAATGCGGGGCCGGCTAGAGATAGTGCACGTTCTCTAACTTGGGTAAGTCTTGCTGTTTTCACAGATGGAATGGTTAAAAGTGCTCTGTTTGCTGATCTTAAATTTCTGTGTGGGACGTGTACTCTCAGTGCTGTGTTCAGCCACTCTGATTTTTCATCATGGATAAGTTTGTGTATTAAGCACAGTGCTTTGAATTGTATTCTTTGTTCTATGGGTAGCCAATGTAAGCATGCAAGTGAATCTGTTATGTGATCTCTTTTGCTTTTTCCAGTGAGAATTCTAGCTGCAGTATTTTGTAAAATTTACAGAGGTCTTATTGTAGTGTAGGGTAGGCCAAGTAGTAATGCATTACAATAGTCTGTGCTTGTGAATATCAGTGATTGAAGTACAGTACGGAAGTTTGGTAGAGTTAGTAATGGTTTAAGCTTTCTGAGTATCATGAGTTTAGCATACCCTTCTTTTACCTTTATTGATATGTGTTGTTTTAGGTTTAGTTCAGTGTCAATTATTACTCCTAGATTACGAACTTTCTCGGTTAAATCAATTTGTTGGTTGTTTTTGAGCATTATTGGAGTTTGTGTGATCTTCGTGCTTTTCCTTTCTAAGTGTATGAATTCGGTTTTGTCTATGTTGATTATCAGCTCCATTTGGTTTAGTAGTTGCTTTATTATGTCCAGATACATCATGGCAAGACCTATTGTTTTTTCAATAGTTTTATCTATAGGTAGGATTAATTGGATGTCATCAGCATAGATGTAGTGTATGATTTCAAGTCCGGCGAGGAGATGGCATAGTGGAAGTAGATATATATTAAACAGCGTAGCGGATAGTGCTGATACTTGTGGGACTCCTGTTTTTAGGGTGATCTTTTCGGATAGACTGTTTTTAATTTGAACCTGAAAAGTTCTGTTCTTTAGAAATGATCTGAACCATGTGATTGTTTTGTCTTGTAGTCCTATTTCTTCGAGCCTTTTAATTAGTATTTTGTGATTAACGGTGTCAAATGCTGCTGACAAATCTAGTAATATCAGAATATACTGTTTTCCGCTGTCGAAACCTCTTAGAATATTATCTGTTAGTGCGAGAAGGAGTGTTTCAGTGCTATAGTGCTTACGGAAGCTGTGCTGTGAAGGGTAGAGGATGTTGTTGTTATCTAAGTGCTCTGCTAGTTGTTTTTGTACTGTTTTTTCAATTAATTTAGCCATTAGAGGTAAGTTTGCTCCTAGCTTATTTCTAGCTTCTGGCTACATTTTTTTTTACTATAAAAACACACTAACTACTGCTTATTAGCTGCCTTACTGACTGACTATCTAACTAGATAAATGAAGCCTGACCGACGTGCCGCAAATGCGCAGTAGAGAGCAGCTCTACTGCGCATGTGCGGGCGAGCACGTCGGTCTTAGGCAGGGTAAGGAAAAAAAAAACATGGCGGCGGGTGGCAGCGGCGGCAGCGGGCGGCGGTAGCGGCGGCGGTAGCGGCAGCAGGCGGTAGCGGCGGGCGGCAGCAGCGGCCAGTAGCGAGGGAGGGAGGAGAGAGAGAGAGGGAGGGACGGACTGAGTGAGAGGGAGGGAGGGAGTGGGAGGGACGGAGAGAGGGAGTTGGGAGGGAGTGACTTAGTGGGAGGGAGGGACTGAGGGAGGGAGGGGATTGAGTGAGGGGGGAGGGACTTGGAGGGAGGGGACTGAGAGGGGGAGGGACTGGGAGGGAGGGACTGAGTTGAGATCGAGGGAGGGAGGGCTAGAGGGGGAGGGACTGAGAGGGGGAGGGACTGAGAGGGACGGACTGAGGGAGAGGAGAGGAGGGAGGGAGTGAGAGAGGTGGGGAGGGAACTAGAGTGAGATAGGGAGAGGTGGGGTAGGAGTGGGTGATGTGTAGGAGGTGGTAGGGGGTTGTGGGGACAGAGCTGGTAGGGGAGAGTGTCGAATTAGTGAGAGGTGAGAGACAGGGATGTGAGTAAGTGGAAGGGGGAGAGGGAGAATGAGGGAGAGGTGAGAGACAGGGATGTGAGTAAGTGGAAGGGTAAGAAGTTGTGGAGCAGAGAAAAAGGGAGTGGAGGAGGGCTGAGGGGGAGGGGATGGGATTGAGAGAGGGTGGGGAGTGACTGAGGGAAGGGGAGAGAGGTGGGAGTGACTGAGGGAAGGGGAGGGAGGTGAGAGTGAGGGGAAGAAGGCAGTGGGAGACAGAGGGTGAGTAAGACTGAGTGGAGGAAAGGGGAGGAGTGAACGAGGGGAAGGGGGAGAGAGGGAGAAAAATTGTAGAAAGGTTCTGTGTTAGAAAATGGACTGAAAACAAAATGTAATGTAGCCCGTTTTAACGGGCTTAACGGCTTGTTTAAAAATAAAACACTCTAACTTCTGTTTATTCACTGCCTTACTGACTATTAAAAGCACAACACACATACAAACTAAATAATATACTCTAATAGTTTACTTTGCCTCAATACTTAAAAAAAAAAAAAAATTCCAAGCAAAACTTACTGATTCCTTTCAGTCACCAGCAAGGTGATCCTCTCCTCTCAGTGCTCTCCACTGTCAGCCCTGAGAGCAGTCCTCAGGCTTGTGACCTGAGGACTGCTCTCAGGGCTGAGGCCTAACCAGAGGCCTAGTCTTTTCACTGAGGCCACATCAGAGGCCTGTTCCCAGTAAAGAGACCTTGTCCGAGGCCTGGTACTAATACCAAGGCCTGATGCTGGCGCCCAGCAAGAGGCCCGGGCTCAGTGCTGAAGCCTCACCACATCATCAAGTCTTAGAACCAGTACCATGACTTGGGCTGAGAATCTGGTGCCATTGCCAAGGCCTAGGCCTTATGCCAGGGCCCACCCTAAGGCCTGTTCTTGAAGTTTTCTGAATAAAGCTTGCATGACCATGACTTATTTATTTATTTATTTATTTATTAACTTTTATTTACCGACATTCGTGCAGCACATCATGCCGGTTTACATAACATCACTAGAGAAAAAGCCTTGCCTGATGCAGGCCCAATCTACTGGCACTCACTACCCATGACTATTCAGATGCTTTCATATGAAAAATCCTCTAAAAAGAATTTAAAAACCTACCTTTTTAAGTAGGCTTTTGCTCCCCTTGAATTTCCCATTGAATATCTTGAGATAATGTTTGAGCTTTGCAAATAGATGTGATAGTGTGTAATATATTTTTTGCTATATTTTTATAGTTTTGTTACTGTTTGTAGTGTACAATTTTAATTGTGTATGTATTGCGTTTTTGTTTTCTGCTTCAAAACTTGTGCTGTATGTGGGCTACAAATTTTAAATAACTAAACTAAACTAGTCCTTGTTGCTGATGCTTATGATAAGTGCAGAGTCCTGGCCAAATGCTTGGTCCCATTGCCAAGGTTGAGGCCCGGAATTGGGCCCAAGTATCAGGGATGGGGCAGTGTGGGTCCCTGTGTGGGACTAGGCCTTGATGCCGGGATCAGGACTCAAGCCAGTTCCCAGTGTCATGACCAGTCCTTCGGTTGGGCCTCAGCACCAGGCCTAGACTTTGGCACTGGGACAAGGCTTCAGGTCAGGCCTCAGTGATGGGACCAATACTTGTGCTGGGCCCTGGTGCTGGGCCTATGCCATGACACCTGGATTCTGGCCTCCGCACCATGGCCTAGACCTCAGTGATGGGGCCTGGCCTTGTCATGGGCCTTGGCGATTGGACCATTCCTTGGACTGGGCCATGGCACTGTGCCTAGGCCTAGGACTCATCAACAAGACCAGGCTTTGGCAAGAGGACCAGCCATTATGAAGACCCTGTTCCAGCCCCAGGCCAGTCATGGTGCTGGGACCAAGCCTTGGGTCAGACCTTGGTGCCAAAACCAGGCCTTGGGCCAGGCCTTTGCACTGGTACTATGCCTCAGCAATGGGACCAGGCCAGGCCCTAGTGAAGGGAGTAGGCCTCCATGCTGAGACCTGGCACCAGGCGTACCCTAGGCCTCAGCGACAGAGCAGGCCTTGGCTTGATTACTCCAGAGGCATATTTTGTTTTCTTAAATGCCTGAATATTTTCAGGTATTTTGGTTTTGTTCGTTTCATTTCCTACTTTCAACTAATTTTAATCTTTAAAAACATTTTGAACAGTTCTAATTTTGTAGCTAACAAAACCAAGAATTTTAGTCTAGTATTTTGTGCTAAGAAAGCATGATAACACAATCATAAAAGACAAAAGAGTGAGACTTTAAGAACCAGAAATCATTCTAAGTGTCTCTGATAGATGAGATAGCCATACCTGGGAACTCTCTGGATTTGGCCTAGAGATTTAGGGTTTAGAGACCTGCCTTCTGGTTTCCAGGGTCCTAGAAATCTCCAGCTCTGCTCAGCTGCAGCCTTGTTCCTCAGCCTATACAACATTAGCTTGGAGTTCGAAGCAGAAGGAAGCTCTGCTGCCAATTCTTTGTCTCTGGCTGCTGATTGATTCTAGCTATCACAATGAACCAATCAGCAGTGAGAGGTGGGGAAGCACTGCTAGTCTGCAAGGATTAAGGTGAACAGATGGATAGAGATGACAAGAGAAACTGTACATGCAATGTGAAAGCATAAGAGATTCAAAGGGGGGTGGGGAGAATAAGAAAAACTGTGAGTGTGTGTGTTGGGGGACCAGAGAGAAGAGAAAACTTGAGAACCTATGTGTGTGTGTGTGTGTGGTGGGGGGTGTCAGTGGAAGGAGAGAGTAAGAGTGTGTGTGTGTGTGTTTGTGTGTAGTGTTGGGGGAGCAAGAATGTAGAGGGAGCCATAATGGGTAGTAAGGATGGGAAAAGAGAGGCAAACAAAAGGAGGGGCAAAAATGGGGGGGGGGGGGGGGGGTAATGAGAACTGACAGCCAGAGAAGAGATCAAGAGTTGAGGGAGAGAAATAAAAGAGAGAACAAGTTTACGTGTGGTGGGTGGGGGAGAAAGAACCAGAGTGTAGGTGGAAGAGAAAGGAGAGATCAAGAGTTAGGATAGAGAGGGGAGATCAATATAGGGGAGGGAGAAGGCTAGGTTAGGAGGATAAAAGGTTGAATTAGGGAAAGATGAGAGCAAGGGGACAGGAGAGAAAAGAGAGTAAAATGGGGAGGAGGAAGAGAAAGAGGTATAAGAACCAGGAATAGCTGGAGATGGAAAAAGAAGACCCTGGGTTTTGGGAAGCAAACCAGGGTGATAATACAAAAGAAAGGGTTGAGGAATGGAGGAGGGAGTGCAGGAAAAATAGGAGAAAGTACTGTGAAGCAGAGCAGGTAGGATGAATAGGAAAAAAAATTAGGAGAAGGACAGTTAAAAAGATGGAAGAGAAAGTATTAGAGTATCTGCTGCTGAAGGAAAGAGATAAAGAAAGAAAGGAGAGAGATAACTGAAACAGAAATATAAATGGAGGACACCTGAAAGAGACAGACAACAAAGGAATAAAGATAAGGATAGTGAGTGAGAAAAAAATGGATGAGCCGGGAGTGGGGGTGGAGGAAGAGAAAGTCTTTACAGCCTGCCTAACCCCCACCTCCATCTCCACTAATCTCAGGGTGAGAAGAACTCAGACGTTCCTGGGTATGGAGATAGCTGAGAGAGATGGCAGTCCAAAGTGAGTCAATATTTCTCAACCAGGTCTCAGAGCTTCATTTAACAGGCTTTATTTTCAGGATATCCATGACTATAAACACTGGTGAATGGTTTACATATCATGTGTAGGCAACTCTGGTGTTTGAGAATCACAAACAAGTCTGGTTTTCAAGATATCCACAATTAATATGCTTTAACATATTGTACATTATGGAGACATGGTGTGTACACAAATATACCTCATGTATATTCATTGTAGATATACTAACACAGGATAGTAAAATAAATCAATTTCAAAATATCAAATAGAAGTGATGGCACGAAAATTTGTTACCTAAATGACTGCCATTAACAGAGAGAGGTTTATTTTTTACTTGGGGATAACTTGATAGAAATACAAACTTGTTAAGAACACAAAGAGACGGTATTTAGATATGGGGAAGATTTTAATCAAAACCATTTCTGTATATAGTTAAAAGTATGCATGTTATTCATGTAGGGAACACTTGATTTTCCTCTTTCAGAGGATAAACCTGTCAGTGACCCGATGTAGAGGAGTTTAAACTTTATCATAGTTATTTTGGACTAACTTCTCTGTTTGAGGCAAGGAAGTTTTCCACCCTTCCTGTCTATTGCTTGTTTTTTCCCCTCTGTGGGTTCAGAACTATTTTTGTTCCACTGGGAGCTAATCTCTTGGCGTCCTTTACTCAGTGACCAAAACCTTGGGAAAGTAGTGTCTTTTATCTTGAGAGAAACTGAAGAGGGAGGATCCCTGCCAATAGCATAGAGGGAAGAAAACTAAAGGATCTAAAGGGGTAAGAAGTTGGAGCTATTTGTTCTAAGAATTGTGAGTGCTGCTGAAGTAAACGAGAGGGAAGTGCCCATCAGGCACTAGGAAATCTGAAGTATTTAAGAAGAATTCAGGAAAAGGTATGGAAACAGGGACTGTTTTCCAATAAATATTGGAACTGTATTCTAACCATCTACAGTTGGAAGAAGCTGGGATAAAACTAGGACTCTAAAGAGAATTGAACTATCCTCAATCTGCGAAACCTAAGTAATTAGAGTAACTGGGAAGATAAGGAATTGAGAAGTGTGCTTCCAGAGAAATTGAAAGACTTTACTAAAGAAGTGAGGTCACAAGCTTTTTAATCTTTCTGCTGTCTTATTATTTAATGATTAATTAAAATCCAAATATAGAGATATGCATCATTTCTTTTATCGTTTCGGGGCCCCCCACAGGAAATTTCATTTTTCCCGTGGTTCAGGGTTTTTTTTTTTCAGGGGGCCCCAATTTTCAGGTTAGTGTGCACTATCGGGAGTTAGTGCACACTAACTCCCGATAGTGCATGCTAACTCCCGATAGTGTACACTAACGGGTCAAAGTTAGTGTGCACTAACTCCCGTTAATATGCACTAACCCGAAAAATGAATTTTTCTGAAATTTCTGAAAAATTCCATTCGTTTTTTGGTTCCCCTGAACCATACCAAATTAGGCAATTTCAGTCATCTAATCAACTATCAGTAAAAGAAGTTGGAACTACCCTGCTTCTCAGAGTGCTTATTGGATGCAAAGGCTGTGATTATCAATGCTGTGTACAGAGGATGGAGAAGGTCCTGCATTGCAAGAATTGGGTATAAGAAATATTATTCATCCCCTCTGTAGAATCCTGGAACTCAGAGTGTTAATGCTATCTGTGGAGAGGCAGAGAGAGTAAAGAGGAGTTGAGTGTAGAAAAGGTCCATCCTCTATTTTCCTATGTGCCAGCTAAAGGATCTGTCCCGCCCAGGGGTTATATTCAGTGCATACTTTTATCCACATACTGTGAAGGCATTCCTGGGGACATGTTTAAATCAGACGAGGCATCAAAGTTCATAGTTTTGCGAGAAGAAGTTCCCATGGAAACAGTAGTTGCAAATCTCTGTGGTTACTTTTTCCTTTGGCAATTATCAAAGTAAAACTATGAACTGAATTTTCAAAAAGTTGTGTGTAAAAATTAGCATATACATGCGTAAGTAGCCTGTACTCACATATTGCTATATTATAAACATCAGAAGTATGTGCTATATTATAAACATCAGAAGTATAGTTCATGTTTCATGTGCAAATATACGTGCAAAAATAAGAGCAGTCTAGGTGGTTCCTGGGTGGCACCAATGGGAACGTGCATACATTTTGCAACTTATGTCATTTTACAACTGATAATTATCTTGTGTAATTGTTATCAGACTTGTTTATTGACTGGGCAAACTGGTGGAGGAATTGAAAAACCAGTAATTTAAATTAAGTGAGCAACTTTGCTCATTAAAGGAAAATTAGTTCTTACCTGATAATTTTCGTTCCTGTAGTACCACGGATCAGTCCAGACCATGGGTTAAGCCCCCGTTCCAGCAGGTGGAGACAGTTCAGAATTCTGAGGCTAGCCCATATAAGGACAGAACCTACCCCGGAACCCTCAGTATAACTATTGTCAAAGCAGAAAGGTATAAGATCAAGCAAGTACCAGAATAAGTAATAAATATAATAAAAATATTCAAATAACCCAACAATTGGGAACAAAAGAACTGTGTAACTAAGCGCTCTTGTACAACTACCCCTGATCATCAAAAGATGCTTCCGGTGCCTTAACAGTGAACTTCAAAAAACATATGATGCAGGAGATCAAGAAAAAGACAAAAATTCCTGTAAGAAGGAAAAAAACAAGCGGATAAGAGAAGAACGGGCGGGTGTCTGGACTGATCTGTGGTACTACAGGAACGAAAATTATCAGGTAAGAACTAATTTTCCTTTCCCTGTACGTACCCGGATCAGTCCAGACCATGGGATGTCCCAAAGCTTCCCTACAAAGGGTGGGATCCAGACAATCCCGCTTGAAGAACCTGACGACCAAAGGAACCAAAAACTGGAGCCTGAATGTCGAGTCGGTAATGACGAGCAAAGGTATGAAGAGATTTCCAAGTAGCCGCCCTACAAATCTCCTGAGATGACACAGATTGAGACTCCGCCCAAGAAGTCGCCTGAGAACGCAAAGAATGGGCTTTCAGACCTTCAGGAACTGGCCTGCCCTTGCAAATGTAGGCTGAGGAAATCGCCTCCTTCAGCCAGTGAGCAATAGTATTTTTAGAAGCTTGCTTACCTTTGTTGGGTCCACTCCATAAGAGAAACAAATGATCATAGAGATGAAAGTCATTGGTAACTTCAAGATAGTGCAACAAGATCCTTTTGAGATCGAGACGACGGAGATCGTTACCACTGGAGGCAGAGATCTCCTCCGGTGAAAAAGCGGGAAGTTCAACAGATTGATTAATATGAAAAGATGAAACAACCTTAGGTAAAAAGGAAGGAACAGTCTTTAGAGAGACACCGGAATCCGAAAAATGGAGAAAGGGATCCCTACAGGATAGAGCTTGGAGCTCAGAAATTCTCCTGGCAGAAGAGATAGCAACCAGAAAAACAGTCTTAAGAGTCAAGTCCTTAAGAGTGGCACGACGAAGAGGTTCAAACGGAGCCGAACAAAGAGCACGAAGCACCAAGTTTAAATTCCACGAAGGACAAATAGACCAAACAGGCGGGTTCAGATGTTTAGCGCCTCTTAGAAAACGAACAACATTAGGATGAGAGGCGACCGGATGACCCTCGATGGTGCCTAAAAGTGAACCAAGAGCAGAAACTTGAACACGCAGAGAGCTCACCGAGAGACCTTTAGAAAGGCCACGCTGAAGAAAAGAAAGTAAGACCGCCACAGAGGGCGAACGAGCCGAAACGCCCAACTCTTCACATACATCCTCAAAAACCTTCCAAACTCTAACATAAGTAATGGAAGTTGATTGCTTACGAGCCCTGAGAAGGGTGGCAATAACCTCATCTTTATATCCTCTGCGTCTCAAACGACGCCTTTCAAAAGCCATGCCGCTAGACAGAAGTGATCCGCCTGATCGGAAAATACGGGACCTTGGCACAGAAGATGGGGTAGATGACCGAGGCGGAGAGGACTGTCCACCGAGAGATTCACCAGGTCCGCGAACCATGGTCTCCGAGGCCACTCTGGAGGCACGAGAATGACCGGACCACAATGGAGCTCTATTCTCCGAAGGACTTTTCCCATTAACGGCCACGGAGGGAACACGTAGAGAAGAACGCCGGAGGGCCAGGGAAGAACTAGCGCATCCACCCCTTCTGAACAATGCTCCCTCCACCGGCTGAAGAACCGTGGAGCCTTTGCGTTGGCTAGCGTAGCCATGAAGTCTAGGTGAGGGGGACCCCACCTGCACACAATTAGATCCATCGCGACGTTCGATAACTCCCACTCGCCGGGATCGAGATGCTGACGACTGAGAAAGTTGGCTTGAACATTCTCCCTCCCCGCTATGTGGGAAGCTGCCAGACGATCCAAATGTCTCTCACCCAAAGAAAAAGCTTGCTGGTCTCTAACGCCATCAGACGGCTCCGAGTTCCGCCCTGTCGGTTTATGTAAGCTACAGTGGTGGAATTGTCTGATAGTACTCGGACAGCTTTGTGACAAATCAGAGGAAGAAACAACTTGAGGGCCAGATGAACAGCTCGGGCTTCTAAGCGATTGATGTGCCATCGGGATTGGGAAGGGGACTATGACCCTTCAGTGGTTTGAGACTGACAGACAGCCCCCCCAGCCGGAGAGGCTGGCGTCCATCGTTACTATGACCCAAGAGGGAGTCAAAAGAGGCATTCCCTTGAGAAGGTGAGCCGGGGAAAACCACCATTGTATGCTGGCGATGGTAGATGCGGAAAGAGGAAGAATCTCCTGATAGTCCTTGGATATTGGCTTCCAACGGGACAACAAAGCTGTTTGTAAAGGACGCATATGAGCAAACGCCCAAGGAACGAGATCGATCGTGGAAGCCATAGTTCCTAGAACCTGGAGGTAATCCCACGCCGTGGGAAGCGGGAGAGTGATGAAAGTGTTCAACTGATTGATCAAGTTGAGTGTTCGTGAGTCCGAAAGAAAAACTTTCCCGACTCGAGTGTTGAAAAGGGCGCCCAGGAATTCTAGTTGTTGAGAGGGTCGAAGAGTGCTTTTGGAGAAATTGACTATCCAGCCGAGAGAGGTGAGAAGGGCTAAAACCCTGTCTACTGCAAGGGAGCAGAGAGCGGCAGATTTGGCCCTTATCAACCAGTCGTCCAGGTAAGGATGGACCAGAATTCCTTCCCAGCGAAGAGCTGCTGCGATGACCACCATGATCTTTGTAAAGATGCGGGTAGCAGTGGCGAAACCGAACGGGAGAGCCCAAAACTGGAAGTGCTGACCTAGAATCTGAAAATGAAGGAATTTCTGATGATCTTGATGAATGGGAATGTGGAAGTAAGCCTCCTTCAGGTCCAGAGAAGTGAGGAATTCCCCGGGACGAACCGCCGCTATCACCGCCCTTAGGGTTTCCATCTTGAAACGGGGAACCCTGAGGGCCTGATTTACCCTTTTGAGATCCAGAATGGGACGGAACGAATTGTCCTTTTTGGGAACAACGAAGTAAATTGAATATTGGCCGGCGCCCCTTTCGTGAACTGGAACCGGAACGATTGCCTCCAATTCCTGAAGATTGAGCAAGGTGTGGCAAACTGCAGGCCGCTTGGAACGGCCGCAAGGGGAAACGATGTAGAGATCCGACAGGTGTCTGACAAAATCTAATGCGTAGCCGTGCTCTATCACGTCGAGGACCCAGAGGTCGGAAGTGATCTTGGCCCACTCCTCGAGAAATATGGAAAGACGCCCACCTAAGTTTCGTGCGGAGGAATGGACCGGCCGCATTTCATTGTGGGGCAGACTTAGAAGAAGTGGACTGCTGATGGCCGTCTCGGAAACCACGGCGTCCATCAAAGGAATGGGACCAAGACTGGGACCTGGATACTCCTCGCCTGGGAAAAGAACCACGGGCTCTGCTGACATAACGGCGATTGCCCCTGAAGCGAGAACGAAACGGGCCAAAAGACCTTGAGTGTTTGGGACGGTCCTCTGGCAGCTTATGGACCTTGTTTTCACCCAAGGACTTAATAAGCTGCTCCAGGTCCTCTCCAAAAAGCAACTTTCCCTTAAAAGGAAGATTGCCCAACCCAGCCTTAGAGGAAGCATCAGCAGACCAATTGCGCAACCAGAGAAGACGTCTGGCAGAAACCGCTGACACCATAGCTTTAGCTTGGACCCGAAGCAAATCATACAGAGCATCCGCCCCATAAGCAATAGCACCCTCCAAACGTTCAGCTTGCTCAGCCTGTGCAGACGGGAGGTCCTGGGTGCTGAGTAACTGCTGCATCCACCTAAGGCTTGCCCGCTGCATAAGACTGCTGCAAATTGTTGCTCGAACACCAAGAGCCAAAACTTCAAAAATGCGCTTTAAATAAAATTCAAATCTTGAATGTCCCGTAAAGCAGTCGAACCCACCACTGGGATGGTAGTGCGCTTTGTCACAGCTGTGACAGACGAATCCACCTTGGGAATTTTTAAAATGTCTAAGCAGTCCTCAGGGAGAGGGTATAGCTTATCCATAGCTCTCCCAACACGAAGTCCAGACTCAGGAGACTCCCATTCCCTGAGGAGGAGCAAGCAGTGTATGGGATGAAAAGGAAAGGAACGCGGTAAGGCCCTGAGTCCCGCCAGGACCGGGTCCACGTTTGGAGTCATAGCTGTAGCGACAGAATCCTCTGGGGGAGGGTCAATTCCCAGTTCTTGAAGAACGAAGGGAATAAGAGGCTCCAATTCTTCCCGCCTAAATAAACGCAGAACACGCGGATCATCACCCTCTAGGAGAGGGGGAGTAGAATCCTCATCATCCCCAAAATCGCGAGGGTCCAGCAGAGGGGGGGGGGGTCTGCGGCGGGAGGGGGCTCCCCCGGAACCACGCGAACCATAACGGGGCCCTGAGGGTCCAAAACTTCCTCAGAGGAAGGCCTAGGTAGAATTGGAGAGGAGGGAACAATAGGAGGGGGGTCCATATCCCTTTGCAGACTGGCCAGATATGAATCATACATTAAAAGTACAAAATCCAACGAAAAACGGGCAGGGCCGAACTTTTCGCGGGGGGGGGGGTGTTGGAAAGGCGAGGGGGGGTCAGAGCCAGCACCCCGAGAGTGAACCGGGCTCAAATCGGGCGCAAAAAGCGAAAAATTCGAGTCCCCTGCATCCGAAGAAGCAGGGAGAGAAAAATCCAAGATGGCCGCCGCAGCCGCGCGATCCTGCGACGAAAAAGGCTTGGCAGCACGGCGGGGAGTCCTTCCCCGAGGCTTAATTGCTGGCGATTCAAAAGAGGGACCTTCACCCCCCGAAAGGCACCGAGAACAAACCCCTTCATGGGAGAGCCGGGAGGCCGACTCTCCACAAGCAGTGCAGCACAATGGCCGCGGCATGAGAGCAAGAGCCACGATGCAATTAAGCAAAACAGCTGAGCTGGGAGCCCCAGAGGAGTTAGGCGGGAGATTGAACCCCGCTCTCTCCCCCTAGGAACCCCAAGAATGGGTTCCTAGGGGGGGCTTTGCCCTAAACACAGTCAGTGAGAAAAGTTCTCAAAACAAAAATTTTTTTTTTTTTTATTAATATGAAGTAGACAAAAAAGGTACTTGCGTGAGCTTGCCCCAAAGAATAGAGTAGACAGAGAGGGCAAGCTAAACAGGGAACTGAGAGAGTGAGATGTTCCAGCTGCTGGAGACAGTTGAATACTGAGGGTTCCGGGGTAGGTTCTGTCCTTATATGGGCAGCCTCAGAATTCTGAACTGTCTCCACCTGCTGGAATGGGGGCTTAACCCATGGTCTGGACTGATCCGGGTACGTACAGGGAATTGGATTTTATGCGAGCAAGTCCTACTTTTTTTTATGTGTAAAATATATATGCATATTTAAAATCAGTAGGAAAAGTACACACATGCAATACATTGAAATAATACATATGCACATATCTTGTGGATTGGAAATACTCATTTTTTATAATATGTGTATATCTGATATGCACAGGCTATAAAATGCTATCATAGATCTCTGCACAACCATATATGTGTGTATATGTGGCTGTGTGAAGTGTTTTTTAAGTTATCCTCTATGTGCATAGTTTTGCATTGATTATTGGTGCAAACTAATCCCTAGATTCTAGTATGGCCTGATCATTTTGGGCTTCGTTATCGGGGAACCGCGGGAAATTTTGTAATTCTTGCGGTTCGGTTTTTTTTTTTCAGCCGACCTGAATTTTGGGTAAGCGCGCACTAACAGGAGTTAGCATGCACTAACCCCAAAAAACAAAATTTCAGGAAGATTTCCTTTGTTTTTTGGGGTGGCCAAAACAGGACAAATTCACATCCCTACTAGATTCATCAAAATGCTATAATATTGCATACATAATGCCCGTGGTAAGAAAAAAGGGTGTGTTTAGGGTAATTTTTAGAATTACTGCTCCACACAGTAATCTTTTTTCACCCTGCAATACTTCTATTTTGGAGGGAGGGAGGGAGAGAGAGAGAGAGAGAGACTCTATTTATAAGGCCCTCATAGTAGTCAAATATTTATATCTCTATAGCAGGGTCAGCTCATATCTCGAGATGAGCTGTTGGTGGTGGTTTAGGGTTTAGGGGATATTTTTCCATGCAGAGTGAGACATAAGAACTGCACAGTACACCTAGGTGAAGATTGACATTATTTGGAGTGAGGAAAGTCTCATAAAAATGATATTTCTACAATGTTCTCTTTCCCTAGCTTGATGGACTCTATAACAGGGTATCATCAAGCTAGGCTGAGATAATATAGTAGAAATCTCATCTTTGTGAGACTTTCTTCACTCCAAATGACATCAAATCTTCACGAGGTGTACTATGCAGTTTGTACATCTCACTCTGCATGTAAAACTGGCCCCTAAACCCTTAACTACCACCAACACCTCACCTTGAGCTATTAGCTGGCCCTCCTATAGTCATATAAATAGTAGAATACTGTAGGCCTCCCCAGAGGTTCCCTCTCTCTCTCTCTCCCCCCCCCCCTCCTTCTCTCCCCTTCAAGCCCTGAAATGCAATTTCCAAAATTTATCACAAATTGCATTGTGGCTGTTTTGGGCATATCACACAGCTTAACACCATGAAAAAAGGTGTAGTTATTTCCAGTGTTAAAACCATGCAATAGCATGTGTTATGCTATCGCACAGTGCGATACTGCCCCTCATTTGCATTAATCCCACCCTTCCAAAAATTTGCATTCATGCCATGCAAAAGTAAATTATCGCATGCATTATGATGTTAACGCATTAACGCCATAATGCATTTTGATGAATGACCCTGTTAGTGAAAAAAACCTGCCCAAATTTTGTATCAATGCAGGCAGTTTAATTATTTTCCCCTAAAATATCACTTTATATTATTTTACAGGTACACTTTGATCCCTACTTCTGTCATTCTGGGAGTAGGAGGGGCACCTCTCTGGGCTTCTAAATGCACATACCTTACAATAAGTGGAAATCAATATGCAGAGATGGTGGGAAAAGTTGGGAAGGACATCATCAACCAGTACTTTGGAGTCTTCTTTCTCATATTTCAGTCTTCCGGTGTGTGGGGAAACCTTATGTCATCCCTCATATTTGGACAGATTCCGGCCAGAGGTAACAATAATAATAATAATAATGAAATGTAAAAATTCCCCTAAAGATGGGTGATTTGAAGAATGCTCTAGAATGATTAGTGTCTTCATCCATACAAATACTTTTCTGACATAGTAACATACTAGTAGCTGATGGCAAAACAGCTAAGTACCAATTAGACTACTCAGTCTGTTGAGTTGTTCCCATCTACACTACTTTTACAGTTTGTTTTCTTTACTCTTTTGTCCTCTGCCATTCTGAATATATGAGCATACAAGTTCCCAGTTTTAAAACATTATGCTACAATATCTTTTATCCAGTCTCACAACTCTATTTCTACCATTGTCCTCTATGAGTGTAAAGTTTGTAACAGCCTGCATAGGGTTAAAGTTACAGGGTTTCCATATGTTGTTCCTATGAGTTTTAGCCCAAATATGCATGTCTCCATTAAAGGTTTATGGGTTGTCCCAGTCCGCTAGGGTTGCCAACTAGCACCAGATTTTCAGGACAGTCTGATCCAGTACTGATTATACTACACTGCATGCTGGAACTTGTAGTTTTACTTTTCTTAGGGAATGTAATAGGGAAATACAAACTCTTTTAGATTGGCTTTGATCTGGTGCCACCTGGTGGTAGCAACAAATCAATATATAGAACTTGGTTCCCTCTTAAGGGGACCAAGAAAAAAAGAAACAATCTAAAGTAATATTCAAAGAAAACAAATCTAACATGCCTGCAAATCAAAAGCAAAATATAGAGCACAGGGTTAAACGTAATAATGCAGTGAAGAACAAAATCCAGGTGGAGTAGTGGGTGAGCAGAGCCCACTATTCAGGGCTCACTAGCTGGCAAAGGTGTCCACAAAACCAACAGACACTGTGATGCAGTGCTCTGCTTAGGTGAGAGCATGCCATTGATGAGAACAGGACCCAACAGTCCATAGATACCTCTCTTTCCAATTGCTACCTCCTAATCTTGTAGATGGACATTTTGGTAAGAGCCCAGAAGGAGGCTGATATGCAGGTCCCTGTGTGCTGGGGTCCTAGATGTGACAGTGAATCATTCCATCCTACTAAACCGCCTCACAGACATAGGTATATCAGGAACAGTCCTCAGATAGTTTGAGTCCTTCCTCATTAATAGAAATTACAAGGTCAGAATAGGTAACAAAGAATCCCCCCCGCATCAACTTAACACTTGGAGTACCTCAAGGCTCTTCCCTCTCCCCCACCCTCTTTAATATCTACCTCCTGCCCCTCTGCCAGCTGCTCACAAATCTGAAACTAAAGCACTTCATTTACGCTGATGACGTGCAGATTCTGATTCCCATAACAGAATCCCTCCCCAAAACCCTCAAGTTCTGGGACAGCTGCCTGCACTCTATCAACCTCCTCCTCACTAGCTTCAACCTGGTCCTCAACACAGCCAAGACTGAACTGCTCCTCATTTTCCCGGATCACAATAACCTTTCTCAGCAGACCCCCTCAACCACCATAGCGACCCAAGCAAGAGATCTCGGCGTGATATTGAACAACCAGCTGAACTTAAAGAAATTTGTTAACAACACAACCAAAGACTGCTTCCACAAACTACAAATTCTAAAAAGACTTAGATCCCTCCTCCACTTCTATGACTTTCGGACGGTCCTCCAAGCTACCCTCTTCTCTAAAATAGACTACTGCAACTCCCTCCTGCTTGGACTAACTGCTGCTACCACAAAACCCCTTCAGATGTTTCAGAATGTTGCCGCCAGAATTCTGACCAATTCCAGCTGAGCAGATCACATCACGCCCATCCTCAGGAATCTCCACTGGCTCCCTATAAGCTTCAGAATCCTTCACAAATCTCTCACCATTATTCACAAGACCTTACACAATCAGCACTCACTCGACCTACATATCCCGTTACGACTCCATACTTCAATAAGACCAATAAGAGCGCCTATATAGGAACCCTTCACGCCCCCACCACCAAATCCACTCTTCGCACATCCACCAGGGAACGTGCCTTCTCTGCAGCTGGGCCAGACCTATGCCAGGAACACTGCCCATTGACCTTTAAAAAAAAACCCAAGACCCGACTGTTCAAACAAGCCTTCTCCTAACCTTATCCTAATCCTCTTAATCTGTAAAGGCACAACCAGTATTTCAACTGCTAAACCCTGCTACCAGTATTTATATTGCCTTTTTGTCACAATCAATATTTTATATGGTCTAATTTTCATATGTATAGTGTGGTTATGGCACAACTAGTATTTATATTGTTAAATTCCTCTTTCAGTATTTCATATTGCTTAGTTGCTTATTAGTCATTTGCTTATTGGTCAGTATTTTATTTATATTGTTTATTCAACTGTATAGGGTGGCTATGTCACACCGCTGTTATTCGGTTTAAATATAGCTCTTTGGTTTAAATATAGCTCTTCTGTTCTTCCCCTACTTATTCTCTCTACCTTTATATTCTGTTAATGTCACACCCAGTATCTACGTTATATATTCCAAGCTTATCTCTACCCTGGTTCCCTTCTCACCGTACACCCTCTAATCTGTAATGTCACACTCAGTATTCTACTGTATCTAATTCATATGCATTTTGTTATAAATTTCTAATGTGATTTTTTACCCTGGTTCTATGTAAACTGATATGATATGACATGTGTCATGAATATCGGTATAGAAAAGAATAAAATAAAATAAATAAATGTGTGGGAAGAAGTGCAACAAGAAATGCATAAGCAGATTTTTAAGCAAAATAAAAAGGGGCTGCAGTCTAGCACAAAAGAAAAAGTCGTGAAACATGGAGTCCCTCCCTACACAAGAGAGACAGGAGGGAGGGGGGTCCATGAAGTGGGCTAAAAGCTGGCCCATGCAGGATTCGCCAGCTCAGGTCCCCAGAAGACCTCAAGATGCACTGGGAATAGAAGGATGCCCACCACAGCCCTCTCCCTCTGATGGAGGAAGAGTTTCCTACCAGATGGTGTCTGGGTGGGAGATGACTGCAAGGAAATGCATGGTGTGCAGCTGAGCTGCCATTTGAATTTTAGAACTGACTACTTTACTTACCCTGCACCTGAGGAGAATGGGGTCCACTATTCTGCCACAAAAGAGTGATGGTTAATTTGGGTCATTTCCATCGAAGCCTGAGGTGAGCTGTGTCCAGTTGGGCTACTGGTTCGGCTCCCTGCTGTGATGCCTTGAAGCTCCGCCTACCAACATCAACAGGAGGGCTTCTTAACGCACTGAGCTGCCGTGTAAGGGTTCCCCGCAGCAGCAGCATGCCAAAGGAGCATGTTAAGGAAGACTTTGTGATTTTTTGAAAGTTTTTCTACTATTTTAACAAAGTTAGCCCTGTTATTTGTACCCACTTGTTTGATGTAATTTCCAACTTTGGTTCTATGTAAACTGACACTGTATGTACTAGAACATGAACATCGGTATATAAAAGCCTTTAAATAATAAATAAATAAATAAATATTTTGATTATCATTATGTGTTTGGAATTATTTAATCCAGCTTTGTTATGGGAAGGGGTATAAATGGGTCGGATCTTAATAGAAGATGTAAGATTAATTTAAAAAGAGAACTTTCTTTGCTTTCAGTAAAATGAATATGACTAAGGGAATAGAAAAGATGGGTTATTCAATGCTAGGTGTTATGATTACGGGCTGCAGCAGATCCGCGGCACAATCCTCTCATCTTTTCTTAAGGACTCCAGCCTCTGGTTCCTCCTCGCTGGCGGCAGTGGGCCTCTAGCTCCATCTTCGGGCCTCCCCCGGTGCCTCCGGCCCCGCTGTAGCTTCCAGCATTCCTGGTCCTGATGCCACTACTCGTCGGGCCTCTCCGCATGGCCCGCGGAGAGATGCCACCACTCGCGTCGCGCCCCTCTCTTTGCCTGACTACGCTTCAGCCTGTCTCCAGACCCAGAGCTCTGCTTTGCCTGACCACATATTGCCTATTTCCAGATCCAGACCACCATTTCGTCTGACTACGCTATTGCCTTCTCCGCGATTTGACCTCAGCTTTGATCAATTACGCTATTGTCTATCTCCGTGATCAGACCTCAGCATTGCTTGCGACAGCCCCTGGATTGCCGCTGGCCCTGACTCAAGCCTACCTTTGGACGCCTCTTCTGCCTACTCCCTGGATGTGGACTTACTAGGCTTCGGCCTATCTTTGCTCGAGCGCCCTCAGTCTGCCTTTGTCTCATTGGCACCCGAGTTTCCAGAATCTTACCCAGTCCAGAGTAGGACTACTCCATCCCTCGCATGCTGTCTTTGGGCTGAACCTGATTTTCTTACTATCCTACCTCGAGGCCCACCTAAGTCCTGCCAGCCCCAGCACCCAAAGGCTGGGAATGAGGGCTGGTATAGGTGAAGCTTCAGCAGCCTCTGCCTATCAGCCCATTCCACCTGCCGATGGTGGGGACCCGTAGGTCCTTGCTTACGGGTTGTGTCAACCCCACCTCGGCCCAAGGATCCACCTCCAATGCAACAGGTGACAAAGGCCATGGACGCGGTGGAGCCACGTGCCCTCCAGGCCATCCCAGGCCTGGCATCCAAGGCGCAAGAACAGCAGCAGTTTCTTGAGGCATTGGCATCCTCCATGGATCGCCTTCATGCCCGGCTTGATGCCCTTACTAATAAACCAGCTTCTACTCCGGCTCCTCCTCATCCACAGCCATCTCCATCGATGTCTCGAGTCTTTTTGGCCCTACCAGCGTCCCCGCACTTCAACGGTGTGGGGGCGCTGGTAGGGCTCATTAACCAGTGCTATATGCAATTCGCTCTGCAGCCCTCCTTCTTCCAGGACGAACTTACCAAAGTCACCTTCATCCTATCCCTTCTCGAAGGGAAGGCGCTGGCTTGGGCTTCCCCCCTGTGGGAACACTTAGATTCCTTGTTGAAGGAACTGTCTCAGTTTGTGGCTATGTTTTGATGGATTTTCGATGATCCCTGGCAGCATGCCGTGGCAAGCACCAGCCTACTACACCTCCGCCAAGGTCAAAGAAGTCTCTTCGACTATGCCATCGACTTTTGGACTTTGGCCACAGAGTTCACCTGGCAGGAAGACTGCCTACGAACAATTTACTTGGATGGACTTTCCTTACAGATGAAGGATGAGCTGGCTGCAAGGGAGTTCCCTTCCTCTCTTGAGGACCTTATAGACTTGACAGGCCGAATCGACCACCGTCTCCAAGGGTGTCACTGGGAGAGTCAGATGCCCAAGAAGCCTTCTCGGGTTCAGTCCCGTTCGCCACCGACCACTGACCCTGCTCCAAGCAGGGACACTATGGTGGCTAAGATGGAAGAACCCATGTATTTGGGTCGTGGGTGGCTGACACCGGAAGAGCGCCTCCGGCGGAGACAAACTGGTCTTATCTGTATTGCGGAGCACCTGGCCAACATCTACAGACTTGTCCTATCCGTCTGGGAAACTTGCCACCAGAGTTCAATAGGGGTCCTAAACTTGGGCACAACCTCTCTCTGCCCCCCAGCTATCTGTACCACTTACCTTGATCTGGGACTCCTGGTCCTTTCCTGTGCTTGCTCTGGTAGATTCCGGAGCAGGAAGTAATTTTATTCTCAAGGACCTTGTGCAGATCCTAGGAATAATGTCCTGTTCACTCAAAACCTTCTTATGCATCGCATCAATTTATGGAGAGCTGTTACCCGGCCAAATCTCTCTGACTACTGAACCCATCCAGTTGTGCACCAGTGCTGTACACAAAGAGAAACTCAAACTGTTAGTATTGGAGAAATCCATCCACCCGGTAGTTCATGGACTCCCCTGGCTACAGAAGCACTCTCCCCAGTTTAATTGGGGTTCGTTGCAACTGGTAGAGTGGGGTCCCGCCTGCCAGAGCAAAATTATAGCATAGGGGATCATGAGTTACTTGCCATAAAATTGGCTCTCGAAGAATGGTGCCCTTGGCTAGAGGGCGCACAACACAAATTTGCCGTGTTCACCGATTATAAGAATCTGCAACCTCTGAGCCAAGCCCAACGTCTCAACACATGTTAAGCTCCATGGGCTCTGTTCTTTTCCAGATTCGATTTTGAGCTTCATTATCACCCAGCAGATAAAAATCTCCGGGCAGATACCCAATCATGATCCTTCGAGCCTGAAGACACCCCGGAAGAGCCTAGCAACATTATAGATCCAGCCTGTATTTGTTTATCTGCTATGCTGGGAGGATGGTTGTGCCCCGATGACTCCAAGAAAGAGTTCTCCACTGGGTACATGATTCCAAATTTTCTGGTCATCCAGAATGAGCACAGACCTTGGCACTGCTCCAAGTGGCTCTTCAGGTGGCCTACTATGATCTCCGATGCTAAAGCATACGTCGAATCCTGTAATATCAGTGCACAGCCAAACCCTTGGTCGATCGACCTTGGGTTTGGCTGTGGGTTGGGGTCTCCTACAGCTGCTTCCAGCTCCCGAAGAACCATGGACCCACCTGTCTACGGATTTCATCATGGATTTGCCTCCATCAAAGGGTCATACCGTAATATGGGTAACCATAGACCGATTTTAAAAAATGGCCCATTTCGTCCCTCTACCAGGCCTACCTTCTGCTCCAGAACTGGCACGCCTATATTTCCATCATATTTTTAGATTGCATGGCCTACCCAAGGACATTGTCTCAGACAGAGGTCCACAGTTCTTTACTAGATATTGGGGTGCTCTTTGCCGAAAATTCAGTATTAATATCAGCCTAACTGCCTATCATCCCCAAGCTAATGGACAAGCTGAGTGAATGAATCATTCTCTGAAGGACTTCCTGCACGCTTACATCAATGACCGCTAAGACAATTGATCCGAACTTCTATCCTGGGCGGAGTTTTCTCACAACTCCCACATTGCCACTGCTACAGGCACATCTCCGTTCTCTATTGTCTATGGAAAACAACCACAACCACCGCTGCCCATACCTCTATCAGTGCCGTCCCCTGTGGCACAGGCTACTGTGGATGACCTCAAGACTTTATGGGAGCAGACGAATCTATGCTTACGTCAGGCCACTTCTTGGACCAAGAGAACTGCTGACAGTCGATTTACTCAGCTCCTGAATTCCTCCCTGGCCAGAAAGTCTGGTTAAGTACTCAGTATATCCGACTTTGAATACCATCCCAAATGTTCTCTCCAAGGTTTATTGGGCCTTTTATGGTCACCCGATGCATTGGACACGTTACATATCAGCTTCGGCTGCCTCCTATGCTGGAATTACATATTATATTCATGTATCGCTTTTAAAACCTGTGGTCCTATCCTGGCCTGCCTGGAAGACTCCTAAACCACCTCCACTTGTGGCGGAAACCAATATGACATACAAGGTATATGAAGTCCTCAATGTCTGCCGTAGGGGCCGCCGGTGGGAATACCTCCTTTCTTTGGAGGCTTACAGACCCAAAGAATATTTGTGGGAACCAGCTCAGAACATCCTGAACAAAACTCTCCTCCTGAATTATCATCGTGCCCAACCGGGCAAACCCTGACCTCCAAGAGGGGGGCACAAAGGGGGTACTGTAATGCGTGCTGGCCCCAGCAGACCCGCGGCACAATCCTCTCACCTTTTCTTAATGACTCCAGCCTTTGGTTCCTCCTCGCTGGCGGCAGTTGGTCGCCAGCTCCGTCCTCGGGCCTCCCCCAGTGCCTCAAGCCCCTCTGCTGCTTCCAGCATTCCAGGTCCTGATGCCACTACTCATCGGGCCTCTCTGCATGGCCCGTGGAGAGATGCCGCCACTCGTGCCGGGCCCCTCTCTAGGCGCGTGCGCGCGCACATTAGAACATAAGAACATAAGAAATTGCCATGCTGGGTCAGACCAAGGGTCCATCAAGCCCAGCATCCTGTTTCCAACAGAGGCCAAACCAAGCCACAAGAACCTGGCAATTACCCAAACACTAAAAAGATCCCATGCAGTGGCTATTCCCTAAGTAAACTTGATTAATAGCCATTAATGGACTTCTCCTCCAAGAACTTATCCAAACCTTTTTTGAACCCAGCTACACTAACTGCACTAACCACATCCTCTGGCAACAAATTCCAGAGCTTTACTGTGCATTGATTGAAAAAGAATTTTCTCCGATGTCAACCTCTGCATAGTACTTAAGCTCACGCCCCGCTCCATAGCAGTGCTGATCCTTATGAAGGGACCGAGGCGGCAACCTGGCCGCGATCCCAGATGATGATGTCAACCTCTGCATAGTATTTAAGCTCATGCCCCGCTCCATAGCATTGCCTTTGCAACAGGTCTCCTAGCTACTCAAGTACTCGTTGCTGCTAGAGATTTGTCTCTACTCCTCATCGTTCTTGGTTCCTGTTCTCCTTGTTCTGGCCCTGTTTCTGCTTCGGATTGATTACACGGACTTTGACCTCGCTTTGCCTGACTATGCTTCAGCCTATCTCCAGACCCAGACCACTGCTTTGCCTGACTACATATTGCCTATCTCCAGACCCAGACCATCGCTTCGTCCAACTATGCTACTGACTTCTCTGTGATTTGACCTCAGCTTTGATCGACTACACTATTGACTATCTCCGTGATCAGACCTCAGTATTGCTTGCCACAGCTCTTGGATTGCCGCTGGCCCTAACTCAAGCCTACCTTTGGATGCCTCTTCTGCCTACTCATTGGATGTGGACTTACTGGGCTTCAGCCTATCTTTGCTCGAGTGCCTTCAGTCTGCCTTTCTCTCACTGGTGCCCAAGTTTCCAGAATCTTACCCAGTCCAGAGTAGGACTACTCCATCCCTCGCCTGCTGTCTCTGGGTTGAACCTGCTTCTCTTACTATCCTACCTCGAGGCCTACCTAAGTCCTGCTGGCCCCGGCATACAAAGGCTCAACCCGTGGGGAACGAGGGCTGGTATAGGTGAAGATCCAGTGTCCTCTGCCTATCAGCCCAGTCCACCTGCTGATGGTGGGGACCCGTAGTTCCTTGCCTACGGGTTGTGTCAACCCCACCTCGGCCCAAGGGTCCACCTCCGTCGCAACACTAGGTCAGTAGGTAAGAAGGCTATTCTGATTCATGATTTAATTCTTCAGAATGGGGCAGATATTGTATTAATTACAGAGATTTTGTTATCTGAAGATTCTATGTCTATCTTACCCCATATTTGTCTGGGGAGTGGGTTCTGATTCTTGCAGATAACAGAGTAGGAAAGAGAGGGGGTGGGGTAGCAAGTATTTTTAGATCAGTTTGGAGATTAGAACAAGTGATGATGAGGGTGGTGGCAGGCTGTGAATATCTGCTTGTCAAAGTAGGAAAAGTGAAAGGTGTTGGGATTTTAGTCTTTTCATCACCATGTTTTACTACAGATAGAACTGAAGACATAATTACATTTATTGGGGAAGTAGCTTTAAGATTCACTAAATTATTAGTAGTAGGAGCTTTTAATCTCCATGTATATAATTCTACTTGTTTAATGCACAATGCTTTTTGTCAGGACTTGCCAGTTATAATTTGGAGCAGAGGGTAAATTTTGCTACTCAGACAAGGACTTTGAACTTGGAAGGCTCAGACGAGGACTTGGAACTTGGAAGGTACAGGTGGGCACTGACCCTCAGGGTGCCCTACACAGTCCCCCATGGGCTGGTCCAGCCCACCCTGTCCTACTGCGCGACCTACACAGACTGGAAAGGCTGGTCACGGACCATGCGGGAGCGGGATAAGCGCCAGAAGGGGATCCAACCAAACGAGGCTCCAATGACCGGAAACAGAAACCAGATCAATATGGATGACTCGAAGAGCTGGAAGACTCGGAACTTGGAAGACTCGGAACATCAGGACTTCAGGAACATGAAGACTTCAGAAAATGGAACAAAGGAACAACGAACCTCTGGAACATCAGGACTTCTGAACAGCAGGACCAAGGAATATCTGGAACATCAGGACATCTGGAACTAGGACAAGGCAACGAAGAAGCTCTGATGAGGAACAAGACCAGGAACATCGAAGACATCGAACGAGGAGCCATCTAGACAAGAGAAGATCACGGAGGACCTTGATCCGAAGAGGAGCACAGACAACTGTGAAATCCAGATACGAAGGCGTTGAGGAACAGGAAGTGAGCCCTTTTATAGGGCTGAAACAGGAAACAGGCAGAGGCTGGCTTCCGGCTGGGCCGTGGGCTTTTACAGCTGCTGACCCTTTAAACTGAAGAGGTGCGCACCAGCACCTAGGAAGGGCCCAGGAAGTGAGGAAGCACCAAGGACAGTGGCGTCCCTGCTGCGAAGATGAAGGAGCAAGCCCTGGCAGCAGCACTTAGGCTGCAAAGGAAAACTTGTCTGCGGCTTCCTGCTGCATGATGTGGAATCGGGGCAGCGGCTTCCTGCCGCTAAGGTGGAGGCTTCCTGGTGGTGGCACAAGGCTGCGAAGACGCATGCTGGCGGCTCCATGCCACCTGATGGACAGTCAGCAGCAGCAGCCCCAGGCTGCAAAGGTGAAGGCGTCCTGATGGTGGCATCTTCCCCGCTGCGAGGATGATGACAAGGGTGGCTCTCTGCCGCAAAGAAGGCAGCGGCAGCTTCCTGCCACTTGAAGGAGGGATCCTGATAGTGACTAGGCCGCAAAGCAGTGGTCTGGGGCAGAGGCAAAGGCAAGAGGTGAGTGGAGGGCCTGCTCGTGGGATGGGGTCCACATGCAGGGACGCAACAGTGTGCTTGTCAGCTTAGAAGGCATTGATGGTTTCCATGGACCAGTTCCAAGTGTCAGTGCCTTTTTTGATCAGGGCGGAGAGAAGTGCTGCGAGAGTGGAATACCCAGGCATAAACTGACAGTATTAGTTAGCGAATACTAAGAAATGTTTTAGGCATGGAGGCTGACCGGCTGGGGCTAATCAAGGATAACCTTTTGCTTGTGGGGTCCATAAGGAAACTGGTCTAAGAAAATGATGTAGCCCAGGAAAGGAAGTTGTTCAAAGAGACATTTCTTGAGTTTAGCGTAAAGATGTTGGTCTCATAGCCATTGGAGTACTTGTTTGACATGTTCTCTGTGTGATGCCAAGGATTGCAAATAGATAAGAATGTCATCCATGTAGACCATAACAAAGGATTAGAAGAGGTCTTGAAAAAATACATTTACCATATTTTGAAATATTGTGGAAGCATTGCAGAGTCTGAATGGCACGATGACTTTTGCATTCCTTTTGTTTGCAGGAATGCAGGATTTATTAAAAGTAATTCAGACCCCTATGACAAACGAGATGGTACAATATATGCCTACTCGTGGATAGAGGGTCTTACATAAGTAGTTTGGCGACAGAGTGCTGTATATAAAAAAGAAACCAGTACATTATTTCTTTGGGATTGTTTACATTGTGGTGTATTGGAATACATAGTTTGTGTGTGTGGGTATTTGTGTGAGAGATATTTATAGTGCCAGTCTCGAGTATTGAATTCCATTTTCCACTCATCCATTTGCCTGATGTGAATGAGATTATAAACTCTGTTTAGATCCAACTTAGTGAAGATCTTAGCATCTTGTAGGCAGTCAAACAACTCTGAGATGAGGGGGAGTGGGTAGCGATTCATTTTTGTGATTGCATTGAGACCCCTGTAATCAATACAGGGTCTAAGAGTCCCATCTTTCTTGGCTACAAAGAAGCCCATGCCAGTAGGGGAAGGGGATGCCTGGATAAAGCCTCTTGCCAGATTCTCAGTATACTTGTTCATGGCCTCATTTTTAGGAGGAGATAACAGATAGACCTTTCCTTTCAGAGGCAACTTGTCAGGGAGGAAGTCTATGCCACAGTCATACGATGCCAGCACAGGGTTTCCTGCCCTTTGCTTCAGGAATCCATCAGTATAGGCAGCGTACTGGGGTAGCAAACCTGGCATAGTCATGACCACCATTATGATGGGTGGAGGATGAGCAGTAGACAGACAGGTGGTAGCAAGGGTGGGACCCCTACATACCAACTCTAAGGAGTTCCAATCAATTACAGGTTGGTGTTGCTAGAGCCAGGGCAACCCCAAGATGATTGGATTCACAGCTCGAGGGACCCCATTAAAGTAAATGGTCTCCAAGTGGAGGAGACCAGTGCAAAGAGACAAAGGGATGTTATCTTCGTCAGCTGGCTGGGGAGAGGCTCCCCATAGATGGAGGAAATGGTTATGGGTTGTTCCAAAGTAATAGTCAAATCCAATGCCGGCTGACCAGAGCTTAGTCAATAAAATTTCCTTCAGCTCCACAGTCTAGGAATGCCTCAATGTCATTCTGTTCATGCCAATTTGGAAATAGAGACTGGAACCAGTAGTTGGGGGGGGGGGGGAGAATAATGTCTGACACGCAGGTTTCCCTGCTTCTCCAGTCAGTGGGAAGCCAATTGCCCATGACCTGCACAATGTAAGCAGAGGCCCAACTGCCTTTTGCAAAGCTTTTCCTCCAGGGAGAGCTTGATTCTGCCCAGCTGCATGGGTTCTTCCAAGGACCTGGGTTCTAGGACTAGAGCTGGAGTCAGATGGTGTTGGAACTGAGGAACCAGAGATGGTCGGTGCTGGGTAACTTACCTGTGAGCCAGCAAACATAACAGATTCTCTTCCATTAGAGTTTAAGAAGATTATTTTAATCTCATGATTGAAAAAAGCTACAGTGCTTGCCTCAGATTCTGCTAATTATCTAATAGCTAATTTAACTTTTCTATCTAAGGTAATTTAGGAGTGGTAGTACAATATCTATCCTTGATTTGGATGAAACCAGTCCAGTTTTAAGGGAGACTATAGTACAGAGACAGTTTTAGTAGCTGTAAATGATGAAGTTATGCACTGTAGAGTTAGAAAGGCAGTTTTTGTGATTCCATTAGATCTCTCCAGTGCTTTTGATTTGGTTGATCACAGTATACTGTTGAAACAAGGTAAAAAGTTGGATTTCAGCTTTCTTCAGGGATAGGACCTCGGTGGTTATAGTAAGAGATAACTCAACTGAGAACTCTGCAAATTGGACACAATTTAATATTATCTCCCCAGGGAGCCTAATGATATAGTTGGTTCTTTGAAATCCACCACTTTCCCTTTGGACCCATGCCTTTATCCTTGATTAAAGCAGCAAAGGAAAAAGTCATATTTGTTGCTGTGTAAGATGGTCAACAACTCTCTAAGGGAGGTTTGGATACCAAATTTGCTGAAGAGGA
This sequence comes from Rhinatrema bivittatum, assembly GCF_901001135.1. NCBI lineage: Eukaryota > Metazoa > Chordata > Amphibia > Gymnophiona > Rhinatrematidae > Rhinatrema > Rhinatrema bivittatum. The sequence goes on along the minus strand of NC_042617.1, from coordinate 226,308,430 downwards.
CCACTATTAGACCTCTTATTAAGGATTCTAAATATCTGCCTTTGATGTTAGTGACTACCATCAAGTATCCCATTTGCCTGCTGTGGCAAAGTTCCTAGAGAACAGCGTATTGCAACTATTATAAAGGTACTTGAAATGAAACAGTGTTAGATGCCAATGTAAGGCGCACATTACAGAATTATTGTTTCTTTCCTTGTTTGATCATTTTCTGGGCTGTTTGGATTACGGGGAAACAGGATTATTAATGCAACTTGATGTCTCTGCAGCTTTTGACAGCATTAGGCATGACATTCTGATCTCTAGACTGTGCTATTGGTATAGGAGGACAGATATTGTCCTGGTTCATATCATTTTTATAAAATAGAGAGCAAAGGGTTCAATTAGTTTTGGACCATTCATCATGGCAGCCTCTTAAGGTAGGTGTCACCCAAGGGTTGGCACTGTCCTCAGTGCTCTTCAAATTATATTTGGCTCCCTTGGGTGCAATTTACAATCACTGTATATTTTATATTATATATATATATATATATATATATATATATATATATATATATATATATATATATATGCAGATGATGTTCAGCTATACATCCCTAGTGTGAACTCAAGAGTTCTACCCAGTGTTCAGCTGTGTGAATGCCTAGCACATATTAGATCATGGCTTTCTGAAAATAAATTGCTATTAAACATCCATAAATCTCATGTTTTGTGGATTGGCAAAAAGCCAGAGATTGGGGGCAAAATAATATACAGGTTGCTGGGGAAACTATTCCAAATACTTTCTAAAATCTGCAGTCTCGGGATTCAGTTAGATTCTGCTTTAATGATGAAATCCCTTTTGAAGCATCTTTCTAAAATGTATTTTTTCAAACTTAAAATCTTATGACCGTTGCACATTAATTTAACCCCACCCCTCTTTAGGACAGTTCTTCAGTCCTTGGTGTTGGATCACATTGATTATTGTGCCACTCTGTTTTTGGGCCTTCCTGAAAAGATGTTTAAGGTTATCCAGTTGATTCAGAATCCGAAGCTCGTATGTTATTTGTAATGCCTCGTTGGAACAATGTGAGCCCTGTCTTACAACTATTGCATTGGTTCCCCATAAAATGGTGGGTAAAATTTAGAATGTTGATAGTGGTTCATAATTTGTTATTTGCAGAGGATGACTATATTCTTAAATCAAAGATTTCCCGATATGTGCCAGTAAGAGACCTACGTTCTACAAACACTAATTTGTTGAAGTTACTCCCTGCAAGGGAATTTATAAGGGCAACAGCTCAGGCCAGTGCATTTTCCTGGGTTGCTCCATCCTTACGGAATTGGATATTTGTGCATTTTATAAGCAGCTGAAAGCAATATTTTTTAGAGATGATTATGGATGAGCAGCTTTTATTTTAAATTTGTTTGGTTTTATAATTATCTGTGTTAATGTTTTACTGGTTGCGGCTATTTTGTTTTTATATTTTAATTTGTTTTATATGAATTGTTTGTATCTTTATGAATTGTTTGCATTTTATGAATGTTTGCATTTTATGAATGTTTGCTTGTTATCTGCACTGGATCAAAATATTTTTGGGAAGTGGCGGAATACAAGAATTAAATAAATAAATAATAATTTATTCAAATCTGTTGATGTGAAATGTGGAGTCCCACAGGGCTCTGCATTGTCCCCCTCTTTAAGGCCTAATTTTAAAAGTCTGACACCCCGAAATGGGCAGATATGAGCATGGATGGGACACCCGCAACACAGGGATTTTAAAACATCCACAGCCACGTGCGTATCTGCCCTTATGCACATTGGAATGGCTAAACTAAAAAGTGGCAGGCCAGGAGTGGGGAGTGGACGGTACATGGGTGAGCTGGGACAGCCCCATTAGGCACTGTTCTGCTGAAGCACGTGCCGGGATCCAACCAGCCCGAGCATCCTGCTGCAGCCTCCGAAAGCAAGTAGGTTTTAAAACAATAAAATGTAGGGTAATTAGCGGGATTTTAGGGGTTGGGGTTAGTAGGGGAAATGGGAGGCAGGTTAGGTAGGGGGTTTAGGTAGGGGGTTTAGGAAGTTCCCTCCCAGTCCGCTCTTTTATTGGAGTGGACTGGAATGGAACAGGGAATAGGGCTGATTGTGTCACTGTGCACAGGTTGTAAAATTCCCACCACTTACGCACGCGCAGGTTGTAAAATTCCCACCACTTACACCCCTGGAGGCCAAGGCCCTAGTGCCCCCAGTGCTGTGGCTAGGAGCCACCCAACTAACACCACCAAAGCATACCTCTTCACTAACACCATAATCACAGTTACTCACAACAAAAGTACAACCACCCTCACCAATATAAAGCAGGCCTGGACAGAGGGAACCACTATTATCACCTCAGAGGTTCCCAAGGCCACAATAAAAATGTCCCCTACTGAATCTGGCAAAAAAGTGGAAACTCCCTTGCACATGCCAAATAGTTAGAAAGACCAATAAGGCATGCCAAAGTTATGGTGAGGGTGCAGATTCTCAGCTTATCACCCTAAACTAAAACCCTGGCTCTGCCACCATCAGCAGAGACATCAACTACCCTTCTAATTTCAGCAGAAGAGGTAAGGACAGCCTCTGGCAACTCAGCTGCTGCCAAGGAAGAAAGAGAACAGGATAAGCAGACTATAACAACTACCTTCTCTGTCACTGCCCACACATCAACCAATCCCCATGGAAGAAACATCTAAACCTCCCGACTACATCCCTGTTCCCTTGCCCCTTGAAAAAGAGGAAGGATAAAGCATGGGAAGAGAGAGAGGGAGAAGGCAGGGGTGTAGTGTGTATCAGGTAAGTGTAGAGGGGTGTCTGTCTGCACCCCTGAGGTTGTGGATGGGTCTGCTCAAGCTACATCTCTCAGGGAAGAATATTGGTAATCAACCAGCTGGTGGCAAACATGCTTTGGCACCAGTTGATTGCCCTGAGACCAACGCCTGAGTTCCTAGCCCAGATCCAGAGGAAGTTGCTAGATTTCATATGGGCAAGGAAGCATTGGGTGCTGTAGGTGTTTTGAATTTCCCATTAAGAGAGGGTGGGTAGGGCCTGGTATGAATCCAAAGCTAGATCCGTACCGTCTGCTTCCAAGCCCTGTAGAGGTTCCTATATGGAGACCCACTTCTGCAGTGGTGCATACTAGATTGATACAGTCTGGGTAAAACTACACAGTCTGGATAAACAAATAAGTGTGGGGGTAGCTTGCTTATTGTGGAGGTCACTACCCTAAACCAATTATGCCTAAACCACTTTGAATGCATAGACAGCGTTGCTCTCTGCTTCAAAGGCAGGGAGAAATGTGGAAAAGAGGATTTACATTCAGAGAACATCCAACAAGGCATTGATCTGTGCAGTCTGGGTAAACAAGCATTGGGGTAACTTGCTTGATGCAGCGGTTACTACCCTTAACCATTAAGCCTTATGATTCACCGTTGATGCAACTCCAACATTACTCTCTGCATCAATGGCAGGGGGTGGCAGGAAATTCAAATCAAACAGTTACCAACAAGGGCCCTGAACTTGGTGGTTGGTGAAACAGATAAGTATGGGAAAAGAAGTGTGGGAACCTGCTGGGCAGACTAGATAGGCAGTTTTGTCTTTTTCTGCCATCATTTCTATGTTTCTATGATACTATCTTCACCAAGTGTGCAATCTAGGATTTGACTGGAAACTCTTCTACATCCATCCAAGGGGTTTTAGCAGAAACCTCTCAATGCTACCAGTCTATTATCTGACTAAAGCCTGGAACCTGATTGTCGTGTTGGGAAAGGCTCTGACAACCGTAATCACAGAATACCTATCCAAAAGACAGGAAACAGAGAGTAGGATTAAATGGACAATTTTCTCAGTGGAGAGGGGTGGGCAGTGGAGTGCCTCAGGGATCTGTACCGGGACCCGTGCTTTTCAATATATTTATAAATGATCTGGAAAGGAATACAATGAGTGAGGTAATAAAATTTGCAGATGATACAAAATTATTCAGAGCAGTTAAATCACAAGCGGATTGTGATAAATTGCAGGAGGACTTCTGAGACTGGAAAAATGGGCATCCAAATGGCAGATGAAATTTAATGTGGATAAGTGCAAAGTGATGCATATAGGGAAAAATAAACCATGCTGTAATTACATGATGCTATGTTCCCTATTAGGAGCTACCACCCCAGAAAGAGATCTAAGTGTCATAGTGGATAATGCATTGAAATCATTAGCTCAGTGTGCTGCGGCAGTCACAAAAGCAAACAGAATGTTAGGAATTATTAGGAAGGGAATGGTGAATAAAATTAAAAATGTCATAATGCCTCTGTATTGCTCCATGGTGAGACCGCACCTTGAATACTGTGTACAGTTTTGGTCGCTGCATCTCAAAGAAGATAAAGTTGCGATGGAGAAGGTAAAAAGAAGGGCAACCAAAATGATAAAGGGGATGGAACAGTTCCCTATGAGGAAAGACAAAAGAGGTTAGGGCTGTTCAGCTTGGAGAAGAGATAGCTGAGGGGCGATACGATAGAGGTGTTTAAAATCATGAAAGGTCTAGAATGGGTAAATGTGAATCAGTTATTTACTCTTTTGGATAATAGAAGGACTAGGGGGCACTCCATGAAGTTAGCATGTAGCACATTTAAAACTAATCAGAGAAAATTCTTTTTCACTCAATGCACAATTAAACTCTGGAATTTATTGCCAGATGATGTGGTTAGTGCAGTTAGTGTAGCTGTGTTAAAAAAAAGGTTTGGATAAGTTCTTGGAGGAGAAGTCCATTACCTGCTATTAATCAAATTGACTTAGAAAATAGCCTCCTCCAGGTACTTGTAGCCTGGATTGCCACTGTTGGAAACAGGATGCTGAGCTTGATGGACCCTTGGTCTGCTCCTGTATGGCAATTTTCCTATGTTCTTATGTTCTTAGCCTCTGCTCCACAATCCTTACCTGGCTGCGAGCATGTTCAGATCCCTTGCAGTTTGCCATCAAATCATCTTGGTCAGAATCACAGTCATCAGGGATCTCCTAGGCTATGATAGAGCCAGGTGGGAGACCCCAGAAACTGTAGTTCATCTCATTGGTCTCAAAACTCCTCATGTCACCTGTTGCCTGCTCGAGGAGATCAGGAGCACCATATCACCATCCAACACACCTTCCTTGAGGGGGCTCTGCAGATCAGACATCCTACCCAACTCAGAGCCCCATACATCCAGATCTGCTCATTAGCTCCAAGCCTCTCTGACAAGTTATCCATTTTGTCTGAATTCACCCTGACACGTTTCTGCACCGTGTTGAACTGGAAGATCTACTCACTCATTTCATTTCAATTATTATTTATATACTGCACCAATCAGGCTAATATAGCTGCCCAAGGCAGTTTACAACAAATTTAAACAATATAGAACAAGTTAAAAACATTTAAAATATCTGAATTAATAACCCAATCCTGCACCCCCTCTCTCCCTCACCCAGAACTGGAGCAAAGCAGAAAGAGCCAATCAAAAACAGATAAAGAAAAAAAAATGAAAAAGGAAGAGAGCTGACATTTTTTCACTAGCCCTTATTCCACTTGTTCCACTTGACTACCTTACATACCCAAAAAATGATTAATTTGTAAAGAGCCAAGCTTCTACCTTCTTTCTAAAAGACACATCATTTGTTTCGAAACAAATCTCTCCTGGCCTTAAATTCCAAAGTTTTACACCACTGACTGAAAACATACTTTCGTAACTAATTACCTTGTGCACTTCCTTCCTAGATGGAAACTGTAAAAATAAACACCTTAAATTTTCCAACCTTAAATTCCTCTTCAGAACATAATTTTTCAACATCTACTGTAAATATCCAGCTCCTTCACCTCTCAAGGCCTTGAAAATCAATACCAAAAATTTTAATTGAACCCGGCTTTTTATCAGCAGCCCCTGTAATTGGTGCAACAATGGAGTCCGCTTGTCCTTCTTGGGCAACTCATGATCAGCCTTGTCACCATATTCTGAACTACTTGCAAAAGACATATAGATTTATCAGATAAACCCAAGAACAATGCATTGCAATAGTCCAGTAAAGGGGTAAAGTATGCTTGAACCACAGTCTGAAAAGAAGACACACTCAACATTGGACACAACTTACATAAATGGCTCAACTTCAAAAAATCTCTCTGCGAAATGCCCGTAATATGTGAGTTTAGATCAACATTAGACTCCAACAAAACATCTAAATCTCGTACCTTCTCTACTGTTCTAACTTCCTTATTATTAACTTTTACAGAAAAAGGGGAAATTAATCTAAATCTGCCCCCCATTTTTTAATGACAACTCAGATTTAGCTGCATGCAGCAACAGATGGTTAACTGACAACCATTCTGAAATCTTCCGCAGAACTTCATTCTGTTTTGTTAATGTGGTAGCTAAATCCACACCAGCTGGAACAACCAGCTGGATATCATCTGTATACAAAAAATCCTTTAAAACAAAAAGACCGAATTAAAGCTTCTAATGGATGCATGAAAACATAGGCACCGTAACTTTCAAACCTGCACACGGGCTCCATGTGTGGTATGCACACATGGATGCGGTGATTTTATAACCTGCGCACATTATAAAATCCGCTACTCACACGCACATGCATGCACTAAGCACCACTTTACCCTAAAGAAAATTCTGTACCATGGGTGGTTTCAAACATGCCATAAACCTTAGTCTACCTAATATGTTAATACTTTTGGCTAACTTACTTACCCCTGGTCCCAACTTCTGGTGATTTACCACTCTTTACCTCTGAACCAGATGCTGGATGGAGGTCTAAAGAACCATCTGGAATGAGGCTTGCTTCCGGGTCTGATATTGGCAGAGTTGCCAGGCTGTCTGAAGGCTTGCTTCTGGGTCTGGTACTGACAGCGCTCACAGGCTGCTCTCAGCTCCTCACCACTTCAGACTCCATGTCCGTCTGACCCCAGGCAGGGCATCTCCTGTCTCCAGTCTCCTGGCCACAGCTAATCTTTTCCTTCCTCAATAGCAGGGGGTACTGGCTTGCTTTCTGTCCACTCACTTTTCTCCTTATTTTCCCCATCTTGTACCTTCCAGCTGATAAATATGTATAAGCTCATGCATAATCACATAGTGGGTGGAGGGTCTTTGCCACATTGCATTGCCCCTCCCCTTTTCTTCAGGGGGGTCCTACAATGTCTGGACCAAGACTGTATGCCAACATCAGTGTTGTCTCCATTTAAGAAAGCTCCCCTTTCATCCAAGTGTGGGGGTCCCCCTGACCTCTGGACTTCCCTTGGCCAGTCTGTGACTTCTGCTTAAGAGCTTAAGTTGCTATATTGTCCCTCTGCTTTGGTTTTATTTACACAAGAGCTTACAAACAGGAAGATCTTGATAAGTATCTTTCAGTTCTGGTTTAAAGTTCTCATCTGGGCAAAGTTTCTTTTCTTTAGCCTTGACAGTGTTTTGGTCTGTCAGTATATTTGTCTGCATCCCTCTTTGGCTATTATGACTCATATTTGGTGCTTTCAATGGTTAAACATGGGATATCTCCTTAGATTTCCCCCTTCTTAAGCAGGCTGAGCCAGCAAGGGAGCTTTTCACTGCTTAAACCGAACTATCAGGCTACTATGCAGGTCTCAGATGTCTGACATGTATGACCACCAATGATGATATCAACATGAGATAGGAATAATGCAACAATAATAATAAGCATGGTACTTATAAGAAATTATAATAGTAATAATAGAATGGGAGTAATATAATAATAGAATAGAATAACAGTGAATAAAATCATTATAATGAGGAAAGGCAAAAAAAGTATAATGAAGGAAAATAAATGGGGAATAATAACAGGAAATATATATAAGGATGATAAGAAATAAGGAAATAACGTAGTTCTCACATGGTACATGCTATAGAAATATGAGGTAGGGACATAATCTGGGACACTTAGAGCTTGCCCAATTTGTGCACAACTCTCTTCCTTGAAAAAGGAGCTGACTGAGATTAAAGATCAATTAGCTTCAATTAAAAGTAATACACCCACATTGCATTACTCAGAACATAATTCCCCAATATCACAAAAAAACCAAGAGTCAAGAAAAGGAGATTCATTAGGCTCAGGTAGGACCCACAGTCACCCATTCTTGACAGATGGGCAGCCAACAGGTACACCCCCCCCCACTCAAACAGGTCATTAAGTTATTTAAAATCCAGGAATACAGTGGGCTCAGGTAGAATTAGACCTGTGATGAGGAGACACACAATGTACCAAATGCAAAAAGAACAAGCCATCTCTATATTAAAAACTGAAGAAGTTCTTCAGAAAAACATTGAAGTGTTACCAGAAATGAGAGAAAAAACACAATGCATGCAGTATTTCAAGATTCATAACCAAAAGAAAAATCTAATTCAGATGAATAACTCTGTCAACAGTGGCACAACTAAAAAAAGAGAGAGTGAAGTGAATAGCAAATCTCAACTAATATCTTATAAGGAGTCCAGGAAAAGCAATAACCTTAAAGAGAGTACCTGGAAGGCTATGTCCACAAATGCTCATAGTTTGGGAAATAAAATCCCAGATCTGCAGGCCCTAATGGCTGAGGCAGAATTGGACATTGTTGCTATCACAGAGACATGGTTCACAGAATCTCATGATTGGGATACAACAATACCAGGCTATAACTTGTTAAGGAAGGACAGAGAGGATAGAAAAGGGGGAGGTGTGGCTCTTTATGTCAGAAACAACATCCAAGCATCTGAGCTACAAGGAAGTTGGGGTAAGGAAGAAGCTCTATGGCTCGACCTAAAAAAAGATGACGGAGCGGCCATTTATATTGGAGTGGTTTACAGGCCTCCAAACCAAAAAAAAGAACTGGACAGAGACCTGGTTGAAGACATCCATAAGATAGGTAAGAAGGGAGAAGTGGTGATCGTGGGTGACTTTAATATGCCAGATGTAGACTGGAAAATCCCATCTGCAGAAACTAAAAATAGCAGAGCGATAGTGGATGCCATGCAAGTATCTTTGTTCAAACAAATGGTGTTGGAACCCACCAGAGAAGGAGCTATACTCGACTTAGTGCTCACTAATGCAGATAATGTCTCAGATGTCCAGGTGGGTGCCCACCTCAGCAGCAGTGATCATCAAACGGTATGGTTTAATATCACTAAAAGAATAGGGAAAAGAACCACAAAGACCCGAGTTTTACAGTTCAAAAACACAGACTTTGAGGAAATGGGGAAGTACCTGGAGGAAGAACTTAAAGGATGGGAGAACGAGAGAGATGTGGATCAGCAGTGGACCAATCTAAAAGGAGCAATCGCCAAGGCAACTGCTCTATACGTTAGAAATGTAAAGAAAAGCAAAAGAAAATTGAAACCTATCTGGTTCTCAAAGGAGGTGGCTGACAAAATTAAAGCTAAAAGAACAGCATTCAAGAAATATAAAAGATCCCAAAGGGAGGAGCACAAAGAAGAATATTTGTATCAACTGAGGAAGACGAAGAAATTAATCAAGTTAGCAAAAAGTCAAGCAGAAGAGAGGATTGCCAAGGAGATAAAAAATGGTGACAAAACATTTTTCAGATACATCAGCGAAAAGAGAAAGATCCAAAGTGGTATAGTGAAATTGAAAGGTGGTAATGATCAATGTGTGGAGGGAGACGAAGAAATGGCAGAAATATTAAACGAATACTTCAGCTCTGTGTTCACTAAAGAAGACCCTGGAGAAGGACCATCTCTACACAACAAAAAACTGGTGGGAAGTGGAATAGATGAAAATCCTTTTACAGTAGAAAATGTGTGGGAAGAGCTAAAGAACCTGAAAGTGGACAAAGCCATGGGGCCTGATGGGATTCATCCAAGGATATTGAGGGAGCTCAGAGATGTTCTGGCGGCTCCGCTGTGTGACCTGTTCAATAGATCCCTAGAAACAGGAGTGGTGCCGAGTGATTGGAGAAGAGCGGTGGTGGTCCCGCTTCACAAGAGTGGGAACAGGGAGGAGGCTGGCAACTACAGACCAGTCAGCCTCACTTCGGTGGTGGGAAAAGTAATGGAGTCACTGCTGAAAGAGAGAATAGTGAACTATCTACAGTCCGGAGAATTGATGGACCAGAGGCAACATGGATTCACCAGGGGAAGATCCTGTCAGACAAATCTGATTGACTTTTTTGACTGGGTAACCAAGGAATTGGATCGAGGAAGAGCGCTCGATATCATATACTTGGATTTCAGCAAAGCTTTTGACACGGTTCCGCACAGGAGACTGGTGAATAAAACGAGAAGCTTGGGAGTGAGTGCCGAGGTGGTGACCTGGATTGCAAATTGGTTGACGGACAGAAGACAATGTGTAATGGTAAATGGATCCTTCTCTGAAGAGAGAGCGGTTTTAAGTGGTGTACCGCAAGGATCGGTGTTGGGACCGATCCTGTTCAATATCTTTGTGAGCGACATTGCGGACGGGATAGAAGGCAAGGTTTGTCTTTTCGCGGATGACACTAAGATCTGCAACAGAGTGGACACGCCGGAAGGAGTGGAGAGAATGAGACGGGATCTAAGGAAACTGGAAGAGTGGTCGAAGATATGGCAGCTGAGATTCAATGCCAAGAAGTGCAAAGTCATGCATATGGGGAGTGGAAACCCGAATGAACTGTATTCGATGGGGGGGAAAGGCTGATGTGCACAGAGCAGGAGAGGGACCTTGGGGTGATAGTGTCTAATGATATGAAGTCTGCGAAACAATGCGACAAGGCGATAGCAAAAGCCAGAAGAATGCTGGGCTGCATAGAGAGAGGAATATCGAGTAAGAAAAGGGAAGTGATTATTCCCTTGTACAGGTCCTTGGTGAGGCCTCACCTGGAATACTGTGTTCAGTTCTGGAGACCGTATCTACAAAAAGACAAGGACAAGATGGAAGCGGTACAGAGAAGGGCGACCAGGAAGGTGGAGGATCTTCATCGGATGACGTACGAGGAGAGATTGAAGAATCTAAATATGTACACCCTGGAGGAAAGGAGGAGCAGAGGTGATATGATACAGACCTTCAGATACTTGAAAGGTTTTAATGATCCAAAGACAACGACAAACCTTTTCCGTAGGAAAAAAATCAGCAGAACCAGGGGTCACGATTTGAAGCTCCAGGGAGAAAGATTCAGAACCAATGTTAGGAAGTATTTCTTCACGGAGAGGGTGGTGGATGCCTGGAATGCCCTTCCGGAGGATGTGGTGAAGACCAGAACTGTGAAGGACTTCAAAGGGGCGTGGGATAAACACTGTGGATCCATAAAGTCAAGAGGCCGCCAATGAAGAGTGGGAGACTCGCCAGAATGTCAAGAGGCCGCCAATGAAGAGTGGGTGACTCGCCAGAATGATGGCTACTGCCTGGAGACAATACCCTTATTCAATAAACGTACACATGCTTACTGTGACTCCAACATCATTCTAGCTTCAACAGCAAGAGGAAATGTGGAATAAAGGATCTGCACTCACAAAGGGGGAGTAGCTGGCTTGTTACGGCGGTTACTACCCCAAACCAAATAAGCCTGTTACTTCAATTTCTATGCAAATACAGCAGAGCTCTCTGCTTCAACGGCAGGGGAGAAGAAAAAAGGGTTCACACTCACAAAGCGGGGAGTAGCTGGCTTGTTACGGCGGTTACTACCCCAAACCAAATGTGCCTGATACTTCACTTTCGATGCATATCCAGCATAGCTCCCTGCTTCAACGGCAGGGGAGAAGAAAAACAACCAATAAGGGCTGTATAACATAGTCTGAGTAAACAAATAAGCATGGGTGTAGCTTGCTTATTGCGGCGGTTACTACCCCTACTACCCCTAACTTATCAGCTAGATATTCACTTGGATGCAGCTCCATCACTGCTTTCTACATTAATGGTGGGGGTGGAAGGGAAATAGAACCAAGAGCTAAGAGAAACAGATAAGTATGAGAGAAAAAAGTGTGTGAAGCTTGCTGGGCAGACTGGATGGGCCATTTGGTCTTCTTCTGCCGTCATTTCTATGTTTCTATGTTTCTATAATCTCAGATGTGAGGTAGAGTATATGTGTGTGCAACCCTCCTTTCCCTAATCTGGAAAGTGACTAAGTATGATCATTGATTATCCGGTACCTCATACAGTACCAGAGATGGGGGGCTGTGGGAGGTCTCATAAGCGGATAGCTTTACGGTGAGATCTTTCCCATGTGTGTCTTATGAGGGCCCTTATTCTTTTAAAGAGGGTGATTGAAAATAGCAGGTGGGCCACGATCACCATGGCTAGGGCAGGTAAGACATAAGACAGGATAGAGTCAATTTGTAAAATATCTTCATCTCTTGAATCATAGTTGTAGTCAGCAATTTCTGTTGTGTCTTGGTCTACAAACAGTTCTACAGTGTGAGAGTCTTTATAGACTAAAAGATATACCAGGTTTTCATCAAAGTTGACTTCATGGCCCTGAAACATGTCCAGGATTTCTACCTTTGTGGGAACTGGTCTGGTTCTAGGTAGTATAAGGACACACCCCCTGCAGTAACTATTGAGTTCTTAGGTACTGTGACTAAAGAAACATTACTGGGTAAGGGAACCTTACTGGTAACATCATGCTTGTTAGAAATAGCAAACTCTTTCAGAGGGGTGCTAACTAACCAAACATTATTTACTACTGCAACCTTGGTTTCATAGAATTCTGTTGCAGAGGTGGACCCTTGGCCGAGGTGGAGTTGGCGCTACCCGTGGGGGGAGCCCCTCCGGGTCCCCACCATTGAGAGGTGAAGCTGAACGGAAGCGGAGGCTGACTGAAGCTTCGCCAATACCAGCCCTCGTTCCTGCAGGTTGAGCCCTTGGGTACCGGGGCTGGCTGGTCTTAGGCGGGCCTCCATGTGGAAGATCCCGAGAAGAGTGTCCAAGACAGAGGCTAGGTAGGGTACAGCGAAGCAAGGGTCAAAGCCAGTAATCAGTACTGAGCGTGGTCCAATGAAGCAAGGGTCAAAGCCAGTAATCAGTCCAGGTGTGGTCCAATGAAGCAAGGGTCAAAGCGAGTAATCAGTCCAAGGCAAGGCTAGGTAGGAACCAGGAACAGAGTCAGGAACAGGAACCAGGAACGGTCAGGATCAGGAACAACAATGGAGCACACGACTAGCATGGAGACCTGTTGCCAAGGCAAGCTCTGGCTGTCAGAACTTGCTTTAAATAGTCCCAGGCTGATGACATCATCAGAAAGTGCCAGCAGCCCTAGCCTGCCGAGGGCCCTTTAAGTGAACAAGGGGGCACGCGTGTGAGCCTAGGTGACTGGATGCGAAGATCAGACAGCGGTGGCATCTCCACTGCGTACCAAGGCCCACCGGTGGCAAGCGGGACTGTGAAAAGGAATGCAGCGCCAGAGGCACCCCCTCTGCATCGTCAGAGAGCTGGGGCCCGCCCCCGGAGAGGCGGCATAGTGCCGGGTAAGGAAGGCCAGTTGCAGGCTCCGCGGCGGGCCGACATAACAAATTCTAGGGGTGTGTATTCGTTTTTGATGTAATGGCAATCTGCAACGTATATGTCCCTATTCATTGTATTCGTGGGGTCACGAAACGTATGGCAAACCCCCACGAATACAACGTATCTAACAAATAAACCCCCGACCCTCCTGACCCCCCCAAGACTTACCAAAAGTCCCTGGTGGTCCAGTGGGGGTCCTGGCGCGATCTCCTGCACTTGGACTGTCGGCTGCTGGTGTTCAAAATGGTGCCAATAACCTTTGCCCTCACTATGTCACAGGGGCTACCGGTGCCATTGGTCGGCCCCTGTCACATGGTAGGAGCAATGGACGGCCGGTGCCATCTTGTGCTCCTACCATGTGACAGGGGCCGACCAATGGCACCGGTAGCCCCTGTGACATAGTAAGGGCAAAGGCTATCGGCGCCATTTTGAATTCTGGCAGCCGACGGCACAAGTGCAGGAGATCGCTCCGGGACCGTCGCTGGACCCAGAGCAATCTCCTGCACTCGGGCCATCCCGGAGCCATATCCTGCACTCGGGCCGTCGGCTGCCAGAATTCAAACTGTCGCCAATAGCCTTTGCCCTTACTATGTCACAGGGGCTACCGGTGCCATTGGTCGGCACCTGTCACATAGTAGGAGCACAAGATGGCGCTGGTTGTCCATTGCTCCTACCATGTGACAGGGGCCGACCAATGGCACCGATAGCCCCTGTGACATAGTGAGGGCAAAGGCTATCGGCGCCATTTTGAATACCAGCAGCTGACAGCCCGAGTGCAGGAGATCGCGCCGGGACCCCCACTCGACTATCAGGAACTTTTGGTAAGTCTTGGGGGGGGGGGTCAGGAGGGTGGGGTTTGTAGCTAATTAAATTTAAAGGGTTGGGATGGGGTTTTTTTTGGGAAATGAATAAATACATAACTAATGAACGGATCGGGGTCCCCCGAGAACGGATGCAATGGATTTGGCTCCCCACAAATATGAATACCGAATGGGATGAATCCATCCCTGCTGCACATCCCTAACAAATTCATCATACTTTCACATGGTAATCTTACATTTTTAATGAGAAAGCGTCCCTTGCCTAAAAATCAAGGGTTGAGCTAAAGGTGGGTGGGTGGGAAAAACAGAAACTAGAATTAACTCTCTCTGGCTTACTTATTATCTCAGACACACACAAACTCTAAAGAATATATCCCACTATTTCACCTCTCTCCAAACATTTTTAAGTCCTAAGATTTCCCAGAGCTATGCTTATTAGGGATGTGAATCGTTTTAGGACGATTAAAATTATCGTCCGATAATTTTAATATCGTCTTAAACCGTTATGGAACACAATACAATACAGATTCTAACGATTTATCGTTATAAATCGTTAGAATCGTGAGCCGGCACACTAAAACCCACCCCCGACCCTTTAAATTAAATCCCCCACCCTCCCGAACCCCCCCCCCCAATAACTTAAATAACCTGCGGGTCCAGCGGCGGTCCGGAACGGCAGCGGTCCGGAACGGGCTCCTGCTCCTGAATCTTGTCGTCTTCAGCCGGCGCCATTTTCCAAAATGGCGCCGAAAAATGGCGGCGGCCATAGACGAAAAAGATTGGACGGCAGGAGGTCCTTCCGGACCCCCGCTGGACTTTTGGCAAGTCTCGTGGGGGTCAGGAGGCCCCCCACAAGCTGGCCAAAAGTTCCTGGAGGTCCAGCGGGGGTCAGGGAGCGATTTCCCACCGCGAATCGTTTTCGTACGGAAAATGGCGCCGGCAGGAGATCGACTGCAGGAGGTCGTTCAGCGAGGGTTCCGGCGCCTCGCTGAACGACCTCCTGCAGTCGATCTCCTGCCGGCGCCATTTTCCGTACGAAAACGATTCGCGGCGGGAAATCGCTCCCTGACCCCCGCTGGACCTCCAGGAACTTTTGGCCAGCTTGTGGGGGGCCTCCTGACCCCCACGAGACTTGCCAAAAGTCCAGCGGGGGTCCGGAAGGACCTCCTGCCGTCCAATCTTTTTCGTCTATGGCCGCCGCCATTTTTCGGCGCCATTTTGGAAAATGGCGCCGGCTGAAGACGACAAGATTCAGGAGCAGGAGCCCGTTCCGGACCGCTGCCGTTCCGGACCGCCGCTGGACCCGCAGGTTATTTAAGTTATTTGGGGGGGGGTTCGGGAGGGTGGGGGATTTAATTTAAAGGGTCGGGGGTGGGTTTTAGGGGGTTTTAATGTGCCGGTTTTTCGATTTTTCGATTTTTAACGATTTTTAACGATTTTTCACGATATTTTTTCCCCCCCCAAACGGCAACAATACAATTCCCTCCCCCTCCCAGCCGAAATCGATCGTTAAGACGATCGAGGACACGATTCACATCCCTAATGCTTATCAATCCTCTCCAATCACCATTAAGTTGATCTTTACTCAAAGGATTGAAAGGTTTGAGATTCATGCACCTAATGGCATGCGCCTCCGGTCTTCTTCTACTGCAAAGGGTGTGGGGCCTCTGGAAACTGGGGCTGTGGAGTTCAAAGCCTGGATTGCTCACTGTGGAGTCCTCTCCCAGGGGATGCTGGGAGCAGTATGCAGATGAGCCTTCCGGTCCTTTTCTACTGCAATGTCTGGATCAAGGCTGTATGCCAGCAGCAGTGTTGTCTCCGTTTCAGAATGCTCCCCCTTCATCCAAAGGTGGGGGTCCCTCTAACTTCTGGACTTCCTTTGGCCAGTCCATGACTTTTGCTTATGAGCTTAAGTTGCTGCATTGTCCCTCTGCCTTAGTTTTATTTGCACAAGAGCTTACAAACAGGCAGATTTTGATAAGTATCCTTCAGTTCTGGTTTAAAGTTCTCATCCAGGCGAAGTTTTTTTTCTTTGGCTGTGACACTGTTTTGGCCTGTCACTATATTTGTCTGTATCCCTGTTTGACTATAATGAAAACATGGGATATTTCCCTACAACCCTAATCCTTGAATAGCAGAAGTCTGGGCTTACCCAGTGCTGCTTCTTCCTCCTTTGCCAGCTTCCCTCTGCAATCTGAACTTGCAGGGGGATAGCAGGTCTGACAAGACTAGAGGGTTGTGCAGTTTCCATTGCAGAGAGCCAAAAGAGGGAAAGCAGAAACAGCTGCCAATAAGTGCTGCTCTCTGACACCCCCTGCTGTAGGAGGACATCTTGCAGGCCCAGAAGGAAATCCAAAATAAAGACTGCAGCTATGGCATACCTGCACTTCAGCCATGGCACAGTAGTGTACCATGTGGCAGTGGTTGGGAAAAGCTGCTCTAGAGGAGTAGAGGGTTTGAGAAGACCTGTATTGGGTAGGCTTCCAGAGGTTCTGGGAAACCTTGTTGTTGAGTTGCGGGAGAAATCAGGGTCTGGTGTCTGAGTGGCTTGTTTTGTCATGAGGGTGTATAGAGGAGCGGGGTTGGCTAATCAGGATCTCAATAGCCTTAGTATATTTGGTGCATGGGCAGGGTTGCTGACAATGTCCTTAACCTTATTAAACTACTAGGCCAAGCAAAAAAATTTTATTATCCGCATCAGTCAAATAATTAGCACACACTTTTGGTTTTGAGCCATATAGCAGCATTTTCTAGTACACCATCAATTTAAGGAATCAACCTATGCCCATGCCTGGGCTGAACTAATGCATGGTAAGCTTAATCCAGTTGGCCTGTGAACTTTCAAAATGATCACAGTGTCAGTGCTTCTACATTAAGGCATGCGAAAAGGAAAGCCTTTATGTGTCTCTGTGTGCCAGGACTGCTAACCCCTCTGCTAAGGAATTTTCCATGCACAAGATTATCCTTTGTGGTTGGTGCCTGACAATACAATGTAGTAATGATAGAGTAAAATTGGTCACAATAGAAATGAGTGCACGGGTAATTTTCAAGCTGCTAATCTTTGCTGCAAAGTACCTGGATACTTTTCAAACTCAGAGCCTTATTTTCCAAGTGGCTTGCACGCGATAAGGGACGTTTCGCATGCGAAACGTCCCTTATCGCATGTGATACCAAAATGGGGGCAGAGTCGGCACCGGAAGGAGGAGGAGTCGGGGCGTCACTGGGGCCGACTTCGCGAAGACGCCGCGTACGACGAAAAGGTAAGGCCCTTTTCGCGTACGAGTTCGCGCCCAATAGCTACACCTTCTATGGTGGCGCTATTGGGTGCGAAACCGGCAGTAATCGCACCACGACGGTGCGATCGCTGCCGGCTAGCGCAGGCCCGCCCTCCCATTTTGGCCCCCTGCCCCTCATTCCCTAAACTATTGCAGGCCTGCGATACTTTAGAAAATGAGGCCCTCAGTCTTTGTAGCAGTTGTCAAAGGAAAAAGATATGCACACTAAGGGCCTCATTTTCCAATATCACATTAAGGGGTGTTTTCCATGCAGCGGGGAAACTTCGCGTGCTGCAATGTTTTTGCAAATCCATCTTTGCGGTGCATGATAAACAACCAAAGAATCATTGCACAGACAGCCTGTTTCAGGGGGGGGGGGGAGGGGGGAGGGGGAGAGAGAGAGAGAGAGAGAGAGAGAGAGAAACTTGCTATAATGTCTACTCCCTAGACAGGTATTTGTATCCCTATGGGAAGCCCACCTAGTAACTCGAGGTGGGGATTAGGAATGAGTGTAGGGGGTTGGGGCCACTTTCACATTCAACATGAGACGTACGAACAGAACAGTGGTCTCTTATGTAGATTTGATGGCCTTCGGAGTAAGGAAACTCACTCCAAGATGAGATTTGGGCAATGTTCTCTCAACCTAGCTTGTTGTTGCCCAGGTAGAGTGTCCATCAAGCTAGGTTGAGAGAACATTGCCCAAATCTCATCTTGGAGTGAGTTTCCTTACTCCGAAGGCCATCAAATCTTCACAAGAGACCACTGTTCTGTTCGTACTGTTGGGGAGCGCTAGGCGAGCGATCCCACTCCTGGGTGATGTGTGTCCTTGGGCCACGGCTCGACCCCAGAGGGCTCTGAAGAAGTGCCGCGGGAGACGTGGCATGCCCGAGCATAGGCTGGACGGGAGCAGGGCTGGAGTGACATGGAAGACAGGCCCTCCTCCGGACCTGCACGCTTCGGAAGACCCAACAACGCAATGTTGGTCTTGTGAACAGTCCTCCGACCGTTCCCAGCCCTTTCGGACCTGCCGCAGGGTACGGCACGAAGCGGCAGGCCAGATGGAGGCCAGGGCAGCGAAGACTGGAACATGGATTCAGACGAGACTCAGGAACGACATGGACTCAGGCTTAGACGTGGACTCAGGAACGAGGTGCAGGATCCATAGATGTGGACTCAGGCAAAGACGTGGACTCAGGCAAAGATGTGGACTCAGGAACGAGGTGCAGGATGCATAGACGTGGACAGGCACAGACGTGGATTCAGGACGAGGTACTGGATGCACAGAGGTGGAGTCAGGAACGAGGGCTGAAGGAAGACATGGGCACTGTCCCTCAGGGCGCCCTACTCAGACCACCCGCGGGACTGAGTCGCGGACCACCCTGCCTCATGCGCGCCCTACTCAGCCCTGAAAGGCTGGTCGCGGACCACGCTGAGAGCGGGAGAGCACAGGAAAGAGGAAGCAGGTTGCTGCACTCCTGGCAGCTCAAGGCAAGGATACGCTGCACTCCTGGCAGCTCAAGGCAAGGATACGCTGCACTCCTGGCAGCTCAAGGCAGGTTAAAGCATCAGGAACAAGGATAAGACAGACCTCAGGGCTGGAACAAGGACATCTGGAACAGCAGGAACATCAGGACTGGAACAAAGTACTGGACGAAGAGACAGACCTTGGGACTGGAACGGCAGGCAGGCAGACATCAGGACTGGACGAGGAGCTCCGACAGGGAACAAGAAACACAGGACCTTGCAGAAGTGTTGGAACACGGACGACTTCCTGGAGCGAAGGATCTCAGGAGTGACCAACTCCTTGCGAAGGCAAAGACAGAATGAACGCTGAGCCCTTTAGTAGAGCTGAGGTGGACAACACCCAGGGAGGGGTCAGCAGGGGGCCACACCTGGCTGGCCCTTGAAGAGGAGCACAGAGACACGCGCTCGCACCCTAGGGAGCTGGAGAGAAGAGCTGGAAGCTGGTGGCGTCCTCAGCCACGTGGAAGGCCAGGGAAGCAGTGGAGCAGCCCTGGGCTGGAGCTGGGTGAAGGCAGGTCAGTGGAGCAGCTCCCAGCTGCATGGACAGAAGCAGGAAGAAGCAGAGAGAGGTAAGGCTGGCTGCAGGCACCGGCAGAGAGAACAGAGAGCTGCAAGAACTGAAGCAGGAGAAGGGCTGACTGCAGGAACAGCTCCATGCCGTGAAGACAGCCCCAGGAGGAGAGGTAAGACTGCAGGCAGAGCAGAGAGCTGTAGCAGGCTGCAGGCACTGGCAGGGATGGCTTCCCAGCCAGGCAAGGACCCGGGCTGTAGCAGGCACCAGCAGAGAAGGCCTGCTGACTGAAGGGCCCGGGATCGCAGCAGCACGTCGGGGGAAGGCAGGAACAGAGGAGCCGGCCGCATGGGAACAGCTGCGGGGACAGCCCCAGCTGATTCAGGGAAAAAGCAAGCAGCAGCGTCAGCAGCCCGACTGGCTGTCTGTGAGAAGGTAAGAGCCTGCCCACGCTTCTTGCGGGCAGGAGCATAACACGTACATCTCATGTTGAATGTGAAAGTGGCCCCAACCCCCTACACTCATACCTAATCCCCACCTTGAGTTACTAGGTGTGTCTCTACTAGATGTGTATCTACTATTTTTTGTATATATACATTTTCCAACAAAAACTATGCATGTAGTTTAATCCCCGACACAACTCTACCCTGAAAATACCTGTGCTACAATGTAAGTAAAAAGTATGCACCTATTGGAATTGTGAGTATAATGTTACCCTCACACATGAGACACAGTTTTCAGATAGGTGATTTATAACAGCAAAATAAATGTTACCCGGAGAAATCACTTGAAAATTAACCTTACAATGTCAGCTTGTCTCTCTCAGAGCCTGTTTCAGAGAGAGAGAGCGAGAGCACCTTACTATAGTACCTATGCCCTACATAGGTATTTGAATCCCTATGGGAGGGCCACCTACTAACTCGGGGTGGGGATTAGGTATGAGCGTCGGGGGTTGGGGGCCACTTTCGCATTCCACATGAGACCTACGGACAGAACAGTGGTCTCTAGTGCAGATTTGCTGGCCGTCGGAGTGAGGACGCTCACTCCAAGAAGAGATTTGGGCAACGTTCTCTCCACCTAGCATGTTGTTGCCCAGGTAGAGTGTCCATCAAGCTAGGTAGAGAGAACGTTGCCCAAACCACTTCTTGGAGTGAGCATCCTCACTCCGACGGCCAGCAAATCTGCACTAGAGACCACTGTTCTGTCCGTAGGTCTCATGTGGAATGCGAAAGTGGCCCCAACCCCCGACGCTCATACCTAATCCCCACCCCGAGTTAGTAGGTAGCCCTCCCATAGGGATTCAAACAGGCTGTCCGGAACTATCGTGGATGGCGATAATCCTTTTCTGGCCCGTAGCGCAGTCCATAGCGCAAATTTGAGGGTTGTAGTTATTAGCCGCGATAGCAGCCGCGCTAACACTGCGGCTGTTTCGCCGCACACGATATACAGGTTCCCGCTTTACATATGCTCCGCCCCAACTCTGCCCCCTAAATACCAAATTACTAATTTGCATTCGCAAATCGCGTTAACAGCTGTTAACGCGATTTGCGAATTTATCGCAGGCGGTAAAGTGCTTGGAAAATGAGGCCCTTAGAGGTAGATCTTTGAAAAGTACGCGCACGCGCACTTTTGTTCATGCAACCGGCGCGAACAAAAGTACGCTGGATTTTATAAGATACGCGCGTAGCCACGCGTATCTGATAAAATCCGGGGTCGGCGCATGCAAGGCTGCGCAAAAATCAGCAGCATGCATGCGCAGAGCCGCGCAGCCTGCCTCCGTTCCCTCCGAATCCCCCCACCTTCCCCTCCCTTCCCCTACCTAACCCACTCCCCGGCCCTACCTAAATCTCCCCCCCTACCTTTGTTGGGCAAGTTACGCCTGCTTGAAGCAGGCGTAACTTGCGCACGCCACCTCGCATCCCCCAGCACAGGCCGCAGTGCTGGGGGACTCAGGACTGCCCTCCCGGCCCACCCCTGAACCGTCACCACGCCCCCTCCTGCCCCTTTTACGAAGCCCCGGGACTTATGCGCGTCCCGGGGCTTTGCGCGCGCTGGTGGCCTATGCAAAATAGGCCACCAGCGCAGGGCTTTTAAAATCTAGCCTATAGTATATGTAATTTCTAGAGGGCGCTTCCCTTTACAATGCTCAGGGGATTATTACTGTTATTATGTCATGCCTATGTACATAGTAATTGTGTGTTTTGATTTCTTTTTATGTTAGAAGACAGTTTGGATGCCTGGAACTATACACAGTGTGGAGCAAATGACTGTCCAAACACAGATGATACTTCGAGTCGGAACACTACAGCATCAACCAAACCATCAGACAGCTTAATTTACACTCTGCTGGGCATTTACACGGGTATGTGTTTTGTGGGGAACAATGTACTTAGCAGGCTTGAGAAGTAGTGATGTGCAGCCCCAAAAATCTAATTCTGGGTTTCATTTTTTTGTTGTTGTTGTTTTTTACCCATGTGTCATTTCGTATCATGTTTATTTTGGTTCGGTTTCTATGCCAAACCAAAATATACATACATAAAATAACAAAACACAAAAAATGAAAGATCATTCCAAAACCCTGTCTTGTGTCCCCCCCAAAAAAGCTGCCGGGCTGGGAATCACCCCAGCCCCAAATTATCCTTCCGTAAGAAACCAGTCATTAAAACGGGCAAGAGGGATGCCAGTTCTAGCACCTTTTTCAGGATGGGAGGGAGGGGAAGTCGAAGGACCTAGGCCAGCCTGACTCTCTGTATTATTTTTTGGGGGGAGTTTGAGAGGGGCCTTAGGTTTTCTCTGGGCCCAGGCAATGTTTTTCGGCTTGGTGACAAAGGGTTTTTTTGCAGCTTTTTTTTTCAAAATGAAGGAAAAGTAAAACCATAGAAATTTTGTTGGTTTTTCTTTTGTTTCATTTTCAAAATGGAATGAAACGAAATGGCATTGTTGAATCTACCCAGCAATCTTAAAGTTATCTGGATATGTTTATCCAGCTAACTACAGGCTGATCTTCAGCTGTCCTAAAGTTACCTGGCTACATTAGCTGGAGAATGCTGAAAATCAATGTTATCTAGCTAACATAGCCAGATAACATGGCTTCACCCTGGAATGCCCCCGAAATGCCCCTGACATTTTTAGCTGGATGATAACTTATTCGACTGTATAAGGGACAGCTAAACTGGCAGGATTTTCACATTTATTTATTTATTTGATGCTTTTATATACCGTTCTATATTCAATCACAATGATTTACAAACAATAAATTAAGATCAATAAATCATAAAATTAAAGAAAAATTACAATAAATATCTTATTAAAAAACAAATAGATTCCCAACAAATGCACAGAATATGGACCTCTAGTTGCCTAGATCTTTTGTATATATACTCCATAGCTCTGAAAACAATGTGGAGTCAGAAATCTTTGTTTATACTAATTGTCACTATGGGACTGACCTAATAAAATCAGCTTTAAAAATTAGGACATATTTTTGAACTCCTGAGCAAAAAATTTGATTTAATACCAGTGTAGTAAGCTAATAATATTCATAGTGCATAGCAGTTTTAAAAAGTGAGGTAAATTTGGGTTTTGCTTTAAAATTTTGGGTAGATTTTAAGGGGAAGGGAAGGTAGGTTGGTATAGTTTGGGTGGGAAGATAAGTGGGTTGGTGAGAAGGAGGTGTAAAATGATGAAAATATACACCACTTATTGATTACCTTTGTTTGCCTTGGGAGCATAAGAAACCAATGTACTTTGAGAGTTTGTATTACTTTATTCTGTTCTAATAAACAGTTTAAACATAAAAAATTGTGCTTAGAATGGTAGTTACTACCATTTTTTTTACTTCAGGAGTTAGAGGTGGAAATGAAACTTAACTTGTTCTTCAAAGCACTGTAAAAAAAAAAAAAAAAAAGAATCTCTGATCTGGGATCCTGGATCTGGGATTTGGTACCTTAGGGCCCAACACCCTCTGACCCAGGCTTGAGACCTACAC
The DNA here is from genome assembly GCF_901001135.1 of Rhinatrema bivittatum. NCBI lineage: Eukaryota > Metazoa > Chordata > Amphibia > Gymnophiona > Rhinatrematidae > Rhinatrema > Rhinatrema bivittatum. Next base: position 226,284,855 of record NC_042617.1, on the reverse strand, counting down.
CCAGAATACCCAGGCTTAAGCCCCTCTGAACTGAGACCCCAAAGCTAGCAGGTCTCTTCCCTGGACCCCTGCAAGCCACAGATCCTCCAACCCATTCTATAAAACTTCTGATTCAGGATTCCCAAGCAGAGACCCTCCACTCCAAGAACCTCAGGCTAGAAAGCGTCTGACCCAAGATCCCCAAGCCAGATACCCTCAAACACTGGACTATTTATTCTATGAGCCAAGACTCTGGGCCAGAAAAACTTTGTCTGGGGACCTTGTACCTGAGACCTTTTGCCCTAGGACCCCAGGCCCAAGATTTACCTCACTAAGCCCCCCCAACCACAATCATATTCTCGTACCCAGCCCCTTCCACATTGTGTCCACATTAATGCACCTTCCACTCAATCTTCCCCACCCACCCACTAGCACACCCCCACTAAACCACATCTGACACGATAACCATGCACCAAGCCTCTCCAACCACTAACACTTACCCTATTAAGACCCACTTCCAACTAGCCCCCACCAATGAAACACACACCCAATGAAACCATCCATCCACTCAGCCCCCCCCCCCCCTTTAGCTCTCCTATTCAATAACATACCTCCTCCATGCTTCCTCCAGTGGCACTGAAAAAAGCTAAGTTCAATGAATCTAGCTGCAGGTGAGAGCTATAAGCATGTTCAACTTAAATTCAATTTGATTGGATTATATTTGTCTTTATATTCTTTTACCCTGAAGATCCAGTTTCAAGGTAGATCATATTAAAAACTAATTAAGAGACTAAAAACAATTCCATCAATAAATAGGAAAAATAATTACAGTAAAACAAAATTAAAATAGTTGTAGTTCTGTTTACTTAACCCTCTTGTTCAAGCCCCCTGTACAACAGACTTAATTAATTACATCCACAGCTCAGTTAATTGAACACAGCTACAGCTCATATCTGTAGCTGAGTTTATTAAACTTGGCTATAGGCAGGGCTCCTGATCCTTTGCAGCTGCAGGAAGGGCCACAAAATTCAGCTCTCCTCATGTAATTACTTTTTCTCCATGGTTTTGCTGTGAGAGACCAAGGACCAGGAAACAAAGATATAGCAGCCAGTACTGCATCTTATCTATTGTGAAGGAGTGTTCTGGAAAATGATCCTTAAACAGTGCTGGATCAGCCTGGTTCACCATAAAAACCCTAGACTGCCAGATAGCTTTGAGGGTGGGTCCCTGGATGGCAGAGATAAGAGCTAGGCCCAGGCGCTCCTCTGAGCGCAGTTTAACCCGTGGTTGGACGAGCGTTCACTACCCCTTATGCTAAGGTTGTCTAACTCCGGTCCTCAAGGGCCACAAACTGGTCTGTATGAATATACATGAGACAGATCTGCATACAATTGAGGCAGTACATTCAAATTTATCACATGCATATTCATTAGGGTTACTCTGAAAATCAGATTGGTTTGCAGCCCTCGAGGACTGGAGTTGGACACCCATGCCTTATACCAATAAGGGGTTTAGCGCATCCAAAACGCACGTCCAACCCCCCCCCCCCCAAAAAAAAACAACTAATAGCGCTCATCATATGCAAATGCATGTTGACGAGGCTATTAGCTATTCGCCCGAGATGCAAAAAAAAGAAATGTGCACCTGATCCGCACATTTTAACGCTCAGAAATTAACACCAGCCCAGAGCAGGCATTAATTTTTGAGCAGCCCAAAAAAGTGTACAGAGAAGCAGAAAATACTGCTTTTCTATACATCCTCTGACTTAATATCATGGCGATATTATGTCAAAGGAATCAAAAGGTTACAGAAAAAGTAAAAAAAAAAAATATGCCCTCCTGGGTGTCCGCTGACAAGGAGGCACTAGGGGTGCGCAATTGTCCCTAGTGTCTCCTTTTTAGCATGACCCTTCATTTAAATATTGTAACATGTGTCCAGGAGATGTGGCTGGGACTGCATTAAGAAAGTGGGCACTCAACACTGAATGCCTGTTTTCCGCGCAACTTTATTGTTTTGACCTGAAAGTTGTCCTGAATTGAATGCTGTTTGATTTGTATTTCAGGAAGTAAGCAGTTTACATTCTGTTAGACTATTTTCTGTTACAAATAAAGCTGCAATCTTGTGGATTGCTAAATGGTAAATTTTCCTAGTGGAGTGCCACAGGGATCTGTTCTGAGATCACTGCTTTTTAATAAATTTATACATGACCTGGAATGAGAACTGAGCGATGTAATCAAATTTGCTGATACCAAATTATGTAAAGTTAAATCACATGAGGGTTGTGAGAAATTGCAAGAAGACCTTGCAAAACTGGGAGACTAGGCATGCAAATGGCAAATTAAATATAATGTACATGCACTTAGGAAAGAGTAACCCAACAAGAGTCACCATTCAGGAAAAGGATCTCTCGTATATACTCATGTATAATCCTATCTCATGTATAAATTGATAGGCAATTTTGAGACCAAAATCCATTGAAATGCATTGACCTGTGTATAAACTGAGGTTTAAAATGAGGACATGTATAACTTCAAATGTCAGAGTTAGCTGCTTAACTTATGCTGCTAATTCCACTCTGTTTCAGCAGTTCGTTCATACATATGCGCATATATTGGGGACTTTATAGTATATGCGGAAAAATGGATAGTATGCTTGCATAAGTTGAACCAGCTTTTTTGGGACTATTTTACAGCACAAATTTCTTGACTTTTATACAAGTATATACAGAAGGTGTTGTCATTAATACATTGAAATCTTCTGCTCAGTGTGCAGCAGCAACCAAGAAAGCAAATAGAATGCTATGAATTATTAAGAAAGGCATTGAGAATAAAACAGAGAATATCATAATGCCTTTATATCACTGCATGGTGCGATCTCATCTTGAATATTGTGAACAGTTCTGGTCACCACATTTCTAAAAATATATAGCAGAATTAGAAAAGGTTCAGAGAAGGGCAATCAACAAGATAAAGGCCATGGAATGAGCCCTCTATGAGGAAAGGTTAAAGAGGTTAGGACTCTTCAGCCTGGAGAAGAAACAAAACGGCCGAGGGGAGATATGACAGAACGCTATAAAATAATGAGTGGGGTGGAACGAGTAAACAATCGGTTGTTTATTCTTTCAAAAAGTAAAAGACTAGGGGACACACAAAGAAGTTCCTAGGTGATACACCTAAAACTAATAAGAGAAAATATTTTTTTACTCAATACATAATTAAGCTCTGGAATTCATTGCCAGAGGATGTGATAATAGCTATTACTGTAGCTGCAATTAAAAAAGTTTTAGACAAGTTCCTGGAGGAAATGTCCATAAACCATTATTAAGGTGGAGTTTCAGAATACACTTCTTATCCCTGGGATAAGCAGCACTATATCTATCTACCCTTTGGGATCTTTACAGATACTTATGACCTGGATTGGCCACTATTAGAAACAGAATACTAGGCTTGATGAACTTTTGGTCTGACCCAGTTTGGCAAGTCTTATCTTCTTATGTTCTTATCTGCTTCATGGTGGACACCACTGATGTCATGGACAAAGCTTTCCTGTACTCAAGAGATGCAGGTAATTTCATAGAAGAGTATTTGGTATATCGTCATAATCTACCATGGTTCCATGGGTGTTTCCGTTGAGGGTCTCTTCCATCTATGGCATACCTCTTCCTGTCTCCTGACTGTGATGACTGCTATGCTTATCCTACAAATTGGAACCTTACACCAGGAGCAACTCTCCCTGTTCATTCTCCCTAAGGTGGTGAATCTAGTTATCTTGGGCCTACCACGGCTGGACAAAAATAGCCCACCATCAATTGGCAGGCACTGGAAATCTCTCTCTCGGGACCTCTGTGCCATCAGGAATGCCTCTATATGGTCACTCCATCCATGCCTGTCACCAGAACTTTGGTACCCAATCTTCCAGGACTTCCACCACAATATGCCATATGCACTGACGTCTTCAGCAAGAAGCAGGTGGAGACTGTCGCAACATAGGTGTTATAATTGTTTAATTGACCTCATCCCTGACAAGACTCCTCCCAGAGGCTATGTTTATCCATTATCTATTCCGGAGAACCAAGTCATGTCAGCATATATCAAGAAGAATTTGGAGGGGGGATTCATTCGGCCTTCATCTCCACCATAGCTTCTTATTCATCGGGAAGAAGGATGGATCCCTTCACCCTATATAGTAGGGATGTGCAGAAGGAAAACATTTGTTTCGATTTGGTATTCATTTCGCCGGGACCCAAATCCATTGCATTCATTTCAAGGGGGGGGGAAACCCAATTCGTTGATTAGTTATATTTGTTTTCAGATTTCCCATTAAAGTCAATGGGGGAAGTATTTGCAGCCTATTTTTGGCTGCAGAATTAGAGTTTTCTTATCAATTCTGATGAAACTTCTGGGGTGCAATCATCAGAATTAGAAAAGAGCTCCAAGGTCCAAGTCATACAGACTGTGGCAAAGTGGCACCAAAGTGGCATGAATAGCCTAAGGCACTTTAAAGGGGCAAAGGGGTATCAGGAGTGGCAAATGTGCTTTAACAGAGGTGCAAAGCACCGCTAACAGATGCATGAACCCTCGAAAGCAGCTCGACAGGCAAAGCGGCAAGATAAGTGGCATCAACATCCTACAGCACAATGAAGGGGGAACATAGCAGGCAGAAAGACTAGCACCAACACACTGAGGAACCATGATAGTGGCAAGAACACCACAAGCAGTTCAATGAGTCATCTGGTATATGGCAGCAAGACAGGCTGGCAGAGCTGAAGTAGTCATGTCCCTGTGGTTTTGTAGGGGCAAGGCAGGCTGGCCCCGGGGAGAGTTCCCTTTCTTTGCGCAGGAAATGTCTCCCTAGAATGGGGTCACCCCTAGAGTGGAGCACGTGCCTTCAAAGCATGGCGATGTGGAGCAGGGTGCCATGCGAACAGCAGTTCAGCATGGGTCAACAGGTACTAAGAGATAGGTAGGCTGTCTACCCCAGGGAGAGTTCCCTTTCCTTTGAGCAGGAAAGGGCTTCCCAGAATGGGTTGGCCCCTAGATTGGAGCACGAGCCTTCAAAGCATGGCGATGTGGAGCAGGGTGCCATGCGAACACCCTGCTCCACATCGCCTGTCAACATGGGTCAACAGGTACTAAGAGATAGGCATGCTGTCTACCCCAGGGAGAGTTCCCTTTCCTTTTTAATTGTTTAATTGTTTAATTTAATTGTAATTACAAGAATTACACCCACATTGCATTACTCAGAAAATAATTCCCCAATACCACAGAAAAACCAGGAGTCAAGAAAAAGAGATTCATTAGGCTCAGGAAGGATAACACATGTGACCCACAGTCACCCATTCTTGACAGATGGGCAGCCAACAAGTATACCCCCCCACTCAAACAGGTCATTAAGGAATTCATTAAAAACCAGGATTACAGTGGGCTCTGGTAGAATTAGACCTGTGATGAGGAGACACACACTGTACCAAATGCAAAAAGAACAAAAAGCCTTCTCTATATTAAAAACTGAAGAAGTTCTTGAGAAAAACATTGAAGTGTTACCAGAAAAGGGAAAAAAACCCCAATGCATGCAGAATTTCAGGATCCATAACCAAAAGTAAAAGCTAATTGAGATGGATAACTCTGTCATCAGTGGCACAACTGCAAAAGGAAAGAGTGAAGTGAATAACAAATATCAACTAAAGTCTCATAAGGAGTCCAGGAAAAGCAATAACCTTAAAGAGAGTACCTGGAAAGCTATGATCACAAATGCTCATAGTTTGGGAAATAAAATCCCAGATCTGCAGGCCCTAATGATGGAGGCAGAATTGGACATTGCTGCTATCACAGAGACATGGTTCACAGAATCTCTTGATTGGGATACAGCAATACCAGGCTATAACTTGTTAAGGAAGGACAGAGTGGATAGAAAAGGGGGATGTGTAGCTCTTTATGTCAGAAACAATATACAAGCATCTGAGCTGCAAGGAAGTTGGGGCAAGGAAAAAGCACTATGGGTCGACCTAAAAAAAGATGACGGAGCGTCCATTTATATTGGAGTGGTTTACAGGCCTCCAAACCAAAAAGAAGAGCTGAACAGAGATCTGGTTGAAGACATCCATAAGATAGGTAAGAAGGGAGAAGTGGTGATCGTTGGTGACTTTAATATGCCAGATGTAGACTGGAAAATCCCATCTGCAGAATCTAAAAATAGTAGAGCGATAGTGGATGCCATGCAAGTAACTTTGTTCAAACAAATGGTATTGGAACCCACGAGAGAAGGAACTATACTCGACTTAGTGCTCTCTAATGGAGATAATGTCTCTGATGTCCAGGTGGGTGCCCACCTCAGCACCAGTGATCATCAAACGGTATGGTTTAATACCACTAAAAGAATATGGAAAAGAACCACAAAGACCCGAGTTTTACAGTTCAAAAATACGGACTTTGAGGAAATGGGGAAGTACCTAGAGGAAGAATTAAAAGGATGGGAGAACGAGAGAGATGTGGATCAGCAGCGGACCAATCTAAAAGGAGCAATCACCAAGGCAACTACTCTATATGTTAGAAATGTAAAGAAAAGCAAAAGAAAATTGAAACCTCTCTGGTTCTCAAAGGAGGTGGCTGACAAAATTAAAGCTAAAAGAACAGCATTCAAGAAATATAAAAGATCCCAAAGGGAGGAGCACAAAGAAGAATATTTGATTCAACTGCGGGAGACAAAGAAATTAATCAAGTTGGCAAAAAGTCAAGCGGAAGAGAGGATTGTCAAGGAGATAAAAAATGGTGACAACACATTTTTCAGATACATCAGCGAAAAGAGAAAAGTCCAAAGTGGTATAGTGAAATTGAAAGGTGGAAATGATCAATGTGTGGAGAGAGATGAAGAAATGGCAGAAATATTAAATGAATACTTCAGCTCTGTGTTCACTAAAGAAGACCCTGGAGAAGGAACATCTCTACACAACAAGAAACTGGAGGGAAGTGGAATAGATGAAAATCCTTTTACAGTAGAAAATGTATGGGAAGAGCTAAAGAATCTGAAAGTGGACAAAGCCATGGGGCCTGATGGGATTCATCCAAGGATACTGAGGGAGCTCAGAGATGTGCTGGCGGGTCCGCTGTGTGACCTGTTCAATAGATCCCTAGAAATGGGAGTGGTGCCGAGTGATTGGAGAAGAGCGGTGGTGGTCCCGCTTCACAAGAATGGGAACAGAGAGGAGGCTGGTAACTACAGACCGGTTAGCCTCACTTTGGTGGTGGGAAAAGTAATGGAGTCACTGCTGAAAGAGAGAATAGTGAACTATCTACAGTCCGGAGAATTGATGGACCAGAGGCAGCATGGATTCACCAGGGGAAGATCCTGTCAGACAAATCTGATTGACTTTTTTGACTGGGTAACCAAGGAATTGGATCGAGGAAGAGCGCTCGATGTCATCTACTTGGATTTCAGCAAAGCTTTTAATACGGTTCCGCACAGGAGACTGGTGAATAAAACGAGAAGCTTAGGAGTGAGTGCCGAGGTGGTGACCTGGATTGCAAACTGGTTGACGGACAGAAGACAATGTGTGATGGTAAATGGAACTTTCTCTGAAGAGAGAGCTGTTTTAAGTGGTGTACCGCAAGGATCGGTGTTGGGACCGGTCCTGTTCAATATCTTTGTGAGCGACATTGAGGACGGGATAGAAGGTAAGGTTTGTCTTTTTGCGGATGACACTAAGATCTGCAACAGAGTGGACACGCCGGAAGGAGTGGAGAGAATGAGACGGGATTTAAGGAAACTGGAAGAGTGGTCAAAGATATGGCAGCTGAGATTCAATGCCAAGAAGTGCAAAGTCATGCATATGGGGAGTGGAAATCCGAATGAACTGTATTCGATGGGGGGGGGGGAAAGGCTGATGTACACGGAGCAGGAGAGAGACCTTAGGGTGATAGTGTCTAATGATATGACGTCTGAGAAACAATGCGACAAGGCGATAGCAAAAGCCAGAAGAATGCTGGGCTGCATAGAGAGAGAAATATTGAGTAAGAAAAGGGAAGTGATTATCCCCTTGTACAGGTCCTTGGTGAGGCCTCACCTGGAGTACTGTTTTCAGTTCTGGAGACCGTATCTACAAAGAGACAAAGACAAGATGGAAGCGGTACAGAGAAGGGCAACCAGGAAGGTGGAGGGTCTTCATTGGATGACATACGAGGAGAGATTGAAGAATCTAAATATGTACTCCATGGAGGAAAGGAGGAGCAGGGGTGATATGATTCAGACTTTCAGATACTTGAAAAACTTTAATGATCCAAAGACAATGACAAACGTTTTCCGTCAGAAAAAAATCAGCAGAACCAGAGGTCACGAGCTGAGGCTCCAGGGAGGAAGAGAAAGAACCAATGTCAGGAAGTATTTCTTCACGGAAAGGGTGGTGGATGCCTGGAATGCCCTTCCGGAGGAAGTGGTGAAGTCCAAAACTGTGAAGGACTTCAAAGGGGCGTGGGATAAACACTGTGGATTCATCAAGTCTAGAGGGCGTGAATAAAGAGGAGGCAGCAAAACACTGCACGGAGCGGCAGTAGCCACAGAGGCATTCATGGAGCGGGATGCCAGTGGTTGGTGTTCCACCTTCACGGAGCAGAAGGATGGAGGGCTGCCATCTCAAAAAAAAAAAAAAAAACCAGGGGTGGGTAAGAGTATGGGGCAGGGGTGTGGCCTGCTTGTTACAGCGGTTGCTACCCCTAATTGAGCTGGATGTTCACTTGGATGCAGATACAGCGCTGCTCTCTACATTGGTGGTGGGGTGGAGGGGAATTAGGGCTGGAGGGTACTGGAAGCCAATAGTAACAGGTGGGAGAGAGAAAAAGGGAAATAAAAAAAATGGATAAAGTGCGTAGCTTGCTGGGCAGATTGGATGGGCCGTTTGGTCTTCTTCTGCCATAATTTCTATGTTTCTATGTTTGAGCAGGAAAGGGCTCCCCGGAATGGGTTGGCCCCTAGAGTGGAGCACGAGCCTTCAAAATGTGGCGATGTGGAGCAGGGTGCCATGCGAACAGTGGTTCAACATGGATCAACAGGTACTAAGCGATAGGCAGGCCATCTACCCCGGGGAGAGTTCCCTTTCCTTTGAGCAGGAAAGGGCTTCCCAGAATGGGTTGGCCCCTAGAGTGGAGCACGAGCCTTCAAAGCATGGCGATGTGGAGCAGGGTGCCATGCGAACAGAGGTTCAATATGGGTCAACAGGTACTAAGAGATAGGCAGGCCATCTACCCCGGGGAGAGTTCCCTTTCCTTTGAGCTTGGCACAGCAGCAAAAAGGAAGAAATATTTTTCAATGGAAAATTCTATCAAAGTAGCTAGCAATTTAATATATCTCTACCCACAACACCGAAATCCTGCTTGCAACCTACCCCAAGGGGTAAAATAAGCAGAAAAATGCCACTCCTAGCAGCTTCTCTCAGTGGCACAGAGAGACCATCTCAGATCAATTAAAAAAAAAAGTGCGGTCAAAAAAAGCATGGCATTGGCCACATTAGCTGGCTGGCGGCAGCACTGCAACCAAATCGAACAAATATGTTTTTCAATGGAAAATTTTATCAAAGTAGCTAGCAACTGAATACAGATTTCAGAAACTCAGACTAGCTCTGAGTGCAGCCACCTCCCCGGACTACCTCCCCAGACCATCCCTGTCAAGAAAGTGCATGGCACGCCGCGTGCTTAACGTATAAATAGTGCTGCGTCATCAGGAACAGCGTCACAGAGCACTGAGTGAGAGCGGCGATTGGCTGCATTACAAAAAATTCTTAGCTCTGATAGATTGCATTCTGGTCTCCTTGCCAACCTGTCTGACCCAATATATGACAGGGCTGTGAGGTCACATGTCTCACAGGAAAGGGCTGGTTTTTTGCTATCTCCTATTTCAAACGGCAGCTAAGAAATCACTGCGAGCCAAAAGAATGAAACTAATATGATATGTTGTATTCGTGGGGGATCGCGCTGCGTTTTGCGAACCCATGAATACAACGAATAGGGACGTATGCGTTACGGATTGCCAATGCGTTACTAACGAATGCACATCCCTACTATATAGATTAAAGTGCACTCAATGCTATTACCCATAAGAGGAATAAGCTATTCAAAAGCACTTACAAATCCTGACTTATCCATCTCACCCACATACTCATGATTTCCAAGCCCAAAATTGCCAGAATTGTCTCATATTTCAGCCTAAAATACAAATGTGTACTTGATCATCCATGCTATCTATTACTGCCAGCCAGTACCTGGTGAGGGATGGGGGGGGGGGGGAGAAAGATGAAGACAAAGTTAAAGTATTTTACTGTATTAGTGATATACTTATACAGTTATAGTGCTGACTGGTAAACCAAAAACTGTCAAACTAGAAGCAGCACCAATCTTAAAGAAGGACATATAGTTCAGGCCATAATGCTGCAGATGAAAAGGTACACTTCAGGACCACTGTGAACTGAAATCTGCTCAAGGGAGAGCAATCAGAGTGCGCTAAGAATTGTTGTCCACCACTGGATCTCACTAAAATGTATTCTTTTATGTTGCCCAACTAATGCATCATGCATGACCCACTGAATCAAAAGAAAAACAGTTTGCCACCGGACAAGAAAACACCAGATGTAATCAGTCCAAACGTTATCTTTGTATTGCATGCCACTGCATGATTTTATATTCCCCCGCCTCCAAAAATGGTTTTTTTTTTTGGGGGGGGGGAGGGAGGGATATATCGTGCAGTAAGGGACACCAAGGAAAAGGCAGCCAGAAAGATTATCACTTCAGATATATATGTTGCCATTGATGACAAAATGTGACTCAAGACAGCAAAAAATTGTGGGTGAAGGACTACCAAGCATCAGAACTGATGACAGTCTCCAGTGCCCAACCTAATATAACACTCCTAATGTAAAACTGAGTGAAGGATTTGGTCAAACCTGGGCCTTGCAGAAGAAGACTTGGCTAGCCAGGTGGAAGTGTGCCAATCCTTGCTTTCAGGGAACCAGATCACCCATGCAAAGCTCTGGACATATGCTCTTCTGGAGGCTGGGTTGACAGATCTGTAGAGCAAGACCCATGAAATCAAGCTCCAAAGGCCTATAAGTGATTCAGAACTAGTTTTCCCATTGCATCAGCTTCTGATGCCAACTTCCTTAATACTGACCACATTCAAAAAGAAAGAGTCATTTTGGAGACTGGGACATGCTTTACTCACTCAGCAACATTAAGCTTCAGAACAAACTCCCTCAGCAATTCAGTCACTAATGTAACATCCCCTTGACCGCTTACCTTGCAGGGCATTCCTGGGTCCAGGACCAACCTGGAGGAAACCCCTCCTAGGATAGACTCCATCAGTCCTCACTTTCTTGGTGCCTGGTGCCTTCACCTGGGGAAGAAGGTGTTAGTGGATGGGATTTCCCTCCCTTCATCCCAGGAAAATAAATGGGCTGTGAACAAGGCTGGCAGTATGTACAAATATATACAGGTTTATTAGACAATATAAGTATATACATTTCTACATGACTATGTGCAAGGCTAATAGGATGTTGAACAGCACAATTATCTACTCGTGGCTAATAGTCTAAGGTCACATAACTAGATACATTTCCACAAAGTAGCAAGAACATTTAATATTTGGCAATTTGGGGTTGTTGGCACTCACAGTATCCCACCATATAGAATAGAAGGGACCTCTTGAGTTCCCACTTAATCAAGTGTTATTATTTTCCTCTCCTTTTTTCCCATATTTCACCCATGTAAAAAGATACAACTAGGCTGGTGGGCAGTATTGGTCTGGGGGTCCATTGTATCTAAACCGCTACCATCTCCTCAATGCCGCTTCTGCTCCACTTAAAGGTGTGTGCTAACACTGGGGTCCATGCCTTCCTAGGGACCTGAATCCACCTCTTGGTCTGTCACTGGGATCTACACCCACCTGGGGAACCCAACTGCACCTTGACTTGCTGCTGGGGCACCTTTTTCCTGGGGGACAACTTGATCTGCGACTGGAGTACACACCCTCCTGGGGGACCACACAATCTCAGCTGAGGTACACATCCTCCTGGGGGACCACTTGATCTGCCGTTGGGGTCCCCTTGCTCAAGGGGACCCAGAGTCATCTCTCAATCTGCCGCTGGGGTCCAATCCTTCTGAGGGACCGCTTCATCTCTTTGGTTCTTCTCCCTTGGTAGGTGGGTTTTTCTGGCTTGGTTAATGTTCAGTGATTCAGACCATCCGCAGCCTCAGCTTTCAGTGATTTTTAGCTCTGCTAAGCTCATGGCCAGTCATTTGCTGTTACCCAGCCTGGATGGGAAACCTTCTCTCAGCCAAAAGGCCAAAACCTAGGCAGGACATGGAAAGAGAAAATATACACAACCTGCAATTCTGCCTGATCATTCTTTTTTGTTGTCTGAGAACTGAGTACCCAAGGGTCTGACTCCCCTTGTTAGTCAGGGTGAGAATCTGTTTGCTTCCTAGGACTGCTTTTCAGTGCATTTTTCTCACAAATCTCTCTCTCATTCAGAATTCTCCAATATAGGACTTTTCCAGTCATAGTTCTGTAATTTAAGATTTTGTTATCCTTTGATTTAAAGTGATATTTCACTGTAAGTTACCAACAGTAGTTCAGGGGGCTGTGACATGCAAATCCCCTACCTGAGTCTCTGCCTCATTTATTCAATGGTCATTTAAGCACCCTGGCAACCTTTTCAATCTCATTCTGGGTTTTCCTGGACTGGCGGCTCATGTTACATAGCTACATTGTCCACTTTGTTTCCTCTGCTGTAGTTCACTTAAATGGCAGCATACTCTTTAAACTTCATCTCCTTTGGGAGGGAGGTTCACTAAGAAATATTTAGAAGATTGTCAGGCTGATTACCTAAGTAACTACCATATTATCACACTAGAATATCTGTTCTCTGATTTAAGCTTCCATTACAGTCATACTCATTTAAAAGTCATCTAAATCTTTCACTGCTAAAATATCTAGTCTGATTATGTTAGTTCTTTTGGTATGCCCACAAGGACCATTTGCTGATGCTTGCAGGTTGGGTGACTTGAACAGTTTACTGTTCTTTGCTAGTAGTATCATTTAAGACAAGTTTCCTCTTGTGCTTTTTTCCCGGACACATTTTTAAAAAGCAGCAAGGTAGTCCTTTTTTCTCTATTCAGTATTTTTGCATATTTATTTTTTTAAAGTATTTTGGCAAAATATGCAAGATAGGAGGTTGTAGGTTGTCTTAAAGTCTGTAATTTTACTTAGAAGCTAAGGAATATTTCTTAGCTCTCTAATGCCTTCAGTTATGAGTTTATTGCTGTAATATAAATCACATAAGAAGATCAGGAGATAAAGAGGTGTAAGGAAATGGCAAACAGTGATTTATTTATGTAATAAAATTAAAAGATGGACTAACACCACCTACTGAAAACTTCATTGCTTAATCATGTGAGATATGTTTGCTTGATTTCAACTCCTTTACTGTCTGTTTAGTGTACTGTCCACCCAGACTTATAGAATCCAATGGCTCACCATTGCTTGAAACAATTTTAAAGTATTTAATAGATACTCTAAAAATAATTCTAGAGATTTCAATATACATATAGAATTAGAAAATAAATCCAGTGCTTGTAAAACCTTTTTAAACACCATATCAGCGATGGGATGAACCCAAATTATTAAAGGACCGACACATAAAGGTGGCCACACTTTAGATTTAATTTTCATAAATAATGAAAAAATTATGGTAAATCACATGAAAATTACACCTATTTTATGGTCAGATCACAGTCTTATAAGTACAGTTTTGAACATTAAAAATACCACAGCTGACCACAATTAAACTAAAAAAACAATTCAATATAGAAAAAAACATTACCACAGAAAAGCTAACCATTAAAATAAACAATGTTATCCACATGTTATCTTTGGATAACATGGACAACGCAATTCAGTCATGGGTTGAAATGAGCCAGAATATAATGGATAAGTCCCCTTACTGAGAAAAAAAAAGTCACAATCAAAGATAAAAGTAAGCCATGGTATTATAACAAAATCAGAGAACTAAAAAGGCATTTAAGAAATAAAGAGAGAATATGGCAAAAAACAAAACAAAGGGAAAAAACGAAGGGAGACTATTAACTTCACAAGAAGTGTCTGCATCGGATTATCTTTAAGAACTTTAACTGTCAATTGTTCTACACTGAAATACATCGCTCGATAATTCATACATTATAAGTGACTGCAAGTGATTGAGAAGACCGGGCGCTCGCCAGTTCCCTTGGAGAGACGCCATCTGGCTTGCTGATGCAGTTCACTTCCACATCATAAATTTGTCGTCTTCAATAATTAAAAAACTAATCAAAAATCAAAAATAAATATAAAAACCAAAAATTAAAGTTAAAAAATTGAAAATTAAATATTAATTTAGATACAAGTGAGCAATTGAATACAAATTAATAGTCTCCCTTCATTTTTTCCCTTTGTTTGACTCTCTGACGGGAGTTTTTGCTCTTTTCAAAAAATCTTGTTAATTACATTGAGCAATGGCTGGTACAGAACCACTTAAGACACTCAGCTTCACACCAGCAGACCTCCAAGAGCTACTTGCTTGACCTTCAATTTTCAATACCGATGTTCAACCATCTAGCAGTGATCAATGGGGCTCTTTACAGAAAATTATGCAGCGTTCTGTCAGATCCACTCTACATGCAGATACTCTTCGCGAATATTGTCGTTGTCAACGCATCCCTCGAGGCCTCCGTGTAATTAAGGAACCACATTTATATAAAGAAGATCCTGAATTCCTGATCAATTGGAATGCGATCTTAAATAAATGCAGTTTAGATCTCATGATTTTAATTATTAGAACAGCACAACACAAAGATATTGATCTTCAAGAAGAAATTAGTGCTTTAAAAACTGAGATCTCTACAAGTGCTACTGACATCAATGCATTCCAAGATCAGATGGAGAAATTAAAAGAATCCATTGAAAAATTCTGGATTGATTTAAAACAGCTGAAACTGGACACATTTAACCGGGACGAGAAAGATTATACGACCGGTTACGTATATCCATGGATGTGTGAAGATAAAGTTAAAACATACAATCGAAAAGTTACCTTTGATACAAATAGCGATGACTCATCAGGAGATGAACTAACTAAAAAATCGGGTGCTTCTTCATCAACACTACCGACATCAGGAGAGAATCGTTTTTTAGAAGCCCGAGGCCGGGGGGGTCGGCGTCAGTACAGGACCAGAGAGGGCAACAAATCATGGTCCGATCGCCAATACAATACACGACAGACTCGCTCACACAACAACAGGGATCTCTGATTCTTAATCTTTCACGTTTCACACTTACAGTTTCACAAATTCAAGTCCTTGAAAAAGGTCTTTCTTTCATACCGTCTCCGAAAGCCAACTTATTTGATTTAGAGGTAGCAATATTTAAATTCATTTGTAAACTATATTTAAAACAATTCTTCAAGGATTCCACAAATATGGATATTTCTATCCTCAAGAATAGATCTACATGGTGTCCTCCGGGTATACCAGATCCTGTTATTCACACTTTTCATCAGGTAATATTACGTCAGATACGCAATAAATTCACCACTCATCTTAATTATTCTAACTTGACCAAAGATGAATACAGTGCCATTCAAGAATTACGCAATAATGGAGATCTAATCATTAAGCCCGCAGATAAGGGTGGAAAAATTGTGGTTATGGATCGTTCTCAATACGTTCAAGAAATTGAATGTCAGTTACAAGATTCCCGATTTTACCTACCTTTAACTCAAGATCCCACAGAAGAGATTATGAAGGAAATTGATACTATTGTCACCATTGGAACTCAAGCTGGTTTTTTGACCAACAAAGAAGCTGCTTTCCTAAAGCGTTCATTTCCTAAAGTACCTTTATTCTACATTCTACCTAAAATCCATAAAAATTTGATCAACCCACCAGGCAGACCAATTGTTTCAGGAAGAGACTCTGCACTTGAGCCACTTTCCCAATTTGTGGACTTTTTTCCAGCTCCATTCGTCCCTCAATTACCATCCTACGTCAAAGATTCCCAACAAATGATAGCTTTACTAGAACACATTCAATGTGATACCACAAATATTTTTCTGGTAACTCTAGACGTGGAATCTCTTTACACGAGCATACCCCAGATAGAAGCCATAGATATTGTTTTTGAATATTTTGAACTATGTCCTCGTCCGCATCGAATACCCTCAGACTTTCTGTTGTCCTTCTTACAAATGGCATTACAGAAAAATTATTTCGCTTTTGAGAAACTGTTTTTTCAGCAAATACGTGGTACCGCCATGGGGGCAACCATGGCGCCAGATCTCACCAATCTTTACATGGGCCATTTTGAGATAAACAATAATAATCCGTTTTTACAGTTCATAATCCTGGCATCGATATATAGATGATGTGTTCATCCTATGGCAAGGAACTAAGACTGATTTTGACGCTTTTTTTAATTGGCTCAATTCGTTAAATGTTCATTTAAAATTCACTGCAAATTTCCAGGAGCAACAGATTGTGTTTCTAGATATTCTTGTAACGAAGATCTCCAATGGTTTCATTACAAAACTACATAGGAAACCCGTGAGCAGTAATACTCTGTTACACTTCACTAGTGCTCATCCGAGACACCTTAAAGAAAATTTACCCACCAGTCAATTCTTCAGAGTTCGACGCCTATGTACAACCATGGAAGACTTTAAACTTCAATCGCAAATGTTATCACAATGTTTTCTGAATCAGGGCTACCCGGCTCGGTCTATTAAAAGAGCCTATACCCATGCCAAATATACGCACCGTGATTGGCTCTTTCTACCTCGACCGGACACTACAGAAGAATCGGACACACTAACTTGTGTGATTCCATTTTCACCCATGGCCTCTACAGTGAAATCTATCATTTTAGAGAATTGGCACATACTACGTTGTCATGAAGAGTTTTCCCAGATGCCCCTGTGCACTTATACCCGCGGAGCCAACTTGAAGGATCAGCTAGTTTTCACAGATTCTTTACCACGAGCAATATCAAGTGGACAGGGATCCCACCAAGCATGTGGTCAATGCTCAGTATGTCAGATCATGATGAATGTTACTTCGGTACATTTTGCCTCCATTAACTTTACGTTAATGTTTTTATGATCTACCACTACTTGCCTCTCCTCAGGCGTAATATACATGATTCAATGCCCTTGTGGGAAAGTTTACGTGGGCAAAACACGTAAACATGTGCCAAACACCGCTCTTGTTTGGCACATGTTCGAGTTACTGCTCCATTAGTCAGTCACTGCTTAGAGTTCACCCATACATTTGATCAATTACAGGCTTGTGTCTTAGAATCAATCAGCCCGTCATGGCGGGGAGGTGACTATAATCGCCGCCTCCTCCAGTCCGAACAGCGCTGGATACATCGTTTAGACACTTTACAACCCAAGGGACTGAATGCTAATTCAGATCTACAGGTGTTTCTTTGACTGATTTTTGATTCAGCACGTAATGACATCATTGAATTTCTATTGGCTGCGCAAGAGTTTGGTTGGTCTGTTAAAAATGGTGCTGAAATCATTGATTGTTTTCTGTCCATCTTGAATTCATGGAGAGACCTGCGGGTCCCGAGTAAGGATACTACCGGTTGCTCCACTGAACGATAAGTACAGGAGATGCTCTCCATGATATAATGATTTGGTTCATTTTTTCTATGTTCAATATTAGAATTGAAAAAAGAAGAATTTATGCGGGAGACCTGTGGGTCCCATTGTTGAAAGATTTGATGTGAAGACGGAGTACAGAATTTAACAGCATCAACTGTATTTTCCTCTGTTTGAGAATTTCTTATACGCTCAACGTTGTTAAAGACGGAACTGTTTGAGAACTTCTTATACGCTCAATGTGTTAAGTTTGGCTCCTGATGAAGCTGGCAACAGCGAAACTTCGGCCGCAGTTGAGCCGCTTTTAAGGCATATATACCGTCTACTGCATAAGAAGTGTGGGCCGCTTTTAATGCATCTATACCGTCTACTGCACAAGAAGTGTCTGCATCAGTTTATTAAAAACGAGCCGTATTTTAAGGCTTACATATTGTACACTTCACAAGAAGTGTCTGCATCGGATTATCTTTAAGAACTTTAACTGTCAATTGTTCTACACTGAAATACATCGCTCGATAATTCATACATTATAAGTGACTGCAAGTGATTGAGAAGACCGGGCGCTCGCCAGTTCCCTTGGAGAGACGCCGTCTGGCTTGCTGATGCAGTTCACTTCCACATCATAAATTTGTCATCTTCAATAATTAAAAAACTAATCAAAAATAAATATAAAAATCAAAAATTAAAGTTAAAAAATTGAAAATTAAATATCAATTTAGATACAAGTGAGCAATTGAATACAAGTTAATAGTCTCCCTTCGTTTTTTCCCTTTGACTCTCTGACGGGAGTTTTTGGCTCTTTTCAAAAAACAAAACAAAACATGTAATGAAACACATTTTCTTATGGAGTTCTAGCCTCTAAATATCAAACTTTAATAAATAAAACAAACAAACAAAAAAAAAGATTATTACGCATCCAAAATTCATGATATCAAATATAATTCCAAAGCACTATTCTCGATGGTGCAGACATTAACAAATGAGATAACATCAAAAACAGATATATCAGTGCCATCGGTTGAAATATGTTATAAACTTGCTAATTTCTTTATCACAAACGTTCAAAAATGATGTAATGATTTTGGTAGTTATCCTACCCATAATATTTCTTTACGACCAATGGATGATCACAAATGGATTTACTTTAATCTTACATCCATACTGAAATTGAAATTAGTACTAACTAAATTAACTAAACTAACTAACCATCCACACACCCCCATAGACTTACTCACAACAAAAATTTTAAAATCAATAGATGATATAATTGCACCATATATAACTACAATGACAAACTTATCTTTAAAAGAAAGCCTCATCCCAAATATTTTAAAATGTGCAGATGTTAGACCAGTACTAAAACTCAACAAAAAAGATACAAATGACCTAAATAATTATAGACCCATATCAAATCTACCAGTTCTAGCTAAAATCATAGAAAAAAAATAGTGCTTTTACAATTATCAGATAACAGATTCACATAACTTGTTATTTCCATCACAACATGGCTTTAAGAAAAACTACAGCACAGAAACACTGCTACTTGCCTTGCAGGATACTGTATTACGAGGATTTGACTCAGGATGTGCTTATTTGTTAGTATTATTAGATCTATCAGCTGCCTTCGATACCATAGATCATAACATCATGATTGTAAGATTAAAAGAACTAGGTATGGGAGGGAATGTAGTAAGAATTGAAGGATGTTTGTCAGATACTTTTCAACTAGAAACAGGACTTCTGCAAGGGTCAGTATTATCTGCTATGCTATTTAATATATATATATGTGTGGCCACTTTGTTGTCTTTTATCAGGAATGGGCATTAAATATTTTATATATGCCATTGGCATATATCCATTGAACACTCTTTAAAATTATTAGAAATTTACTTTTCAACCATAATACAATTACTTAGACAGATGAACTTAGTCTTGCATCTAGAAAAAACTGAAATTATTCTTTTAAATATGAAAAATCTCATCCTTATCCCCGGCCCCAATTGCACATTTATATGAACAGACAAAAATAGAATTATCTGAATATGGGCACGATTTAGGCATAATAGACAGTAAGCTCTATTAAAAATAAAGAATGGCTATTATAAATTAAATATATTAAAGCGATTAAAACCACTTCTACCCCATACCCATAATGATTTTAGGACAGTATTACAAATGTTGATTTTTAGTGAACTTGATTACAGTAACACTTTTACTTGATTTAGCACATACAACAATCCAACCGTTACAAATTTTACAGAATGTGACAGCAAGAATATTGATGGGCAACACTAAATTTGAACTCATTACTCCAATCCTCCCATTTTTTATATTGGCTCCCTATTAAATACAGAGCTCAATATAAAATATTGACAATTATACACAATTCATTATATAATAAGAATGTAGAATGGCTGAATATGTCATTACATTTATATACACCTAATAGGACTTTAAGATCGGCCAATAAAGGTCTTCCATTTTGGGTACACACTTGAGTAAAGTCAGGGCCAGATCTATTTCAATGGCTGGACCTAAGCTTTGGAACAACATGCCAGTAGATTTGAGAATGGAACCAAATACTAAGCTTTTCAAAAAAGGCTTAAACGCTTGGGGGTAGATTTTAAAAGGTTGCGTGTGGGCGTACATGTGCGTGCGCTACCCGGCACGTGCACATGTACACCTGATTTTATAACTTGCGCACGCAGGCACGCGCAAGTTATAAAATCAGGGATCAGCGTGCACAAGGGTGTGCACAATTGTGCACCTTGCACGCGCAGAGCCACACAGCCTTCCCCCGTTCCCTTCCCCCTAACCTGACCTTCCTACCCCTTCCCCTAACCTTTCCCCCCCAGCCCTACTCAACCCCCCCAAAACTTTTGTTGTACCTTTTCCACCTGCCTCTGGGTAGGCGCAAGTTGCGTGTGCTGGCCGATTGCCGGCACGCAATCTCTGACAAAACAGCAAATGGCCACTATGCCAGGAGCAGCTAATCCCGCCCCCAACCGCCCCTGCCCTGCTCCCTCCCCACCACTTTTTGCAAGCCCCGGGACTTACGCACGTCCTGGGGCTTTACGCGCACCACTGGGCCTTTTTAAAACAGGCCCGGCGCGCGTAACCTTTTGAAAATTCGGCCCTTGGTTACTTGGAATTGCATTTTCGGTCACAAATAAAAGATAGCTCTTTAAAGCAGATTGAATGTTATTGGAAAATTGATCTAGTATTTTTTTTCTCCTTCTTTCTTGAGTATGTGATTTTATTTAGCTCTTATGTATAAAATAGATTTCTTTTTATGCATTTTGTAAATTTGATTTTATTGTAAACTGCCAAGAATGTATTTCAGATTGATGGTATATAAATAAATTAATAATGATAATAATAATTTTGAAATAGCGATTTTCTGGTGGAGTGACTTTGGTTTCTTTTAAGTGTTGATTGTTATTTCATTGAATATTTCTGACTGATGATATAATATTTCTTTTGCAGGCTGTGGTATACTGGCTGTACTGCTAATTGGCATTTTTCTGGATCAGATTGACCAAAAAGAAGGGAAGACAAACAAGGAAGAAAAACTATCCTTCTGGACAACTTTCCTTGCAACCTTTTGGCAGCTTCAAGACATACGCCAGTGCCTCCTCATTCCTCTTACAATGTACAGTGGGCTTGAACAGGGATACCTAGCTGGTGACTACACAAAGGTATGAATGAAATGTTTATACTCTAAAATCAATATGTACTACACTGAGGGGCGGATTTTAAAAGGGCCGCGCGCGTAAATCCTTCTGGATTTACGCGCGCCGGCGCGTCTATTATGCATAGGCCGCCGGCGTGCGTAAAGCCCCGGGATGCGCGTAAGTCCCGGGGCTTTCGAAAAGGGGCGGGAGGGGGCGTGCCCCGGCGTTTCGGGGGTGGGCCCGGGGGCGTGGCGCCGGCCCGGAGGCGCAGTCGAGGCCTCCGGACCACGCCCCGGGACCGGAGGACGGAGCAGGCTGCCGGCGACGCGCGCAAAGTTAAGGGGGGAGGTTTAGATAGGGCCGGGGGGGTGGGTTAGGTAGGGGAAGGGAGGGGAAGGTGGGGGGAGGGCTAAGAAAAGTTCCCTCCGAGGCCGCTCCGAAATCGGAGCGGCCTCGGAGGGAACATGCAGCTCGCGCTGGGCTCGGCGCGCGCAGGTTGCACAAATGTGCACCCCCTTGCGCGCGCCGACCCCGGATTTTATAAGATACGCGCGGCTACGCGCGTATCTTATAAAATCCAGCGTACTTTTGTTCGCGCCTGGTGCGCTAACAAAAGTACGCGCTCGCGTAGTTTTTAAAAATCTGCCCCTGAGATTGTTCACACAGTAGCCTGCACAGGCTTACTATCATTTCCCTTGGTAACCCTATTTCTTACCTCTTGCAATAAGGAGAATAGCAGGGAGCATACACTATAGTTAATCTATTAGTCTCCAAAGAGTGCAACTCTTTTAAAGATGTGGTTCTACTGAATTACCAGTTCATGCAAGATCTGACCTCAAATGGATTTCTTAACAATCTCTTAAATTTTCTATTCTTCATAGTTAGGGTACTTGGCTTTGGCAGCAAGAATTACTACAGCTTCAATGCACCAATAGCAGTTTTATCAATAGTACCTCCGACATATAACATCTATTGGTGCATGTAAGGTGACATTTCCCTATTGTTTACACAATATGTGATCATCATAAGAATAACTTACTGGTCTTAGTAATTCATACTGAAGGCAGAAAACATGAGCGTAGAGTTAGAATTTGATTAAAGGAATGTATGTTGATATTTTTTTTTTTTGGATTATAAGCCATTTTGCTTGTTGCCATATAAATAATATAACTTGAAAGACTAGGACCAAATGGTATGCAACTTGATTGGTAACTATTTGGATAGCATTTATTTATGTACTTATACTGTTATGATTGGTGGTCTGCGGGCCCATCCTGCAGACCACCATACTCATCTCCAGCCCCGCCACCAGAGGAGGACCTCCCCTCAGTGGGCAAGCAATGCTTTGTCGTGCTCAGCCAATCTTCCTCGCTTCTCTCCCCACTGCCGGGCCAAGTGTCTCTATCTGCACAGCAGGTCCCTTCTCTGGCCTGGCTGCCAACACTGCTCCTATCCCAGGCTCTCCCTAGGGGCACACACGCGCTGACGCCATCCCTCTTAAAGGGCCCGTGGTGGGAAAATACCTAAGGTACTCAAAGATGAGTTCACCGGCATAGGCTTATAAAATGCCATCTTGGCTGTTCTTCCTCGCCTTGGCAATGAGTCAGCTCCTTAGGGAGTAGTGTATTGCCTGCGTTCCTGTCTTCGGTTCCTGGTTCCTGCCTTGCTGTGATTCCTGAGTCTGTGTCTTCTGTCCGTGGTTCCATCGCCCAGTTGTTCCTGTCTTTCCTCGTCTGTAGTCAGTCCTTCTCATCAGTCCTCAATGTCTCTTCATGTCCTGGTGGTCCTTGTCTTCTTCCTCCCCACCTTCCTTTGTGGATTGATCTCCTGGCTTTGACCCTGGTCTGAACCCCTACACTGCATGAACTCTACCTGCCACAGCCACTTCTTGGACACTGACAATGTTTCTGCCACCTGCCTTCGACCACTGCCTGCACCCCAATGTTGCTGTGATCCACTTGCTCTGATCGCAACTTAACCCTGGTTTGTCCTTTTGATGCTTCTTGAGAGTGCTGGTCTGCAGCACTTTCTGCCTGCCTGGACTTCATTCACCGCAGCGGCCCCCGCCTAAGACCAGCTGTCCCTGGCACCTGAGGGCTGAACCTAAGGGGAAAATGGGCTGGTATTGGCAAAGCTCCAGTTGGGCCTCTGCTTCCGCCATCTCTGCCTGCCTATGGTGGGGACATGTGGGGCTCCTCCCCGCAGATTGCCAAGGCCATGGACTGAACAGAGATCTCTGCTTTTCAAGCCATTCTGGGCCTGGCTCAGAAGATCCAGAAGCAGCAAAGCTTTCTCGGAGTTCTAGTAGCCTTCATAGAGCATCTCAGTGCCTGCCTGGACTCTTCAATCTCCATGGGAACACCAATGACTCTTACACTGGCAACTGCCACTCCTGTGGCATTCCCACACCCTGTCATTCTGCTACCAGCCTCTCCCTGCTATGCCGGGGAGTCTCAACTATGCTGGGGGTTCATCAACCAGGCAATATGCATTTTTGTCTCCAATCCGCGCTGTTCCCGGATGGCTCCATGAAGATTATCTATATTCTCTCGCTTCTGGATGGCAAGGCCCTAGCTTGGGCTTTTCCCTTATAGGAGTACTCTGACTCCATTTCTCAGGATCGCCAACATTTTCTGGTGGCTTTTAAGACCGTAATTGATGACTCAGGTCACCAGGGAGCCTTTGGCTTGGATCTCCTCCACATCCGTCAGGGCATTCGCCCCCTTTCTGATTACACCATCAAATTCTGGCTGCCTCCGATCCATCTTCCTGGACGAACTGTCTTCTCGCATTAAGGATGAACTGGCAGCTTGTGACCTTCCCAACTTGCTGGAATCTCTCATTGAGTTGGTGAGATGGATTGACTGTTGGCTCCAGGTGCAAAGCCGGAGAGTTATAAGCATCTAGGAGATGCATGGCCACCGCCAGTCGGCCCCAGCATCTCTCCTCCCCACTGGAGTCTTCTCCTTCTTCTGGAACTCCTTTGGAGGAAACGATGCAACTTGTACGTGGTCGTCTGACCCCAGAGGAGTGCCTCCACCGCCGCCAGGCCTGGCTCTATCTTT
Source organism: Rhinatrema bivittatum (assembly GCF_901001135.1). Taxonomy (NCBI): domain Eukaryota; kingdom Metazoa; phylum Chordata; class Amphibia; order Gymnophiona; family Rhinatrematidae; genus Rhinatrema; species Rhinatrema bivittatum. Next base: position 226,260,463 of record NC_042617.1, on the reverse strand, counting down.
ACTACCGCAAGGCAGGTTACCTAATAGCTTGCTGTCTGATGAGGCCAGCTCTCCCGTTAACTCTTCCAGTGATGCTCTCTATGGGCAACCAGGACTTCATCACCCTAGCCCTAGTAGATTCCGGGGCAGGAGGGAATTTCCTCATGAAGACTCTTGTAGAACACCTCTAAATTCCCATGCTTTCTTGCCATTGGTACTCTCCTCCATCTATGTGGATCCCCTAATGGGGAGAATTACCCGCATCACATCTCCAATAAAGCTCCGTATGGGCTCCTTCCACGTCGAGCATCTGAAGTTCTACATCATTGGCAAGGCCATACATTCCATGGTTCTGGGATTACCCTGGCTCCAGCAGCACTCGTCTCAATTCGATTGGGCATCACTTCAGCTGTCCTGGGGGGATCCTGATTGCCATGCTACCTGTTTAGAAGGTAGAGGTCCTGCTATGTCTCTCTGCATCCACTGCTCCGGCAGGCCTTCCTCTGCAGTATGCGCAATACGCCAAATTATTTTCCAAGAAGAGAGCAGACACATTGTCCCCTCACAGGGAGTTTGACTGTATTATTGACTTGATACCCAGTGCCAAGCCTCCACAGGGAAGGGTGTACCCCCTTGTCCCTTCCTAAGATGATTGCCATGTCTGAGTACATACAAGATAACCCACACAAGTGGTTCATCTGTCAGTCCACTTCTGCAACTGGTGCAGGCTTTTTCTTCATGGCTAAGAAGGATGGGACTCTGTCCCTGCATAGATTATTGAGGCCTGATTGTAATTACCTGGAAAGACCATTATGCCTTGCTTTAATCTCGAAGTTGTTTGACCGTCTGTAAGGAGTGAAGATATTCTCTAAACTGGACCTCCAGGGGGCGTACAATTTAATTCGTATTCAATACATTGATGAATGAAAATTGGCCTTCAACACCAGAGATGGTCACTACGAGTACCTGGTGATGCTGTTCAGCTTGTATGACTCCCCACCCATGTTTCAAAACATGATGAATGAGATCTTCTGGGACCTTCTATATGAGTGCATGGTAGTGTATCTCAATGACATCTTGGTCTTCCCCAAGGATATACTCTCTCATCACTGGGATGTTCCCGGGTACTCCAACATTTCTGGGATAATCAGCTTTATGCTAAGCTCATGAAATGCTTGTTTGAAAAGGAGCACCTCTCTTAACTGGGCTACATCATTTCCAGCTGGGGTTTTAACATGAATCCTGACAAACAAGAGTATCCCAAGATTGGCCTCAGCCTAGCAGGTTACAAGCCCTGCAGAGGTTCCTGGGCTTCTCTAATTATTATTGTTGGGGTTGCAGACCCTTGGATAGGGACAAGAGTTGGTTCTACCACTGAGAGGCTGCCCCCAATGGTCCTCGTCGCTGGAAGGTGGTGCAGGTGAGGACGACCCCTGGAGCTTCACCTATACCAGCCCTCATTCCGCTCAGGTTGAACCCTTGGATACTGGGGCCGGCAGGTCTTAGATGTGGGTTGCCTCGATGAAGACTAGTGCAGCATCAGGCAGAGGTGAAGTCAGGAGTCCAGGTCGTGGCTGGCAGCGAAGGTGCAAAATGAGGAACCAATCTGAAAGTCCGGAGCAGGCAGCAGATGAGGTACCAGGCCAGGGGTCAAGATGGGCAGCAGACAAGCAGAGATGAGGAAGCAAGCCGAAGTCAGAACCAGGAGATCAAGCTGAGGAAAGGAACGCAGGAACTGAGGACAAGGAGAGGCACAGAGTCAGGAACACAGGAGTGGACAGGAACACAGGAACTGGAACAGGAATCAGGATCAGAAGTCAGGAACTAAAGTCACCGGGATCAGGATCAGCAACTAGCACTCCGAGGAGATGAACCTGTTGCCAAGGCGAAGAACTGGGGACTGAGACAGGATTTAAATACCCTCACTCCTGACGTCATCAATTGGGGCCGGGCCGAGGTTTCCTGCTGTGGCCCCTTTAAGAGGCCGACTGAGCTGCACATGCATGCACCTAGAGAGAGGCCTGCAGGAGGAGGATTGGCGGTGTCCAGGGCCACATGGGAGCCATGCCAGCGGCCGACTCTGAGTTGGAGCATGCCGCGTCAGCAGAGGAGAGGCCCGCGGAGCACCGGAGCAGGTAGGGGGAACTGGCTGCGGGTTGCCACAGCCGGGAGCCCCAACAGTACCACCCCCTTTATGCCCCCTCACAGGAGGACCAGGCTTGTTGGAGTGAGTGTGATGAAAATGCTGAAGCAATGACTTGTCCAAGGTGTTTGAGGCCGGCTCCCAGGAGTTTTCCTCCAGACCAAATCCCTCCCAGGATATCAGGTACTCCCAATGCCTGTGATTCTGTTTTACATACAAAATTTCTCTAACTTGATAGACTGGGTCTTCTTCAGAGGAAACCTCTGGGGTCTTGGGCAGTATAGAGTGGAATGTGGAGAGCGCCAATGATTTTAACAGGGACATGTGGAAGGAGTTGTGTATCTTTAAGCTGGCAGGCAGGCATAGGCGATAAGAAACTGGTCCCAGTCATTCGCTGACAGAAAATGGTCCGATATATTTAGGGGCAAGCCTCATGGAGGGCACCCGAAGGCTTATATGATGCATGCCTAGGCATACCCAGTTTCCAGGTCTGAACAGAGGAGCCGGACGATGGTGTTTGTCAGTCGTTTGCTTGACAGCGTTGGCAGCTCTTTGGAGGTTGGCCTGGGTGGTATTCCACAGGGTGAGGAGTTGCTGAACCATGAGGTGGGCCGACAGGGCACAGACAGAGGCAGAGGCAGTGGGGGTCTCGGCTGTTTACCAAAGACTACCTGGAAGGGATAAGTCCCCGTGGCCGAGTGCACATGCATTTGTGAGAGAACTCAGCCCAAGGTAATAACGATGCCCAGTCATCTTGACAGCTCAACAAAAGAGCAGATGAAGGTTTTCAGGCCTCGATTGACCCATTCAGCTTGGCCGTTTCCCTGAGGATGGAAAGCAGAAGTGAAATCTAGTTGTACTCCAAATTTCTTGCATAAAGACCACCAGTATTTAGCCATGAATTGGGGACTATGGTCAGACGTGATGTGCTGCAGAAGACTGTGGAGGCAGAAGATGTGTCGAGTGAACAGTTCCACTAACTCGGGTGCTGAAGGCAACATGGGCAGAGGAATGAAATGTGCCATCTTTGAGAACCTATCAACCATGACCCAGATCACCTGGTTCCCACTGGATGAAGGCAAGTCCACCACAAACATGGTGGAAATGTGTGTCCACACTTCTTGAGGCACTGGAAGAAACTGTAGAAGCCTCCACAGGCAATCTGGCAGTGGATTCTGTTGGGCACAGGTTGGGCAGGAGTTGACGTAAGCCTGAACGTCCTGGGTCATCCGGGGCCACCAATAGAAGTGTGATAGGCGTTCTAGGGTACGGGCTCTGCCCGGATGTCTGGCGGTGAGAGAATCATGGCTCCAGGCTAAAACCTTTTGCCGAAGGCGGAGAGGGACTACCGTCTTTCCCAGAGGTACTGTGCTGGTGGCGGCAAGGAGGATTCTGGTAGGATCCATGATATAGCAAGGCAAGTCAGACACATCTTCCATCTCATAAAGTCGGGACAGAGCGTCCGTCCTTGCATTCTTTGATGCTGGTCGGTAGCATAGCACAAAGTCAAACTGATTGAAGAAGAGGGACCAGCACGTCTGGCGAGGGTTCAAATTTTGTGCCTTGTTAAGATATTTTAGGTTTTTGTGGTCGGTGTATACTGTGACAGGATGTTGCGCCCCCTGCAACCATCGTCTTCAAATGCCATCTTAATGGCTAGGAGTTCTTTATCTCCAATTCTGTAGTTTTTCTCCACTGAGGAGAATTTGTGGGAGAAGAATGAGCATGATAGGGCTCCTTGAGTGGAGTACTGGCTGAGAACTACTCCCACTACGAAATCCGAAGCGTCAACCTCCACAACGAATGGGCATGATGGATCCGGGTGACGGAGGCAAGGTTCACGCAGGAAAGCCTGCTTCAGCTCCTCAAAGGCCTGAATGGCCTTGGGAAGCCAGTGTCTGACATCAGTGCCCTTGTTGGTGAGGGCAGTGAAAGGTGCCACATGTGGGAATATCGCGGGATGAAGTTCCTGTAGAAGTTAGCAAAGCCCAAAAAACATAGTGAGCAAAGTCCCACGGGTTGAGGCCAATCCCAAATGCTGGCCAGTTTCTCAGAGTCCATATGAAATCCTGTTGGGGAAATTGTGAACCCCAGGAAGGGCAGGGACTCCTGATGGAAGAGGCATTTTTCTAACTTGGCATACAGGTGATGCTCTCTTAGATGGTGGAGAACACGGCGGACCTCTGCACGATGGGAAATCAAATCTATGGAGTAGATTAGGACATTGTCTAGATAAATGATCACGTTGGCATGGAGCATATCTCTGAAGACGTCATTCATAAGATTTTGGAAGACCGCCAAAGCGTTATACAGGCCAAAAGGCATTACTAGGTATTTATAATGGCCATCACGTGTGTTAAAGGTGGTCTCCCATTCATCTCCCAGTCTTATCTGTACGAGGTTATATGCCCCACGGAGATCCAACTTCATGAAGATCTTGGCCCCTTGGAGGCGGTCCAAAAGCTCTGGAATGAGCGGAAGCAGGTACCTGTCCTGGTGAGTGATTGCATTGAGCCCACGGTAGTCAATGCATGGCCTTAATGAACCATCCTTTTTGGTCAGGAAAAAGAACCCTGCTTCAGCTGGGGAAGTGGAAGGATGGATGAATCCTCTCTCTAGGTTTTCATGAATGTATTGGGACATTGCCTGGGTTTCGGGTAGCGACAGGGGATAGACTCAACCATGCGGTGGCACCGTGTCGGGCAGAAGATCAATCGCACAGTCAAAAGGGCAGTGCTCCGGGAGAGTCTCAGCCTTCTCCTTCGAAAAGACATCAGCATAGTCCACATACTGAGCCGGCAAAGACAGGGCGATGGCAGCTAGCAGGAGTTGAGGATGAGGTATATGCCGAAGACAGGTAGAGAAGCATTTGGTACCCCAGGAAGCTACTTGCAGGGTCTCCCAGTTGATGTGAGGAGAGTGTTTCTGCAGTCATGGGAGTCCTAATACCACTGGGTGGATGGCCTTTTCAAGTATGAAGAAGGAGATCTCTTCCTTGTGAAGCACTCCGGTACAGAGAATCATGGGAGCAGTGCAGGAGGTGACCCGACCTGGCAGAGGATCTCCCTGGATGAAAGAGACTAGCAGCGGAGGAGTTCAATGAACCATGGGAAGTTGCAGCTGTTTCACTAGTTCAACTAGGATAAAGTTCCCTCCGGTCACAGAGTCGATGAAGGCCAGAGTTGTAAAGGGCCCACTGGAGTACTGGAGGGTCACAGGAATGTTCATTGGGGAGCGGGGTTGATGCAGCCTAGGGTCAGCTCCCCTATGACGCCTAGGCTCGAGTGTTTCCCGGATGCTCAGGGCATTGAGACAGTAGGTGTCCCTTGCCAGCCCAGTAGAGACAAAGACCGAGGGATCTACGTTGCTGCTTCTCCTCCATTGACAGGTGATTTTGGCTAAGTTGCATGGGCTCCTCATTGCGAGCAGGTGTAGACTCTGAGGTTGTTGGGGAGACCAAGGGTCAAGAGAAGGAAGGAGCCAAATGAACCTCCCAGCACTCGGGCTTCTGCTCCCTCATCCTTTGCTGAAGACACCAATCAATTTGGCCCGTTAGGTCAATGTGCACCTCCAGATCCTCGGGTAACTCCGAGCAGCCAATTCATCTTTTATTCTGGAGGCCAGGCCCTCGAGAAAAATGCTCCACAGGCTGTCCTTGCGCCATCCCAATTCAGAGGCCAGGGTGCGTAATTCCACGGCATATTCGGCCAGAGTACGAGACCCCTGGCAAAGGTAAAGAAACGCGGAAGCCGCAGTAGACTGATGCCCTAGATCATCAAATACTTGTCTGAAAGTCCGGTCAAAATGGGGAAGATCCGAGTATGAGTCCCCAAAATCCCACAGTGGGGAAGCCCAGGCCAGGGCCTTGCCGTCCAACAAGGATGAACATTGTTTTGACCTGGTCGCTGGGGAACTGCATGGGCTGGAGGGAGAACCTCATGAAGCAGTGGTTCAGAAACCCATGACACTGCTTCAGATCCCCAGAATAGCGAGGAGGTGCTGGAAGATTCAAAGGAATGGACGGTTGCAGAGAAACCGTTGGAGGTGGAGAAGAGGCCCCAGGCATGGGAGGAGAAACCCAGACAATTGGCCAGGTGTTCGACCATGGCCACCAAGACACTGCTGTTACGGCTGCAATCATAGGGCACAGCTGTTACTGCTGCAATCGTTGAGCCAGGCTTGGGATGGCCTGAAGGCCGGACAAGTCCGCCGGGTCCATGGCCTTGGCAAACTGTTGGGGTTGCGGACCCTTGGACTGGGACAAGAGTTGGTGCTACCACTGAGGGGCGGCCCCCAATGGTCCTCATCGCTGGAAGGTGGTGCAGGTGAGGATGATCCAGCTGGCGCTTCAACTATACCAGCCCTCGTTCCCCTAAGGTTGAGCCCTTGGGTACCGGGCCTGGCAGGTCGTCTTGATGAAGACTGGTGCAGCGGCAAGTAGAGGCAAAGTCAGGAGTCTGGGTCATGGCTGGCAGCAAAAGTGCAAAACGAGGATCCAATCCAAAGGTCTGGGGCAGGCAGCAGATGAGCGAGATGAGGTACCAGGCCAGGGGTCAAGATGGGCAGCAGACAAGCAGAGACGAGGAAGCAAGCCGAAGTCAGAACCAGGAGATCAAGCTTAGGAAAGGAATGCAGGAACTGAGGACGAGGAGAGGCACAGAGTCAGGAACACAGGAGCGGACAGGAACACAGGAAATGGAACCACCAGAACAGGAATCAGGATCAGGAGTCAGGAACTGAAATCAATGGGATCAGGATCAGCAACTAGCACTCCGAGGAGATGGACTTGTTGCCAAGGCGAAGAACTGGGGACTGAGACAGGATTTAAATACCCTCAGTCCTGGCGTCATCAATCGGTGTTGGGCTGAGGAGGTTGATAAAATATTGGTTATTATCTGTAAAAATTTTGATAATTGTATTCCCCTGTTTAATATGATGTTATGTGGGTTGTCATTGATTGTTGCTTGGCTGTTTTTATTATAGTTTGTGGATGGCTGGGATACGGCTACCAATTTATGGCCTAAATTAGGGAGCTTTTCTGAAACACTAAAATAGCACAAGGTTCTTATGGGGGTTTGCATAAGCGGTTTTTCAGCTATACTTTCTCTACAGTCAATATTTAAGAAATATTTTAGAATATTCCAAAGTCAGAGTTGATTGAGGCAGAAAAAAATCTTAGGTAAGATATTTGAACACTAGATCTGCTAAGAAAAAGATGAATATATCATTGAGTTAATTTTGGATAATGCTTTGGATGTTCTGTTCATTACTGAATCATGGCACACTGGAGTAGCTATAATCTTATTCAATCAGATGTGCCTAGAGATCTATGCAAATGAAGGGCAAGCAATACAAAATAAGAGGGTTGCAGGCGTTAATATTTATAGGAATATGCTTAATACTATGAGGTATCCTTTGGATTTATCTAATGTGGCAGAAGACATTTTGCTGAAATTATTAAACTGGTCCTTCCATAGTCCTATCCTCCAGTTTCTTCAATATCTTCAGTTTTGGAATTAGCAGAAATTTTGTCTGCATTGCATTTTAAAGTCAGCAACTTAAGTATTAATGGTGACTTTAATCTTTATGTAACCAAGACTCTAATAATGCTTACGAGTTTGTCCATGGCAGTTACTAGTCTAGTGCAATTGGTGGATTTCCCCACACATGTATTAGGGCATAACCTAGATTTATTGTTTTGCCCCGAGAAGGAAGTGTTAACTGGTACCATTCAGGACTAAAGACCCTTGTCCATCTTATCGTCAGATCATTCTGAATTATTATTTACTTTGACAATAGGGACACTAGCTGAACTCTCAAGATGCTACTTGAGAGTGCAGCTCCTAAGAACTTTACTGAAATCAGTTAATTTCTCACAGGTTTGAGCCCTCACACTTAATTTTTTTCAGCTCCAAAGGTGTTAATTAGGGGACCAAGCAAATAGAAACATAGAAACAAAGAAATGACGGCAGAAGAAGACCACATGACCCATCCAGTCTGCCCAGCAAACTTTCACACTTATTTTCTTTTTTCTCATCCTTATCTGTTACTCTTGGTCTTATACTTATCTATTTATTTATTTAAAAGTTTTTATATACCGTCATTAAGTTATTTACCATCATAACGGTTTACAATAGGGCACATATATCAAGGAGAATATAGAGCATACTTTAACTAGAGGGTGCCATTATTATTCGGTAACAATACAACATTAAGTATAGAATGGTTTATGACATGGAATTATCAATGATGAAATTCTCATGGAGGGGTTGTATGTTTATTGCTATTCAACCTCTTGGTTTGACTACAATTATTTGAGGGCTAAAATAATTTCCAGGCACGATCTGATCGTTGTGCGCTGGGTGCTCTAAGTCCGCTTATCCTTACTTATTTGCTTGTGTCGTTCTCTTTCTTGAAGGCTTATGTGAAAAGCCAGGTTTTGAGGTGTGTTTTGAAAAGTTTATGATTACTTTGAAGTCTTAGATCAAGGGGCATTGTATTCCATAATATGGGACCTGCCAGGGACAGTGCTCATTCCCTAACCTGGGTTAGTCTATCACTCTTGGCCCTTATTAGTAACGTTTTGATTCTAGTTACCTTTCACCCCCACCATTTATGTAGAGAGCAGTGCTGGAGCTGCATCTAAGTGAAGTATCTAGCTTCATTGGTTAGGGGTAGTAACCACCGCAAACTACTCCCACGCTTATTTGTTTACCCAGCCTGTGCAACTCAGTCTTGTTGGTTGTTTGAATATAAATCCTCTTTTCTTCATTCCCCCCGCCATTGAAGTAGTGAGCTGCGCTGGATATGTATTCCAAGTGAAGTATTGGGCTTAATTGATTTGGGGTAGTAACCGCCATAACAAGCAAGCTATACACATGTAATTCAGTCCTTGTTGGTTGTTGTCTGAATATAAATCATCTTTTCTTCATTCCCCCCTGCCGTTGAAGCAGAGAGCTATGCTGGATATGCATTGAAAGTGAAGTATCAGGCTTATTTGGTTTGGGGTAGTAACCACCGCAACAAGCAAGCTACTCCCCCGCTTTTTTTGTGAATGCAAATCCTTTTTTCCATATTTCCTCTTGCCGTTGAAGCATAGAGCAATATTGGAGTCGCATTAACCGCCCTGAATATGCCCAATCTTGTCTGACCTCGTGTATATTAGAAGAATCTTTTGCATTACTGCAACAAGGAGTGAAGAGGGTTAAACCTGATCTTCCATACCCTGCTAAGATGGCATCAGGGAACGAACTTAAAGTTTCTCTGCATTCATTAATGAATGAGATCTTACAAGTCAAGAGCCTTATTGCACAATTGAATCTTTCTGATCGCAAAGAGTAGATGGATGCTATTCAGAAAGAAATGGAAGAGATTGGGTTGAAATTGGCAGTGCAAACAGAGCAAATTGTTGGATTACCAAGACAGGTTAAACAGATTTTTCATTTGTCTTATATTATTACTTATGTTATTTTTATTATAATGTGAGTATATGCATTGTATTTGGATGTATTTTGTTTCTGTTGGACTGCAGTGTGTTGGTATGGTTTATTGTCAGTAGGATGTATGTGTTTGTGGTTTCATTCACTGGTTTGGATCTAAGTGTAGTGCTTCTGGCCTGTTCATGATTGTGTGTGGATGGTTGGAAAAGGTACGAAAGGTGGATGTACAATCCAGTGGGAGCACTGAGAGGAGAATATCACCTTGCTGGGGGCTGGAAAGAATCAGTAAGTACTGCTTGGAGAAATTTTTAAAACTTAAAATTATTGGGGAGAAGTAAACTATTGGGGTATATTATTTAGTATGTTTGTGTGTTTTATTTTAATAGGTAGTCAGAAAGTCAGGCAACAAACAGAAGTTTGTGTGTTTTATTTTAAATAGGTAGTCAGGAAGTCAGGCAACAAACAGAAGTTTGTGTGCTTGTATTTCCGAACCCTCCCACCCCTAGCTCATCCTTTAAATTATAGGCAGGTGTCACTTTCACACTTAAAAAAAAAATAAAAAAAATTATTCAGCCTTTTAACTTAAACTTAGAAATTCTCCATACCATATCAAGAGTTTGATCATTCCCTTGTAGGTTACTACCAGATATACAGTGAATACACTAATAAATTTAAAGGACCCTAATTTGTACACAATCCTACACCCATAGCAACCTAAAACTTAACTGGGAAGTGAACAAATTTAAGATCACGGCAGCAGTCCAGCAGCAAGAGGGGGCCACCCAGTCTTTTGCATCGAGTATCACATGTATGATTTTTTACCCGCCGGTGAGAAATTGTACATGTGTATCCGATGCAAAGAGCTCCCGTCTCTCAGAGAATAACTCCAATCTCTGAAGGCTAGAGTGGCAAACCTGGAGGAGCCAAGGCAGACAGAGAGGTATATAGATGAGACCTTCAGGGACATAGTAGCCAAGTCCCAACTCCAGTCTGGCATTCCTGATGCTGCCTTGAAGGAAGAAGGTCTCATGATCGGAGATCATTAACCTGGTGCAGCAGGAAATGATCCTGTGGAAGGACCTGCTCTCCTGGTGGTGCATCATCCTCTCGCACCATGAATGTGTCTCCTAGGGCTTCTGCCAAGGAGGGAAGGTTCAGGTCGGCTGTCATAGTTTGTGATTCCATTATTAGGAATTGAGACAGCTGGGTGGCTGATGGGCGTGAGGATCGCCTGGAAACATGCCTACCTGGTAGGGATGTGAATCGTTTTTTTGACGATTTAAAATATCGTCCGATATATTTTAAATCGTCAAAAATTGTTAGAGCCGCGATACAATAACAATTCCCCCGATTTATCGTCAAAAAATCGTAAATCGGGGGAAGGGGGAGGGGAAGGGGGAGGGCGGGAAAACCGGCACACTAAAACAACCCTAAAACCCACCCCGACCCTTTAAAATAAATCCCCCACCCTCCCGAACCCCCCTAAAATGCCTTAAATTACCTGGGGTCCAGAGGAAGGGTCCCAGTGTGATCTTTTACTCTCGGACCTCCTGTGCGTTGTAGAAATGGTGCCGGCGCTACCTTTGCCTTGTCATATGACAGGTCAAAGGTAGCGCCGGCGCCATTTTGTTTTTTGTCCCCCGACGTCAGGAGCGTAGGAGATCGCTCCCGGACCCCCGCTGGACCCCCAGGGACTTTTGGCCAGCTTGGGGGGCCTCCTGACCCCCACAAGACTTGCCAAAAGTCCAGCGGGGGTCCAGGAACGACTTCCTGCACGCAAATCGTTTTTCCGTACGGAAAAACGATTCACGGTAGGAGATCGCTCCCGGACCCCCGCTGGACCCCCAGGGACTTTTAGCCAGCTTGGGGGGGCCTCCTGACCCCCACAAGACTTGCCAAAAGTCCAGCGGGGGTCCAGAACGACCTCCTGCAGTCGAATCGTGTTGCCATACTGCTGGCGCCATTTTGCGCAAAATGGCGCCGGCCGTACGGCAACACAATTCGACTGCAGGAGGTCGTTCCGGACCCCCGCTGGACTTTTGGCAAGTCTTGTGGGGGTCAGGAGGCCCCCCCAAGCTGGCCAAAAGTCCCTGGGGGTCCAGCGGGGGTCCGGGAGCGATCTCCTATGCTCCTGCCGTCGAGGGGACAAAAAAACAAAATGGCGCCGGCGCTACCTTTGCCCTGTCATATGACAGGTCAAACATAGCGCCGGCGCCATTTCTACAACGCACAGGAGGTCCGAGAGTAAAAGATCACACCGGGACCCTTCCTCTGGACCCCAGGTAATTTAAGGCATTTTGGGGGGGTTCGGGAGGGTGGGGGATTTATTTTAAAGGGTCGGGGTGGGTTTTAGGGTTGTTTTAGTGTGCCGGTTTTCCCGCCCTCCCCCTTCCCCTCCCCCCCACTGGACCCCAGGTAATTTAAGGCATTTTGGGGGGGGTTCGGGAGGGTGGGGGATTTATTTTAAAGGGTCAGGGGTGGGTTTTAGGGATGTTTTAGTGTGCCGGTTTTCGATTTACACGATTTACACGATATTTTAAAAACCCAAACTGCGACGATCCGATTCCCTCCCCCTCCCAGCCGAAATCGATCGTTAAGACGATCGATCACACGATTCACATCTCTACTACCTGGTGCAAAGGTGGCAGAATTCACGCGTCCCCTAGATAGGATTTTAGACAGTGCTGGGGAGGAGCCGGCTGTCGTAGTACATGTGGGCACCAACAACATAGGAAAATGTGGGAGGGAGGTTCTGGAAGCCAAATTTAGGCTTTTAGGTAGAAAGCTGAAATCCAGAACCTCCAGAGTAGCATTCTCTGAAATACTCCCTGTTCCACGCGCAGGTCCCCGGAGGCAGGCAGAGCTCCGGAGTTTCAATGCATGGATGAGACGATGGAGCAAGGAAGAGGGATTCAGTTTTGTATGGAACTGGGGAAACTTTGGGGAAGGGGGAGTTTTTTCCAAAGGGATGGTCTCCACTTTAACCAGGATGGAACCAGGCTGCTGGCACTAATCTTTAAAAAGGAGATAGCACAGCTTTCAAACTAGAACAAAGGGGAAAGCCACCAGTCACTCAGCAGTGCATGGTTTAGAGGGCGATATCTTCAAAGGATACTAATGAAGCATTAGAGTTAGGGCATCTTAACAGAGAGGTTCCACTAATACTAAATGTAGTCCATGTGCCTATAATTAAAAATTCACCTGAGCTAAAACATTCTAATTTATCCCTGTCAACTGAAAAGCAGAATGTAAATACAAACAAAAAACACACTATGAAATGTTTGTATGCTAATGCCAGAAGTCTAAGAAGTAAGATGGGAGAATTAGAGTGTATAGCAGTGAATGATGACATAGACTTAATTGGCATATCAGAGTCATAATGGAAAGGGATAAGTGGGGTACAAATTATATCACAATGACAGAGTGCTATAGTTAGTGGGGTAGATTTTTAAAAACAGCGCGATCGCGTACTTTTGTTTGTGCAGCAGGCGCAAACAAAAGTACGCTGGATTTTATAAGATACGCGCATAGCCGCGCATATCCTCTAAAATCCTGGATCGGCGCGCGCAAGGCTGCCGATTTTGGGCAGCCGGCGCGCACCGAACCGCGCAGCCTACCTCCGTTCCCTCCGAGGCCGCTCCGAAATCGGAATGGCCTCCGAGGGAACTCTCTTTCGCCCTCCCCTCACCTTCCCCTCCCTTCCTCTACCTAACCCACCCCCCCGGCCCTATCTAAACCCCCCCCCCCCCCGTAGCTTGGTCCGTAGATTTATGCCTGCGAGAAGCAGACGTAAATCTACGCGCGCCAGCAGACTGCTGGCGAGCCGTCCTCCGACCCGGGGGCTGGTCCGGAGGCCTGGACCACGCCTCCGGGCTGGCGCCACACCCCAGTCCCGCCCCCGAAACGCTGTGCTCCGCCCCCACAACGCCGTGTCATCATGTCCCGCCCCCGACATGCCCACTTCCAAAAACCCCGGGACCTACGCGCGTCCCGGGGCTCTGCGCGCGCCGGCGGCCTATGGAAAATAGGCGCGCAAGGCCCTGCTCGCGTAAATCCAGGCGGATTTACGCGAGCAAGGTTTTTAAAATCCGCCCGAGTGAGGTTTCGGTGGACCCTTGGACAATGTGGCAGCTGACCACGCCCAAGGGGGGGGGGAAGTCCCATGAGGGGCCACAGGTCAGGCTCAGCTCTGGACATATAAACACAGATATTTCTTTATTTAGACAGTTTGAGAAGCCACCAGAGGTGGCAGTAGTGAGTAGAAGATGTAGCCCGGCTGGGCTAGTATTCCCCAGGGTGCTGGAACAGCGGTTCCTCTGGTAGCAGTGCTGTAGTGGAGAGAACTGAGAAAATGAGTACATCAGAACATTCACAGAGTCCCAAGTATGGAGGAGCCTCGAGATAGGGAGAGCTGGCCCTCGAGGAGCGAGTACCAGATCCCTGGGAGTAGAGAGACTCGTTGGCAAAGTACTCACACAGCTGTTCCACGTAGGAGATGGCACTGGTGCTGGAACGGAGGCAGGCCCTCGAGGAGAGAGTACCTGGTTCCAGGGAGACAGCTCTGAGGAGTGGATGATGGTAGTACTCACTGATGGTGTCTATAGTGAATTCTTCCAAGTAAAAGAAGAGATAAATGCAAGCAGTGGGTCAGGGAACATGGGCCCTCGCAGAGCGAGTAATGGTTACCTGATAGCGACCTGAAAGAAGCAAAAGAGGCCCCCGCGGAGTGGGTACCCTGTTAGCAGAAAGAGTCCAATGGAAGTTGGAAAAGCAGAGTAGCTGGGTACGGAGAGCAAATCCCATCTGTAAGAATTACCCTTGCTAACTCAACAGCTAGCAATAAACTGTAGGCTTAAATATACGGGCAGGGTGACGTCATCACAGAGGGACACCCCTGAGGAACGCGCCAATGAGGAAATAAGAATGAGGGCCACGCGGCACGCGCACCCTAAGGTACCTGTAGAACATGGCGGGAGGCAGCACCCAAGCCGGTCCGGGAATGCCAGAGAGGATGGCAGGCGGATGCCGCGGGAGCCAGGCGTCCATAAAGAGCAGGAGGAGCCGCAAAAAAGGAAAGGTAGGCAGAGTGAAGCCGTTGGGAAGTCACGGTCCCAACAGTACCCCCCTTCAAAGGGCGGTCTCCTCTGCGGGTACCAGGTCTTGGTTTCCAGGGATACGAGAGATGAAACTTATGGAGCATCTCTTTGTCAAGAATATTAGCCAGAGGCTCCCAAGAATTTTCTTCGGGGCCAAAACCTTCCCATGAAAGAAGGTATTCTCAAGTCTTGCCTCTTCTTCGGACATCAAGGACGGCTTCGGCCTTGTATTCTAGGTCATCTTCTGCATTGATGGGAGATGGTTCCTGAGACTTGGAAGAGAACTCACTGAGAATGAGTGGTTTCAAAAGTGAAACATGGAAAGCGTTGTGGATGTTTAATACAGGTGGTAGCTTCAGACTGTAAGTGATGTTGCCAAGACATTGGAGGATTGGAAATGGTCCAACATAGCTAGGAGCAAATAGAGTGTAGGGTAACTTCAGTCTAAGGTGCTTAGTGGATAGACAGACTTTGTCACCAGGTTGAAAGACAGGCCCTTTGGAATGGTGAACATCATAAAACCTTTTGGCTCGATCACTCGCTTTGAGTAGTATTTCTTTCATCTAAGTCCATAATTGATGTATATCATCAGCAGTGGATTGAGCTGCTCTGGACGTCACTGAGAGCTTCAGTGGAAGTGGCCATGATGGTGAACATCCATATACCACTTCAAAAGGTGTTGATCCAGTGGATGATGCTGGATGAGAATTAATGGCGAATTCAGCCCATGGTAACAGTTCGGCCCAGTTATTCTGATGGCAACTCACATAGGCCCAAATAAACTGTTTCAGGGTCCTATTCATCCGTTCTTTTGCCCATTTGATTGAAGATGATAGGCTGATGTATTATCTAGAGAGATGTCGAAAAGCTTGCACAATGCCCTCCAGAATCTTGCCGTGATCTGTGATCCTCGATCCGAGACTATGTGCTTCGGTAGGCCGTGAAGGCAAAAGATGTGGGTTATGAAGAGCTTCGCAAGCTCCAAGGCTGAAGGTAAGCCAGGCAGCACCATGAAATGGGCCATCTTGCTGAAACGGTCGACTGTAACCCAAATGGTATTCATACCTCCAGAGAGGGGAAGATCTACTACAAAGTCTGTAGCGATATGCATCCAGGGCTGTTCCAGAGCTGGAAGCAGTTGCAGCAATCCTCACGGTTGGCCAGAAGTAGGTTTGTGCTTGGCACAGTTGGCACAAGATGCTACATAGGAGAGTGTATCTTCCTTGATAGTTGGCCACCAATAATACTTCTGTAGCTTCAGCAGGGAATGGCGTTGACTAGGATGGCCAGCCAGCTTGGAATTGTGCGCCCAATAGAGCACTTTCTTCCTGAGGTGTTTAGGCACGATGGTTTACCAGCAGGGCACAGTATGAGTACCTGAAGATGACTTTCTTCAGGTCGATAATATGCTGAGGTTCTTCTGGAACATCCTCCGAGAGAAAGGAACATGACAGGGCATCAGCTCTGGTATTCTTGTCTCCAGGGCGATATTTGAGCACGAAGTCAAAACGGTTAAAAAATAAGGACCATCTGCTTGTCTATGGTTAAGACGTTGCGCATGGTGGAGATAAGAACATAAGAACATAAGAGTAAGAGATACTCTAGCTTCTTCTAGTCTGTAAACACGGTAATTTGATGTTGGGCGCCTTCGAGCCAAGGCCGCCATTCCTCGAATGCTGTTATGAATCTACTCCTCTAGAAAGGAAGAGTTAGCAATCTGTTGTGCTTTATTCCTCCAGAAGGGAGGAGTTAGCAATCTGTTATGAAACTGCTAACTCCTCCCTCTACAGGAGCCAGCAATCTGTTACAGTTCTCCGTGAGGAGCTAACAATCTGTTACGCCTCGACTCCTGAGGTAGGAGGAGTTAGCAATCGGATATGCTCAGCTCCTGTAGAGGGAGTAGTTAACAAACTGTTAAGGTTTAGACTGCGGAGTAGCAATCTGTATGAATCGGTAGGGATGTGCAGCCCGAAAGTTTATGTTCATAAGTCCATAAGTCGAATGGGGGGCTCATTTGCGGTCAATATGGACATATGGAGAATTCCATAAGTTGAGTCTATGTCCATATGTGCAAATAAAAATTTAAATAAAAATTTAAACCCCTCACCCTCCTTAATCCCCCCCAAAACTTACCAAAATTCCCTGGTGGTCCAGCGGGGAGTCAGGAAGCCATTCCTCCCAGTGGTTTTGCGAGGAGCACGTGACGGCCGCGTCACGTCGATGACGCGGCCGTCACGTGGTCCACCGGGATTTTGCTCCCGGAGCCCTCGTTTTGAACAAACTGAACTTTTGGCCAGCTTGGGGGGGTCAGGAGGCCCCCCCAAGCTGGCCAAAAGTTCCTTTTGGGCCCAACGAGGGGTCCGGGAGTGGACCCGAGGGGAATCACGTGACGTCGGCGTCACGTGGTCCATCGCGGTTCCGCCCCCGGAACCCTCGTTGGGCCCAAAAGGCACTTTTGGCCAGCTTGGGAGGGGGTCAGGAGGCCCCCCCAAGCTGGCCAAAAGTTCAGTTTGTTCAAAACGAGGGCTCCGGGAGCGAAATCCCGGTGGACCACGTGACGGCCACGTCACGTCGATGACGCGGCCGTCACGTGGTCCACCGGGATTTCGCTCCCGGAGCCCTCGTTTTGAACAAACTGAACTTTTGGCCAGCTTGGGGGGGCCTCCTGACCCCCCCAAGCTGGCCAAAAGTTCCTTTTGGGCCCAACGAGGGTTCCGGGAGCGGAACCGCGATGGACCACGTGACGGCGTCACGACGGAGTGACGCGGACGTCACGTGATTCCCCTCGGGTCCGCTCCCGGGACCCTCACGGAACTTTTGGCCAGCTTGGGGAGTTTTGGTAAGTCTTGGGGGGGGGATTAAGGAGGGTGAGGGGTTTAAATTTTTATTTAGATCAACAATCGCGATTTCCAACGTATTCAACATAGCTATGTTGAATAAGTTGGAAATCCGATCGTTTACGCCTCATCATTTTTTTAAGTTAAAAAAAAAATAAGTTGCGTTTTTCATTTAAGTTCAAAACGAATGCACACCCCTATTAGGGATGTGCAGACAAAAAGTTTATGTTCATAAGTCCATAAGTCGAAAAGGGGGGTCAATTTCGGTCAATATGGACATATGGAGAATTCCATAAGTTGAGTCTATGTCCATATGTGCACCGGTTCCCTAAATAAAAATTTAAACCCCTCACCCTCCTTAATCCCCCCCCAAGACTTACCAAAATTCCCTGGTGGTCCAGCGGGGAGTCAGGAAGCCATTATTCTATTCCTTTGCGAGGAGCACGTGACGTCCGCGTCACGTCGGAGTGACGCGGCCGTCACGTGGTCCACCGCGGTTCCGCTCCCGGACCCCTCGTTGGACACAAACGGAACTTTTGGCCAGCTTGGGGGGGCCTCCTGACCTGACGCGGCCATCACGTGACGGCCTCCTGACCTGACGCGGCCGACGCTGACCTGACGCGGCCTCCTGACCTGACGCGGCCGAGCACGTGACGGCCGCGTCACTCCGACATGACGCGGACGTCACGTGCTCCTCGCAAAGGAATAGAATAATGGCTTCCTGACTCCCCGCTGGACCACCAGGGAGTTTTGGTAAGTCTTGGGGGGGATTAAGGAGGGTGAGGGGTTTAAATTTTTATTTAGGATCAACGATCGCGATTTCCAACGTATTCAACATAGCTATGTTGAATACGTTGGAAATCCGATCGTTTTCGCCTCATCACTTTTTTAAGTTAAAAAAAAAAAAAAAAGTAGCGTTTTACATATAAGTTCAAAACGAATGCACACCCCTAGTAACTGTGTACATGTATACAGACACCAGGCATACAGTCATATATATACGTTTGCGATGTTAATGTCTGGATATATGTGTCTTGCTGTCTGTACTCAGGATGTGTAGTGTCAGTGTGCCCAAAACTGCTTGCTGTCTGCCTCTATGGAATTGAATATATGCTATTGGATTCCTTTGGGCACCTTCATAATCCTCCTAATGGGTCCTTATAGGCAGTGTGTGGCTGTGTGGTTTCATCCCCAAAATGCCTCAGAAACATATGTGTGTGTTTTTGGGTGTATCATTCATACATGTCAGCTAATTACAATGCAACTCAATGGCTTTTCATTGATGGAAAGAACTATATCTTCATCTTGCATATACACATGGGCTACAGGCTGCAAGTTATCACTCAAGCAGCATATTCCTCTCCCCCTCCCACGCACACACACACACACATACAGATTGCCAGAAAGTGACACAGACATACAGACGTACTTATAGTGTGACCCACACAATGACAGTAAGTGAAACAAACACACCCAACAACCAGACCCTCATAAACCATAGCAAGCCACAAAGCCCACAGGTAGATAGGCGCAATGACTAGCACATACCACACATACAAGACGGTGCAGAGATGTACTGTTAACCCAAGGAGTAGGTCTTTAATCCTCATATTGAATCCTCATATGTTCCATATTCAATCACTGGCTAGTTGCCCCATTTTCTTTCACTTGTTATACCTACCTTTTTTATTTTTCTATTTATTTAGTCATTCATTTGTTATATTTGCCGTATTTATTTTTATTCATTCATTTGTTAATATGTACCTGTTTCAACTGTTTCATGCACAGCCTTGGGCTAATTTACAGTTCTTATGTAAACCGGAGTGATTTGTAATTCCTACAGGAACCTCGGTATATAAAAATTAAAAATAAAAATAAAATATTGTGACTGGAAACTTAATTGCTAATACAGGAGTAGATTTTATAAAACTATGCCCCCGCGTACTTTTGTTCACGCACCAGGCTTCTTGGACCTAGCTGCCACCCGAGGAGGACAAAGGGAACAGACTCAGCCAGTGGGCCAGGTAATATAGTAGTATATCTGTCTGAGGCTGAAAGACAACATCATTTTTTTTTATCATTTTCTGGGATCAGTCAGTTATAGTGGTTGGGGTGGATGTGTGAGCAGTGGAGAAGTAGTACACTAGATTAAGGCCTACATTTTTCATTTTGTTGTAAATTTCGCCTGAATAATGCTTGCGATAGGAGAAGACGGCATGGTTAGGGTAATTTCCAAGATAGCACAATGCGTGATATTTTACCTCCCACATAGATATTTTATCGCACTGTGCGTTACAGAGAGAAAGAGTGAGAGAGATCCTCTGTATAAGCTCTTAGAAAAACAGAGCTATATTATTTTTTATACCACTGTAAGAGTAATTTTGGGTGAGGTTTGTGTGGTGAATTTGGGTTTAGAGGCCACTTTAACTTTAAGATGTACAGTGAGATGTACGAACAGCACAGCTACCTTTAGTGACGTTTTAATGTGCTTTTGAGGAATGGAAGGAGAAAGAAGATGAGATTTGTAGTTTACCATCATATTCTGTCCACCTTGAGGCCAGCTAGGTAGAGACTGAAACTTCTTTTCTTTCACCTTCCAAACCTTCAAATCACCTAATATCTAGATAGATAGATATATCCCACCCCTCTCCCCCTCCCTCTCCCTCCCCTGTTATGGACTCCTCATTTTCCTAAAATCCTCTGTTAGTAAACTAACTGTATTGTATGATTGTGTGTTTAATTAAATATGCAGACTATGTTATAGGAATATTAACACTAATATTCCGATATTTGTGTTACGGGCGCGTCCGCCACGCCGCTGACGGGCCGAGGGTTTGGGCGCCCTCGGGTACAATCGTAGGCGCGATGAGCACGGCCGTCTCTAGAGCAGGTGGTGTGAGCCCTTGGGCCATGGCGAGAGCTAGGGAGGTGCTGGCATGGTGAGCCAGGCGGGTACTGAAGCAGGGGTTAAGGAGCGGAGTCTGACCCTCAGCCGGACTTGCACGCCCATGACAACCAGCAACGCAATTTTGGTTGATGAACGGTCCTCCGACTGTTCCAAGCCCTTTCGGACCTGCCGCTGGGTAACGGCAAAGGGCGGCAGGCCGGACAGAGGACGAGGGCAGACAGAGTCCTTAGTACATGGAAGACATCTTAGACGAAGGCTAGTGCAGAGACATCAGAGGCAAGGGCTGGTGCAGAGACATCAGAGGCAAGGGCTGGGAGGAGACATGGGCACTGTCCCTCAGGGCGCCCTACTCAGCCCACCCGCAGGACTGAGTCATGGACCACCCTGTCCTATACGCGCCCTACACAGCCCAGGGAGACTGGTCACGGACCACGCTGAGAACAGGAGAGCGCAGGGAAGATCCAGGCGAGAAGGAACTCCGATGCCGGGACCAATGACATCCGAAGCCCCGTCGGCTGGCAGGAAGGGAAGCTCCAGAGCACAGGGACGAATCCCTCCTGTTGGCCACTCCAGGGCCCAACAGGCCAGAAGGCTCAGGAGCCAGACGAAGACATAGGGCAGAACATCCGGAACTGGATCTGGAACTGGATCAGGTACAGACATCAGGTAACAACAGGATTAGACATCAAGGCAACTTCAGAGACAGGTCGAGACAGGCCAGGACAGGACAGGACAGGACAGGGGGCCATCAAAGCAAACGAGATCACAGATGATCAGGAGAGGTTACAGACAACTGTAGAACCCAATCCGAAGGCAAGTAGCAAGTGAAATGAGAGTCCTTTTATACTGCAGGATGTAGGCAACTCCCGGGGAGGAGTTTGTCAGGACCGCCCCTTGCTGGCCCTATAACTGAGGTGGAGAGCTGCGGGCCGGCCCCTAGGGAGAAGGGCGTGGCCAACCTGGAAGTACAAACGCAGCCAAGCAAGCCACAGGCAAGCCTCAGGAATAGCTAGGCCTCCCAGGCCCTGGAGCAAGTCCTGGATGGTGCACAGGCGAGGCCCTGGCTTCGGAGTGGCCTCCGGAGGGAAGGTAAGATACCTCCTGTAGCGCAGCAACAGGGGGGATCGTAACAATTTGCTTATTTATTTGACATATATGTATTGTTCTATGTTTCATGTTTACATTTTGTTTTTACATTTCCTTACAGGGCAAGAAGAGGAGGCAGGAGGCAGCAACACTGCCAGAACCAGCAACAGACAGCCGGCGCCACCAGCCCAAGACACAGGCACCTGCCCTTCTGTACTTCATGCAAAACTTCCTCCATGTAATTGTGGAGTACAGATTGCTCTACTGCAGGAGATTCTGTGGGAAGTACGGGAGATAATGGTGGATGTAGGAGGGTAGCAGCCCAGGAGGAAGCCTCTCAGGAGCAGAGGGCAATGGCATCTCATGAGGAGGAGATGCCAGTGCCCTCTGCTCCAGAGCTGGATCCTCCTGGGACCCAACCCTCTTCTCCAACACCCTGAAGTCTCTGCTGTACTCCAGGCCACAGCTTGTAAATTTGTATATAATTAAAAAAATTTTTTTTAAATAAATGTTATTTTGTCAAATGAAAAATGTTTCTTTTTACAATTTTAGAAATATTAGGGGACTGAGAGTTCAAATGTGAAAAACTGTCCTCAGTGTGTTTGATTATGTTCATAGATGTCTTTCAGTACTATTTATTACTACTAATTAAAAAACTTAAAATTATTAATTAATTACTAAATTAAGTAGTTTGGTACTACTAATCATTATTATTACTAAATTACAGAGAACAGATATCTACGTACTAATCCAGCATATTTCAGTGTTTTCTAGTATGGCACTCACTCACTCATACAATTTCATAAAACATTCAGTCTGATTGAATTAGCACAAGTTGTATACTTGTGAGCAGTAGCGCCAACGTCAAGGCTTCAATCATGGTTACTGACTATTCACACATCTTTCAAACTGTCCCATGCAATGTTGTGCACTGCATTGCACTCAGGCTAGTGCAACGGGTAACACTCTGATGCCAAAAATGACAGCGTGGCCAAGGCAGCCATTTAAAGCGGCAAATGTAATGCTTGTGATACTAAAGTAGGAACAAGAAAGCAGAATCATGGAAAAAAAGCTTTCAGAAATATACAACGGCTGGGCACTCAGTTTTTCTTTTTTTATTATTATTTCTGAAGGTCTTTTTTTGTTTTTCATGATTCTGCTTTCTTACTCCTACTTTAGTAGTAGTATTGCAATGAACAATACTGGCACTGGCAGAATCACATTTATTTATTTATTTAGCAAGTTTTCTAGACCGTTGTTTAGTAAAAACTTTCACAACGGTTTACAATATAAGAAAAATAAATACATCTTTGCATATAAAATACTTAAAGGTATACATAGTAATACAATAAAACAAATGTTTTCAAAACAAGTGGATAAAATCAATATAAAATAGATGAGAACAGCATAAAGCTCCTGGGCAAGCAAGCATTACATTTGCTGCTTTAAATGGGCTCCTTGTGTACTGTTGTGGACCCTTGGTCCAGAGAGAATGAGAGTACTCACCGAGGAACAGTCCTGATGAAACTCCTCTCCGGGAGGTGGTGTGGCCTATAGTCCAGGCGAGGGTGAATCTCAGTTGCTCAAGCCCTCCGAAGAGCGGATGGCCCGGAGGCGTCAGAAAGTCCCCAAGGAACGGGTACCACCAGAGCTCCGAAGCAGGTGGCTACGTGAAGTCCAAGTCCAGACAAAGGTCGAGGCAGGCGGTAAGCCCGGCAGGGTCGAAATCCAGGCAAGATCAAGGCAGACGGCCAGCAAATGCAGAGTCGATGTCCAGGCAGGGTCGAGGCAGGCGGCAGGCAAAAGCAGAGTCAATGTCCAGGCAGGATCTAGGCAGGCAAAAGCAGAGTCAATGTCCAGGCAGGGTCAAGGCAGGTGGCAGGCAAAAGCAGAGTCAATGTCCAGGCAGGATCTAGGCAGGCAAAAGCAGAGTCAATGTCCAGGCAGGGTCAAGGCAGGTGGCAGGCAAAAGCAGAGTCAATGTCCAGGCAGGGTCAAGGCAGGAACCAAGGAAGAGCACAACAAGCAGCCACTCAAAAACCCTGTTGCAAGACATCTGCTGGTTCCCGGGGAGAGGTTTAAATCTCCCCGGGTGTTGACGTCATCTTCCGGGGCTGACCAGATCTTCCCGCCACGGCCCCTTTAAGGGGCGAAGCCTGCCGCACTCTCCCCGATGCTGCTTGAGGAGGCGCGGGAGAAATCGCGCCGCGGCCCGCACGATCAGCTACGCCTGAAGAGGGTCCCGCTCGGCCACATCGCAACGGTAGGGGTCCTTGCCGGGGGCTACCACGGCCAGGAATCACAACACCTTGGACACACGGCAACACACAACACACACTCCAGGGTGTGTATATTTTAATCTGTGTATGTATATTCCGGTAGTGGGATAGAACAGACACATGGTAACAGGATGCTGGGCTTGATGGACCCTTGGTCTGACCCAGTATGGCATTTTCTTATGTTCTTATGTTCTTATGTTCTCATAGCCACGTCTCCTGGTGCACAATGCCAAGAATGCATATTTTATAAGCGCACTTTATTGCATCGGCCTGAAATTCTTTCATACTTCATTCACACAATTACTATTTTGTTTTGGAAATGAGTTTGAGACTCATGCCTTGGAGGTAGCAGTTGGGGAAAGGAGGCAGAGGAACCAGTGGGGACATGCCTTGGAGATGGATGTTATGGAAAGGAGGCAGAGGAACCCAGTGGGGACATACCTCTGAGGTGGCAGTTGGGGAAAGGAGGCAGAGGAACCCAGTGGGAACATGCCTCAGAGGTGAATGCTGGGGAAAGGAGGCAGAGGAACCCAGCAGGGACATGCCTTGGAGGTGGATGTTGGGGAAAGGAGGCAGAGGAACCCAGCAGGGACATGCCTTGGAGGTGGATGTTGGGGAAAGGAGGCAGAGGAACCCAGTGGGGACCTGCCTCTGAGGGGGATGTTGGGGAAAGGAGGCAGAGGAACCCAGCAGGGACATGCCTTGGAGGTGGATGTTGGGAAAAGGAGGCAGAGGAACCCAGTGGGGACCTGCCTCGGAGGTGGATGTTGGGGAAAGGAGGCAGAGGAACCCAGCAGGGACCTACCTCGGAGGTGGATGTTGGGAAAAGGAGGCAGAAGACCGCAGCGGGGCCCTGCCTTGGAGGTGGATGTGTGTGTGTGTGTATGCATGACAGAGAGCATGGGATTGAGAAGCCTGTGTGTGTGTTGTGTCTGTATGAGAGAGAGCATGGGAGTGAGAAGCCTGTGTGTATGTTGTGTCTGTATGAGAGACAATATGGGAGTGAGTAGCCTGTGTGTGTGTGTGTTTGTGTGTATGTGTGAGTGTGTGCATGAGAGATAGCATGGGAGTGAGAAGCCTGTGTGTATCTGTGTGTCTGTGGGTGTGCATGAGAGAAAGCATGGGAGTGAGAAGGCTGTGTGTGTGCTGTGTCTGTATGAGAGAGAGCATGGGAGTGAGAAGCCTGTGTGTGTGTTGTGTCTGTATGAGAGAGAGCATGGGAGTGAGAAGCCTGTGTGTGTGCTGTGTCTGTATGAGAGAGAGCATGGGAGTGAGAAGCCTGTGTGTGTGGGTGGGTGTGGGTGTGTGGTGCATGAGAGAGAGCATGGGAGTAAGAAGCCTGTGTGTATGTGTATGAATGAGAGCATGGGACTCAGCACTCAGCTGGACCGGGCATGATTGTCTTGTGGCTCACGGACTGGCTTCTGGGTCCATAAGAGGCAGCAGCAGTGTGGTAGTTGCAAGAGGGTGCCCCAGCGGGCATTGCTGGGGACACAGCTGGATAAAGCAAAACTTTTATTCCAGCCCTCGACCTTGCATCTTGGGCCTGGACAGGAGGCAAACAGGAGGTAGGAGCAGCGCTTTGGTGGCTATAGTGCACCCCAACGGGCAGTGTTGTGGATGCAGCAGGACACAGCACTCTTCTGTTGTGGCTCACAGACTGGCTTCTGGGGTCACAAGAGTCAGCAGCAGTGAGGTAGTTGCAACAGTGTACCTCAGCAGGTGGTGCTGGGGAAGGGAGTGGTGAATAAAACGGAAAATGTCATAATGCATCTGTATTGCTCCATGGTGAGACCGCACCTTGAATACTGTGCACAATTCTGCTCGCCGCATCTCATAGTTGCGATGGAGAAGGTACAGGGAAGGGCTACCAAATGATAAAGGGGAAGAACAGCTTCCCTATGAGGAAAGACTAAAGAGGTTAGGACTGTTCATCTTGGAGAAGAGACTGCAGAAGGGGGGATATGATAGAGGTGTTTAAAATCATGAGAGGTCTAGAATGGGTAAATGTGAATCAGTTATTTACTCTTTCAGGACTAGAGGGCACTCCATGAGGTTAGTATGTAGAACTAATCAGAGAAAATCCTTTTTCACTCAATGCACAATTAAATTCTGGAATTTGTTGCCAGGGGATGTGGTTAGTGTAGTTGGGTTTAAAAAAGGTTTGGATAAGTGCTTGGAGGATAAGTCCATTACCTGCTATTAATCAGTAGCATGGGATCTTCTTGGTGTTTGGGTACTTTCCAGGTTCCTATGGCCTGGATTGGCCACTGTTGGAAACAGGAGGCTGGGCTTGATAGATCCTTTGCAGTACCACCCACCTAAAATCTGTGAGATCTTTATAGCCTATTGTGTGCTACATAACATGGTCAAAACTAGAGGACTGCCTACTCCAGAGGGACTAGAAGATAATCTGGATGAAGAGGAGAATGAGGAAGAATATGAGCTGAGTTAGGAGGAATTGCAGGAGGTACATTGTCTAAGTTAATGGCAGGCTATAGAGGAAGAAACACTCTGATACAAAAACATTTTAGATGGTAAAGGAAAATTATGTTTCTTACCTGATAATTTTCGTTCCTGTAGTACCAAGGATCAGTCCAGACTGCTGGGTTATGCC
Source organism: Rhinatrema bivittatum (assembly GCF_901001135.1). Taxonomy (NCBI): domain Eukaryota; kingdom Metazoa; phylum Chordata; class Amphibia; order Gymnophiona; family Rhinatrematidae; genus Rhinatrema; species Rhinatrema bivittatum. The sequence goes on along the minus strand of NC_042617.1, from coordinate 226,234,079 downwards.
TCCCCTCCAGCAGATGGAGTCAGAGAGAAAACTGAAAGCACCCCCTAGATATACTGGTGTGCCACCTGCCATCCTTCAGTATAATGGATATCAAAGCAGAGAAAAAGAACTCCTCCGCCCACTTAGCCAATTAACCATGGCAACTGTCTAGATCAAGCAGTAAAGTTTGTGAAAAAACAGTAATCGCCTGCAGAAATGCAATGCGCAAACAATTCAAACACTAAGAAAACGCAATGCGCAAACGAAGCAAACCACAAATACGAAAATACTACTTTCTAAAATGTAAAGACGGATTGTCCACTTACCTTGTTCAAAGTGGAACAGCGCTATGAATAAAAAGTGGCTCGAGCGGACTCCCCTGTGCACAAAATAGGGCGGGGCGTCTGGACTGATCCTTGGTACTACAGGAACGAAAATTATCAGGTAAGAAACAATTTTCCTTTCCCTGTACGTACCAGGATCAGTCCAGACTGCTGGGATGTACCCAAGCCACCTTAAATGGGATGGGACCCCGAGAGTCCCGCTCGAATCACACTGCTGCCAAAAGAATCAACCGACGGCCCACGAACATCTACCCGATAATGTCGAGCAAAAGTATGTAACGACTTCCAAGTGGCAGCCCTGCAAATCTCCTGGCTAGAAACCAGATTACTCTCAGCCCAGGAAGACGCCTGAGAACACAGAGAGTGGGCTTTAAGCCCGTCCGGTACGGACTTACCACAACCAATGTACGTGGACGCGATCGAGCTCTTCAGCCAGCGGGCAATAGTTGCTTTAGAGGCCTGTAATCCCTTTTTGGGCCCCTGCCACAACACAAACAGGTGATCCGACCGTCGAAAGGCATTGGTGACCTCCAAATAGTGCAAGAGCACTCGACGAACATCCAAACGCTTCAAGTCGGAACCGTGAGAAGACTTCAGCTCCGCCTCCGAGAACGAAGGCAACTCTACAGATAGGCAAGAACGAAGGAACCGTACGTAACGACACCCCGGAGTCAGATATATGCAAGAACGGCTCCCTGCACAAAAGCGCCTGTAGCTCCAATACCCGACGGGCGGAAGCGATGGCCACTAAGAACACGGTCTTGAGGGTGAGATCCTTCAAGGAGGCTCGCCTAAGCGGCTCAAAGGGCGCGACGGTGAGGTCCTTGAGTACCAAATTCAAGCTCCAGGAAGGACAAGGGGCTCTGAGAGGAGGACGTAAGTTCCGAACACCGCACAAGAATCTGGCCACGTCCGGATGACATGCGAGAGAGGACCCTTCAATCTTTCCTCTCAAACAACCCAGAGCCGCCACCTGGACTCTCAGAGAACTGTAAGCCAAACCCTTCTTCAGAACATCCTGTAGAAACGCACGGCGAGGCTGAACTTGGGCGGGTCGCGCACCAGGAGTCAAATACTTTCCACACTCTGGCATAAGCAAGTGTGGTAGCAGGTCTCCGCGCGCGAAGCAAAGTAGAAATAACCGGTTCTGAATAGCCTTTCTGTCTCAACTGCCTCCGTTCATAAGCCAAGCCGCCAGACAAAAGCGATCCGCTAGATCGAAAAATACTGGTCCTTGGCGAAGAAGGTTCGGAAGGTGGCCCAGACGTAAGGGCCCGTCCCTTGCGAGATTGACTAGGTCCGCGAACCATGGTCTTCTTGGCCACTCGGGAGCCACTAGAATCACTAGACCTTGATGGGATTCCAGACGTCTTAACACCTTGCCGACTAAGGGCCAGGGGGGAAACACATAGAGTAGGATGTGACAAGGCCATGGAATCTCTAGCGCATCTACCCCCTCTGATCCGTGTTCTCGCCTCCGGCTGAAGAAACGTGCTGCCTTGGCGTTGAGCCGAGTTGCCATCAGGTCTGATGAGACGCATTGCCTTGTCCGAGACAAGGCAATGCGTCTCATTGCCTTGTCTCGGACATCAGGTCTGATGAGACGCATTGCCTTGTCCGAGAGCTCCCACTCCCCGGGATCCAAGTACTGGCGACTGAGATAATCCGCTTGTACGTTGTCTACGCCTGCGATGTGAGTGGCTGCGATGCGGGCTAGGTAGCGTTCCGCCCAGGTCATCAACAAGGACGCTTCGACTGCCACCTGCTGACTTCTCGTGCCGCCCTGGCGATTTATATATGCTACCGTGGTTGCGTTGTCTGTCAGGACTCGAACTGCCCGACCTTGTACCATTGGCAGAAGATGACGCAAGGCTAGGCGTACTGCTCTGGTTTCCAGACGGTTGATGGACCAATAGGCTTGTCGATGGGTCCACGACCCTTGTACCGCTCGTGATTGACAGACTGCCCCCCAGCCGGTCAGACTGGCATCCGTCGTCACTATGACCCAAGGGGGGGGCTCGAGGTCCACTCCCTGCAAAAGATTGTCCGGGACCAACCACCAAGCTAAGCTGGACCGCGCCGGCTCCAACAGTGGCAACTGCACTCCGTAATCCTCGGATCTCTGGTCCCAGCGAGAAAGGAGAGCCCTTTGCAACGGCCGCATATGTGCAAAAGCCCACGGCACCATCTCCAGAGTAGAAACCATATGTCCAATGACTTGCAAATAATCCCAGGCTGTGGGCAACGGGAGATCCAGTAGTCTCTGTACCTGAAACATCAGGTGCTCCATTCTCTGCCGAGTCAGGAATACCTTGCCTACCAAGGTATCGAAACGTGCTCCCAAAAATTCCAACTGCTGACTCGGCACCAGCTGGCTCTTTGCAAAGTTGACTACCCAGCCTAGCGATTGAAGTTGCTGTATCACTAACTGGACTGCCCGGTTGCACTCGCTCTCCGATTTCGCCCGGATGAGCCAATTGTCCAGGTAGGGATGCACTAATATTCCTTGACGTCGCAGAAAGGCCGCAACTACCACAAGAACCTTGGTAAACACTCTCGGAGCCGTAGCTAGTCCGAATGGAAGGGCGCAAAACTGGTAGTGTTCTCCCAACACCATGAATCTCAGATATCTCTGATGACGTTTCCGGATTCCGATGTGAAGATATGCCTCGGCTAGATCCAAAGAAGCCAAAAATTCTCCCTTGTGGACGGCCGCAATAACAGACCTTAGAGTTTCCATGCGAAACCGGGGAACGCGCAAGGCCTTGTTTACTCGTTTCAAATCCAGAATAGGACGGAACGTACCTTCCTTCTTTGGGACCACAAAGTAAATGGAATAGCGGCCTGTTCTTGCCTCGGCCGAGGGAACGGGTAGAACTGCACCGAGGGCCCGTAAGTGGTTCACCGTTTGGGCTATAACCAGTTGCTTTTCCCGAGGCCCGCAAGGAGACATCATAAAAAAGTCCCGGAGGGGCCGAGCAAAGTCCAACTCGTAACGGTAACGCACAACGTCGAGGACCCACTGATCTGACGTGATCTTGACCCACTCCTCCCAAAACAGGGACAACCAACCTCCGATGCGGGGGAAGGAGGAATGGGTCCGCGCGCCTTCATTGCGAGGGTTTTCCGGTGGGTAAATGCTGGGAGGATCCCAATCGCTGCGGTCACCTGCCTCGAAAGGAAGGAGACCACGGTTGAGACCTTGGGCCTTGCTGTTTCTGGGCAAAAGAGCCACCACTTCCGTAGCGAAATCGGCGCTGTCCTCGGAACAGGGATCGCACATTCCCGAAAGACCGAAACTGACGGGGCTTGTCCTCCGGTAATTTATATACCTTATTATCCCCCAGGTCTTTGATGAGTTGATCCAATTCCTCACCAAACAATAACTTCCCCTTGAAGGGGAAAGCGGCTAGACGTGACTTAGATGAGGCATCTGCCGACCAACGACGGAGCCAAAGTAACCTCCGAGCAGCGACTGCAGAAGACATAGTACGGGCAGAGGTTCTTAACAGATCATACAAGGCGTCCGCTGTGTAAGCGACCGCTGCTTCCACACAGTTGGCCTGCTCCGCCTCGGCAGGCGGGAGCTCCTGTGTGGTAAGCAATTGCTGAACCCAGCGGAGAGTGGCTCTCTGCACCATACTGCTACAAGCCGCTGCCCGGACTCCCAGGGCCGCTATTTCGAAAATGCGCTTCAAAAGAACCTCTAACTTTCTGTCTTGAAGATCTTTTAAGGCTACTCCTCCCGTGACCAGAATGGTAGTATGCTTAACCACAGCGGTGACCGCCGAATCTACGGAAGGAACCTTAAAAATCTCCAAAGAATGTGAGGGCAGGGGATATAACTTATTCATTGCCCTGCTAACGCGCAGGGATGCCTCTGGGACTTCCCATTCTTTAGATACAAGCTGTACGACCTTGGGATGTAAGGGAAAGGTTTGAGGGGGGGCCCTCAGACCCGCCATTGCTACATCCCCTGTAGATGTATCCGTGTCTTGCTGCAGCGCGGGGATCTCTAATTCCTTCAACACATGCTGGATGAGAAAGTTCAGCTCATCCTTGCCAAACAGGCGCAAAACCTCGGGGTCATCTCCTTCGAGGGACCCTTGTGCGTCCGAGACCTCTGTCCCTGCACCATCCGGAGATCCCTGGGTGAAATCTAGGCTTCCCGGATCACCCGTACCCCCTAAAGATATATTTCCGGCTCCTTCCGAAGCTCCCGCTTTTCCAGGAACCCCAGCTTTGTCTGTGATAGGAGACACCCTAGAAACCTTCGCGGGAGGGGGTTCATCCGGCTCCCAGCCTGCCTCTGCCTCCAAAAATGCCTGGTGCATTAAAAGTACAAATTTGGATGAAAAGGGAACCTTCCTCTTAGTCGAGCCCTTAGGGGGAGGGGCTTGAGGACCATCTAGGTCAGCCCCACTGCGCGGGCTTAAGGCAGGCGGCGAGAGAGGAGAGGAACCCTCATCCTCTGATTCCGAATGAGCAGGCTGCCGCGTGGTCAAAATGGCCGCCGGCTCCCTCTCACAGGGAGGCGGGGCTGACGACCGCGTGGCAGCCAGTCTCCCCTGCCGCGCAGAAGACGACGCCATAATGCCGCTGTGGGCAGCGCTCAGCCCCCGGGAGGGTCCCTCGCCCCCGGGAATACAATGGGAGCAGAGGCCCTCCCTGGAGAGTCGCGCCCCCGCTCTACCACAGGCCGTGCAGGCCGAAGATCGCGGCATTCGGAGACCTAGGAAAAAAGACGCGCCAAAGGTAAGGGCCCCTGAGCTGCACGAAAAGTGCGCCAAACAGAGAATCGCCAAATCGCCGGGTGAACTACAATCCACCCCCTCCGGAGTCCCTGGTGTGCGCGGCAGGCTAGGGGTTTCAAATAGAGCACTGCCTGCCACCAACAGGACTTACGTGTCCGCGAAGGTTTTTTTTTTTTTTAAAAAGGAAAGCCCTCTTCAGATACTATATCACTGGCATAAATACCCCTGGGGGGGGGGGGGGGAGGGTGACCGGCCCACCGGTAAACTCTCCCCCAGGACCAAGGGACACCTAATCCGGGTAAAAGAGGGAGAGCCAAGCTCTCCACGCCTGCCTTAATAATTCGCGAAAGCCAAATAGAACTCCTACTGAAATTTAGTTACTTTATTATTATTATTATTATTTTTTTTTTTAATAAAACTAGAGAGAACCAAGTCTCCCCTGCGTTGATCTAGACAGTTTAGACAGTTTAGTCATAAAAATAGAAGAAAACACCTGATAGGAATTTAGTCAGGACAGGACCGCAGGTTATGCCTCTCAATCTGCTGGAGTCAGAGGAAATACTGAAGGATGGCAAGTGGCACACCAGTATATCTAGGGGGTGCTTTCAGTTTTCTCTCTGACTCCATCTGCTGGAGGGGAGGCATAACCCAGCAGTCTGGACTGATCCTGGTACGTACAGGGAATGATGAATATATTTACATGGTGTGCTACAAGAAATCAAATATAAAGAATACAAATCAAATACAAGAAATCAAATCTCGTGCTTCCTCGGCCGACTTCTATTTTGGAATGCGTCAAGCTGTGGTTCCTTGACTAGTCTAGGGCTTCTCCTTAATGGTGTCTCATGCTGATGCTTATTCTGCCCTCCGAAGGACCTGAGAGATCATCTTTATACCTGCCAGATAAGCCCAGAGGGCTGTATACATCAGAAATGATGGCTTGGCTGCTGTGATTGGCCTATATTCCTCAGACACCTATACCTTTGGAAGAGAGGGTAGCATTTCTCCCTGGTGATGGCGGGGGTGATGCTGCAAGATGCAATGATACAGGTGGTGGTGGTGGCATAAGAGGAGATGGTACTATGATGGGTGGTGATGGAGATATAAGTGGAGCAGCCAAGGAAGCAGGTGAAATGCCAGCCTAGGGAGGCACCATCCAGGTGGGTGGTACTGCAAAGGATGGTGGGGGCTTATCTAGAGAGCCATTACATAGTATGGAGCTGATGGGGGCTGCAAATGGCAGGGTGGCATCCTCTGCAGCATCTCCATCCACACTGCAATCTAGGTGTGTGTATTGCATCACAAATGCCTCCTAGCTCCTGATGAACATCTTGTATCTCCTGCTGCATGCCTGTATTTAAGAACATAAGAACATGCCATACTGGGTCAGACCAAGGGTCCATCAAGCCCAGCATCCTGTTTAAAACAGTGGACAATCCAGGCCATAAGAACCTGGCAATTACCCAAACACTAAGTCTATTACATGCTACTGTTGCTAGAAATAGCAGTGGCTATTTTCTAAGTCAACTTAATTAATAGCAGGTAATGGACTTCTCCTCCAAGAAATTATCCAATCCATTTTTAAACCCAGCTACACTAACTGCACTAACTACATCCTCTGGCAACAAATTCCAGAATTTAATTGTGCATTGAGTGAAAAAGAAATTTCTCCAATTAGTTTTAAATGTGCCACATGCTAACTTCATGGAGTACCCCATAGTATTTCTATTATCTGAAAGAGTAAATAACCCATTCACATCTACCCGTTCTAGACCTCTCATCATTTTAAACATCTCTATCATATGCCCCCTCAGCCGTCTCTTCTCCAAGCTGAAAAGTCCTAACCTCTTTAGTCTTTCCTCATAGGGGAGCTGTTCCATTCATTTCATCCAGTCTGGCATTCAGTTCAATTAAGTACCTCTCTGCTAGCGTACCCTGCACCTCCTCTTCCTGAGGAGGGACAAGGTCCTCCTCTGCACAGCTGGGCTCTTCCTGGCTACCTGCAAGCTGCTGTAGATCTGGAATGCATGAAAGAGTAGCAGCCTTCTCCTCCTTTCTCCATCATGAGCAGTTGCTTCTCTAGTATTCAGTTCTCCTCTGCAGGTCCCTCTTCTTTCTCATTGTCCTCTTCTGGGCTAGAAGGTAGCACTCATGAGTGCTGCCTTAAGAACATGCCATACTGAGTCAGACCAAGGGTCCATCAAGCCCAGCATCCTACTTTGCCATTGGAGGCAACTTGGTCTTGGGCCATCAGAGTAATTTCCTGGCTGTTCCCCCCTGAAAAATGAAAAATAGTACATACTTTAAATATACATGCTATTAAATACTTTTCATCATACTCACTTGACGTTCCTTTCTGCCCAACAGAACAGCTCCATGATCCCTAATATAACTCCTCCTGCTACACCATAAACTGTATAAAAAGTATTCCTGTGGTATACATATATACCCAGGAAATACTATTTAAGTATAGAGATGTGAATCGGTTCCGGAATTGTTTCCGGAATCGTTTCCCGCAGTTCTGACCACTTTTTTTTTCTGGCTGTCCTGAGCCTAAAAAAAACAACCCACCCCGACCCTTTAAATCTAATTATTTAGAATTCCCCGCCCTCCTGACCCCCCCCCCCCCCAAAAACATTTCTAAAGTACCTGGTGGTGCAGCGGGGCTCCTGGGAGCGATTTCCCGCTCTCGGGCCGTCGGCTGCCAATAAACAAAATGGCGCCAATGGCCCTTTGCCCTTACCATGTGACAGGGGCTATTAATGCCACTGGTCGGCCCCTGTCACATGGTAGGAGCAATGGATGGCCGGCGCCATCTTTAAAAAGCAAATGGAAGTACTCCTGGCAGTGGGACACATATGTTATTTGTGGTTTTATGTTATGCTATAAAGGAATATTGTATATGTATGATTGTTACCCATCCCAAACTGCAAAGGGTGCAGGATACAAATGTTTTTAAATAATTAAATCAAATAAATAAATAGTTTATTATATTTGATGGATCGCGTTTCTTACCAAAGTCAAAATGATTTTCAATAGAAACAAAAATATCAAAACAAGTAATTCACAGTAAAAGTAAAATAACATAATTAAGATAAATAACTACTAAACATAAATATAAATAAAGCATAAAATAATTAAAACATAAAATAATAAAACATAGATGGTGGCAAGGCCATATAATGCATACCTGAAATGCAGAAGCTTCAGTTCGGTATTTTGCTAGATGGTGTCTCGCTTGAGATATAGACTTAGAGATAATCTCTCTATCAGGGTAGTTATCATTGGTTTGTGATCTACATTCCATTTATTTATTTATTTAATCGTTATTTATTAAAATACTCATATTCTGTTGATAGTAACAAATTTATGCTAAGCGGACATATCAAGATATTAAGGGCCATGATGTAGCACATAGTGTATAGGTGTTTCTAGCATGGGGGCATATTATTTTTAGTGGTAATAAATTTAGGAGTGGGTTCAAACACCCTGAAGAGTTTCCAGCTAGGCTTGAGGGTGTCTTTCAAGTAATGCTTCATGACAGTGCTGCCCATGACCCAGAGAAATTCTAAGGTCAAAGTATGTTTGTATGAGGGCTTGTTTAATCTCAAGGCCGAGGCAGAATCTTGCTGTTATAGGCCAATAGTGTGGCTGGTGATGGAAACAGGACATAGACAGACCATGTAAAAATCTCACTGATGGCCATATCATGGATACAAAGTACCCATGGACCTCAGGGCTGGTGCTTTCATTAGGCAAACTAGGCAGTTGCAAAACTAGGGGCAGCAAAGTCATGCCAAACATAATGTGGAGGTAGCAGAATATAAAAGTTGATAAATATACTGTCTAGAGAGGTTCTATACTACAGTCAATAATGTCAAAGAAGGGAGTGCTGTGCTGAAGCTACTGCTGCCAGTAATTAAGTTGGGGGAGAGGGGAATGAATGACCAAAGATTCGCCTAGTATGTCATATATGCTTGCATCAGCCCTGATGGGCCTGCAAGTCCATTTTCAAAAGAAAACTGCCTATGGAGTTTCTCTTTAAATATTTGTAACAAGTGAAGAATGCAAGTACTTTGATACCCAAGTACTTTGCTCTTGCTTCAAAACAGGTGCAAAGTACACACATGAATGCATGCATGGAGATTTCAAAATTAAATTTCTGTGTGTACTTTTACTTCCTTGAGTTTACTCTGCCCCCCCCCCACCCCATATAGTATGCATGCGTAGAAATAGTGTGCATGCTTATACCCATGCAGTAGGGGATATTTTTAAAGGGGCTTTTTATACAGGTAAACACACATTTATCCACATGAAATCTATGCAAGATTGCATCATAACTGGATACAGGAAAGTATCAATAATGAGGATATAGATTTCCCAGGAGAGAACTGAACATGATAGATCAGGGCTTCCCAAACTAGGATTTGGGACCCCTAATGGGGGTCACAAGCTTGGGTCACAAGTGTCTCAAAAGACAGAACTCTTCAGGCCCCAGCATTAATAGGAGAAGTCAGCATGGGGCCTTTGAAGCCAGCACACACTCACAGGCCTTGTGGTGGCCCTGCCCTTGCATGCGTTTCTGTGGTAATAAGAAGCCCTGCATGAGGAGAGATGAGAATCACTGCAGGGGCTGTGAGCTTGCACTAGCTCACAGGTCCAATGATGACTTTTTTTTCCTAATGCTGCTGCCACTTGCAGATCACAGTCAGGTTTGGGACCAGCTATGAGAGGAAGGGCGGACTGAGTGTGCACAGGAAGATTGCCACTGCTCCTCACTTCTCACCCATTACTGGACCTACACAAGAGAACAATATTGCCCCCTCATCAGCCTGCCCTCTCTTTTTACCACTTGTCATCCACTTTTGGCCCAGGGTCAAAAGGAAAATGTTGCCGCTGACCCTGACCAGGATGGGTGTTTATAAGTGGGACTGTTTGAAGGGAGTGAATAGATGCAGGAGGGGGTGTGAGAATTGGATCATATGGAGAGGGTTTGGCTGTGGAGAGTGAGGGAGTATGTAAGAGAGGAACAAGGTGTGAGAGGGGATCAATTGGGAGGGATATGAGAAGATTGGTGGAAATGAGGTGAAGCTGGAAGGTTAGAGACAGGGAACAGCCAAAAGGGTAAGAGGGAGCATATGATAGAGGATCAATTGGAGACTAGAGAAGTGAGAAGGAAGGGATGACTGAGGATCAATTGTGCAGTAAACTGGGAAAATATAACAAAGCAAACTGACAAACTAAAGGGTAATAAATTACCAGAATCAGATGGTAATGACCCCGATGTTGTGAAAGATCTAAAAAATAAAATTGCAAGCTTACTACTAATAATCTCTAACTTCTCATTCTAATTGGCTTTGGTACCTGAGGATTGAAGGGTATCTAATGTAACTCCAGAGGTGATCTGAGAACTACTGACTACTATGATCTAAAGCGAATACTGGGTAAAATTGTAACAGCTATTCTGAAAACCAAAATTACTGACCCTCTGGATAGACAGATTAATGGGGCAGAGCCAACATGGATTTAGTAAAGGAAAGTCTTCTTTTACAAATCTGTTAGATTTCTTTGAAGGGTTAGCAAACATTGACAAGGGTGAGCTGGTTGATATAGCCTATCTTGATTTTCAGAAGGCGTTTGACTAAGTCTCTTACGAGCCTTATCAGGCAATTTAAAAAGTGATGAGATAGGAGACAGTATCCTATTGTGGATTAGGAACTGGCTAAATGCTAGGAAAAAGAGTAAGACTGAATGGTCATTTTTTTAAATAAAGAAAGGTAAATAATGGAGTGTCCCAGGTACAGGAACCTTGTGAGACCATGGGATTGGACAGATGAAATTTGATGTGGACAAATGCATATAGTGAAGAGGAATCCAAACTATAGGTACATGATACTAGGTTCTATATTAGGTAAAGGATCTTGGTATCATTGCGAGCAATGCTTTACAGTCATTAGCTCAGTGCATATTTGTAATCAAAGAACGCAAGCAGAAGGTTAGGTATTAGGAAAGGAATGGAAAATTAAACAGAGGATATAATAATGCCTCTATACCAATCCTCTTGAGTATTGGGTGCAGTTCTGGCTGCCCCATCTCAAAAAAGACAGTGCAACTAGAAAAGGTATAGAGAAGGGCTACCAAATGATAAAAAGGATGGAATGGCTCCCCTATGAGGAAAGGTTAAACAGGTCAGGGCTCTTCAGCTGAGAGGAGATATGACAGAGATCTGTAAAATATTGGGTAGAACAGGTAAAGTGGCAACAGTTATTTACCCTTTCAGATAGTACTAGGACTAGATGACACTCCATGAAGCTAATAGGTAGCATATTTAAAGCAAATCAGAGAAGGTATATTTTTCACTCAGTGCACAAATTAAACTGTGGAATTGTTCCTGATGGAAAAGTCCTTAAACAATTATTAGTTATGAAGACTTGAGAGAGCCATTGCTTAATCCTGGGCACAAACAAAAAGAATTGGATCTATTCTTTGGGATTCTGCCTGGATTGACCACTGTGAGAGACAGTGGCCAATCCAGGCAGAATCCGGTGGGCTTGATCTTTGGTCTGACCCAGTATGGCATTTCTTTTTTCCTTATGTTATAAAAAAGGCTGGGTGAATCTTTATTTTTATACAACTACATTACTCTCAGCCTGCTTCCTTATCTGCCAAGAATGTTTCCAGATGAGTCGGTTCCTGAAAAATAAATCTATTCTTCTGATACACAATAAGGCATTTACAGGGGAAACGCAAAAAGTATGTAGCCCCTAAGGACAAAACTCTGGGGGTCATGTGAATTTTCAAGTTCTAAACACCGCCTCCCGGGTGCTCTCTCTGTCATTGCGATATAATTTGTACCCCGGAATAGCACTGTCCCATTGGTTATCCTCCTTCTACCCTGTCTCTGAGATGTCAATTAAGTCTATGTTATCATTCACTGCTATACATTCTAATTCTCCCATCTTACTTCTTAAACTTTTGGTATTAGCATACAAACATTTCAAAGTTTGTTTTTTGTTTGTACTTTCATTCTGCTTTTTAATTGCTAGGGATAAGTTGGAATTTTTTAGCTCAGGTGAGTTTTTAGTTTCAGGCACTTGGACTACTTTTCCTATAATTGGAACCTCACTGTCAGGATGCCCTAATTCTAATGCATCATTAGTATCCTTTGAAGATACCTCCTTCCGAACTATGCGCTGCTGAGTGACTGTTGGCTTTCCCCTTTGTTCTAGTTTAAAAGCTGCTCTATCTCCTTTTTAAAGGTTAGCGCCAGCAGTCTGTGTTATGGTTTTGAGATGTTTGAGTGGATTCTTGGGTACTGTGGTGATGGACACACCCATGGGGAGGAGCCTCGTGAGGAGCCGCAGTACTAAGCTAGACTCTGTACATGCAAACATAGAGAACTTGTATTTATTATACAGCTCGGTGGTCCTGCCCAGGAGGAGCAGCAGTGAGGTAACTTAGTAGAAGCAGTCCAGGGGTCCTTAGCAGAGGAGACCAGTCCCACACTCGAGTAAATGGTAGGCAGTGCAGGGTAGTAGAGGAATGTCCCGGATGCAGACTCTGAGCGCTGAAGCTGGAGGTGAGACAGACTGATAAGGTTATTTGCTCACTGAAGTAGATAGCTGTATTGATGAAGATCCTGGCAGGCAGAAGTAGATCAGTAAGGCACCAGAGTAGAAAAAGCAGGCCCTCGAGGAGCGAGTACCCAATATCCCAGATAGGTACCTGTAAGAGAGCATAAGGGCCCCCAAGGAGCGGGTACCCAGGTTAGTGATGAATCACCCCAAAGGGCAGAGAGAAGGCTGCCTGCGGCAGCTAGGAAGCAGCAGAGCAGCTTAGACTGGAGGCATTCCAATCCTTGCTAACTCAGTTTGTTAGCAAATGAAGGGCAGGCTAAATACCCGGATGTCGTGACGTCACGCAGAGGGGATGCCTCCGAGGTTCCCGCCATGACGTGGAGAAAGACGTGGGTGGCGTGCGAGTGTGCACCCTAGGAGGCTCTCAGGAAATCCATGGCGAACAGCGTCACAGTTGCCGTTCTGGACATGTCGGAGAGAGTGGCATGAAGACATGGCAGCAGCCATCTTCCCAAGGCTTGAGGAGAGAGAAGGAAGAAAGGTGAAGCACAAAGGTCGAAGCCGTCTGAGATCGACGGACGCAACAGTACGCCCCTTCAAAGGGCCCCCTCCAGACCCCCCTACCTGGTCTTGGTTTTCAAGGATGCGATTGATGAAATTGACAAAGCATCTCTTTGTCCATGATATTAGCCAATGATTCCCAAGAGTTTTCTTCTGGTCCGTATCCTTCCCATGACAGGAGGTATTTCCAAACTCTGCCTCTCTTTCTTACATCAAGGATGGCATCAACCTTGTACTCAATGTCTTCTTCTGCATCAACAGGAGTAAGTTCAGGTGTCTTGGTGGAAAACTCGCTAAGAACAAGCGGTTTCAGCAGCGAAACACGGAATGCATTATGAATCTTAATAGCTGGAGGAAGTTTCAGATTATAAGTGAGTGAGCCCAATCATCGGAGAATAGGAAAGGGTCTGACAAAGCGTGGAGCAAATCGAGCAGATGGAAGTTTGAGTCTCAGATGTTTGGTAGACAGCCAGACTTTATCACCAGGCTGGAATTCAGGAGCCTTGCTTCAGTGAGCATCTTTCTTTGCTCTTTGTCCTGCTTTTTGAAGCATTTCTTTAGTCTCTTTCCAGAGCTGCTGTATATCTTTGGCAGTAGAATGAGCTGCCGGGGACGACACAGAAAGTGGAAGTGGTAAAAGTGGTAATGGTTGTCGTCCGTAGACCACTTCAAAGGGTGTATATCCAGTAGATGATGCTGGATGCGAATTGATGGCGAATTCAGCCCAGGGCAACAGTTCAGCCCAGTCATTCTGTCGTGAACCGACATAGGCGCGGAGGAATTGTTTGAGAGTTCTATTCATTCTCTCAGTTTGGCCATTCGACTGAGGATGGTACGCAGAGGTGAAGTCAAGTGTGATGTCGAATTTCTTACCAAGGCTTTTCAGAACTTAGCTGTAAATTGAGCTCCTCTGTCAGAAACAATGTGTTTAGGCATGCCATGTAGGCGAAAGATGTGACTGATGAATAGCTTAGCAAGTTCCATAGCTGTAGGCAAGCCAGGGAGAGCCATGAAGTGAGCCATCTTCAAAAATCAATCCACTGTAGCTCAGATGGTATTGTTACCTTCAGAAAGTGGCAAGTCCACCACAAAGTCTGTTGCGATGTGGGTCCAGGGCTCATCCGGTGCTGGCAAGGGTTGAAGCAGGTCCCAAGGATGTCCGGGCGGAGGTTTCTGTCTGGCACAATTGGAACAAGAAGCTACATACGCAAGAGTGTCTTCCTTCATGGTGGGCCACCAATAGTACTTCTGTAGCTTAGCCAATGTTCTCCGTTGACCAGGGTATCCAGCCAGTTTTGAATCGTGAGCCCATGTTAGCAATTTCTTTCTTAGATTGCAGGGTACAATGGTCTTGCCCGGGGGCTGTGTAGCTGTGAAAATAACTCTCTTCAGGTCAATAATATGTTGGGGTTCATCAGGTATGTCCTTTGAGAGAAAAGAACCAGATAAATTGTCTGCTCAGACATTTTTATCACCAGGGCGATATTTCAGCACAAAGTCAAATCTGTTGAAGAACAGGGACCACCTCACCTGTCTATGGTTGAGGTGTTGAGTGTGATCAGTGTAAACAGTTTTTCTGATCAGTGTAAACAGTGTTCTAATGTTGTGCACAATCAAGCCAGGGGCACCATTCTTCAAATGACATTTTTACTGCCAACAGTTCTTTATCCCCAATGCCGTAGTTCTTCTCTGCTGGCGAGAAGCATCGGGAAAAGAAAGAACAGGGGTGCAAGATCTTAGCATCATTGGTCTGGCTTAGCACGGCCCCCATGCCTATGACAGAGGCATCGACTTCCACAATGAAGGGTCGTGTAGGGTCTGAATGGTGAAGACATGGTTTGCTTGAGAATGCATCTTTTAACTTCTGAAATGCTGTCACAGTCTCTGTAGACCAAGTGGCAACGTTGGCTCCCTTCTTAGTCATCGCTATTAATGGAACAGTCAATGAAGAGTAATTTTTGATGAAGGTCCTGTAGTAGTTGGTAAATCCCAAAAATCGTCTCAGAGCTTTTAGGCCAGTGGGTTGAGTCTATTTTTGAATACTCTCAAGCTTCTGAGGATCCTTTTGGAAATCTTTGTTTCAGACAATGTACCCTAAAAAGGGCACGGATTCCATGCAGAATTCGCATTAGGTCAACTTGGCATACAAGCGGTTCTCGCGAAGTCTCTGCAGAACTCTTTTGACATCTTTCTGATGGGTTTGCAGGTCCTGGGAAAATATCAAGATGTCATCTAAGTAGACAACAACACATTGGTAGAGTAGATCACGCAGAATATTGTTCAACATGTTTTGGAAGACAGCCGGGGCATTGCACAAACCGAAGGGCATCACCAGGTATTCAAAGTGTCTATCCCGGGTATTAAAAGCCGTCTTCCATTCATCGCCAGAGCGGATGCGAACTAAATTATACGCTCCCTTGAGGTCAAGCTTGGAGAATATCTTGTCTCCCTGTAACATGTCGAATAGCTCCGAGATGAGTGGTAAGGGATAGCGGTCCTTTATAGTGATCTCATTCAGACCTCCTAAGTCAATGCATGGACGTAATGTTCCGTCCTTCTTCCCCACGAAGAAAAAGCCTGCGCCTGCAGGAGACTTGGACGGTCTTATGAAGCCTTTCTGGAGATTCTCCTGGATGTATTTATTTATTTTTTATTTATTTATTTAAAAACTTTTCTATACCGTCGCTAAGTTATATACCATCGCAACGGTTTACAAATAGGCACATAGACTAAGGTAAGTAAATGTAGGATATCGTACATTCTAACAGGTGCCAATAAAGTTCGGTTACAATTTCATAAATAAAATCATTATTTGAGTACTCTGACATCGCTTTATTCTCTACCACAGAGAGGGGGTAGACCCTTCCTTTGGGTGGTTCCGTATTTGGCTTCAAATTAATTGTGCAGTCGTATGATCTGAGTGGAGGCAAGACATCAGCAGCTTCTTTTGAGAATACATCTTGGTAAGATGCATATTGAGGTGGCAACTCAGGCAACAATGGGGTAGTTGGCATACATGGTATTGGAATGATTTCCATCAAGCATTTGCCATGACAATCTTGACCTCAACGTGAAAGCTCCAAAGTGGCCCATTTGAATTGTGGCATATGTTTCTGAAGCCACGGTAGCCCAAGTACCAAAGGGTGCATAGCCTTCTCTAGCACAAAGAAGGAAATAGTCTCTGTTTGAAGAGCACTGGTACGTAAGCTCACTTGTTCTGTAAGCAGGGTTACGTCACCCGGTAAGGGCTCTCCATGAATAGAGGGCAAAAGTAATGGAGACATCATGGTAGTGGTGGGGATCCGCAAATGTCCACTAAACGTTTCAAAATTAAATTTTCCCCTGCCCCAGAGTCCACTAAGGCAAGGGTCTGGTATTCTAGAGGCCCGCAGATTAAGGATACTCCACACACATGATCTCAAAACTGTCATCCAAGCCACCTTATCATCTAAGCTGGATTACTGCAACTCCTTATACCTTGGCCTCCCCTACTCCACCATCAAACCTCTACAGATACTACAAAATGCAATGGCAAGGATAATCAGCAACGTACGCAAATCAGACCTCATAACCCCCATCCTCAAAGACCTACACTGGCTCCCTATCTCATCCCTCATCCTATTCAAAACACTCACTATCATACACAAATCTATCCACAAAAATAATTTCTCCTGGCTCAGCGAACCATTCCGATTCACACAATCTGCCTGCTGCACTAGAACAAACCTCAAATACACACTACAAGTCCCACCCCTCAAGAAGGCCCAACTCACAGCAACAAGGGACTGTGCTCTTTCAATTGCCGGCCCAACTCAATGGAATGCACTACCTTCCAACCTCCGCCTGGAGCCATGCCCATTGAAATTCAGGAAAATGCTAAAGAACTGGCTCTTCTACCAGGCATTTCCAGATTAACTTTGATAAGTACTGTTCCATCCACGCCCACCCCCTTTCCATCTTCAAATCACTCCTAGCAACACGCACCCTGTAATTCTGTAAATATGTGTTGTTGTCCGGAAGTGGATCCTTGGGCCTACCACCCGAGGGGTGGACAGGAGGCAGACTTCGGAGCTGGAGACGAGACTTCACCTGGAAACCCGAGCCTCCCCCGGAGGAGCCGTTGAAGACCGGGTCGCTAGGGCTTAGGTGGCTTCGCCCTGGAAGTCCAAGGTCCCCCCAGGAGGAGCCCGTAGGGACCCGGACCGCTGGGACTTAGGAGATAGGCGAGACAGCAGGGAAGACCAGGACCGGACCGGAGCCAAGGAACGCTGCTGGAGATGAAGTGGAGCAGGAACAAGGCAGGCGGCTGAAGACGGAGTCGGAGAACGTACCAGGATCAGGGCAGGCAGCTGAAGACGGAGTCGAAGAAACGTACCAGGATCAAGCAGGAACTGGAACAGGTCAGGAACAGGCAGGAATGCAGGACAGGAATCAGCAGGCAACTAGCACTAAGCGACCACGTTGCAAGGCACAGAAGGAAGTCAGATGCCGAGTTAAATCCCCCTCGGCGTCTGACGTCATCCAGGGGGCGGAGCTGGGCTTTCGCGCCGAAGGCCCTTCAAAAGGGCCTTCCCTGCATGCGCACGTGAGCCCTAAGGGCGGGGCCTCCTCCTCCGGCGGCGTCTCCCTCGTGGGAGCGCTGCCAACTAGGCCGCAGCTGCCGCGATCGTGTCGCTCCCGCGGGCCCGGACCAGGTAGGGGGTTCGGTCGCGCTCCTCGCGACCGAAACCACTACAGTACCCCCCCTTTTACGCCCCTTCCGCAGGGGCCCAGGTCTTCCGGGGTTATCGTGATGGAATTGAGTCAACAGGGACTTGTCCAGTATGTTTCGGGCAGGTTCCCAAGTGTCCTCCTCGGAGCCGCAGCCCTCCCAGGCCAATAGATACTCCCATCGGCGGTTGTGGAAGCGTACGTCCCGAACTTCCTGTACTTGGTAAACAGGATCTTCGTTCGGGGAAGTGGAGATCGCATCCGGCGTGAGCCGATGGAAACGAGAGAATACCACTGGTTTCAACAACGAAACATGAAATACGTTGTGGATGAGCAGGGAGGATGGCAGACGAAGTCTATAGGACACCAAGCCAACTCGTTCTGCCACCTGGAAAGGACCGCAGTATCTGGATGCCAACTTACGAGATTGTCCAGCTAAGTGGAGATTCTTGGTACTTAACCACACTTTAGTACCGGGTAGAAACGTTGGAGCAGTGCGTCGGCGGCAGTTTGCACAACTTTGTGCCTTCTTTGCTGCAGTGGTGAGACGTCGCTGGAGGACTCTCCAGAGATTGTGAAGTTGAGTAGCCGCTGTCTGGGCCGCCGGTGAAGTGACGTCGATAGGTACTGGAACAGGTGCCCTGAGGTGACGTCCGAAGACCGTTTGAAAGGGAGATTGCCCAGTAACCGAGTGAGTGTGGTTATTATAGGCGAACTCAGCCCAGGGAAGAAGGGAGACCCAGTTGTCCTTCTTCTGCGAGATGAAGCTACGGAGAAACGTTTTGAGGGAGCGGTTCATCTGCTCAGTTTGCCCGTTTGTCTGTGGGTGGAAAGCGGTAGACAAGTTCAGTTGTACCCCAAACGTTTTGCAGAGGGCACGCCAATACCGGGCTGTAAATTGGGATCCTCGATCGGAGACAATGCTCTGTGGAAGGCCATGGGCCCGGAAGATATGTTGCGTGAAAAGAAGTGCTAACTCCGGTGCGGACGGAAGCTTGGGTAGTGGTACCAGGTGTACCATTTTAGAAAACCGGTCCACGGTGACCCAGATTACTGTGTTACCCTCGGAAGGAGGCAAGTCTACCACAAAGTCTGTGGCGATGTGAGTCCACGGTTCTGTAGGTATTGGTAGAGGATGTAGAAGACCCCAGGGTCGGCCACCGAGAGGCTTCTGTCGGGCACATACTGGGCAAGAGTCTACGTAGAGTCGCACGTCCTGCCGGACTCGGGGCCACCAATAATGGCGGTTCAATAGGTCGAGCGTCCTCCCTCTGCCGGCGTGGCCTCCAATGAGGGAATCGTGGGCCCACTGCAAGACCTTCTTCCAGTCTTTGTGCGGGACAACTATTCTGCCTTGTGTAGAGATCGAGGTGCTGGCTAATTCGATTTTTGCTGGATCTATGACATGTTGGAGGGGTTCCTCCCTCTCCTCCATGATGGCATTTCGAGAGAGCGCATCCGCTCGAACATTCTTAGATGCAGGACGATACTTGAGAGTAAAATCGAAGCGACTAAAAAATAATGACCAGCGTGCTTGCCTTGGGTTGAGTCGTTGGGCTTGGCTGAGGAACTCCAGGTTTTTATGGTCGGTATAGATCGTGATGGGGTGAGCGGCTCCCTCCAGCCACTGTCTCCATTCTTCCAGTGCCAACTTAATGGCAAGCAGCTCCTTGTCTCCTATACCGTAATTACCCTCGGCTGGCTTAAACTTCCTGGAGAAGTAGGAGCAAGGCAGCAAATGCCCGGAGTTGGAGCTTTGAGACAGAACAGCCCCCATGGCTATATTGGAGGCGTCAACCTCCACGAAGAAGGGTCTTGACAGATCTGGATGGCGTAGACAAGTGTCCAAAAGGAAGGCCTCCTTTAAATCCTTGAAGGCCTTACGTGCTTCGGCTGACCAGGTGCGCGTGTCGGCCCCCTTTTTCGTCAAGGCGGTCAGAGGTGAGACCAGTCGGGAGTACTGCGGTATAAAGTGCCTGTAGAAGTTGGCAAATCCTAAAAATCGCTGCAAGGCCTTTAGGCCTACTGGCTGGGGCCAATCCTTAATGGCGGACACCTTACTTGGATCCATGAGGAATCCCGTAGCCGAAACGATGTACCCAAGAAAAGGCAGCGACTCTTGTTCGAAGAGACACTTTTCCAATTTAGCGTATAGGTGGTGATTACGAAGGATTTGGAGCACTTGCCGAACCTGTTGCCTATGGGTGGTCAAGTTCTGTGAATAGATGAGGACATCGTCTAGGTAGACTATTACACAAGAATTCAGCAGTTCGCGGAGGACCTCATTCATGAGGTGCTGGAACACCGCGGGAGCGTTACACAATCCGAAGGGCATAACCAAGTACTCGTAGTGCCCGTCCCGGGTGTTGAACGCTGTCTTCCACTCGTCCCCGGGACGGATATGCACCAAATTGTACGCCCCCCTTAAGTCCAACTTGGTAAACACTCTGGCTCCCTGGAGTTTATCCAATAATTCTGGAATTAGCGGAAGTGGGTAGCGGTTCTTC
Source organism: Rhinatrema bivittatum (assembly GCF_901001135.1). Taxonomy (NCBI): domain Eukaryota; kingdom Metazoa; phylum Chordata; class Amphibia; order Gymnophiona; family Rhinatrematidae; genus Rhinatrema; species Rhinatrema bivittatum. The sequence continues at coordinate 226,213,647 of NC_042617.1, read as the reverse complement.
TTGGTAATGGCATTTAACCCCCGATAGTCTATGCATGGTCTCAAGGACCCGTCCTTCTTCACCACAAAGAAGAATCCCGCCCCCGTGGGCGACGTTGATGGTCGGATAAACCCCTTGGCGAGGTTCTCAGCAATGTATTCAGACATTGCTTTGGTCTCAGGTTGTGATAGTGGATACACCCGGCCTCGAGGCGGAGTTGCCCCAGGCACCAGTTCGATGGTGCAATCAAAGGGGCGATGTTGAGGCAAAAGTTCTGCTTTTTCCTTAGAAAATACATCCGTGTAGTCCGCGTAATGACTGGGAAGTGAGAAGCCGGTGTGAGCCAAGGGGATGTGCTGGACCGGAAGAGACTTGATGCAAGATTGGAAGCAGTGAGGACTCCATTGGGTAATTTGTAAGTCGCTCCATTGGATCACTGGAGAGTGCTGCTGGAGCCAGGGTAGACCAAGGACCACTGGATGAACTGACTTCTCCAGAACTAGGAACGAGATCTCCTCAAAATGTAGGATCCCGGTCTGCATGGTCAGTGGTGCGGTCTCGGTAGAAATGTGGCCCGGCAGGCAGGTACCTTGTATGGACGTAATCCGTAACGGGGGTTCCCGGGATTGTGTGGCAAGGCGGAGCTGCTGTACAAGTTTGGCAGTGATGAAGTTCCCTCCTGCCCCAGAGTCAATGAGAGCCTGTGTGTTGAAAGACCCTCCAGGGTATCTGAGGGTTATAGAAACGGTACATTGAGGAGCAGCATTCAAACAACCTAGGAGGCACTCCTCCCTTACTCCTAGGCACGGGAGTTTTCCGCTCGCTCTTTGCATTGAGCGAGGAAGTGACCTTTGCCCCCGCAGTACAGGCACAATCCCATACTACGGCGACACCGCCTCTCTTCAGGTGTCAAGGACGCTCTTCCCAGCTGCATGGGCTCCTCGGGTGTGGCTTCCGTGGACACGCTAGCTCCCCGTGGGCCCGATGCGAACGAGCGAGGAGAGGTTGGAGCCAGCGGAACCAAACGGCGTGGGGGGCGCCCCTCTTTGGCCCTCTGCTGAAGGCGGCGATCGATGCGGCCAGCCACTTCGATGAGAGCATTGAGATCCTCCGGCAGGTCTCGAGCCGCCAGTTCGTCCTTTAGCCTTGCAGCAAGGCCTTCTAAGAAGATTCCGTGGAGGGCATCGTCCCGCCATCCGACCTCCAGTGCGAGAGTACGGAACTCCAAAGCATAATCGGCCAGGGGCCGAGTTCCCTGCCTGAATTGGAGCAATTCGGAAGTCGCATAGGTTTGGCGGGCTGGTTCATCAAAGGCTGCCTTGAAATCAGCTACGAAAACATTCAAGTCGTTCAGACCCGGGTCGTTCTTCTCCCACATAGGAGATGCCCAGTTCAAGGCCCGACCGTCCAGCAGGGAGAAGATGTAGGCCACCTTGACGGCGTCTGAGGGGAACTGATTAGGCAGGAGGGCGAACCTTACAAAGCGTTGATTCAGGAAGCCTCTACAGGCCTTGGAATCCCCCGCGTACCGTGCTGGAGCAGGAAGTTGCGTAGGGGTGTGAAGAGTCACAACTGGAGCCGGAACCGGGTCCGGTACTGGTACTGGCGGACCAGCATCCATCTGAGCAGCCAGTCGCTCCACGGTGGCAGCCAGATTGTCCAAGACCTGTTGCTGCTGCACTAGCCGTTGAGCCAGTCCGGGAATGGCTTGAAGGCCGGCGAGGTCTGCCGGATCCATGGCCTTGCAAACTGTTGTCGTCCGGAAGTGGATCCTTGGGCCGACCACCCGAGGGGTGGACGGGAGACAGACTTCGGAGCTGGAGACGAGACTTCACCTGGAAACCCGAGCCTCCCCCGGAGGAGCCGTTGAAGACCGGGTCGCTAGGGCTTAGGTGGCTTCGCCCTGGAAGTCCAAGGTCCCCCCAGGAGGAGCCCGTAGGGACCCGGACCGCTGGGACCTAGGAGATAGGCGAGACAGCAGGGAAGTCCAGGACCGGACCGGAGCCAAGGAACGCTGCTGGAGATGAAGTGGAGCAGGAACAAGGCAGGCGGCTGAAGACGGAGTCGGAGAACGTACCAGGATCAGGGCAGGCAGCTGAAGACGGAGTCGAAGAAACGTACCAGGATCAGGGCAGGCAGCTGAAGATGGAGTCGAAGAAACGTACCAGGATCAAGCAGGAACTGGAACAGGTCAGGAACAGGCAGGAATGCAGGACAGGAATCAGCAGGCAACTAGCACTAAGCGACCACATTGCAAGGCACAGAAGGAAGTCAGACGCCGAGTTAAATCCTCCTCGGCGTCTGACGTCATCCAGGGGGCGGAGCTGGCTTTCGCGCCGAAGGCCCTTCAAAAGGGCCTTCCCTGCGCGCGTGCGAGCCCTAAGGGCGGGGCCTCCTCCTCCGGCGGCGTCTCCCTCATGGGAGCGCTGCCGATTAGGCCGCAGCTGCCACGATCGTGTCGCTCCCGCGGGCCCGGACCAGGTAGGGGGGTTCGGTCGTGCTCCTCGCGACCAAAACCACAACAAATATGTTTCCCTTTCTATCTTATTCACACCTTCTTAGTTCCATTTTTCAGGCTCCCCGTTAGAGCCTCCTACCTCTTGTTTTTCGGTTGTCCACCCCCTTCCCCCCCCCCCCCCCCCCGCTCCTGTTCATTGTAATTTCCACCTGCTGTTAAGATATAAACCGATATGATGTGTATTCTAATGTCAGTAAAAAAAAAAGCTGTTAAATAAATAAATAAAATAAAAAGATACTGGAAGAGAGAGTGGAGGAGAGGGTGCAGTTAGACCTAAGAAGAGTCCTCCCACAGGACTTAGGTCTGCCAGTTTCACGGACATATAGGGCATGTTTGATCAGCATGACCAGCTTGTCCACAATACATGCATAGTCCCAACCTCCTTCGAGTTCGTCTCTCTTTAGAAGTCAAATGACTGCGGCCCAATTGCATTGGTTCTTCTTCGCCAGCCACAGGACCTGGGGGTGTAGGCCCGGGTACCGACTTGACTCGAGGCTCTCCCTGGAGTGGTCTTCTGGGACTCTTGACCTCTTGAACCTTGTCACGAAGTCAGCGATCAATCTTTCCTGCCAACTTCATCAGTTTTGCTAAGGTCTCAGTCATCTCACGAGCCACCAGCTCATCTTTCAATCGGGAGTTCAGGCCTTCAAAGAGGAGGGTCTTCAGGCACCTAGGGTCCTAATGTAATTCAGAAGTCAACGTCTTGAATTCAATGGCGAAGTCTGGTAAAGGTTTATTACCTTGTTTTAGATGAACCAAAGTTGATCCTGCTGTTGAGTACTGGGCAGGATCATCGAATACTGAACCGAACAGTTCAAGAAACCCAGCAAGATCATTCAGGATAGGGTCATTGTGCTCCCACAGCAGCGAGGCCCAAGCCAGCACTCTTCCGTCCAGATATGAAAGGATATAGGTGGTCTTGGCATACGCTGTAGGAAAATGGTTAGGTTGCAGGGAAAAGTGTATGCAACATTGGTTGATAAATCCTCTACATTTCCACACTTCACCCGCGAAGCGTGTTGGAGCAGATAGAGGCACAGTAGTCTTGACCATCACTTCTTGCGGTTAGGGATGTGAATCGTTTTTTGGCGATTTAAAATATCGTCCGATATATTTTAAATCGTCAAAAAATCGTTAGGGCCACGATACAATACCAATTCCCCAGATTTATCGTTAAAAAATCGTAAATCGGGGGAAGGGGGAGGGCAGGAAAACCGGCACACTAAAATCGGGAGCGATTTCTTGCCGCGAATCGTTTTCGTACGGAAAATGGCGCCGGCAGGAGATCGACTGCAGGAGGTCGTTCAGCGGGGGTTCCGGACCGCCGCTGAACGACGTCCTGCACTCGACCTCCTGCACTCGACCTCCTGCACTCGATCTCCTGCCGGCGCCATTTTCCGTACGAAAACGATTCGCGGCAAGAAATCGCTCCCAGAACCCCGCTGGACTCCCAGGAAACTTTTGGCCAGCTTGGGGGGGCCTCCTGACCCCCACAAGACTTGCCAAAAGTCCAGCGGGGGTCCGGAACGACCTCCTCCGTCGAATCATTTTTGTCTATGGCCGCCGCAAAATGGCGGCGGCCATTTTGAAAAATGGCGCCAGCTGAAGACAACACGATTCTATTGAGGGGGCCGTTCCGGACTGCCACCGTTCTGGATCACCGCCGGATCCCCAGGTAATTTAAAGCATTTGGGGGGGGTTCGGGAGGGTGGGGGATTTAATTTAAAGGGTCGGGGTGGGTTTTAGGGGGGTTTAGTGTGCCGGCTCACGATTTTAACGATTTTTCACGATAGTTTACACACCCAAACGGCAACAATACGATTCCCTCCCCCTCCCAGCCGAAATCGATCGTTAAGACGATCGAGGACACGATTCACATCTCTACTTGCGGTAGTCGGTGTATTCATCTGTGCGTGTAACTGGTTAAAGGTAACAATCAAGTTGTCCAACGAATTCTGTTGTTCGGAGATTTGCTGGGCCAGGCCCAGAATGGCCTGCAAAGTGGTGAGCTGAGCCGAATCCATGGAGTTAGCATTCTGTTATGGTTTTGAGGTGTTGGAGTGGATTCTTGGGTACTGCGGTGATGGACATGCCCACGGGGAGGAGCCCTGTAAGGAGCCACAGTACTAGGCTAGACTCTATACATGCAAACACAGAGAATTTGTATTTATTATACAGCTCGGTGGTCCTGCCCAGGAGGGGCAGCAGTGAGGTAACTTAGTAGAAGCAGTCCAGGGGTCCTTAGCAGAGGAGACCAGTCCCACACTCGAGTAGATGGTAGGCAGCGCAGGGTAGTAGAGGAAAGTCCCGGATGCAGACTCTGAGCGCTGAAGCTGGAGGTGAGACAGACTGATAAGGTTAGTTGCTCACTGAAGTAGATACCTGTATTGATGAAGATCCTGGCAGGCAGAAGTAGATCAGTAAGGCACCAGAGTAGGAAAAGCAGGCCCTTGAGGAGCAAGTACCCGATATCCCAGATAGGTACCTGTAAGAGAACATAAGGGCCCCCGAGGAGCGGGTACCCAGGTTAGCGATGAGTTACTCCGAAGGGCAGAGAGAAGGCTTCCTGCAGCAGTTTGTTAGCAAATGAAGGGCAGGCTAAATACCCGGATGTCGTGACGGCACTCAGAGGGGACACCCCTGAGGTTCCCGCCAAGACGTGGATAAAGATTTGGGCGGTGTGCGTGCACGCACCCTAGGAGGCCCTCAGGAAATCCATGGTGAACACCGTCGCCGTTGCCGTTCTGGGGGCGCTGGAGAGAGCAGCACGAAGACACAGCAGCAGCCATCTTCCCAAGGCTTGAGGAGAGAGAAGGAAGAAAGGTGAGGCACAGAGGACGAAGCCTCACCTCTGTGGGGAAGGTGGAGTCCATCCCTTCGGAAGAGACTCCACCTTCCCCAAAAGGTTCCCCAGTTCCTTACAAAAATGAATCCCTCTTCCTTGCACCATCGTCTCATCCATGCATTGGGACTCCAGAACTCTGCCTGCTTCTGGGGACCTGCGCATGGAAAAGGGAGCATTTCAGAGAATGTTACCCTGGAGGTTCTGGATTTAAGCTTTCTACCTAAGAGCCTAAGGGGGTCATTTTCTATCCCTATTGCACTCGAAAAGTCCCTTTTCACGTGCGATAGCTAGATAGGGGCAGAGTCGGGGCGGAGTCAGCATCGAAAGAGGAGGAGTCAGGGCATCATCGGGGCAGATGCAGCAGAAACTTTGCTGGCGGCGAAAAGGTAAGACCCCTTATCGCTGCCAGTAGCGCGCCCAAAAGTGCCACCTTTCACGGTGGCGCTATTGGGTGCAAAAGCCGGCAGCGATTACACCATGGTGGTGTGATCGCTGCCAGCTTTCGCAGGCCCGCCCCTGGATTCAAAGAGCTCTGCGATATTAGAAAATCCAGACCTAAATTTGGCTTCTAGAACCTCCCTCTCACATTTTCCTATGTCGTTGGTGCCCACATGTACCACGACAGCCGGCTCATCACCAGCACTGTCTAGAATCCTATCTAGGTGACGCGTGAGGTCCGCCACCTTCGCACCAGGTAGGCATGTTACCAGGCGATCCTCACGCCCAGCAGCCCCCCAGCTATCTACATGCCTAATAATTGAATCACCAACTATGACAGCCAACCTAACCCTTCCCTCCTGGGTGGTAGGCCTTGGAGACACATCCTTGGTGCAAAAGGACAATGCACCACCTGGAAAGCAGGTCCTTGCTAGAGGATCCTTTCCTACTGCATCAGGTTGATGATCTCCAATCATGAGACCTTCTTCCTCCAAGGCAGCACCAGGGCTGCCAGTCTGAAGTCCATAATCTAAAAGGCACTGAGTGGAAGAACTATCTAGATAACTTTATCTGGATAACTTCACAGGGATATAAGGTGTACCATTGAAGATTTTTAGATAAAGTTATATGGATAAAGTTTTCTGGTTAACTTTAGGAAAGAAATTTTTCCAACCAGACTTACCAGGGTAATTTTGTCCAGCCAGCACTACATATCAGCATTGACTGACTAAAGATTAACAATGCCCTGCAAATGCCCCCAGTGCTGCTGCTTTTAGCTGGGTAAATTTTTTGCAAGCAATCTTTTGCTTGAAAATAATTTAGCCAGGGAGCAGAGGAACAATTTCAAACCTCAGAGTTTGTTCAGCTAACTCTAGTTAGCTGGAAAAACCCTTGGAATATTGACCTCTGTCTTATTATGTCTATTTTTTCTTGAAAAGCCAACTTCTGTAAATATAATGAGAATGGCCATAGTATACTCTATTTTCTTTCCTCTCTAGTCCTATGTGACCTGCGTCCTGGGGATACAGTTTGTGGGCTATGTAATGATCTGCTTTGCAGCGACCGATGCAGTCTGTTCTGTGCTGTTTGGAAAACTGTCCCAGTATACTGGCAGAATTGCCCTGTTTGCACTAGGTAAGAAAACACCTTTCTTTTAATTAATATTGGTTGGAAAGGTATGTTTCTTGAATAAGTTTATGTAAGTGATTTCAAGTTATAAAAATCTTATAGCTAGTCTGACTGCCTCTGCACTCTCCCTGAGTTGCTCCCACCCTATCTATCTCACTTTTCCTCACATATGCAGATCATTCACGAGTAGATACTAGATAATATAAGTAAGTCATGGAAAACCTTTGGCTATAATTTCAATTGTCTTTTTATGCTGACATATGAGAGATAAACATGGAGGATGGACTCTTCTTGGCTTTTGGACCTGTACAATATGGAGAGGTTAATGCCTGGGGACATGGTGATGTTGACAAAATAGGAGGAGCTTCCAGCAAAAAAAAAAAAAATCAATTTACAAAGAATAATCAATACAAATTATGACAAAGTAAGAGTAAATTAGGAATAAAACAAACTCTTGAAAAGCAGTATCATACTTCTGCACATAGTTATCATTGTAGGCCTCCCTTCACAGACTTTATCCCTTATTGAGATCATCACTATAATTGTGACTGAAGGATGTGCTGATAGTGGCCTGCTATGTGAAACAAGGCTGCAACTGCCCTTTTAGACTGGACCTAGTCACCCTTTGTGTACTTGGATTTCTGCGAGACTAACCCAGCTGCAAATGATTTGTGGCAACATTGAGTCACAGAACACTCTCAGCTTCAACTCCATGACAGACATAAGCACCTTTAGTAGCAGAACTTGAAGAGGGAGGGCTCTCAGAACTAATAATGTTTTTTAATAAGATTTAACAATAATCATTCTCTGAATCTGGGTCAAGAATACTTGCCCCACTTACATTCTTTAATCTACAGACTTGCGACATAGTAGATTCCTCCTTAGCAGTTCATTATTTTTAATTTTCATGTATAGAGGGAATGGGTTGGTGAATATTCCCATGTGGCCAGCCAAAAAGGTTGAGTAGTGGCTGTAGGGCTGCTTTTATGCCTATATTGGCAGAGAACACCTCACTCTCTGGCTTCATAGAGGAAGGGTGCCTGGTAGAAGCCTTATTTCCTCTCTCCCCCACCAGGCCTGAAATTGGCATCTTAGGTGGCATGGAGGAGGAGCAGACAGAGACAAACTGCATGATGGTAATGCAGCTCTCTTCTTCAGCCCTAGGTGCTTTTCAAAATCATGACTATCCTTATGAAAACAAATTGAAGAAATGTACATTTCTAGCGTAACACAAAGTGTTTAATTTGTTGAAATAAGGACAACTGAAAGCTGCTAGTGAGCGAGTGCCATGTTGTATTGTATTACCCATCAAGCAACACACAAGATTAAAGTAATAGCAGACACAGGAAGTAGAAAAGAGTGAAATATAATAATCAGTTACTTATACATTAACATCTGTAACATCTCCCTTTTCTTTGTTCAGTATTTGCACAACTTTCTATTGTAAAATATCCTACATTTAAAAAATTCCCTATATTCCATACTTAGGAACTTTTGATTTCCTGTACCTTGAGATTGCCATGGATCAGTAAGGGTGGGGGATGGGGCGCACAAACTTTCTCCTCTCTCATACACACATACTTTCCCTCTCTCCCTGTGGTCCATGGACCCCTAATGATTCACCACACCATAACAGGATGTCCGGGTGAGGTGAATTATTGTAAAAGGACAAAGGTGAGCAGTGTGAGGAGAAAAGAAAGCCCATGGCATGAAAGAGGAAGTCTGATAGGCTGCTGCGAGCCCCACCCCTTGGTGGCTATGAAAGGAGGCCTGACAGGATACCAGTGTACCCCATCCTGCTGGTAGCTGCGAAAGAGAAGGCCCAACAGGCTGCTGGCACATCCCATCCTGCTAGCAGCTGAAGAGTAAAGGAGGCCACAAGACTGCCAGTGCACCCCATCCAGGTGACAGCCAAAGACTAAAGGAGGCAATGAGCTTCCATCAAATCCCAACCCGCTGGCAGTTTGAGTGAAGAAGAAGCCATAGGACTCCCCCTACTCCTGCAGACTCCAGGAAAAAGAAAAGGAGAGGCCTGAGTGAGAGAGAGGGAGTTTGAGCATGTATGTGTGTCTGTGTATGTGAGATCCTGTTTAAATGTAAGAGAGATGGAGTTTGTGTATGTGTGTGTGTGTGTGTGTGTGTGAGAGAGAGAGAGAAAGAGAGCATGTGTGTATGAGAAAGAGGGAGCTTGTGTGTGTGTGCAAGCATGAGTGTATAAGAAAGAGGGAGTGTGTATGGGAGAGAGAGACCATGTCTATGTGAATGAGAGACATGGAGCATATGTGTGTGTGAGCATGTATGTATGAGAGAATGTTGTCGTGTTTGTGTGTATGAGAGCATGTATATATGAGAGAAAGAGAACATGTATATGAGAATGTTTGTATGAGAAAGAGGGTGTGTGTGTGTGTGTGTGTGAGAATATGTGTATAAGAGAAGGAGCATGTGTGTGAGCGTGTGTATATGAGAGAGGGAGTGTATGTGTGTATATCAGAGAGAGAGGATTAAAGTGTGTGTGTGTGTATGAGAGAGAAGAAAGTTTGTGTGCCCCATCCCCCACCCCTACTAATCCATAGCAATCTCAAGGTACAGGAAATCAAACATTCCTAGGTATGGAGCATGGGGAATTCTTTAAATCCACATTAGTTTTAATTGTTGGCTTGCATTTGATGTGTCTGATGTTTTGAAATATTTTATTGTTTGGGAAATTAAAAAATAATTTATGAGTTTTTAATTGTTGTATGTTCTAAGAATATTTCAAACAACTGTCATATATGTCTATATGTCAGTTGTTTTGAAATATTCTTTTTACTAATATGGTTTTACTATTATTGATAGTTTATATTTCTTGATTGTATTGTTTGATGTTTATGAGGACTGGTGAAGTTTGTTTTTCCATTGTTGCACTGCATACAGAGTCTGGCTTCTTGCAATTCACAGATGGTGTTATTTTTTTTTTTTTTTGGATTTTTACTATTTGTATATTTTATGACTATTTTATTGGGGGGTTTTTATGTATCTTACTGTTTTAGAATGTAATTTATTGTTTTAGAATGTAAACCGGTATGATTTTTCTTTTAATACTGGCGTATAAATTGAAATAAATAAAAAATAAATAAATAAATAAAATAGAGATGACACTGACATGCATTCCCAGCACCTTGTGATAATTATGCAAAATGTTTGTAATGATGCCTCTTGCTTTATGAGCAGGGGTGTCCTATCTCTGCATGTATGGAATTTGATAACAGGCAAGTGTGGAGAGCGTCATTGAACCCCTGCTAAGATCAAACTAAAAGGGTGGTTTCCCTGTCACAGATGACTTTTAAAAAAAATAATTAAAAAAATAAGGTGAATGTGTGTGTTGGGGGGGGGGGAGTTAGGAGGGGGAGTTAGGAGGGAAATATGTGCACCAAACCTCTCTCCATCTCTCCCTTTAAGTGATGTGGGCCTGTCTCACCAATCTCTTAATCCTTCCCTCTCCCTCACCAATCTCTTAATCTCTGTTTCTGCTCCACTGTCCATCCCAACCAGTCCCCCCTCTCTCTCCACCAGCTTAGCCATGCCAGTCGCTCTCTCTCTCTCTCTCTCCCTCCAGCAGTTCATCCCCACCAAATCTCTCTTTCCTACTAGGCCCACACTGTCAGCTGGCAGACACACCCTTATTTATTTATTTATTTATTTGTAGGCTGGGACTGAACAGGAGCTTCACCAGAACCAGCCCCATTCCCTGCAGGTTGAGCCCTTGGGTTCCAGGGGCCAGAAGGACTTAGATAAGTGGTTAGAGAGAGTTCAGGTGCGGGCTGTGCTCAGGGATGGCAGTGAGCAGAGAATATACGGGTCCAAACCAAAGGTCAGGGTAGGCAGCAGACAGAGTGGTCTGAGTCCATAGCAGAGGTCAGTACCAGGTAACAGGCCAAGTCAGATGGAACAAGTAAGGGAAAGTTATTGAAGGACCAGGCAGGATGAGAAAGGCAAGGCATGGCTATGGGGTCTAGGAGAAGACAGGCTTACAGTACAATTCAAGACAAGACAGACAACAAGGCAGGCAAGGAACAGCAAGACAAGGCATGGGAAAGGAAAAAGGCCCTTCAGGTAAAGCATGGCAGGGGACCTGTTGCTGAGGTGCTGCCTGGAAGTATGGCCAGGGTTTAAATCCCCCACTTGCACTGACATCATCTTGTTGGCTCTGCTCCGGTTTCCTGCCATGGGTACCTTATCTTCTGGCACATGTTGTATGCATGTGCCTAAGGGAGACTGAGAAGGAGGCAAGATGGTGGTGCCCATGCCACGATGTAGGCAGCCTGGCATTGGAGCGGTCTGGTGAAGCATTGTGGAGACTGTGGCCGGTCATGTGGCCATTCTGCGACCAGCCAAATGTTACAACAGTGTGAAGGAAGGTTGTGCAGAAAGGATCCTTCTCTTTTCTTTTTCCCTTGTGCCCCTGGGTGCAAGTCAAAGGATCTGTCCTGCCCAAGAGTTATATTTATTATTACATTAATAACTTGTCTATATATGGCATATAATTGCAGTAAAAAATGAAAGAGAAACATGTGGGTGTACGAAAAAATTTTGCAGGTTGAAAAGGGGTCCATGCTCCCAAAAAGGTTGTGAATCCCTGTCCTACAGATTAAGAGGTCAATTAATAGAGGATTAATTTACAAAATATATCAGGTTCTTGTGTGTGAAGAAACTGATCAAATAGTGATTTATAAGGATCTTTGGATAAATGATTTGGGAAGGGAGGTCAATGAGTAGGAATAGGAACACATAGTATGGAGAATCAGCCGGGGGAACTCTGGATATATGCTTGCTAAGGAGAATAGCTACCATTTTTTTTTACTGTTGGTACTTAACTCCAGTTTCATTGAATGAACATGAGTAGCTCAGATAAATGCTGGAGAAATGGGAACCTTTTTTCAACTATGGTGGATTTGCCCCATGATCTCGGTATTCTGGAAGGAAATTCTATCATTTGATCCAGGAATAATTCTATTACATCTTCCATTATCTGGTATTACTTTTTCTTGTCGGGGGGGGGGGGGGAGGGGGGCATCCCTTTAGTGACACATTGGATGGTTGCAGTGAGAGGCACAATAGCTAGATTTTAGAAGTTACCAGTTAAACCTTCTCTTGAAGAGTGGATTCAGACATGTTGGTCTGTTTTTTCTATGGAATTAATAACATGTTTTGTGTGTGACAAATACTACAATGTGCCTAGAATTTGGGATCCATTTCTGAAATTTTCTGGAAAAGAAGTGGGCTTTGTAATGTAGTTTTTACTTTTGTTTCCTTTTTCTGGGCGAAGAGGGATTTGTGAGTTTAATTTTCCTCATGTGAAAGCAAAATATATTTTGTATATTCTGCCTTTCCTTGGTTTATGATCTATTTTCTATTTTGGGTAGTATGTTTTTGGTCCTGTTCCACCCTTTCTTGTATTGGTATTTTATTATTACAATAAATCCTATTTGAAACTGAAAAAAAGAGGTCAATATTCAAAGCCATTTAGATGGATTTATTTATATTTTTTCTTTACAAAATTGTTATGCTGCGCTATTCCATGTTCTAGGCAGCTAACACGTAAACATTCATATTAAAATCACATTAAATACAAAAAGTTATCCATCTTAATCCAAGTTATCTATCTTACTCCAAGTTAGCCATCTAAGGGCCTCATTTTCTAAAGTATCGCAGGCCTGCGATACTTTAGGAAATGAGGGGCGGGCGGACGAAACGGGGGGCGGGCCTGCACTAGCCGGCAGCGATCGCACTGTCGCGGTGCGATCACTGCCGGTTTCACACCCAATAGCGCCACCATAGGAGGTGTAGCTATTGGGAGCGAAATAGGACGCGAAAAGGTCCTTACCTTTCCGTCGTCCACGGCGGCTTCACGGAGTCGGCACCAGTGACACCCCAATTCCTCCTCTTCCGGAGCCGACCCCGCCCCCATTTTGGTATCGCACGTGAAAAGGGACATTTCGTGTGCGAAACGTCCCTTACCGCATGCGATTCGTGTAGAAAATAAGGCCCTAATTCCAAGTTAGCCATTTAAGGGTTCTATATTCAGATGCCGGATATCCGTATAAGTAGGACTTATCTGGCTATCTAGTGGCTGCTGAATATCCGGTTATTTTCGGCAGACGCTAGATAGCCAGATAAGTCACACAGATACTTTCACACACACACACACACCCCTATATACAACAAATGCTCTTTCTCACTCATACAACATATACACTCTCACCTACACAATCTCTCTTTACCTCATTCCTACATGCTTGTCATCAGGCTTTCTCTCCTTTTTTTTTTTCTATAGGTGGGATAAGCTTACCAGGCAGCTAGACCTATCATTTTCTACTACTGCCAGCAGTCATTGAGCACCTCTCTTTTTCACTGCTGGCAGCCCATGGGGCTGTCTCTTATGTGTTCTCCTACCCATACACACAAGCTCTTACATGCTCTCTTACACACACACACTCACACACTCAAGCTCGCATATGCTCTCCCACAGATGTTCCCTCTTTCACACACACACACCTCTGGCCTCTCCAGCTCTTCTTTGATTAAGATTCTCCGGCAGCCTTGTGCCCTCCTTTTCACTTTGGCTATGTGGTGGGTTAGAAACCATTGGGTGTCCCGCAGCCTGTAGATATTTTACAGATTCTAAAAGCAGTTTTGTCCAAAGATGAATCAACTAACTTCTTGAATAAGCATGTGCATGAATGGAGGGAAGCAAAAGGCAAAAAAAAAAAAAAAAGTCTGATGGAGAGGTTGGATAGGGATAAAAACAGTAATTATAGTTTATCCAGCTATATGTAGGATATTCTAAGGTAGCATCACATGACACACTTCCGAGTCCTTTGCCAAGCTACTCTGTTGTACTTTCTCTGTTTTTTAGATCCGTGCAATCTCTGGAACTTTGAATCATATAACAGTGAACAAATGGAGAGAACTTTAGAAATAATTTTAGCCAGGGGGACCTCTGTGATCTTACAATATCAAGACAAATACTGATATTACTGTTTATATTTGGATGGTAAATTATAGAGATGTGACTTGGAACCGGAACCGGAATCGGTTCCGATTCCGGTTCCGATTCACATCGTTAATTTTTTTTTCTGCGGCCCGATCGCGGTTTTGTTTATCGGCTGCGCCCGAGCCAATAAACAAAAAAACCCACCCTACCCTTTAAAACTGTTCCCTTAGCTTTCCCCACCCTCCCAAACCCCCTCCCCCAAAACTTTTTACAAGTACCTGGTGGTCCAGTGGAAGTCCCGGGAGCGATCGCCCGCTCTCGGGGCTGTCAGCTGCCACTAATAAAAATGGTGCCGATGGCCCTTTGCCCTTACCATGTGACAGGGTATCCGTGCCATTGGCCAGGCCCTGTCACATGGTAGGAGTAATGGACGGCCGGCGCCATCTTTAAAAATGTCGTGGGCCATCTTGTGCTCCTACCATGTGACAGGGGCTGACAAATGGCACCGGTAGCCCCTGTGACATAGTGAGGGCAAAGGCTATGTTGTCTCACCCTAGCTTGATAGCACCCTGTTATAGATTCCATCAAGCTAGGGCAAGAGAACATTGTAGAAATATCATCTTTGTGAGACTTTCCTCACTCCAAATGACATTAGATCTTCACTGAAGTGTACTGTGCTGTTCGTACATCTTAATCTGCATGTAAAACTGCCCCTAAACTACCAACAACACCTCACCATAATACATTTTGATAAATGACCCTATCAGAAGTTAACTGGTTAAATGGATATATGGGCACATATCTGGCTAAATTCTAGCCAATAAGTTAGTCGGTTAGAATTTAGCCAGCTAAGTTAGGGGTGTTCCAATGGCATAACTAGGAGGAGTTGATTTACCCAGCTAAGTTAGTCAGTTAACTCCAATATTCAGAGTTAGCCGGATAACTTAGCCGGCTAAGGCTAATCGTGCTACATAGCTGTTCTAAAGTTAGGAGGCTATAGTTAGCTGGCTAACTTTAAGACAGCTGGGTATATTCAATAGTGCGGTTTCAGTATTAAATAAATATACCTCCAAAGTTAGCCAGATAAGTTTATCTAGCTAACTGTGCTAGCTAGAGTATAGCTGATTATGGATCTTCTTGTTTATACTAGCTTGCTACATTTGCATAGTGCCTGATCATTCCTTTGAGAAGATCTCATCAGTAGTGAGCAAGTCTGCATCATCTGACTTTATCTCCTCCAACTTATGCAGCTGTCTAGCCTTGTTTCAAATTTTACTCAATAGGCACAATCTCACAAAACAATTCAGGCTATTGTAAGACTTTCATGGTTTTCCATATACTGGACATTTTTCTCTCTCGCTGTTATGGTTTTGAGGTTTTGAGTGGATTCTTGAGTACTGTGGTGATGGCTACTCCCACGGGGAGGAGCCCTGTGAGGAACCACAGTACTAGGCTAGACTCGAGACATGCAAACACAGAGATTTGTCTTTTATTATACAGCTGGATGATACCACCAGAGGTGGCAATAGTGAGGTGATCCAGTAGTAGCAGTCCAGGGACCCTCAGCAGAGGAGACCCGTCTCCCAATGGTAGATGTTAGCAGCACACGATAGTATAGGCAGTTCCGGTTGCAGGTTCCCAGTGCAGGCTGTAGATGAGACAGACTGATAAAGGTTAGATTACTCACTAAGTTGGTAGCTGTATAGATGTAGATCCCAGCAGGCAGAAGTAGTTGGATTGCAGGCACCAAGGCAGGGAGCGCAGGCCCTCAAGGAGCGAGTACCTGGTATCCCAGATAGGCACCTGTAAGAAAGCAAAGGGCCCCCGAGGAGCGGGTACCCAGGTTAGATGAAATGCCCCGAAGGGCAGGGAGAGCTTCCAGCAGCAGCATGGAAGCGGCAGAGTAGCTTAGACCGGTGGCATATCGAATGCTGGGCTGCATAGAGAGAGGAATATCGAGTAAGAAAAGGGAAGTGATTATTCCCTTGTACAGGTCCTTGGTGAGGCCTCACCTGGAGTACTGTGTTCAGTTCTGGAGACCGTATCTACAAAAAGACAAAGACAAGATGGAAGCGGTACAGAGAAGGGCGACCAGGAAGGTGGAGGATCTTCATCGGATGACGTACGAGGAGAGATTGAAGAATCTAAATATGTACACCCTGGAGGAAAGGAGGAGCAGAGGTGATATGATACAGACTTTCAGATACTTGAAAGGTTTTAATGATCCAAAGACAACGACAAACCTTTTCCGTAGGAAAAAAATCAGCAGAACCAGGGGTCACGATTTGAAGCTCCAGGGAGGAAGATTCAGAACCAACGTCAGGAAGTATTTCTTCACGGAGAGGGTGGTGGATGCCTGGAATGCCCTTCCAGAGGAAGTGGTGAAGACCAGAACTGTGAAGGACTTCAAAGGGGCGTTGGATAAACACTGTGGATCCATAAATTCAAGAGGCCGCCAATGAAGAGTGGGGGACTCGCCAGAATGATGGCTACTGCCTGGAGACAATACCCTTATTCTATAAACATATACATGGTTACTGTGACTCCAACATCACTCTAAGCTTCAACAGCAAGAGGAAATATGGAAAAAAGGATTTGCACTCACAAAGAGGGGAGTAGCTGGCTTGTTACGGCGGTTACTACCCCAAACCAAATAAGCCTGATACTTCACTTTCAATGCATATCCAGCATGGCTCTCTGCTTCAACGGCATGGGAGAAAGACTGATACATCACGCATTTCCAGCATAGCTCTCTGCTTCAACGGCAGGGGAGAAGAAAAAAGTGTTCGCACTCACAAAGCGGGGAGTAGCTGGCTTGTTACGGCAGTTACTACCCCAAACCAAATGTGCCTGATACTTACTTTCGATGCATATCCAGCATGGCTCTCTGCTTCAACGGCATGGGAGAAAGACTGATACATCACGCATTTCCAGCATAGCTCTCTGCTTCAACGGCAGGGGAAAAGAAAAACAACCAATAAGGGCTGTATAACATAGTCTGGGTAAAACAAATAAGCATGGGTGTAGCTTGCTTATTGCGGCGGTTACTACCCCTACTACCCCTAACTAATCAAGCTAGACATTTCACTTGGATGCAGCTCCATCACTGCTCTCTACATTAATGGTGGGGGTGGAAGGGAAATAGAACCAAGAGCTAAGAGAAACAGATAAGTATGAGAGAAAAAATGTGTGAGGCTTGCTGGGCAGACTGGATGGGCCGTTTGGTCTTCATCTGCCGTCATTTCTATGTTTCTATGTTTCTATGTTTCAAACCTTGCTAACTCGAATTGTTAGCAAACGAAGGGCAGGCTAAATACCCGGATGGCGTGACATCACTCGAGGGGGACGCCCCCGAGGTTCCCGCCATGACGTGGATAAAGACGTGGGTGGCGTGCACACGCGCACCCTAGGAGGCCCTCAGGAGAAACATGGTGGATAGCCTTGCCATAGCCGTTCCGGACACGCCAGAGAGAGCGGCAAGCAGACACGGCGGTAGCCATCTTCCCAAGGCTAGCGGGGAGAGCAGAGAGAAAGGTGAGGCACAGAGATCGAAGCCGTCTGAGAACGACAGATGCAACACTCGTGCTCTCTTTCACTTATATACATTGCCACAATACCTACATGCTGCATATTTGGTTGCAGTTGGATTATCCTGCTGTTGTTTATTGCAGTAGCCATCTATGCCTTGCTGATGCTTTTCTGTTGCATTAATGCTATCAGTCTTCTGGTTCTGCTCCATAGTTATTAACTTCAAGTTAGTAAGGTCTGCAGTGCAACATATTTCAAAGGATGTGTTCAAATTTAAGTCTCTCATTGTTACGGCGGCCGGCCACAGCACCCCACGGCCGACCAAACTCACCCATCATGCGGGTCCAGGCCTCCGCCATCGCTCCACTGTCCCGGGGCCTTCTCTTTGGTATAGCAAAGGGCCTTCCCCACCGCCGCCATGCAGCCAGCCACATTGTTTCTAGGGGTGCTGGCACTATTTAAGGCAGCCCCTGCCTCCCTAGCATTGCCTCAGCAACAGGTCTAGCTCCGTTTGGGCTACTAGTTGGTTCCTGCCTTCCAGCCTCCATGACTTCCAGCCTCCGTGTCTTCCTGTTCCTGGTCCCAGTGTCTCCGTTACTTCCTCCTCCTCCATCCCTTCAGCTTGCACCTTTGGTACCTGACCCAGTTCATCCTTGGATTCCGCTTTTGTCTGCTGCCTGCCCTGACTGACTGCCTGTTCTTCATTTCTGCTGATCGCTGCCTGCCTCGACCTCTGGCCTGTCCTTGGATTCCGCTTTTGTCTGTCTGCCCTGACCTGTTCTTGGATTCCACTCTCGCCGCCAGCCTTGACTCTCGGACCATCTGACCTGCCTTCGTCTCACACTGCCAGACCAGCTCGCAGGAGACCCGTTCCTAAGTTCTGCCGGCCCCGGCACCCAAGGGCTCAACCTGCAGGGAATGAGGGCTGGTAAAGGTGAAGGTCCAGTTGGGTTTCGACCATCTAATCTACATCCACCTACTGTCGTTGAGGGCCTATAGGGCGCCCCTACAGGCAGCACCACCCTTGCCTCGGCCAAGGGTCCATATCTCGACGCAACACTCATGCTTAGAAGATTGCAATGTGTGCACTCATTGACTATGCCAAGGACTAATTTATCCCAGATCAGTTTGCCAGTCAGTGGCCCATACTCCCATGTCGCTGCTTTCACTTTCAAGCATGCAAAATATTTGTCAATGGATTCACTCCTCTCTTGTTTGCAGAAGCCAAATATGTATCTTTCATATATTACATTTTTTGCAGGCCTGGAATAGGTTTCCAATACATTAATAAAGGCCTTGTATTCTTTTATTACTATGCAAGTCTCAAATTGTACTTATAAACATGGCGGCATTCAGTTTTCTTAATCTTCCCCTCATTTCATCCTGTGGCCAAAGAATAGTCTTCAAATTCTGCCCTGAAATGTTCACAGTTGCTACTTGAGTCACCACTTACCTTCATGCTTTCAGGAAGCAGAATGCTATTAGCAGCTGCCATGACACAGAAACGCTCATGTGCTTCAGTAATCCATAGGAGGGCACATACAGTCCTAAGACTTGCCTTCTTCTCACAGTTCCTAAGCCCACCACACCCCAGAAACTCTCTATTTCAGATGAAGAGAAGCAATGCAGGTTCAGAAACTTCTGACATCATGTTTCATATGTAGAAATAAGGACAATTACAAACTGTTAGTGAACGGGTGCCACGTTATTTATATTACCCAGCAAACAACTCAAAAGGCAAAAGTAAAAACAGAGACAGTAAGTTGAAAACAGGTGGCATCAACCTATAAGTTAACATCTGTAACAAGGAGATGGTATCTTTAAGACATGGGCGCGCGAGCAGACATACGCTGGAATTTGAAATCATGCGCGCAGTTGCAGATGTATAATTTAAAATACGCCTACCGCACGTAAGTATGCTTCTAATTTTAAGCTGTTACTAGAGCAAACGTATTTCATGTATCTTCCTTAAGACTTTGTTGGCTTTCACACACGCAGTATGCAGATTTTAAAACATGCTTGAACTAAGGACATTCCCAGTTTTACCAAGTATTCCACCAATTTGCCCAGTCTATCTTGATGTCATCCAGACCTCTCTGGTTTTTCAGCCCAAAGCCCTCACACCCTGTCATGTTAGGCCTAAAAAGTGATTTCTGCAGACTCATACCTCATCAGGAGCAACAGTAAATAAACACAGTTAACAAGCTGCCACACGCTGCAGCTTTTGGTTTTAAATTACAGATTTACGTATGTAATTGTTGGCCCCGCCTCAGAATGCCCATGCCTCACCAATGCCCTGCTCCTTTTTCACACCTTTTTTTAGCTCATGCACGCACATATATGCACATAAATAGCAGCTTTTAAAATCTGTGTCGCTCACACATGGTCCACTTACTCGTGTAAATAACTACAGTATCTGAATGTAATCCACTTTGAAGTGCCGAAAAGCAGAATATAAAAATCAGGCAAATAAATATATGGGCCTTGTAGCGCAAGCAAAGCTTATTTGGTACATAGTAGGCATGCTTCGTGGTCATCTTCAGTTTTGATATTTCTATTTCTTATCCTGTAAACCCAAACAATACGGTGTAGTTGACGGTCCCTGTCTGAGTGGGAGGGGCTAGCATTATGACTTCTGGAGAATGAAGACAGCTCTAAAGAACTGTAAGACTGAAAAGGACCAAGTATTTAGGTGATTAGGCAGTATACCATGAAACTAGCTGTTAGCAGATTTAAAACAAATTTCAGAAATTATTTTTAAGTCAGTACACAATCAAGCTGTGGAATCTGTTCCTGGAGGATATGGGCAAGTCAGTAGTACAACTGGGTTAAAAGAAAATAAAAAACATTTGACCAAGTTTAATCTAGAGGATAGGTCTTTTAATAACTATTAAGCTCAAGGAATACAACCTTTTACTGCCTGAATTGGGTGTAAAAAAACAGGAAATAGAATGTCCCCATTAAGATCCAAATGACCTGAATTGACAATTAACCAAGTCAAAATATTGGGTTCTAATGGTTTGACCCTCTATAACATATTCTTCTGCTCTTATCATGACTCGCCACCATCAGCACCTCTTCATGCAGTTTTTTCAAACCCCACCTGACCCTCTCCCTCCAAGCACAAAGGCAGCAGCCTCTCTCCTTCCTCCCACCACTGCACAGGCAACTGCTTTTTTCTCCTCATTCTGCACCAAGCTTCATCATCTTTCTTTTTCCCCACTTCCCCTTTCCACTCCAGAATAGAATACTAAGGTCCCCATCTTGCTATCTTATCTCAACATTTCTCGTCTTTCTATCACCCTACTTACCTCTGCAAGGCCATCTATCTTCCTCTCTCTCCCACAAAGCAGCTTTTCTCACTGTTAGCTGCTGATTCTCTAGCCTGTATAAGTGTTTGATCAGCCCCATGCCACAGAGTAAAGAGAGCTACATGGATTGGAGAAAGAATAGCAGCAACTGCTGCAGCAATCAATAGTGAGAGAGGCTGATGCTGGGAGCAAGGAAGAATGGGAAGGTGAAAGGCCAGTGTCAAATTTATTATTTATTTATTTATTTATGGCTTTTATATACCGACTTTCTTGATACAAATCAAATCAACTCGGTTTACATCGAACTAAGCAGTTAACTGAACCAAATAACAAGAGACAAAATTTGATGAAGCATAAAGTTACATTGTAACAAAGGGCACATAAACTGGGGATAAGAAATAAAGAGGGGAGAACGAAAATAGTATACTATATAGAGATGAGGATGTGGGAGGGAGGCAGAGGAGCCAACCTCATTTTGACGTATTTGTGTGATTTAGTGCTTGTTATTTAAGAGAGAGGTGAATGAGGAGACTGGTGTTGGAAATAGAGTGAGGAGAGAGGCTGCTTATATGAGGGAGATTGTTTCCCATGATTCTACAGGAAAAGGTAAACTATGATGTGGTTGCTACAGATGTGAGATCACTGAAAACTGGTAGGGATGTAAATCGTTTTTTGACGATTTAAAATATCGTCCGATATATTTTAAATCGTCAAAAATCGTTAGAGCCGCGATACAATAACAATTCCCCCGATTTATCGTCAAAAAATCGTAAATCGGGGGAAGGGGGAGGGGAAGGGGGAGGGCGGGAAACCGGCACACTAAAACAACCCTAAAACCCACCCCGACCCTTTAAAATAAATCCCCCACCCTCCCGAACCCCCCCAAAATGCCTTAAATTACCTGGGGTCCAGAGGAAGGGTCCCGGTGTGATCTTTTACTCTCGGACCTCCGGGTGCGTGGTAGAAATGGCGCCGGCGCTACCTTTGCCTTGTCATATGACAGGTCAAAGGTAGCGCATTTTGCGCATTTTGTGCAAAATGGCGCCGGCCGTAAGGGAACACGATTCGACTGCAGGAGGTCGTTCCGGACCCCCGCTGGACTTTTGGCAAGTCTTGTGGGGGTCAGGAGGCCCCCCCAAGCTGGCCAAAAGTCCCTGGGGGTCCAGCGGGGGTCCGGGAGCGATCTCCTACGCTCCTGACGTCGGGGGACAAAAAACAAAATGGCGCCGGCGCTACCTTTGACCTGTCATATGACAAGGCAAAGGTAGCGCGGCGCCATTTCTACAACGCACCCGGAGGTCCGAGAGTAAAAGATCACACCGGGACCCTTCCTCTGGACCCCAGGTAATTTAAGGCATTTTGGGGGGGTTCGGGAGGGTGGGGGATTTATTTTAAAGGGTCGGGGTGGGTTTTAGGGTTGTTTTAGTGTGCCGGTTTTCCCGCCCTCCCCCTTCCCCTCCCCCCCCACTGGACCCCAGGTAATTTAAGGCATTTTGGGGGGTTCGGGAGAGTGGGGGATTTATTTTAAAGGGTCGGGGTGGGTTTTAGGGATGTTTTAGTGTGCCGGTTTTCGATTTACACGATTTACACGATTTACACGATATTTAAAAAACCCAAACTGTGACGATCCGATTCCCTCCCCCTCCCAGCCGAAATCGATCGTTAAGACGATCGATCACACGATTCACATCTCTAAAAACTGGTGCCTTTTCTATGTATATTGTGACAGAGTCTATACCCCCACACAGTAAGATACAGGACAAAAAGACAGTGAGCTCAGTCAGCCAGACTCACAGAGGGTACACAAAAGATACTCCCAGGGGAATGGAAGGAAATAAGAAAGGGTAAAAATTATTTCAGAATGAAGGGACATGAGAGTGGAGTCCTGTGATGTGGAAGGATTGAGAATCCAAGCCAACGACCCTAGTTGCTGACCCCAAAAGAGGAAATCAGAACACGAGGCAGCTTGGAATTCACTCTGAGGTTGTCACCAGCCAAATCAAGATGGGAAGTGAAAGGATAGAGAGAACACAAGAGGGAAAGCCTGGTAGCAGTTAACCTCTGAGGGGCCAATGCAATATTGTGTGCTCAGGCTAGCGCACAGGTTAACCAGCGATTGGATGTATGTTTTGGACGTGCTAGGCTAACATCTGATGCAAAAAGGGGAATTAGCACATCCAAAAGGCGTGTCCAAACTTGCTTGTAGCTAATAGCGCTCATCACATGTAAATGCCATGTAGATGAGGCAATTAGCTACTACCCGTGATGCAAAAAATCCCTGCTCGCCCAACTTGCCCTTGTTAACACCGCAAATTTAATGCCAGTCAAGGAGCAGGCATTAAGCCTTAAAGCATAAATTGGGCTGAATGAAAATACAAAAAAATAGTGGTTTTTGAGGTTCCTCCTACTTAGAATTGGTGTGATATTAATTAGGAGGAACCGCAGAAAGCAGCATCATGCTAAATTTAAAATGCTTACCTAAAAAAAAATTTCTGTGTTCACAATATACATAAACAATATCGGCCAAATTTTCAAACCCCCCCCCCCGCACGTAAAATCCGGGGGTTACGTGCATGGTTGGGTCTTGTGCGCATCGCGTGCATTTTAGAAGGGGCCCGGCCGCTCGCGTAACCCCTGTTACGTGCACAAGAGCTGGACCTCACAAAAGGCCACGCAACTTACACCAGCTCAGGAGCCGGCGTAAGTTCTGAAATAAAGAAAAAAGAAAAGATAGGCTGTGTTAAGGGGTCAGGGAGGAGAGGGGAAAAGGGAGGGAGGGTAGGTAGGGGGTGTAAGAAAGTTCCCTCCCAGACTGCTCCTTAATTGGAGCGGACTGGGAGGAAATTGGGGGAGGCCCGATCTTGTCGCTGCTTGTAAATTGGAGAAATCTATCCCCCTGCGCACGCCGGCCCAGATTTTATAACATGCCTGTGACAACGTGCGCATGTTATAAACTCACATGTCCATGTGCCACACCAGGTAGCATGCACACATGGAGATGTTTTTAAATTCTACCCCTTTACATGCTCCAGGCATGTATATTGTGCATGTATATTGTGCCAAGATAAAAAGGATGCTTGTAAATTGAGCATCGATTTTGGTAACCCACACACAGCCGCATATCCTGGGTGCCCGATTCGAAGGATCCACTAAGGATGCACAATTTATCCCTAATGCATCCATTTTAGCACAGCGATCATTTACATATTGCATCAGGAACCCAAGATAGGTGAATGCGTGCGCATTAAAAAATAGGCACCCAGTTTGGACACCCGTTTTTATGTGCACTTTAATGCTTTGGCCTGTGAGAGAGACTTTAGAAAAGGCTAGCCAATAGCCATCCTGAGCAAGCCCAGAGTATGGCAGAGATAAAGAATCATGGATGTCTGTGTGTATATTGGGAGAGGTATGTATATGGGGGGTTTGATGGTGGGTGTGGTGAAAGTGTGTAGAACTTTTATGTATAAAGAGTATGTGGGGATTATGTTTTCATGTAGGGATATGCTTGATGGAAATGCTCAGATGTATCTGGGGGCATGTGTGTGTGAGAGTTTTGTGTGAGGAAGTGTTGAGTGTTTTCCCTATTGAGCTTAAGTGGAACATGGCCACAACTTGGTACCTTTGTAATAGAAAATTACCACTATGGGTGCGTAATATGTTCGGGGCAGAGGTATGTCTGTGGTGAGGCATGTGTGTGAGGGGAGGGATGACTTAAAATGTGCCATCATGTACCAGCTGTTTCAGTTTTTAGCACATTTTATGAAATCTAAAAAACCTTGTTTTCATTTTTGTCTATTTATTTGTGACACTGATGTCAGAAATGATGTCACAGTCAGATAAACAACAGGCAGCCAGGCAGGCAAAAAACAAAACATAAGTGCTGGTGTTTCACTGTCAGACTGAACAGTAGGAATGGCAGAGAGCTCAAAATCACGAGCCGAAAATGACCTGGCATAAAAAAAGAGCATGGATAGTGGGAAACCGAGTCCCTGCAAACCAAAAATGAAGAAAGCACTGGCAAAACTGATAGGCAGATTAGGCTCCACTAGCAAAAGATAAGGAGCAGTTGATGGTGGCTGATATGGGAGAAAGAGCAGAGGAGAAGGGAGGGGTAAGGGTGAAGTGGGAGGATTAGAAGGGAGGGCAAGGGTTGGGAAAGATAAAATGAGAAGGAAGAGAGAACATGGAGTGGAGAGTGCAAGTAAGAGTGTGCCACCACAGACCTGACCCCATCCCACACACCCCCTGCCATCCTATTTATTTATTTTATTTCTTTAAAACTTTTAATATACTGACATTCGTAAATCACATCAGGTCGGTTTACAAAAAACTTAGAAAGGCAGAAAATACAATGAACACGGCGGGGAAGAGGGGAGCAGACGAGAAAAAGGAGGAGAGGGGGGCAGGGGCGAGAGCAGCTGGAAAGGATAGGGCAGCAGAGCGAGATGAGAAAGGAACCATATTGAACCCCACCCCATCCTACTCAACCACACACACACACATACACATACACACCATCTCTACCCCCACCCAGCCCCATTCTTCCACCCCCAAAGAGCAAATGCAAGACCCCCACATATCTGGAGTTTTTATAACACACATTTGCAGATCACTGAGTCATAAAACATGCTTTTTGAAGTTGGCATGCAATTCTAAACTCTTTTTTTCATGTCACTGCTTTGGGCTTTGCACATAGGTGAACTACCAAAAATTGCCCTGTAAATGATCTCAAATTTCAGGTAAGAGTGTTCTCCTTTAATGGATTAGGATTACTTTTAAGGTCATTTTATGTAAGAACGTCTTCCCACAATTTATCCATTTATGTTTGTATTTTTTCTCTTACAGCCACTGGTACAAATGCTGCTTGTATAATAGCATTGTTATTGTGGAAACCTCACCCTGATCAGTTTGCTGTCTTCTTTGTATTTTCTGCACTCTGGGGTATGGCTGATGCTATCTGGCAGACACAAACAAATGGTAAGTTTTTTTTATATTACTTTCTATATGTAAGTGAAAAACCTAAAATAAATAAATACAGTCCTCCCTAGATGGTTTAGTTCAATAAATTTGATTATATTGGAAACAGAATTACAATTGACCTGGAATGTACAATTGATTAGAAAATATTTAAACCAATTTAGCAGAGCTCCATAAATTCCAGTATCAGCCAGACTTTGGAGTAATAGCCAGTGATTCAAGGAATCAAATGTGGCATTAATATCAATTGACACAATAAGATGGTAACTTTCAAACTGGCACACGGGCAAACATTTGCATGTGTGCATCGGCCTGCACCCAGGAACATGGCCATTTTATAACATACGTGTGCATATGTGTCCATGTTCTCCAATAATCTGACCGTGCATACATGTGAGCCAAATGTTAAGTGAGCACGCGCATGTGCAGGCATATTCCGCTTCTATTGCATAAATTGCTGAATTTTAAAAGTGGCACACACTGATGCCATTGCCAGTTAAACCAGTTTGATGCCAGTTCCCACAGATAAAGGGTAGGTCCTTCAGACCCCTAGTTTAATAGCCTTTACTCCCCTCCCCCCCGTTAGTCCCAACCCTTAAAACCCTGCAGATCTATTTTCTTTATTTTATCACTTATACCTTCTTCATAGCAGAAGTAAACTAATGTGGAGGGGATGTGGTCCCATTCCCAGGTGTGCAAGTATTTATCTGCACATCTTTGGTTCACGCTGCAAAATGCCCATTCCCTGCCCCTTTTTGAAAACTTTGGAGATATGCGTGCTGCTCGAGATACGCGCATAACTAGTTGGCTTTTAAAACCTGCTTGGCATACATGAGCCCAATTTATTCATGCTTCCCCTAATTAATGCATATACTGGGCTTTTAAAATTCACCTTTAATTGCATCCTTATCCCCTTCAGTCATAACTTTAGTTAAATTAAGCATCTCCATCAATAAGGTTTCCATACTATACTCCTTCCTGGAGCCCGTATATCTTTGGTGAAATCCGGGGTCGGCGCGCGCAAGGGGGTGCACATTTGTGCAACCTGCGCGCGCCGAGCCCAGCGCGCGCTGCCTGTTCCCTCCGAGGCCGCTCCGATTTCGGAGCGGCCTCGGAGGGAACTTTCCTTCTCCCTCCTCCCACCTTCCCCTCCCTTTCCCTCCTAACCCACCCCCCTGGCCCTATTAAACCCCCCCCCCCTTACCTTTGTTGGCAGATTTACGCCTGCTAAAAGTAGATGTAAATCTGCGCGCGCCAGCGGGCTGCTGGCGTGCATTCACTCAACCCGGGGGGGCTGGTCCGGAGGCCTCGACCACGCCCCCGGGCCGGCGCCACACCCCCAGGCCCGCCCCCGAAACGCCACGTCATGTCCCCAAAACGCTGCGTCGCTCCGGTCACGCCCCCGACACGCCCCTTTTAGAAAGCCCCGGGACTTACGCGCATCCAGGGGCTCTGCGCGCGCCGGCTGCCTATGCAAAATAGGCGCGCCGACGCGCGAGGGCCCTACACGCGTAAATCCAGCTGGATTTACACGCGCAGGGCATTTAAAATCCGCCCCTTACTGTATAAGGGGTAATAGACATGCGTCAAAAACATGCGATCAATTGCATGCTGAATGGTGCACTCAGTTGAGCGCACCATACTGTATCGGCCTGTTCAAATCTTAGAGATTTTAGGGCAAATTTTAAAAACCCTACACGCGGCAAATCCGGGAGATCACTTGACTGAGTTGCGCATGGACCGCGCGGATTTTAAGAGACATGTAGCCACGCTCATATCTCCCTGTATGCGCATTGGAAAGGATTTTTCAAAAAGGGACAGGCCAGGGGCGGAGTCTGGGCAAGGCATGGGTGGGCTAGGACAGTGCCATTAAGTCCGAGTTGCGCACAAGTATGCCAGGATCTAACTGGCTGCTGCTATGGTTTACTGATAAGTAGTAAAATAAAAAAATTGGGGGTAGTCAGCGGGGTTTTAGGGGACAGGGCTAATAGGGTAAAAGAGAGGCAGGTTAGTTAGGGGGTTTAGGAAGTCAGCTACTGTATGGGACCAACTGGGAGGAAACAGGGAAATAGGCCCTAATGCATCTCTGCATGCATCAACTAAAATCCCCCCACTTAAGCGCACAACACAGCATTCATGTGCTCTGGTTCTTTAGCCTGTAGTCCCCCCAGTTACTACAGATTCTTCAAACACCTCACCACTATTTTAGACTTATACCTCTTCCATAGTAGAAGTAAAGTTATGTGGCATTAGACCTGGGTGCATGCTCAGAGGAGTAGGTACTTGTTGCGAATGTTGGCTGAACAAGACCACAGCCAGGCTCCCCCACCTATTGGCTCAGCCAACCCCGCCTCCTTGTACCTGGGAACCTCGCTTCAGCAGGCGGTCGCGGCTGGTGAGCCGCGCCGTGGCCCTCCTCCGGACCGCCACACTGATGCCGCATGCAGGACGGCTCGCCAATGGCTCCTGCTCTGGCCTTCCTCCTGACCCCCGGTTTCCCAGGCACACGCACGTGCCACCTGACCCCTTTTCAGGGGTCACTCCGGGAGGGGCCTGGACTCCGCCTCCCAAGCCTGCAAGTATATAAGGCAGGGCCTGCTTCTCAGGCCTTGCCTTGGCTACTCCTGGCTCCAGTTCCTGTTTGGATCCTTCGTCTGCTGTTTCCTGTTTCCTGTCTTCAGTTTCTCCGTGCCAAGACCCTTGCCTGCTTGACTACGAGATACACTGCCTGCCAAGACCCTTGCCTCCCTGACTATGAGATACACTGCCTGCCAAGACCCTTGCCTGCCTGACTATGTGATATGTTGCCTGCCTGACTATGAGATACGCCGCCTGCCAAGACCCTTGCCTGCCATCAACCTTGCCTGCCTGATTACGAGATTCACCATCTGCCTACATCCTTACCTGCGAACTCTAGTGTCATCAGCAGTCTGAGACCCCACATAAGCCCAGCTGGCCCCAGTCCTCAAGGGCTCAACCTGCGGGAAACGAGGGCTGTTAGTGTTGAAGGTCCTACGGGGTCTCAGGTCTTATTTATTATTTATTTATTTATTTATTTATTTAACATTTTTCTATACCGACATTCGCACGAGACATCACATCGGTTTCCAGACAACAGGGAAATTCAGCCAACCGGGCTTTACATTGTAACTGATATTATAACTGGGGGGGGAGGAGGGAAGGGGCAGGGCATTAACTTGGAGCTATAGGAATATGCTGGGAACAAAGGAGGGAATAATGGGGGGTTTATTTACAAAAGCAGGAGTTATGTACATTCTATAAACACTCTATTATGTACATTCAAAATACAAGGTGAGGGAGAGGGGAGGGGGCTAAGTTAGGGAGGGATGGGAGATTGGGGGGGTGAGGGAAGGGTGGGGGGTGGAGGGGGAGGACAGATTAGAGAGGGGGAGAGGGAGGGGGGGAATGGGACTGGGAAGGCAGATTAAGAGTAGGCGTGCGTGAAAAGCCATGTTTTAAGTTTCTGTCTAAATTTCTTTGGACAGATCTCAAGGCGTAGACTGGTGGGCATTGAGTTCCATAGCTTGGGCCCAGCTAAGGAGATGGAGCGTTGTTTGGTGGAAGCGAGGTGGGATAGTTTGGGTGTAGGAGTGGGAATTGTTGCAAGGTATGGTGATCTGGTTGGTCTTGATGTCGTACGAAGGTGTAGGGTGTCAGAGAACCAATGCATGTTTGGGTTGTGGATGGCTTTGTGTATGAGGGTTAGAGTCTCAAATATGATTCTTGAGGATATGGGGAGCCAGTGTAGTTGTTTAAGAATGGGCGTAATGTGGTCGTTTCTGCGTGTGCCTGTTAGTATGCGTGCAGCTGCATTTAGGAGGAGCTGCAAGGGGGTTGTGGCATTTTTGGGAAGGCCTAGTAGGATGGCGTTTGCGTAGTCTATTTTGGATAGGATGAGTGCCTGAAGCACAGTTCTGAATTCGCTGGGATGCAGAAGTGGTTTTAGTTTTTTGAGTGTGTGTAGTTTGAAATAGCATTCCTTAAGGGTGGTGTTGATGAATTTTTGCAGGCTGAATTGGGTGTCAAGAATTACACCAAGGTCTCTTACATGTTGAGCGAAGTCTGGGAGGGGGTGCAGAGCGCTGACATTGTTGGGTGAGGGATTGAGTTGTTGGGGGGCGATGATCATAAGTTCAGTTTTATTGGTGTTTAGCGCTAGGTTGAGTTGTGTGAGAAGGCTGTTGATGGCGGAGATGGCGTTTTCCCATTTTAGGAGGGCATTGGGTAGTGAGTCTGTGATGGGAATGAGGACTTGTACATCGTCGGCGTAGACGAAATGTAGGAGACCAAATTTCAGAAGGAGGTGGCAGAGGGGTAGGAGGTATATGTTAAATAGGGTTGAAGATAAGGAAGAGCCTTGGGGTACTCCGCACGTGATGTTGATGGGTTTGGACTCATGCTTTCCGATTTTGACTTTGAAATGTCTGTCATTAATGAAGGATTTGAACCATAGGAGGGGGATTCCTGATATTCCAATTTCAGACAGCCTGTCGATTAGTAAGGAGTGATTGATGGTGTCGAAGGCTGCTGATATGTCTAGTAGGGCTAGGATGTATGTGTGACCCGTGTCTAGACCTCTGATGATGTAGTCCGAGAGTGACGTCAGGAGGGTTTCGGTACTAAAGTGTTTGCGAAAGCCGTGCTGTGAAGGTAGGAGGATTTGATGCTGGTCTAAATAATTGGATAATTGTGTGTTAACAGTTTTTTCAAGGACTTTCACAAGAAATGGGAGGTTGGAAATGGGGCGAAAGTTAGATGGGTCAGTAGGATCTAGTTTGGGCTTTTTTAAAATGGGTTTTACGATGGCTAGTTTAAGTTGGTTGGGAACGTTGCCGGAGGCCAGGGACGTGTTGATGAGGTTAGCTAGGGGTTGTGCGATGCTATCTGGTATGGATAAAAGTGCTTTGGTGGGTATTGAGTCTGAGGGGTGGGAGGAAGGTTTCATCTTACTTAGTATAGATCTGATTTCAGATGTGGATGTGGACTCGAAGGCATCCATTTGGTGATTAGGGGCTTTCAGAGAGGTTTTGATGGGTGAGGGAGGGGTGGTAAAGCGTGAAGCGATGTTAGCTATTTTGTTGTGGAAGTATTTTGCGAGCTCGTTGCATTTGTTGTCGTTTTCTTCGTCTGGAGTGGGGTTAGGTGACTTTTTGTTAGGCTTGCGACGAAGGAGAATAGGGCTTTAGGATTGAATTGATAGTTGTGTATTCTGGTAGCGTAGAAGTCTCGTTTGGTTTTGAGCATTTCTGTTCTGTATGTGTGTAGCAAGGATTTATATTTGTTGAGATTGGATGTGGATGGATCTTTGCGCCATGTTTTTTCTAGGCTTCTCAATTTGTGCTTTAGTAGCTTTAATTCAGGAGTGTACCAGGGTTGTCTAGATTTAGCATCGGGGGAGATTTCTTTTGTTATTAGGGGGCATAGCTTGTTGGCTGTGTCATTGGTGATGTGGCTCCATGAGGTGAATGCGGTATCAGAGTCCTTGAGGTCTAATTTTTTGAGGTTAACTGTAAGGGTGTCTATGAGTTCGTCTCTGGGACATGTTTTTCTGAATTGTATGGTAGTTTTGTTGTTGGGGTGTTGTGGGAGGTTTTTTAAGGAGCAGGTTGCTTTGATAAGATAGTGGTCGGACCAGGGTACTGGCGTGTAAGTTGGGGGGCTAGGAAGGAGGAGGGAGTTCATGAAAATAAGTTCTAGTGAATGTCCAGCTTTGTGGGTGGGTTTGGTGATGATTTGATGGAGATCCATTGCTAGGAGGGAGGTTAATAGGGATTCAAAACTGTGTGAGAGGGGATGAGAGTCTATGTGGAGGTTAAAGTCTCTGAGTACAATGGCAGGTATATCATTGGTTAGGTTTGATGCTAAGCATTCAGTGATGGGTGAAAAGTCAGAGTCTAAGATGCCAGGAGGAGTGTATATTAGGCATATTTGTAGGTGGTGATTTAAAGAGGCCTACTTCATATTTGGGTGGTAGGTTGACTGGGTATTGTTTTAGCATGAGGTGTTTTTTTGCAACTAGGAGGAGGCCTCCGCCTCTTTTTTTAGGTCTGGGGATTGAGAAAATGTCATATTCTAGGCTTGGGAGTTGGTTAATTAGTACGGTGTCAGTGTCCCTTAGCCAAGTCTCTGTTACAGCACAGAAGTCTGGCTTTTCGTCTAAGAGGAGGTCGTTTAGTATGAGGGTTTTCTTGGTTAAGGACTGAGAGTTAATCAGGAGCGTGGTGAGAGTTGTGAGGCCTAGGAATTGTGTGAGTGGTGTGAGCATGATTGGGATGAGTGTGCTAGGTTGCGAGTGTGCTGGGGGGTGGTGGTGGAGTGTGTGTCTGTAACGGTTGTATATGAGTTTGCATATGGGGAATGAGGCCATTTGGAGTGTGTGGCCGGGGTATACGAGGTAACAGGGTGTCTGGAGGCGGAGGGGGTGGGGGATTGCAGGGGGAAGTAAAGAGCGAGCACAGTAAGTTGATTACAGAGACACAAAGAGTACACAACGGGTCACAGTGAGGTGCAAGCCTCTTTGTCGCGCCCCTTAGGTGCGAGACGCGTGGAGCAAGACGCCTTGGAGAGCGGTCTCAGTTTTATAGGCTTGCTTGGCAGGAAGTGAGGTCAGCCGGGTGGGCGGGTTCGGTCTGCGGCGAGCTCGGGCAGTAGACGGCTTCAGCTCCAACTCGGACCCCGGTGGGTCTCCCAGGCCGAATGCCACGAGTGCGAGGGTAGCGAGGGAAGCGGGGACAGTAAGCGGTAGGTAAGCTGATTCGGCGCAAAAGGAAGGAGAATGGCCTTGCCTGCTTGACTTACTCAGGAAAACAGAATGCAGACTGTGAGATTCTTTAAAGTCTGTGGTGGTTGGACGTCTGTGAGGTTCAATATCCGATTGCGGGGTTCCAATGTAATGGTTATAGAAGAGCGACAGAAATGTTTAAGGTCCTGGAATGTAGGTTTTGCTCTATTCTTTGGGTCTGCACGGAGGGTCTGCACGAAGGGGCGCACAAAGGGGCGGGCCCCTTTGTCGCGCTCCTTCGGCGCGCGGCGCCTGGGAGCGCTCTGTGTCTTTTAAATCCGGTAGTTGGTTGCGTCGAGTGAGGTAGGTAGACGGCGCGCCCTGATGACGTTGCTAGGCCTCTGCAGGAAAACGTTTCTCTAGAGGTGGGAGGGCTCGCGGTGGGGGGGCCTGTCGGTGCGGAAGCGGCGGCGAGGACGAATCGAGAAAGCAGCGAGTTTCCCCGCGTGATCGGCGCGGGGACCCACGGAGGTAGGGCAAGAGTAATGGCCTTACCCCGATGGGCTCAAGCGCCAAACGCGCGGGCCTCTCTCCCAGCTCTACCTTGCTCCTGGGCTCCTGGACGTCTGCTCGGGTCCTGCTGTCGCGGCAGGACCCGCCTCGCCCTTCTGACAGCAGCCTCGCCCTTCTGACAGCAGGACCCGCCTCGCCCTTCTGACAGCAGGACCCGCCTCGCCCTTCTGACAGCAGCCTCGCCTGCTGTCAGAAGGGCCCTCTGGGGCTCCTCCCCATTGGTTCCTACTCTGCTGGCCTAAGGATCCACTCTCGTAATAGCTAACCAAGGCCACGAATCCAGCTGGGGCTCCTGCCTTGCAGGCAATTCTTGGGCAGGCCCAAAGAGTCTAGGAACAACAAAAGGTCCTGGAATTCTGTGGCCGCCACCTCTGTCCAGGCCGCTCCTCCTTCTAGCTTCTTGGATTCTGCAGCACCTCTCTGACCGATAATTTCCTTACTGGCTCCACCTCACTATGCAGGAGACCCTCAGCACTGTCGTGGGTTCCTTAACCAGTGCAATATGCACTCTTGCCTACAGGCTGCACTGTTCCCAGATGCTTTAACCAAGACGACGTATATCCTGTCTCTGTTAGAAGAGAAGGCCCTGGCCTGGGCCTCACCCTTATGGGAATGTTCTGATCCACTGCTACTGGACCTTTCGAGTTTCTTGGCATGTTTTTGGGCCATCTTCGAGACCCCCAGACGGCAGACGCAAGACAGCACGGAACTCCTTCATCTCAGGCAGGGTAGTTGTTTCCTGATGGAACTCACCTTGGAGTTTCATACCCTATCTACTGAACTCCATTGGGAAGAGCCATGTCTGCGAGCTTTAAGATGGCCTTTCCCTTAAGATAAAAGATGAGCTCGCAGCCCGCGAACTCCCAGGAATGCTTGACGCGTTAATTGACCTGGCTGGGAGAATTGACCGCTGCCTCCGGGAGAGGTACTTCGAGCTTGCGGGGTCCAAGAGACGCACTACTGGATCTCCTTGGCTGCATTCCATCTCACCAAGTGCCTCCCCGCAGTCCTCCTCAGAGGCCTCTCCGGAAGAGCCCATGCAACTGGGCTGAGGTTCCTTGTCAGCAGAGGAAAGCCAAAGGTGGGGCCGTTCATGTCTCTGCCTTTATTGCGGGGGTTCTGGACACCTCCTGGTCCAATGTCCAGTGCAGCCGGTAAACTCCAGAGCCTAGGGTTCTCAGGAGGAGTGACCCTAGGCCTAACTGCTCCTGTCCCTCCACTCACTGCTCCTGTCCCTCCACTCACTCTGACCTTCCGAGGCTGTAGCCTATCTACCCTGGCTTTGGTGGATTCAGTGGCCGGTGAGAACTTTCTCATGCAAGAAATCATGGACCAGCTATCGATTCCCACCCAGCCTTTTCCTGTTCCACTGGTAGGGATGTGCAGAAGGAAAACATTAGGGATGTGAATCATTTTTTGACGATTTAAAATATCGTCCGATATATTTTAAATCGTCAAAAATCGTTAGAGGCAATATATAATAGGAATTTCCCCGATTTATCGTCAAAAATCGTAAATCGGGGGAAGGGGGAAGGGAAGGGGGAGGGTGGGAAAACCGGCACACTAAAACAACCCTAAAACCCACCCCAACCCTTTAAAATAAATGCCCCACCCTCCCGAACCCCCCCAAAATGTCTTAAATTACCTGGGGTCCAGTGAGGGGGTCCCGGTGTGATCTTCCACTCTCGGGCCACGGGTGCGTTAATAGAAATGGCGCCGGCGCTACCTTTGCCCTGTCACATGACATACGGCTGGCGCTATTTTGTATTACCTTATGGCCATATTGCTGTATTGCAAAATGGCGCCGGCCGTATGGCCGTATGGCCGGCGCCATTTTGCAATACGGCAACACGATTCGAGTGCAGGAGGTCGTTCCCGGACCCCCGCTGGACTTTTGGCAAGTCTTGTGGGGGTCAGGAGGCCCCCCAAGCTGGCCAAAAGTCCCTGGGGGTCCAGCGGGGGTCCGGGAGCGATCTCCT
Source organism: Rhinatrema bivittatum (assembly GCF_901001135.1). Taxonomy (NCBI): domain Eukaryota; kingdom Metazoa; phylum Chordata; class Amphibia; order Gymnophiona; family Rhinatrematidae; genus Rhinatrema; species Rhinatrema bivittatum. Next base: position 226,178,656 of record NC_042617.1, on the reverse strand, counting down.
ACGCTCGAGACGTCGGGGGACAGGATCCAAAATGGCACCGGCGCTACCTTTGCCCTGTCATATGACAGGGCAAAGGTAGCGCCGGCACCATTTCTATTAACGCACCCGTGGCCCGAGAGTGGAAGATCACACCGGGACCCCCCCACTGGACCCCAGGTAATTTAAGACATTTTGGGGGGGTTTGGGAGGGTGGGGGATTTATTTTAAAGGGTCGGGGTGGGTTTTAGGGATGTTTTAGTGTGCCGGTTTTCCCGCCCTCCCCCTATTTACGATTTACACGATATTTAAAAAAACAAAACTGCGATGATCCGATTCCCTCCCCCCCAGCCAAATTCGATCGTTAAGACGATCGATCACACGATTCACATCTCTAGAAAACATTTGTTTCAATTCGTTTTTCGTTTCGCCGAGACCCAAATTTGTTGCATTAGTTTCATAGGGGGGAAAAAACTAATTCGTTGATTAGTTTTATTAGTTTTTCATTTTCCCATTAAAGTCAATGGGGGAAGTATTTGCAGCTTATTATTGGCTGCAGAATTGGGGTTTTCTTATCAATTCTGATGAAACTTCTGGGGAGCAATCATCAGAATGAGAAAAGTGGCATGAATAGCCTAAGGCATTGTAAAGGGGCAAAGGGGTACCAGGAGTGGAAGAGTGCTTTAACAGAGGTGCAAAGCAGCAGCGAGAGTGTCAAAAACACACCACAGCTTCAAAAGAGAGCACTGATAACAGTTGCATGAACCCTCGAAGGCAGCACGACAGGCAAAGTGGCAAGACAAGTGGCATCAACATCCTACAGCACAATGAAGGGGGAACATAGCAAGCAGAAAGAGTGTCAAAAAAAAACCACAAGGTGCCGATAAAGGGACAAAGCAGCAGAAAGACTAGCACCAACACACTGAGGAACTATGATAGTGACAAGAACACCACAAGGAGTAAAGTGAGTCATCTGGTGTATGCAGCAAGGCAGAGTGGCAGAAAGTTGATAGGGGCAAGACAGGCTGGCAGAGTGGAGGTAGTCTGGCCCCTTTGGTTTTGATAGGGGCAAGACAGTCTGGCAGAGCTGAGATAGTCAGGTCCCTGTGGTTTTGATAGGGGCAAGACAGGCTGGCCCCGGGGAGAGTTCCCTTTCCTTTGTGCAGGAAAGGGCTCCCTAGAATGGATTGGCCCGTAGAGCATGAGCCTTCAAAGTGTGGTGAGTCGACATGGAGGAGGTTTCCATGTGAACAGCGGTTCTGGTTCAACATGTATCAATGGGTACTAAGAGATAGGGTGGCTACATCCGGGGAGAGTTCCCTTTCCTTGGAAACCCTGGAAAGGGTTTGCCCCGAAAGTATGGTGGTTCCATTGGAGTCTAGTGAATGCCCAGAAGCTATTAACTGCTTATTCAATTCAGTTGATGACAAAGGAACTTGAAGAGCTCTCAGAAATAAGAAAACTGCTACTCAAGTCCAAATCTACAATATCAACCCATGTTGACTTTGTACCCTACACAGTGCCTCTGTAAACTATGCGAACACAGAGGATGAACTAGAGTGCAACTACCACCAGTTTTCTATAGTACTAGAAACATGCAGACAGGCACATTTGAGGTCAGGCCCTTGCAGTGTCATAAGGGCTGGACAGTGAACATTGCAGACAGGCACAGCATTTGTGTTCAGGCCGTTGTAGTGTCATAAGGGCTGGACAGTGGACACTGCAGACAGACACAGAGTTTGAGGTCAGGCACTTGCAGTGACATAAGGGCTGGATGGGCAGGCACAGCATTTGAGATCAGGCCCCTGTAGTGTCGTAAGTCTGGACAGTGGACACTGCAGACAGACACAGCATTTGAGGTCAGGCCCTTGTGGTGATGTAAGGGCTGGACAGTGGACACTGCACACAGGCACAGCGTTTGAGGTCAGGCCCTTGCAGTGACATAAGGGCTGGATGGGCAGTTACAGCATTTGAGAACAGGCCCCTGTTGTGTTGTAAGTCTGGACAGTGGACACTGCAGACAGACACAGCGTTTGAGGTCAGGCCCTTGTAGTGATGTAAGGGCTGGATGGAAAGGCACAGCATTTGGGGTCAGGCCCTTGTAGTGATGTAAGGGCTGGCCAGTGGATACTGCAGACAGGCACAGCATTTGTGGTCAGGCCCTTGTAGTGTCGTAAGGGCTGGACAGTGGACACTGCAGATAGGCACAGCGTTTGAGTTCAGGCCCCTGTAGTGATGTAAGGGCTGGACAGTGGACACTGCACACAGGCACAGCGTTTGAGGTCAGGCCCTTGTAGTGATGTAAGGGCTGGCCAGTGGATACTGCAGACAGGCACAGCATTTGTGGTCAGGCCCTTGTAGTGTCGTAAGGGCTGGACAGTGGACACTGCAGATAGGCACAGCGTTTGAGTTCAGGCCCCTGTAGTGATGTAAGGGCTGGACAGTGGACACTGCAGACAGGCACAGCATTTGAGGTCAGGCCGTTGTAGTGATACAAGGGCTGGATAGTGGACACACAGGCACAGAGTTTGAGGTCAGGCCCTTGTAGTGACGTAAGGGCTGGACGGGCAGGCACAGCATATGAGGTCAGGCCCCTGTAGTGTCATAAAGCTGGAAAGTGGACACTGCAGATAGGCACAGCATTTGAAGTCAGGCCCTTGTAGTGACATAAGGGCTGGACAGTGGACATTGCAGACTGGCACAGCATTTGAGGTCAAGCCCTTGTAGTGAAATAAGGGCTGGATGGACAGGCACAGCGTTTGGGGTCAGGCCCTTGTAGTGACGTAAGGGCTGGACAGTGGACAGAGCGGCACATGAGGTCAGAACTTTGTAGTGTCATAAGGGCTGGTCAGTGGACACTGCAGACAGGCACAGCATTTGAGGTCAGGCCCTTGTAGTGATGTAAGGGCTGGATGGAAGGCACAGCATTTGGGGTCAGGCCCTTGTAGTGACTTAAGGGCTGGCCAGTGGATACTGCAGACAGGCACAGCATTTGTGGTCAGGCCCTTGTAGTGTCGTAAGGGCTGGACAGTGGACACTGCAGATAGGCACAGCGTTTGAGTTCAGGCTCCTGTAGTGATGTAAGGGCTGGACAGTGGACACTGCACACAGGCACAGCGTTTGAGGTCAGGCCCTTGTAGTGATGTAAGGGCTGGACAGTGGACACTGCAGACAGGCACAGCATTTGAAGTCAGGCCCTTGTAGTGACATAAGGGCTGGACAGTGGACAGACAGGCACAGAGTTTGAGGTCAGGTCCTTGTAGTGACATAAGGGCTGGATGGGCAGGCACAGCATTTGAGGTCAGGCCCCTGTAGTGTCATAAGGCTGGACAGTGGACACTGCAGATAGGCACAGCATTTGAGGTCAGGGCCTTGTAGTGACATAAGGGCTGGACAGTGGACACTGCAGACAGGCACAGCATTTGAGGTCAGGCCCTTCTAGTGAAGTAAGGGCTGGATGGACAGGCACAGTGTTTGGGGTCAGGCCCTTGTAGTGACATAAGGGCTAGACAGTGGACAGACAGGCACATGAGCTCAGAACCTTGTAGTGTCGTAAGGACTGGACAGTGGACACTGCAGACAGGCACAGCGTTTGAGGTCAGGCCCTTGTAGGTCATAAGGGCTGGACAGTGGACACTGCAGACAGGCACAGCGTTTGAGGTCAGGCCCCTGTTGTGACATAAGGGCTGGATAGGCAGGCACAGCGTTTGAGGTCAGGTCCCTGTAGTGTCGTAAGTCTGGACAGTGGACACTGCAGACAGGCACAGCGTTTGAGGTCAGGCCCCTGTTGTGACATAAGGGCTGGATAGGCAGGCACAGTGTTTGAGGTCAGGTCCCTGTAGTGTCATAAGACTGGACAGTGGACACTGCAGACAGGCACAGCGTTTGAGGTCAGGCCCTTGTAGTGATGTAAGGGCTGGATGGAAGGGCACAGCATTTGGGGTCAGGCCCTTGTAGAGACGTAAGGGCTGGACGGGCAGGCACAGCATTTGAGGTCAGGCCCTTGTAGTGTCATAAGGGCTGAATGGGCAGGCACAGCATTTGAGGTCAGGCCCTTGTAGTGTCGTAAGGGCTGGACAGTGGACACTGCAGACAGGCACAGCATTTGAGGTCTGGCCCTTGTAGTGTCGTAAGGGCTGGACAGTGGACACTGCAGATAGGCACAGCATTTCAGGTCCGGCCCTTGTAGTGACTAAGGGCTGAAGAGGCAGGCACAGCATTTCAGGTCAGGCCCTTGTAGTGTTGTAAGGTCTGGACAGTGGACACTGCAGGCAGGCACAGCGTTTGAGGTCATGCCCTTGTAGTGATGTAAGGGCTGGACAGTGGACAGACAGCCACAGTGGTTGAGGTCAGATACATGTGCTGATATTATCTGGAGCATATGAGGCAGTTGGAGCTGCTGCAAGGCTTTAAATTGCTTTTTTTCATCATGCCATTCACAGGGAAAATTTGGAAACCCAAGGAAAGGCTTGTTTATTTTCAAAAACACTAGCATTTCCATCAAATCTGGTGCCAGCCTTGAGCGGTGAGGGCTCATGTCATTGAAAATACATGTTCACCGGGCACAGTAGTTGGTGGACTTGACAGATATCGCTGAGCCACTTTGGCTAGGTGTGGCCAGACAGTGGATTTGTATACCCAATATGCCAGCGGATCTATCTGCATATCCTCTATGGGCTCTGTGAGATACCATGTCACTGACATTTGTGCTGGTGTCTCCTTTGTTTGGATGGGCTGAAAGTCCTTCTTGCCATCTGCTTTCACTCTAGCCCATTCCAGAACAGATGCTTGTTTATGGGCAACATGGCTTGGCGTACTGAAGTGGAGGAGGAAGTACTAGCTGTGCCTGACAGAGTGCTGCTCCTACTTGAGCTTGCACTACTCTCTGAAGTGCCCGCTGTTTCTTCCTCTTCTTCATGCCTAATCTGTCTCTGCCTATGGCGCTCCTGTTCACGGACTTTTACTAACAGCAGGTCCTTCACAAAATGTGAGATAATCGGACTGTAGGGCGAGTTTCCCTTTTACAAGGGGATCACAGATGGTGGCAAGCATGTATGTGTGGTCTTTTGTTAAAGGTCTTAATCTCTCTTGCACCTGCTTCTGCAAAAAGCCCAGACAATGCTGCACATGGGGTGTCATTACCTCTTCCTGTTTAAAGCCCTCCAAATTTTCCTCCAGAAAATTAACTATAGGGATGATGTCAGCCAAGATGTCACTTCTGGAACTCAGCTCCTCTGTGGCATCCTTGAAGGGCTGCAGGATTTTTACCAGCTCACTCATGACTAATCAATCATGATGCCCTAGGGGACTCTGCACACCTATGTCCATTGCCGCAGAAAGTTCATGAAGGGGTGTCTGCTGTTCCACTAACCTCTGCTGCATTAAATAGGTGGAATTCTACCGGGTGCCAATGTCTTGAATGAGACACTTTTGAGGTATCACCAAATCAGTCAGCTTTTGTCGGAGAACCTGCCCCGTCTTCACACTTCTGTGGAAGTGCGCTGCTATGTTCCTGCACTTGTGTATTAACATATGCAGGTATTCATTCGCTTGATGATTGGACTCCAACCCCAGAGCTGACTTCACTAATAGATGCAGAGTGTGTGCAAAATATCTGATGTTCTGAAAGCGCCCGTCACATATATGTTTGCACCACTGTCTGTGACAAAGAACCCTGCTTGAAGATTCCTGTCTCGCTGGTGTAGTTGCCAGCCCGCCAGCATCTATCTAATGCATGCTAGAATATTGGCTGAGGTATGGGCCTCGTCCGTCAGCTGGGTGTGCAGTAAAGCCCACCTCCACTCTGATACATGTTCACTAATAGAGCTGCTGCCTGCCCCTGCCTCAGCCAGGTCCCACCAGTGTGCTGTCAGGGAGCGGTAAGAGAGTGCAGCATTCATGGCAGTCCAGGTATCGCAGGTGAAATGCACACTCCCCTCTGCCTTAGCTAGCAGCGCTTGTATGTGACTCAGAGATTTTAGATTGGAACACCTCCCTTTTTAACTTTAATGGGGGACTGGCACTTCCTTTTGAAGTGCGTCCTCTGCCAGTCCCAATCACTTGACCATGTCTACCTTTTCCTGATATCATGGATTTAATGTCACTGCCTACTAGGGATTTCAATTAAAATAATTATTTCTTTATTGGTGAATGAACACCTCTATACCAATAGATGTGAGTCTGGAAAACTGCTCACAGATGCACGGTGCAGTGCCTTGATGTACACTACAACTGAGACTGCTGTATGTGCACACACCAAGGTTTTAACTACAAAAGATGCCTACTGGGGATTTTGCTTAAAAGACCACTGCTGTACCAATATTTGTGAGTCTGAAAAACAGCCCACAGATGCATGGTGCAGTACCTTGATGTACACTACAACTGAGACTGCTCTGTGTGCACAAAAAAATGAAACAGCAGAGAAAAGACTTGATTGGAAGCCTGAGCAAGCACAATTAAATTCCTAGTGATGCTGCTTCTTGTTTGAAAATACCAACTCACACTATCTCCCACCCACACCCTGCCTGTGCCTGCACCAACCTACACCAGAGGGGTAAGATAAGCAGCAAAATGCCACTGCTGGCAGCTTGTCTCAGTGGGAGAGACAGAGAGACAATCTGAGTTCAATAAAAAAAAGGGCGGTCAAAAAAGCCTAGCTGGCACTGCAGCAAAAATGAACAAATATCTTTTTCAATGGAAAATTCTATCAAAGTAGCTAGCAATTGAATACAGATTTGAGACACTCAGACTAGCTCTGAATAAAGCCACCTCCCCGGACAACACCCACACATAAAGGGCATGGCACGCCGTGTGCTTAAGGTATAAATAGTACAGCATCATCAGGAACAGCGTCACAGAGCACTGAGTGAGAGCGGCAATTGGCTGCATTAGAAAAATGCTTAGCTCTGATAGGTTGCATTCTCGTCTCCTTGCCAACCTGTCTGACCCACTCTATGACAGAGCTGTGAGGTCACTTATGGCTCACAGGAAAGGGTTGGTTTTTGCTATGGATACTCCCACATGGCCTTCTCCTATTTCAAACGGCCACTAAGAAATCATTACGAACCAAAAGAATGAACCTAATATGATATATTTTATTCATGGGGGATCGCCATGCGTTTTGCGAACCCACGAATCAAACCAACAGGGACTTATGCATTGTGGACTGCACATTCATTGAAAACAAATGCACATCCCTATCCACTGGTTCTCATCAATCCACTGAGAGCCCTTGCCAGGTCGAATCACTCATACAACCATTCCACTGGAGTGCCTGAAGAACCTGGGCATCATGAACACGTCTCCTTCTATGTCATACAGAAGGCCATTCACCTGGTGGTCCTGGGTATCCCATGGTTGCAGCAGCATAATCCTCAAATTGATTGGACTTTTCTTCAAGTCAACCACTGGGGTTCCTCTTTCTACCCTAAATGTTTCCTGGCTTTCGGTGATCTTTCTCCTGAACCCAGCCTTGAAGTTCTGGCGGGGCTGCCTCCTCAATATGCTCAATTTGCGGATGTGTTTTCAAAGAAAGCAGCTAGCACCTTGCCACCCCATCGGCAATCGGACTGTGCTATCAACCTGATCCCGGGCTCCACTCCTCCTCATGGCAGAGTATACCAGATCTCAGAACTGGAGACCCAAGCCATGACAGCCTACATCTGGGAAAACCTCCAGAATGGGTTCATCCGCCGTTCCAACTCGCCAGCTGGAGCCGGTTTCTTTTTCATGGGAAAAAAGGACAGGTCTCTCCGGCCCTGTATTGACTATCGTGCTTGAACCGCTACCCTTTGCCTCTGATAATGGAGGGGCCCAGGTATTTTCGAAATTAGATCTTTGAGGGGCATACAATCTTGTCCGAATCAAGGAGGGTGACGAATGGAAGACAGAATTTAATACAAGAAACGGCCATTACGAATATCAAGTCATGCCGTTCAGGCTCTGTAATGCGCCCGCCGTCTTCCAGAACTTGATGAATGAGATCCTCCATGACCTTCTATATATCTGCGTAGTCGTGTATCTGGATGACATTTTAATATATTCCAAGGACCTGCCAACCCACCGACAGCATGTATACCAAGTCCTAAAGATTTTGAGAGAGAACAGTCTCTATGCTAAACTAGAGAAATGTGTCTTTGAGAAGACCTAGCTGCCCTTCCTGGGCTATATCGTGTCCAACCATGGGGTTGAAAATGGACCCAGCCAAGAGGAAAAGTATTCTGAATTGGCCCTGACCGACGGGCCTGCGCAGTCTTCAATGCTTCTTCGGCTTCGCCAATTACTACTGAAGCTTCATTAAAAATTACTCCTGCCTGGCTGCACCTCTGACCAGTTTAACCCGCAAAGGAGCACCGGTAAAAGATTGGCCTGCCAAGGCTGAGGAAGCCTTCCTGGCCTTAAATCAGGCCTTTCTACATCACTCCTGCCTCCATCACCTGGATCCCTGACTGCCCTTCATCCTGGAATTGGATGCATCCTCAGAAGAAGTCGGGGTTGTCTTAAGCCAGCTCAACTCTGCCGGGATGTTACGTCCCAATGCCTTCATCTCCAAGAAGTTCACTCCAGCTCAACGGAATTATACGTTCGGAGACCAAGAACTCTTGGCAGTCAAAATGGCCTTCGAAGAGTGGCGCCAGTGGCTTGAGGGGGCCCAGCATCGTATAACGGTTTACACCGACCACAAGAATTTAGAGCACCTGCACCAAGCGCAGTGCCTTAACCCTCACCAGGCCCGGTGGGCCCTCTTCTTCACGCACTTTGATTTTGAGCTGCGTTACTGTCCTGCCTCCAAGAACCAGTGAGCAGATGCCCTCTCACGCTCCTTCTCCCCGGAAAAGGTCCCTGATAATGTGAGCCACATCATTGACCCTGTATGTGTGATCCTTGTAGCTACCCAGACGGTCCCCACAGGAAGACTGTGGTACTACGCAGGCTGCGAAACTGAGTCTTGGCCTGGGGTCACAACTCTCCTTCTGCCGGCCATCCCAGACAGGCAAGAACTCTGGCACGTCTACTACACTAGGGATGTGAATCGTGTCCTCGATCGTCTTAACGATCGATTTCGGCTGGGAGGGGGAGGGAATCGTATTGTTGCCGTTTGGGGGGGTAAAATATCGTGAAAAATCGTTAAAAATCGTTAAAAATCGAAAAATCGAAAAACCGGCACATTAAAACCCCCTAAAACCCACCCCCGACCCTTTAAATTAAATCCCCCACCCTCCCGAACCCCCCCCCAAATAACTTAAATAACCTGCGGGTCCAGCGGCGGTCCGGAACGGCAGCGGTCCGGAACGGGCTCCTGCTCTGAATCTTGTCGTCTTCAGCCGGCGCCATTTTCCAAAATGGCGCCGAAAAATGGCGGCGGCCATAGACGAAAAAGATTGGACGGCAGGAGGTCCTTCCGGACCCCCGCTGGACTTTTGGCAAGTCTCGTGGGGGTCAGGAGGCCCCCCACAAGCTGGCCAAAAGTTCCTGGAGGTCCAGCGGGGGTCAGGGAGCGATTTCCCGCCGCGAATCGTTTTCGTACGGAAAATGGCGCCGGCAGGAGATCGACTGCAGGAGGTCGTTCAGCGAGGCGCCGGAACCCTCGCTGAACGACCTCCTGCAGTCGATCTCCTGCCGGCGCCATTTTCCGTACGAAAACGATTCGCGGCGGGAAATCGCTCCCTGACCCCCGCTGGACCTCCAGGAACTTTTGGCCAGCTTGTGGGGGGCCTCCTGACCCCCACGAGACTTGCCAAAAGTCCAGCGGGGGTCCGGAAGGACCTCCTGCCGTCCAATCTTTTTCGTCTATGGCCGCCGCCATTTTTCGGCGCCATTTTGGAAAATGGCGCCGGCTGAAGACGACAAGATTCAGAGCAGGAGCCCGTTCCGGACCGCTGCCGTTCCGGACCGCCGCTGGACCCGCAGGTTATTTAAGTTATTTGGGGGGGTTCGGGAGGGTGGGGGATTTAATTTAAAGGGTCGGGGGTGGGTTTTAGGGGTTTTAGTGTGCCGGCTCACGATTCTAACGATTTATAACGATAAATCGTTAGAATCTGTATTGTATTGTGTTCCATAACGGTTTAAGACGATATTAAAATTATCGGACGATAATTTTAATCGTCCTAAAACGATTCACATCCCTATACTACACTACTACACTACTACACTGCTACTGGTGGCCCAGTATGCGTTCGGATGTTAACACCTACGTGGCCTCTTGCCCAACCTGCGCCCAACGAAAAGCACTCACGGGCAAACCCTGGGGCCTGCTCCAACCTCTGCCTCCACCTAGTGAACCCTGAACATACCTTTTGAAAGACTTTCTGGTGGACCTACCCCCCTCCGGAGGGAATACCGTGATCTGGGTCACCTTGGATCGATTGTCCAAGATGGCCCACTTTGTGGCTCTGCCTTCTCTTCCTTCAGCTGCACGCCTAGCCTAGCACAATATTTTACCCAGCACATCTTTAGACTCCACGGCCTGCCTCAGCACATTTCCTCAGTCGGTGACCCACAATTCACCGCCAAGTACTGGCAAAATCTCTGTAAGAAGTTCCACATCACTCTGGATCTTACTTCAGCGAATGGCCAGGCGGAAAGGACGAATCGCTCCCTTAAACAATTTCTGTGAATGTACATCAATGCCCACCAAGATGATTGGGCTGAACTACTCCCTTGGGCCTAATTCTCGCACAATTCCCATCCCTGCACTTCCACGGGGGCTTCCCCGTTTCAGTCTATGGCAAGCAGCTGCTTCCCCCTATTCCACTACCGCTTCCGGTACCTTCACCGGCTGCCCAGATGACAGCAGAGAGCCTGAAGAACTTGTGGTCACAGGTACGGAAGATGCTCCTCAAGGCTGGTAGTTCAGCCAAGACGTTCGTGGATCACCACCGCCATACCGGACCTCAATATCATCCTGGCCAAATTTTTCCATCCTTCAGCAACTGGGCTCAGTGACCTACCAACTTCGCTTACCAGCCTCCTTGAAAATCCATAATGCCTTTCATACCTCTTTACTGAAGCCCTTAGTATTATCATGGCCCTCCAGGAAGTTACCCGAAGCTCCATCTGTGTCCACTGAAGAAGATACCACTTACCAGGTACGCGAAGTCCTTGATGTCCGGAGATAGGGGCACAAGTGGGAGTACCTGCTTGAGTGGGAAGGATTTGGCCCTGAAGGAAATTCTTGGGAACCCTCTACCAACATCTTTGATAAAGACTTGATCAGGCAGTTTCACCGGGATCATCCCAAGAAACCCAAACCCCCGGGGAGGGGGATTAGAGGAGGGGGTACTGTTGCGAATGTCGGCCGAATGGGACCGCAGCCAGGCTCCCCCACCTACCGGCTCGGCCGACCCTGCCTCCTCGGACCCGGGAACCTCGCTTCAGCTGGCGGTCACAGCTGGTGAGCCGTGCCGCGGCCTTCCTCCCGGCCCGCCATGCCAACGCCCTGTGCAGGACAGCAAGCCGACTGCTCCTGCTCTGGCCTTCCTCCTGACCCCCGGCTTCCCAGGCATGCTCATGCGCCACCTGATCCCTTTTCAGGGGTCACCACGAGAGGGGCCCGGACTCCACCTCCCAAGCCTGCAAGTATATATGGCAGGGCCTGCTTCTCAGGCCTTGCCTTGACTACTCCTGGCTCTAGTTCCTGTTTGGATCCTTCATCTGCTGATTCCTGTTTCCTGTCTTCAGTTTCTCTGTGCCAAGACCCTTCCCTTCCTGACTACACTGCCTGCCAAGACCCTTGCCTTCCTGACTACGAGATACGCTGCTTGCCTAGACCCTTGCCTGCCTGACTACGAGATACGTCGCCTCCCAAGACCCTTGCCTCCCTGACTATGAGATTCACCGTCTGCCTACATCCTTGCCTGTGGACTCTAGTGTCATCATCAGCCTGAGACCCCACGTAAGCCCAGCTGGCCCCAGTACCCAAGGATTGAACCTGCGGGGAACGAGGGCTGGTAGTGGTGAAGATCCTTCAGGATCTCAGGTCTCCTACAGCCTCGCCTGCCATCAGAAGGGCCCTCTGGGGCTTCTCCCCATTGGTTCCCTACTCTGCCGGCCCAAGGATCCACTCTCGTAATAGTACTTGCACGACATCTCTTAGCCCTGCCCCAGAATGCTCATGCCCTATCCACACCACATGCACATGTTATAAAATTGATGTGTCCTTGTGCATGCGCCAGCAAATGCACGCAAATTTGCGCACACATGTCGTTTGAAAGTTACCGTCTTTATCACTAAAAATTATACAAAGGATTCAGCTTCCAAATCATGATTGCTTATTGTATTTGATTTTTTTAAAAATCTTTCTTGGCCCATTTGATTTCAGCTTGGTAAAACTGAATAATCTCCTTTCTAAATGCCTTACCTGTCTTTTAAATAATGATAGACCATAGTGATACCACGGAGAGCTTCTCTCAACTGGATAAGTGCATACATCTTATCTAGCATGATCTTTAGAATAAAGTTCTAGTATCCTAAAATCATTAGGAAATTGTTAAAGATTTGCAATTGTTTCTTTTAAATAAAACATTTTTCTATTTCTTAATGTTGTGGAGAAAGTCTGTTTGTGGACCCTTGGGCCGGCTGACTGGAGAGAGGACTCTGGTCGGTGGGAAAGGAGCCGGGAGGTGGAACAGGTCTGGCGTAGAGAAGGAAGTGTTCGCCCTGGAAACCCAAGACCCCCCCAGGAGGAGCCCGTAGGGGTCCGGGTCGCTGGGACTTAGGAGGTCTGAAGGTTGAAGCAGGTTGAAGTCCGAAGAGTCGAGAAGAAGTCCAGTGGTCGAGGCTGGCAGAAGACAAGAGGAGTCGAGCAGAGGTCCGGTGGTCGAGGCTGGCTGAAGGCAAGAGGAGTCGAGCAGAAGTCCAGTGGTCGAGGCTGGCTGAAGGCAAGAGGAGTCGAGCAGAAGTCCGGTGGTCAAGGCTGGCTGAAGACAAGTCAGGATGCTGGAAATGCAGGAGCGAAGCCACAGGGAACAGGCAGGAACAGACGGAACTGGAACAAACAGGAACGGAGCACGGCAAGGAACACAGGAGCAAGCAGGAACCAAGGCACAACAGGAACAAGCAGGATCCAGCAGGAAAGCAACTAAGTACTCACAGGAGCGACCTCATTGCAAGGCGAGGAAGGAGAGAGTGAGGCTGGTTTAAATAGAGGGCCAGCGTCTGACGTCAGGAAAGGGGCGGTTCAGCACTTCCGGGTGCTGGACCTACAAAGGCTGTTCCCTCGCGCGCGCGTTCCCCGGCGGGGGGAGGAGCTGGAAACGAGCCTCGATGGCGTCTCCACGAGGGAGACGCCATTGCCATGCTGTCGGGCAGGCCCGAGCCTCGGAGGAGCGCAGCAGGGACGGGGAAGCCGGCAAAGAGGTAGGGACCCGGTCGCCAGTCTGGCGACCGGAATCACAACAGTACCCCCTCCTTTACGCCCCCTCTTCAAAGGACCAGGTTTGTCCGGATGGTCCAAGTGAAACTGTCGCAGGAGAGACTAGTCCAAAATGTTGCGAGCAGGCTCCCAAGTATTGTCTTCGTCCCCACATCTTTCCCATGCAAGCAAGTACTCCCAACGTCTGTTGAGAAACCGAGCATCCAGTACTTCTCGTACCTGAAAAGTGGGATCTTTGGCCGTGGGTGCTGGAGTGGACTGGACCGGTTTAGGATGGAATCTTGAGAGTATGAGTGGCTTCAGTAGCGAGACGTGAAAGACATCATGAATGCGTAGGGTGCTGGGTAGCCGTAAGCGGTAAGATACCAAGCCCACTCTCTCCGCTACACGAAAAGGACCGCAAAACTTAGGTGCTAGCTTCTTAGAGGGCTGTCTGAGATGGAGATTCTTAGTACTGAGCCATACTTTGTCCCCTGGGAGAAACAGGGGTGCGGGTTTTCGATGTCGGTCAACATAGCGTTTAGAAGAGAGTGCAACCTTTTGAAGTCGGTGTTGGGTGGAAGCCCAAAGCTTCCTTAGTTGGTTAGCGATAGACTGGGCGGCAGGTGAGGAGACAGGTACCGGAACTGGTAAGGGTGGTTTAAGCTGTTTACCGTATACAACCTGGAAGGGTGATCTTCCGGTTGTGGTGTGTATTTGATTGTTGTAAGCGAACTCTGCCCAAGGTAACAGGTCCACCCATTTGTCCTGTCTGTGGTTGATGAAAGCTCGCAAGAATAACTTCAAGGACCGGTTCATTCGTTCTGTTTGGCCGTTGCTCTGTGGGTGGAAGGCAGTAGAGAAGCTTAGTTGAATCTTGAACTTTTTACACAGAGCTCTCCAGTACCTGGCGGTGAACTGGGGGCCACGGTCGGAGACAATGTCCTGAGGCAGACCATGGATGCGGAATACATGGTGAGTGAACAAAGAAGCTAGTTCAGTAGCAGAGGGGAGTTTGGCTAGGGGCACAAAGTGAGCCATTTTAGAGAATCGGTCCACAGTGACCCAAACTACAGTCTTGCCTTGAGAAGGTGGAAGTTCTACCATAAAGTCTGTGGCAATATGTGTCCAAGGTTCCGTAGGAACAGGTAATGGCTGTAGCAACCCCCTTTGGGGACCAGTTAGAGGTTTTTGCAGAGCACATGTGGGACAGGAGCTAACGTAGAGAGTAACGTCTCGCCGAAGTCCAGGCCACCAATAAAAGCGGTTTATAAGATCTAGTGTTCTTCGTATTCCCGCATGCCCCCCGGTTAGGGAGTCATGTCCCCAGGCCAAAACCTTTTTACGAAGTTTTTTGGGTACGGTGGTCTTAGTCGTGGAATCAAGCGGGGTGAGGTTTAGTTGGATACATGCAGGATCCAAAATGTGTTGCAGCGCTTCCTCCTCCTCAAGTTGGGTGGTGCGAGATAGGGCATCCGCCCGGGCATTTTTCTTCGCAGGTCGGTACTTGAGGATGAAATCAAAGCGACTGAAGAAAAGCGACCATCTCGCCTGACGAGGGTTCAGTCGTTGAGCTTGAGCTAAGTACTGTAGATTTTTATGGTCCGTATATACGGTCACTGGGTGGTTCGCTCCCTCCAGCCACTGCCTCCATTCTTCGAAGGCAAGCTTAATGGCAAGGATTTCCTTGTCTCCGATGCCGTAGTTGCACTCAGCAGGTGAGAATTTTTGGAGAAGTAGGAGCAAGGCATTAACTTGCCAGAGGCATCGTGCTGACTGAGAACGGCTCCGACTGCTAGACTGGAAGCGTCTACCTCTACAATGAAGGGGTACTGTGGGTCCGGATGGCGTAAGCAAGAGGCTTGTAAGAACGCTTGTTTTAATTCTTCAAAAGCTAGACAAGCACCAGTAGGCCAGTCGTGAGTGTTGGCCCCCTTGCGAGTAAGTGCGGTGAGAGGAGCCACCTTCCGAGAGTAGTGTGGTATGAAGTGCCTGTAAAAGTTGGCAAACCCAAGAAATCGTTGGAGAGCCTTCAAGCCCGAAGGACGGGGCCAATTGGTAATAGCGGAGACCTTTTCTGGATCCATTTGGAATCCAGTGGATGAAACGATGTATCCTAGAAAGGGAAGTGAGTCACACTCAGACTGACACTTCTCTAGTTTGGCGTATAGATGATTGTCTCTTAATACTTGTAATACGTGCTTGACGTGACGGCGATGTGTAGGAAGGTCTGGCGAGTAGATCAAGACGTCGTCGAGGTATACGATGATGAAGGAATGGAGCATCTCTCGGAGTACCTCATTCATGAAGTTCTGGAAAACGGCTGGGGCGTTACATAACCCAAAGGGCATTACTAGGTACTCGTAATGTCCGTCCTGGGTGTTGAAAGCTGTCTTCCACTCGTCCCCCGGACGAATACGGACTAGGTTGTAAGCCCCACGCAGGTCGAGTTTCGTGAAGATTTTCGCTCCTTGTAGTCTGTTAAGTAGTTCTGGTATCAAGGGAAGCGGATACCGATCTTTCTTAGTGATGGTATTTAACCCTCGGTAGTCGATGCATGGCCTGAGGGTGCCATCTTTCTTAGCTACAAAAAAGAAGCCTGCCCCGGCCGGCGAGTGAGAGGGGCGAATGAAGCCCTTAGCAAGGTTCTCAGTGATATAGTCCGACATCGCCCGAGTCTCAGGTAATGACAGAGGGTAGACTCTGCCACGCGGCGGAGTGGTGCCTGGAAGGAGATCAATAGCACAGTCGAAAGGTCGATGAGCTGGAAGAAGTTCTGCTTTTTGTTTAGAAAATACATCCGAGAGGTCTTGATACGGTGAAGGGAGCTCCAAGGCTGCCTGGCAGAACAGAACTGTGGGTCTTGGAGGCAAGTTCAAGCAGTTCTGAAAGCAGTAAGCGCTCCACTGGGCGATCTGAAGTGAATCCCAATGAATCACCGGCGCGTGCTGCTGTAACCAGGGAAGACCTAAGACTATGGGATGCACTGACTTCTCTAGCAACAGAAAGGAGATGCTTTCGGTATGGAGAGTCCCAGTCCGAAGAGTGAGAGTTTTAGTGATCTCAGAGATGTCACCTGGTAGCGGTGTGCCTCGGATAGAGGTGACACGCAGCGGGGGGTTTCTGGGTATTGTAGGAAGTCCGAGCTGATACACTAGTTCTTTCAAAATAAAGTTTCCCCC
Source organism: Rhinatrema bivittatum (assembly GCF_901001135.1). Lineage (NCBI taxonomy): Eukaryota > Metazoa > Chordata > Amphibia > Gymnophiona > Rhinatrematidae > Rhinatrema > Rhinatrema bivittatum. Next base: position 226,162,147 of record NC_042617.1, on the reverse strand, counting down.
AGCCCCGGAATCAATAAAGGCCAGGGTTTGGAATGAAACTCCTGGGTACTCCAGGGTCACAGGTACTGTACATTGAGGAGCAGCATTAAGACAACCTAGGGAGATCTCCTCCTTCCACCCTAGGCTCGAGCGTTTTCCGGCCTCTCAGGACATTGAGCCAGAAGGTGACCCTTGGTACCGCAGTACAGACATAGTCCTAGGGTGCGCCGACACCTCCTCTCCTCGTCGGTTAAAGGCGTCCGCCCAATCTGCATGGGCTCCTCCGAAGGATTATGAGTAGGAGTGGACGGTGTTTTGTGAGACGAGGCCAGAGGTCTTGAGAATGTGGGTGCTAGGGAAACTGGCCGACGGAGCACTCGACCTTCCTTAGCACGCTGCTGCAAGCGCCGGTCAATCTTCCCAGCCAAGTCTATCACCTCGTTCAAGGTGGGAGGAACATCCCGAGTCATTAGCTCGTCTTTTATGCGACCAGCGAGACCCTCCAAGAATATGCCCCGCAAGCAGTCGTCTTGCCACCCCAATTCCATAGCCAGGGTGCGGAATTCGATCGCATAGTCCGCCCGCGAGCGAGGCCCTTGTTTCAACTGTAGAATCTCTGTGGTGGCGGTAGTCTGGCGAGCAGGCTCATCGAAGGTTTGTTTGAAATGAGCCACAAACCCATTCAGGTCTTGCAGCATGGAGTCTTGGTGTTCCCACATGGGTGATGCCCATAGCATCGCCTTCCCATCAAGTAGGGACAAAATGTATGCCACCTTGACGGCGTCAGAGGGAAACTGCCCCGGCAGCAAGGAGAAGCGGATAAAGCATTGGTTCAAAAAGGCCCTGCACGTCTTGGCATCTCCAAAATAACGCGTAGGGGCCGGAAGTTGAGTCTGCACGGAAGGCTGTGGTGCTGGCGCCGGAGGTGGGGGCTGTGCCGCCTCTGGAGGCCTGGCGTCCAGGCGACTTGCCAAGCGGTCGACTGTAGCAGCCAACAGCTCTAGACACTGCAGCTGTTGCTGAATTCTTTGGGCCATTCCCGGAATGGCTTGCAGGCCAGAAGAGTCCGCCGGGTCCATGGCCTTGCAAACTGTTGTGGAGAAAGTCTGTTTGTGGACCCTTGGGCCGGCTGACTGGAGAAAGGACTCCGGTCGGTGGGAAAGGAGCCGGGAGGCGGAACAGGTCTGGCGTAGAGAAGGAAGTGTTCGCCCTGGAAACCCGAGACCCCCCCAGGAGGAGCCCGTAGGGGTCCGGGTCGCTGGGACTTAGGAGGTCTGAAGGTTGAAGCAGGTTGAAGTCCGAAGAGTCGAGCAGAAGTCCGGTGGTCGAGGCTGGCAGAAGACAAGAGGAGTCGAGCAGAGGTCCGGTGGTCGAGGCTGGCTGAAGGCAAGAGGAGTCGAGCAGAAGTCCGGTGGTCGAGGCTGGCTGAAGGCAAGAGGAGTCGAGCAGAAGTCCGGTGGTCAAGGCTGGCTGAAGACAAGTCAGGATGCTGGAAATGCAGGAGCGAAGCCACAGGGAACAGGCAGGAACAGACGGAACTGGAACAAACAGGAACGGAGCACGGCAAGGAACACAGGAGCAAGCAGGAACCAAGGCACAACAGGAACAAGCAGGATCCAGCAGGAAAGCAACTAAGTACTCACAGAAGCGACCTCGTTGCAAGGCGAGGAAGGAGAGAGTGAGGCTGGTTTAAATAGAGGGCCAGCGTCTGACGTCAGGAAAGGGGAGGTTCAGCACTTCCGGGTGCTGGACCTACAAAGGCTGTCCCCTCGCGCCCGCGCGTTCCCCGGCGGGGGGAGGAGCTGGAAACGAGCCTCGACGGCGTCTCCACAAGGGAGACGCCATTGCCATGCTGTCGGGCAGGCCCAAGCCTCGGAGGAGCGCGGCAGGGACGGGGAAGCCGGCAAAGAGGTAGGGACCCGGTCGCCAGTCTGGCGACCGGAATCGCAACACTTAACACATATTCTAGCTGGAAAATTCTGGTTTTCTAACATACATTTCATTTAAAAAATTCTCAGACAATGATTGGACCAAGGAAAAGGCAAGACAGATATTGAATCAGAGGTAATGTCACCTGTCACTTGGGGCAGCATATGCCCTGCCTTATGCATGGGCTCTGAAATCCATTGACGAAAAATTAATCTTTAGCTCTACTAACACTGTCAAAATGAACATTAAAATCCACTAAAAGTAAGTAAACATATATGGATAACTTGCCACACAAATACTGATGACATCTAAAGAATCAGTAAAGGATTACAAAGCCAGCCTGCATCAATTTAAATTAACAATGTTAATGTTACATTAACATACATTGTTGAGGTTGCAAATTTAGGGGTCATTTACTAAGGATTTTTCCCATAGACACAGAATAGGACTAAAGTCTTAAAGGTGAATTTTGAAAGCCCAACGCGAGCCAAAATTCGGGTATGAGTGAATAAATTTTGCCGGTGCATGCTGGTGTATTTTAAAAGCATCCCAGATAAGCATATACTTTCTGCTGTGAGCACAAATAAAAAGTTCAAAAAAAGTGGCAGGACACGGTCATGATCTGGGTGGGGCATGGGCGTTCCTGGATTTAAACTTGAAATAAGTACGTAAATATTTATGCACATTGGTGCACGCTGGGGTCCCCTGCCATGTAACTTTACTTCTGCTATGGATGATGTGTAACTTATAAAATAAACCATCTAGACAGATCAGCAGGGTTTTAAGGGTTGGGCCTAACGGGGGAAGGAAGGGTATTAAACTCGAGGGGGTTTAGAAGTCCTGTTCCTTAACTGGGCAAACTGGGCAAACTGGCAATGGTGTTGGCGCACGTGTCTTTTAAAATACCCCCATTTATGCAGTAAAAGCGACATTTACGTGCATATTCACGCGTCCACTTAAAATTGCATGCACATGTGCACACAGTCAGGCTATTTTATAACATGTGTGCATATACGCGTGTATGTTATAAAATGTCTGTGTCCCTGGAAGCAGGCGACCAATACATGTACATGTGCACCCGCATGCCACTATGAAAGTTTCCGTCTTAGTAAATGAGGCTCTTAGTCCTTTAACTTAATTAATGCAAGCTGTAGCACTTTTGTAATGCACTTAAAACAGAGTTCTGTTTTTGTTGTTTGTTAGATATGTTGAATTTTTGTCTATTTTATTGTTTTAATTTAAGCAGATTATGTATGTTTTAAACTGTAAACAGTTTTGATTAAATTTTATTTGTAAAAGCGGTATACAACACTTTTAAATAAATAACTAACTTTAAGATGGACGAGCACAGTTATACGCAGGTGTGCGGTTATATGCATGTTATAAAATAGCTAAGTGACACGTATCTGTGCGCCTAATTGTAAGCTTGTGGTGTCCAGCATCATAAGTAGACTTACAGATGCTCATCTGATGTTATTTTACAACAAACGCACATCTAGCCAATGACCAGTTTCACCAGTTCATCGACCAGTTGAGTTTGCCCAGTGTTCAGCTAGGTCCTCCCAACCTCTCTGGTTCTTTAGCCTGCAGTCCCCCCAGTTACTACAGATTCTCAAACACTTCACAGATGTCTATATATAGACTTACACCTCTATAGTATGTGGCATTGGACCTGGGTGCATGCCCAGGGGCGTAGGTACTTGCACGCACATCTCTTGGCCCTCCCCCAGAATGCTCATGCCCTACCCACACCATGCCCACACTCCACCCCTTTTATCTCCAATGCGAAACATTATACATCAGGACTTTTGCGTGCATACGGGCAGCTTTAAAAGTCTGCTGGACATGCACATGAGCTGCATGCATACCCATCTCTCGATTTTTGTGTGCATCAAACTTTTAAAATTCACCTTTCAATGTTTTCTTTTTTAAAAAGCAATCTCTCCGCTATCCTCTGTTCCCTACATTTATTGCAGAAAGTAGATTTGGGCGGACCAGATAAAGAAAGTCCCCCTTCCTAAATCAAGTTTCTGTAATACACAGAAAGGTGAATTTTACAAGCCTGGTGCACACCAAAACTGGGAGATACATGCACAAGTCAGGCAGGCACGTGCCGAGTGGATCTTAAAAGCCACCAGGATATGGCATACTTGCCACTACGCGCTCAAATGAAAAGTTCAAAAAAGAGGCTATGAGCATTCCTGGATTGTAACTAGAAATTAGCATGCAAATGCATACGTGCATAGGCACAGGCTTTGTTCCCCTGCCACGCAACTTTACTTCTGCTATGGATGACATGCAAGTTTTAAAATAAAGATAAATAGACAGATTGGCTGGATTTTAAGGGTCAGAGCTAACAGGGGAGAAGGGAAGCTATTTAACTAGGGGGGGGGGGTTTGGAAGTCTTATTCCTTACCTGGGCAAACTGGGAACAAATTGGTAAAACTGGTAATGGTGTCGGCACGCATGTCTTTTAAAATCCTCCCACTTACGCTTAAAATTGTGAGCACATGAGACCACTGTCAGGCTAAAAATGACTGTGCCCCTGGATGCAGGCTGAAGAACGCCTGTTTAAAAGTTACCGACGGAATGTGTAGCTCAACTTAATCAAGTCAGCGATATAAATAAAGATTGGGCTGTTGTCTCCATTTTTTTAAATGATTTTAGATTAAAAAAAGTATGGACCAGATTCACTTAGCATTTTCGTCATGTAAATAAGAAAAATAAGAAGCTCCAAGCCACTGAACTTTCACATCACAATTTGTTGAACTCCTCGGGTGCTATATCCCATCCTCCTCTTTCCTCAGCATCAATGGATACCCTTTCTCATAAAACTACAGATCACACTATTAGAAAGGTGGGAAGAGTATAGAGGAGTAGAAAGATATGTGGCCCACAATTAACAGATCTCCTGCTGCAGATTCACCATGGCATGGAGCTGAAAAAAATGAATATTTACATTTGCGGTGCACTGCTTGATTACCATCACCATTCTTATCTTATAAATTCATCCTTTCAAAATGTACTGTTTGAACATCACCCACTTTCACACCTTGCAACTAACATACTGAGGCAGAACATGAAATTTCCTAAACACAGCCACACCACCAACAGCGGTGGCTAAGGGTCAACAAAGTCTCTTCCCCTCCCCTCTTTTTCTTTGCCTCTACTTCTTGCTCATAAATAAACTTGATTTCTATGATCCTGGCTATGTCCATGTTCCTTGCAGGTGTTTCTTTTTTTTGTCTGTTTTGAGAAAACAGGCCACCAATCCTTCTCATAAGTAATTGTGAGGGAGAGTCAGAGGTTCTACTGAAGATCAACTTACAACATATTTTGGAAACTGGGCCATTACCATTTACATAAAAAAAGATAACTGAGGGAGAAAATTGGCAGACTAGTTGGGCTTTATGGTCCTTAACTTCCATCATATTCTATTGTTTCCATGTTAATTTCTCCTGTAATTTTTTTACAGCACTATATGGAGTTTTGTTTGATGAACACAAGGAGGCAGCATTTGCAAATTATCGCCTCTGGGAGTCACTGGGATTTGTCATAGCATATGCATATAGCACCTATTTATGTGTCTATGTGAAGCTATACATATTGCTCTCAGTGCTGATAGTGTCAATTGTGCTATATGGCCTAGCTGAATACCAGGAATACAAGAAGAAATCATCTATAAATTGTGATGCCGAGAACAAGGAAGAGTCAGTTGCTAAAGTTAAGCAAACATATATGTAATCAAAAGAGATAATGTTGTAAAAGTCTATGCTTACATATTCAGTGTTTACTGTCCTAATGAAAGGTGTTCAATATGCAATATTTCTAATATGGATATTTACCTATTTTTAAGTAACTTCAAAGCTTTTGAAGAAAGTACCTACAATGGCTTTAATAAATTCTTGGGCTATATCACATTTGGATTTTTCTTAACTGATAAAATTGCACAGTATTTATATAGAAAATAAATATTCTTTTTCTGGATCTCAGCATTCCAAGAGACAGTCAGTGCAGAATATTTTTCCTACTTCATTCCTGTGAGAGTAGAGAGTCACAGCTTCTTGCACTTCAATGCTGCTTTCATTAAGGGTGGATCCAACTCTGGCATCCTACTCAGATTAGTGTTTCTTACCAAAATATCTGTTGTCCATTTAAATACAAGTTTTTCTGAAAATTTTAGCAATATACTTTCATCCTTAAGAATTGCAGTTTTCAAATGTGGCTCATATAGAAAAATCTATAAAATTATCAGGTAAATAGTAGTAATATGTCGATCTTTTGAAGAGACTATACCCTCTCGGGCGGATTTTTAAAGCCCTGCTCATGTAAATCCGTCTGGATTTACGCGAGCAGGGCCTTGCGTGCCTATTTTCCATAGGCCGCCGGCGTGCGCAGAGCCCCGGGACGCGCGTAGGTCCTGGGGTTTTAGGAAGGGGGCGTGTTGGGGGGCGGGACCCGATGATGCGGCGTTTCGGGGCGGGGCGCGGTGTTTCGGGGGCGGGACCGGGGGTGTGGTGCTGGCCCGGGGGCGTGGTCCAGGCCTTCGGACCAGCCCCCGGGTCGGAGCACGGTGCGCCAGCAGTCCGCTGGCTGGCGTAGATTTACGTCTGCTTCTCACAGGCGTAAATCTACGGACAAAGGTAAGGGGGGGGGTTTAGATAGGGCCGGGGGGTGGGTTAGGTAGAGGAAGGGAGCGGCCTCGGAGGGAACGGAGACAGGCTGCACGGCTCGGCGCGGGCCGGCTGCCCAAAATCGGCAGCCTTGCACGTGCCGATCCAGGATTTTAGAAGATACGCGCGGCTACGCGCGTATGTTATAAAATCCAGCGTACTTTTGTTTGCGCCTGGTGCGCAAACAAAAGTACGCGAACGCGCTTTTTAAAAAAATCTACCCCTCTGTTCACAAGAGATATGCCCAGGCCTGAATACTGAATACATTTGTATGAAAAAAATAAAAAAGAATTGATTTTTTTAATCAGGTACTTTCAACTAGCAATACAACCTCAGGATCACCAACAGTTCTGAAGATGCAATACGCATTAAGATTTCTGAGTTTGTAGTAGATTCTCAAGACCAACAATAGATTTGAAATTACAGTACAGGGGCATTTTTTCAAAGCTATTTGCACTCAATGTTTTAAACATTTTTTGAATGTTTTAAATGTAATGTGATTTACAGGATTTTAAATTGTGTTTATAAGGTATATTAAATGATATTATGATTGTTTTTCTGTTATCCACGCTGGATGATATTACTGGAAGCAGTGAAATATATGAGTTTGAAATAAATAAATAAATAAATACATTGGCTATCTGAAAATTGCTTTCTTTCAATCTACTTAAAAGTATACCTGGTGTTCCACAATGCACATACTTCTAGCTGTTTTGGGGGGAGGCATTCCTGGGGGCATATTTTGGTTGAGATTGGATTTTCAAATCCACATGAGAAAATTCCATAAGAAATCTACTGGAAGAAAAAGAAGCTATAAAAGTCCACGGGTACTTGGTGCAAACTCCACAGGCAAAATAGTACCTGTGGACATTGAAGAAAATAGACAATTTGAAAATTGCCTTGCACAGTAGCTTTAACACAACCTCTTATGTATTATGTATCCTCAACAAGGGACCAATGTACCAGACTTTAGGGCTGGCACACAATGGTGCATTTTAGGTTATCTAATTATTCCCTATCATAAAAGAGAGAGAATGAATAGGGGAAGATTTTCAAAGACGTGCGTATGTCCCAGGGCTTTTCTGAATGGGTGGGCAGGGGGCAAGGCAGATGGTCCGGGGCGTGGCTGAGTGGTCCGGGGGCGTCACCGAGGACTCTAACACAGCGGCCATTGCTGTGCCGGAGACCTCCAAAACAAAAGGTATGGGGGGTGTTTCTTTATGGCTGGGTGGCGGGACAGGGAGGGGAATGGAGGGGAAAGGAGGGGAAGATGGAGGGGGGGGAAGGAAAGTTCCCTCCAAGGCCGCTCCAATTTCAGAGCGGCCTCGGAGGGACAGGGGAAAGGCAGCGGGGCTCCCTGAGGGCTCAGCATGTGCAATTTGCACTAGTGTGCACCCCCTTGGACGCACCGACCCCTGATTTTATAACATGCGCTGCTGCGCGCACATGTTATAAAATCAGGGTTACATTTGTGCACAAATGTACCCCGCGCGTATGTTTTTAAATCTGCCCCATACTGTTTTTGCCTCTGTGCACTGATGAATTTGTAGATCTAATTTCAAAGCAGAATAAAAATCTCCATGCTTGCAATGAGTTAAAACCAGAAATGGCTCAATATGTCCCTTCTGATGTAGTAACCTTAGGTGAAGTGCAAATGGAGGCAGTGTAAAACTTGGCAATCCCACAGTATCTAGGGTATTGCATCATGCAAATACATGTGAACAAACAGTACCATCAAAATCCATGGGTATAATACCATCAGTTTTAGTCTATGGACATGATTCACTAAACATATTTCCCATAGACAGAGAATAGAAGTAAGTTCAGAAAAGATAACTTTCAAACAAATGCGCACGGAGGCATATATATAAGCATATATGGCCACAAGCAGATAAACATTAGTATTTTATAACCTGCACATTTTATAACATCTATCTATCTATATTCTGCAACATATTTGCATATGTAGGCTTATGCATGAATACATGCAATGCTTTGAAACCACCTATTTTAAAGATATATGTGCGTATATGTTACATATGAAAGTAAAGTAGGACTTACTCACATAACATGCACATGTAAATTAAATTAACCAGTTAACCAGTGTGCCCAGTCGCTCTTCAGGTTATCAAAATTTTCCTGAACTCCCCCTGTTCACCTAGACCTCCCATCAAATCAATAATACACAGGAAACATATTTAATATCATGCAGGATAATTAGCAAGTGTAAAATTGTGCAAGTAAGTTGGCAAATATATCAGTTGAATTATCAAAGGGGCTACTTGTGTAAATGTAACATACTATTGTAGAAATTTTCAAAAGCCATTTATGTGTGTAAAGTACACTTATGTGTGTAAATCCTATGAACAATTCAATGGCATATATTGTAGCAATTTTGAAAAGCCCACTTATATGGGTAAAGTGCATTTAATGTGTAAAATCAATTTTTAAGTGAGATAAATGATTTTTAAAATTAGCTCCTGTGCATGTAAGTGTCTTAAAATAGGAACTTACATTTGCAACTGTTGGCTCCACTCCAGAACACCCCTAGACCACCTCTTTTGTATATGTATTGCAAATGTGAAGAAACGCATGTAGTTTTGATTTTTATAAAATACTGATTATCAAGTAGAGGTTATTTACATGTGCATATGCTAATTTTTCCACATGTAACATTTTGAAAATTCACTCCTAAGTAGGTGATTTTCAAAGAACTCTGAGGGCCACATATATATGTGTATGGCATGCGGAGATCTACTACAGTGTTTTATAACCTGTTCATATCAGGTATGCACAGATTATAAAATATGCATGTCTATCCCCAATATATGCGCGTATGTGTTGTTGCGCACCTCCTGGCTGGCTCGCCAAATGTAACCGTCAGTAAAAAGTCAGGAAAGAGGTCCAGACAACTGATCCGTAAAGATAGACTTTTATTGCCAGCAAGATGCAGCTAAGACAAAGGCTTAGTACAAACTGCATGCCACTCCCCATGAGGAGTGAACTTTTATACATTCTTTCAAGTAGGTGTAGCTTATAATCAGACCATCGCACACGTCATTTAATAGACATGATATGTTAGACATTTTACAGCAGCAATCGTATTAATACAATACAAAATATTATTACAAAATGGTAGTGCGTTTCACTGAATGTCAGTACGTAAGTGCGTAGTGCATGCCATTGCGTATCAAATGTTAGTTCATTCAATATGGCCGTGCGTTTCAATGCGTTTCAATACTGGCGTTATTAATCAGAAATCTTCAGTTTTCTCATTCAACGATTGTTCATAGAATTGAGCTCCTACATTTTGATACTTTTATTTCACTCTGTTATTTACCTCGGGGCTCGTCCGCTCCGGGCTACTGTTGATTTTTCCCGCACTGCAAGATGGCAGACAGGGAAGCAGGCATCTGAGTTTGTCTCTGCCGCTCAGCAAGTTCAGTTCACCGCCGACCGTCCGCCACTGTTAGCGATTTTAAACTACTTAAGAAGCAGAAGCTACTGCCTTGGTAACTTGCCCAAATAATGTGGAATTTCTGGTGAAAATTAAGGGTGCTGATCGATCGTTTGTGGAGCCTCAGGTTCTGGCGGCCATTCTCGAGCGTGGCAAACAGCGCCCCCCCGAGTGTCTAGATTATTTATGGATGTTGCCACTGTTGTCAGAGCCTGTGCCTGAGCTGCATCTGGGCATTCAGGGCCTAGGTTTGCACATTGACAGCCCTCCTCAGGTGTACTAGCTCTGCCCGTATGTGGTGTAGGTAGACACAATGGCTCCTTTCCAGCTAGTCCATCAGTTGATACATGGAGACCTGTGGTGGTGACAGTGCTGGTGACGTTTCTGATGCTTGGACGGTGCTGGTGGCGGTACTGTGGCCGTAGCTGGTGCTGTGGATAGTGCTGGTTCAATGCTTGTCATGTGGTGAGACGCAGTTTCATCTTCCAAAAGGGGCATGAGGGGGCTGGTGGTGGTGGGCTGGTCTGGCTCACTGCCTGCTGCCTCTTGCTGTCTATGTGGTGTTCTATAGTGACACCATTGCAGGCTGGATTCCTCCTCTATTAAGGCCAAAAGATAAACTCACATTGAGTGGGCTGACTGAGCCCAGGGATTCTATGAGCAGGCTGTGCTGCTGCTGCTGCTGCCGCTGCTGCTCCTCCTCCTCACTAAACAGGTTCTGGGCATCCATAAGCAAGGGGCCAGTTAAAAGTCCAGCTTCGCCGCTATCCCCTGGGGCTTCACTGTTGGTCCCTGGGGCTTGACGGCTGGGACTGGCAGAGTCCTGTGCATGAGCTGTTGAAACAAAGACGACAAAAATATCAAAGCCAAGAGGTACACACATGGAACATTTCGCATGACATGTGCACTTTGTATTTCAATCAATGTGAGCATCTTATGCCAAATGATGTGCACAACTGTAGCAGCCTTGCCATTTACAGGTGAGGTGGCTTACCTGCTTTTGCTTGCATGGTGTCTAGCTGCTCAGCCATGACCTCAAACACTTCTGGTCCCAGCCGCTGGATGAGGCGCTCCTCCATGGTCATGAGTATTTTTGGGCAATGTGCTCCTCTGCCAGTCTGCTGGAAGTATTTATTTCTGCTGCATACTAAGATCTTTAATTGGGCCTTGATGTCCCAGTACTTGTGGGCCTCCTGCTCAGCACTGTGCTGAATGCTGCTTCGCCAGGAAATCATCTGTGCTATGATGCACCAGATCTAGCCCTTGGATGCTTTGGAGGTCCTGCTGGCATGGATCCCAAAAAGCATTGAGTAATGCTCCAGGACCCCAGCAATAATAAGCTCATTCTCTTCAAGGCTGAACTTGACAGCTGTTAGGTGACAGCGTCCTGCTGCCTGGCTGCTAGAAGGGGGTTCCACTTCCTCTTCCGGAGAGGTGTCTTCCTTCCTATCCTCACACTCACTCCCACTCCGGTCTCCCCTCCCTTCCTCCCCCCTTGCCCCTGCCCTACCAATTCCCTTCCCTCTGCCCTTTCTCTCTCTATCCCTAGCCTCCTCCCTCTGTCCTCACCTGCCTATTCCCTTGCCCCTCCCACCTCCTCCTAACCCTTCCCTGTCCTACTTCTACTCCTCCTTCCCCTAGCACTCCTGCCCTCATCCTTCCTCGTCCTCTCCTCTCTCCTCCCCCTCCTCTGCTCATGCATCTCCTCTTCTCTCTCCCGACGCATCTCATGCTTCATCCTCTTCAACCCTCCTCACCTCAACCACCACTGCTTCTCACACCTCCTCACTCCTCCTCACCACAACTATCACTCCTCCACTCCAACTCACTCCTCCATAGAAAAAGACACAGATAAACAGGATAAACTGCAAAAAACGTTCACACACACCAAAAGACAAAAGAGAATAAGGAAAAGGGAAACAGAATAGAAAACACAAAACAAGACAACTCACTCAGTAATCACTAGAAAGAATCTCCAACTATCCACCTCAACACCAGTGATCATCATACAGTATGGTTTCATATCACAAATAGGATACAGAGAAGTAGCACGAAGACCCGAGTTTTGCAGTTCAAAGACACGGACTTTGATGAAATGGGGAAGTACCTGTAGAAAGAACTAGAAGGCTTGGAGAACGAGAGAGATGTGGAACAACAGTGGACCAAACTAAAAGAAGCAATCACCAAGGTAACTAATCTATATGTTAGAGAAGTAAAGAAAAGCAAGAGAAAAATGAAACCTCTCTGGTTCTGAAAGGAAGTGGCTGACAAAATAAAAGCTAAAAGAACAGCATTCAAGAAATAAAAAGAATCCCAAAGAGAGGAGCACAAGGAAGAATATCTGATGGAACTTAGGGAGACGAAGAAACAATCAAAGCAAAAATTCAAGCAGAAGAAAGGATTGCAAAGAGGTAAAGCAAGGTGACAAAACATTTTTCAGATACATCAGTGAAAGGAGAAAAGTCCAAAGTGGTATACTGAAATTGAAAAGTGAAAAGGATCAATGGGTGGAGACAGATGAAGAAATGGCAGAAATAGTAAACGAATACTTCAGTTCGGTATTCACTAAAGAAGACCCTGGAGAAGGACCGACGCTAGTTAACAAGAAACTGGAGGGAAGCGGAATGGATGAAACTCCGTTTACGGAAGAGAATGTATGGGAAGAGCTAGGAAAACTGAAGGTGGACAAAGCCATGGGGCCTGATGAAGTTCATTCCAGGATAATGAGAGAGCTCAGAGATGTGCTGGCCACTCCGCTGTGTGACCTGCTCAATAGCTTCCTGGAAACGAGAGTGGTGTCGAGAGATTGGAGAAGAGCAACGGTGGTCCCGCTTCACAAGAGCAGGAGCAGAGAGGAGGCTGGAAACTACAGGCCGGTTAGCCTCACCTCGGTGGTGGGAAAGGTATTGGAGTCGCTGCTGAAAGAAAGAATTGTGAACTATCTACAAGCAGCAGAATTGATGGACCAGAGGCAGCATGGTTTCAGCAAGGGAAGGTCCTGTCAGACAAATCTGATTGACTTTTTTGATTGGGTGTCTAAGAAATTGGATCGAGGAAGAGCACTCAATGTCATCTACTTGGATTTTAGCAAAGTTTTTGATACGGTCCCAACAGGAGGCTGGGGAATAAAATGAGAAGCTTAGGAGTGAGTGCCGAGGTGGTGGCCTGGATTGCAAACTGGTTGACGGACAGAAGACAATGTGTGATGGTAAATGGAACTTACTCTGAAGAGAGAGCGGTGTTAAGAGGAGTGCCGCAAGGATCAGTGTTGGGACCGGTACTTTTCAATATCTATGTGAGTGACATTGCGGACGGGATAGAAAGTAAGGTTTGTCTTTTTGCGGATGACACTAAGATCTGCAACAGAGTGGACACGCCGGAAGGAGTGGAGAGAATGAGACGGGATTTAAGGAAGCTGGAAGAGTGTCGAAGATATGGCAGCTGAGATTCAATGCCAAGAAGTGCAGAGTGATGCATATGGGGAGTGGAAATCCAAAAGAACTGTATTCGATGGGGGGGTGAAGGGCTAATGTGCACGGAGCAGGAGAGAGACCTTGTGGTGATAGTGTCTAACGATCTGAAGTCAGCGAAACAATGTGACAAGGCTATAGCTAAAGCTAGAAGAATACTGGGCTGCATAGAGAGAGGAATATCGAGTAAGAAAAGAGAAGCGATTATCCCCTTGTACAGGTCCTTGGTGAGGCCTCACCAGGAGTACTGTGCTCAGTTCTGGAGACCATATCTCCGAATGGACAGAGACAGGATGGAGGCGGTCCACAAAAGGGCGACCAAAAAGGTGGAAGGTCTTCATCGAATGACTTATGAGGAGAGATTGAAGAATCTAAATATGTACACCCTGTTGCGGTCCCTACCGCTTCCCTCCGCTCAGGGCCCAAGCCCGCCTACCTCTGCTTCAGGGATCTCCGCTTTCCGCCTGCTCCGGACCCCGGGGGCTTCTCTCACTCCACGTGGCGGCCGCCATTACGTGCCTGCTTCCCTTCAGTCTTGCGCGCGCGCGCAAGGACGTCCATCTTGAGCGCTCAGCTCCCGGAAGTTTGGCCCCGCCCGTGCTGCTGACGTCACGCCTAAGTCCCGATATAACCGGCGCTCAAACTCTCTCTCATCGCCTTGCAACGAGGTTCACAACTCCTTAGTTGTTCTTAGTTGCGTTCCTGGTGGTCTCCACGTTGCCTGCTTCAGATTCTGGTTTGCTTCCGACTCCGCTTCAGCCTGCTGCCTGTCCCGACTCCGGTTTGCCTCTGACCCCGCTTCAGCCTGCTGCCTGCCTCCGACTCCGGTTTGCCTCTGACTCCGCTTCAGCCTGCTGCCTGCCCCGACTCTGGTTTGCTTCCGACTTCGCTTCAGTCTACAGCCTGCTTCAGCATCCGGTTTGCTACAGACTCCGCTGCCGCCCGCTGCCCTGCCTTCAGCCGGCCTTCGGCCCTGTACAGCCAGTTCCTTGCCTCCCGGGTACCTTGGACTTCCTATCCTTGTTGCTTGCTCTGGTCCCGGTCTAAGCCTGCCTCAGCCCCTGGACTTTCTGTCTCAATTCCAAGTCCCGGGGACTCGGTGCCCTACGGGCTCCTCCCGGGGGGTCCCTGGTTCCTGGGTGAACACCTCCTGCTTGTGGCTCCGCCCCCTGGCCTACCCTGTCTCCCTAGGTAGGCCGGCCCAAGGGTCCACTATCTCTCCAGCAGTGTCCAACTGCAACAGTTTGCAAGGCCATGGACTCGGCGGAGGCCCCAAGCCTGCAGGCCATCCCAGGGATGGCACAACGCCTCCAGCAGCAACAGCACTGTATCGACACGCTTGCTGCTACCGTGGAACAGCTGGTCTCTCGCCTGGAGGCCTCTCCTCTGGAACCGCCTCCAGCCCCTTCTCCAGCTCCAGCTCCCAGCTCAGCTACAGTGACTCAGCTTCCCACGCCGACCCAGTATGCCGGGGATATCAAGACATGCCGTGGCTTTTTAAATCAGTGCTACGTGCGGTTTTCTCTCCTGCCAGCACAGTTTCCCTCGGACGCAGTAAAAGTAGCATATATATTCTCGCTACTGGATGGTAAGGCCCTTGACTGGGCTTCACCCATGTGGGAACGCCAGGACCCCTTGCTACAGAATCTGCAGGAATTCGTTCTCAACTTTCGCCTCGCTTTTGATGATCCTGCACGCCAGTCCACCGCAGCCTCGGAGCTCTTGCACCTCAGGCAAGGGACGCGCTTGGTGGCCGATTACACCATAGACTTTCGCACGCTGGCCATGGAAGTTGGCTAGTGGGATGATTGCCTTAGGGGAATCTTCTTGGAGGGGCTTGCCTGTCGCATCAAGGATGAGTTAGCAGGCCGGGACCTCCCGGAGGACTTAAATGACTTAATTGACATCGCTGGCAGGGTGGATCGCCGCCTTCAGCAGTGGGATAAGGAGACCCGCTCCTACCGTAAAGCATCACCACAGTAGTCCACTGCCACCAGAACCCCGGCTCCTAAGGCTCACCCGGCCTTTGCCAGCAGTGGAGAACCCATGCAATTGGGTAGATCTCCACTAACTCCCAAAGAAAGGAGGAGGCGCCGCTCGCTGGGCCTCTGTCTCTACTGCGGAGGCAAGGGGCACTTCCTCGCCAATTGCCCGGAACGTCCGGGAAACGACCGTGCCTAGGTTATACCGAGGAGCTACACCTAGGTTCTACAGGATCAGCTCCTCTATGTACCTTGCCAATGACTCTGAAATACCCCGGTGGGGAACTCCAGATCCGGGCTTTCATCGATTCAGGTGCTGAGGGGAATTTTATTGTGGCCGATCTGGTGAATCAGCTGTCTCTCCCCACGCAACAGAAGATTCCGCCGCTACGGATTTCCTCTATCCGGGGCACCCTGCTCCCTGGTATCATCACCTGCTCCACAGTCCCTTTGACTCTCCAGACAGGCTTGTTTCATTCAGAGGAGATCTCCCTGCTAGTCTTGGAGCGAGCCGTGCACCCCCTGGTTCTTGGACTACCGTGGTTGCGACAGCATTCACCCGTTATTCAGTGGGACAACTTTCAGCTAACACAATGGAGTCCCTTTTGCTTTGAACATTGTTTGCTTTGAACATTGTTTACGTCTCCCACGTCCACTGAAAACTTTGCACCTCTGCTCCTCGCTCCTGCTGCCCGAGCCATATCGAGACTTCGCTGACGTCTTCTCCAAGGAGATGGCTGAAATACTCCCTCAACACCGGCCTTTTGATTGCCCAATTGACTTGTTGCCGGGCACTACGCCTCCCCGTGGCCGGGTGTATCCTTTTTCTTTGCCAGAGACTGCTGCTATGTCCCAGTATGTGACTGAGAACCTTGCCAAGGGCTTCATTCGCCCCTCTCGTTCACCCGCCGGAGCCGGCTTCTTCTTTGTGGCCAAGAAGGTCGGCTCTCTCCGCCCATGTATAGACTATCGTGGCTTGAATGCCATCACCAAGCGAGACCGTTATCCGCTACCCCTGATTCCTGAGCTCCTGGACCGCCTTTAGGGAGCACGCATCTTCACCAAGCTAGACCTCCGAGGGGCCTATAACCTCGTCCGTATTCGCCCTGGGGATGAATGGAAGACGGCCTTTAATACCAGGGATGGGCATTACGAGTACCTAGTAATGCCCTTCGGTCTCTGCAATGCCCCAGCTGTCTTCCAGAATCTCATGAACGAGGTCCTACGCGACATGCTCCACTCTCATGTGATCGTCTATCTTGATGACGTGCTCATCTTCTCCAAAGACCTGAATACTCATCGTCACCACGTCGCACAAGTCCTGCAGGCTCTCCGGGACAACCATCTCTACGCCAAGCTTGAAAAATGTGTTTTCAAAGCTGAGGCCCTGCCCTTCCTGGGGTATATCATCTCCTCCACAGGATTCCGGATGGACCCTGAGAAAGTAACTGCTATTACTAGATGGCCACAACCCAAGGGTCTCAAGACCCTTCAAAGATTCTTGGGCTTCGCTAACTTTTATAGACATTTTATTCCACAGTACTCGCATCGGGTCACTCCCCTTACTGCCCTGACTCGCAAGGGAGCCGACACCAAGAACTGGCCTGACGCTGCGGTCGCGGCTTTCACAGACCTGAAAGAGGCGTTTCTCAAGGACACCTGTCTCCGTCATCCCGATCCAGCCAGACCTTTCATCGTCGAGGTCGACGCCTCCAGCATTGCCGTCGGAGCGGTCCTCAGTCAACACTCCAAGTCCAGACAACTCTTTCCATGCTCTTACTTCTCCCGGAAGTTCTCCCCCGCCGAGACTAATTATTCCATCGGCGACAACGAGTTGCTGGCGATCAAACTCGCGTTTGAGGAATGTAGGCAATGGCTCGAGGGGGCCCGACACACGACCACCGTATATACGGATCACAAAAACTTAGAGTTTTTGTCCCAAGCTCAACGATTACACCCTCGCCAAGCCCGCTGGGCCCTGTTCTTTAGTCGCTTTGATTTTGTTCTACAGTTCCGGCCGGCGGCCAAGAATCTCCGAGCTGATGCTCTTTCTCGGACCTCCTTATCCGAAGAAGACCAAGAACCTCCACAGTACATCCTCGATCCTAGTAAGGTTCGTCTGTCCGCCCTGACGGTCCTCTCCCAGGATAGGACCGTGGTTCCCCGACGAGACCGCTTAAAGACACTATGCTGGGCTCATGACTCCCTCACTGGAGGGCACGCAGGACGCGAGAGAACCTTGGAACGCCTTAACCGCTTCTACTGGTGGCCCAACTTGCGACAAGATGTGCACACCTATGTTAGTTCCTGCCCCACCTGTGCTCGTCAAAAGCCCAGTCCTGGACCCCCGTGCGGCCTCCTACAGCCTCTGCCAGTCCCCACAGAGCCCTGGACCCATCTCGCTACAGACTTCATGGTGGACTTGCCCCCATCTCGCGGTCAAACGGTTATCTGGGTTACCGTCGACCGCTTCTCTAAGATGGTGCACCTTGTTCCATTGACCAAGTTACCCTCTGCACCCGAATTAGCTCTCCTCTTTGCCCAGCACATTTTCAGGCTACACGGCCTCCCGCAAGACATCGTTTCTGACCGGGGTCCCCAGTTTGTCGCACGCTATTGGAGGGCTCTCTGCAAGTGCTTCAAGGTAAAGCTCAGCTTCTCTACAGCTTTCCACCTACAGAGTAACGGACAGTCCGAAAGGATGAATCAGTCTCTGAAAACCTACCTTCGAGCCTTCACCAATGAGAAGCAAGACAACTGGTCGGAACTACTGCCCTGGGCCGAGTTTGCCTATAACAATCAAGCTCACGCTGCCACCGGGCTTTCGCCATTCCAGCTAGTCTACGGGAAACAGCTGAGACCTCCGCTCCCCATCGCTACCCCCAGCACCTCTCCAGCCGCCCAGTTAACGGCACGTCAGCTACAGACCTTGTGGCAGAAGACCCAGAACAAACTGGTCCGCTCAGCCTCTTCCGCCAAACAAGCGGCTTACCGCCACCGACGACCGGCTCCTACCTATCAGCCAGGAGACCGGGTTTGGCTGAGCACCAAAAACATTCGTCTCCGCCTCCCCTCACGAAGATTTGCGCCCAGATTCTGTAGGCCATTCCAGGTCGCCGAGAGAGTGGGCTCAGTCTCGTACCGGCTGAGGTTGCCGTCCTCTCTTCGAATCCACAATTTTTTCCACGTATCCCTGCTAAAGCCCGTAGTCCTCTCTCGCTATCACCGAAAACCTCCGGATTCTTCATCTACTACCATCGACGATGATAGTATGCGAGGTCCTGGATGTTCGCTTCTACAACCGCAGGTGGGAGTATCTACTCGCATGGGAAGGTTGCGGCGATGAGGACAACACCTGGGAACCCAGCCACAACATCCTAGACAAATCCTTGTTGCAACAGTTCCACCGTGACCACCCGGAGAAACCCGGTCCTCTCAAGAGGGGCCGTAAAGGGGGGGGTACTGTTGCAGTCCCTACCGCTTCCCTCTGCTCAGGGCCCAAGCCCGCCTACCTCCGCTTCAGGGATCTCCGCTTTCCGCCCGCTCCGGACCCCGGGGGCTTCTCTCACTCCACGTGGCGGCCGCCATTACGTGCCTGCTTCCCTTCAGTCTCGCGCGCGCGCAAGGACGTCCGTCTTGAGCGCTCAGCTCCTGGAAGTCTGGCCCCGCCCGTGCTGCTGACATCACGCCTAAGTCCCGATATAACCGGCGCTCAAACTCTCTCTCATCGCCTTGCAACGAGGTTCACAACTCCTTAGTTGTTCTTAGTTGCGTTCCTGGTGGTCTCCACGTTGCCTGCTTCAGACTCTGGTTGGCTTCCGACTCCGCTTCAGCCTGCTGCCTGTCCCGACTCCGGTTTGCCTCTGACCCCGCTTCAGCCTGCTGCCTGCCTCCGACTCCGGTTTGCCTCTGACTCCGCTTCAGCCTGCTGCCTGCCCCGACTCTGGTTTGCTTCCGACTTCGCTTCGGCCTACAGCCTGCTTCAGCATCCGGTTTGCTACCGACTCCGCTTCAGCCTATACCCTGCTTCAGCCTCCGGTTTACCACCGACTCCGCTTCAGCCTACAGCCTGCTTCAGCCTCCGGTTTGCTACAGACTCCGCTGCCGCCCGCTGCCCTGCCTTCAGCCGGCCCTCGGCCCTGTACAGCCGGTTCCTTGCCTCCCGGGTACCTTGGACTTCCTATCCTTGTTGCTTGCTCTGGTCCCGGTCTAAGCCTGCCTCAGCCCCTGGACTTTCTGTCTCAATTCCAAGTCCCGGGGACTCGGTGCCCTACGGGCTCCTCCCGGGGGGTCCCTGGTTCCTGGGTGAACACCTCCTGCTTGTGGCTCCGCCCCCCGGCCTACCCTGTCTCCCTAGGTAGGCCGGCCCAAGGGTCCACTATCTCTCCAGCAGTGTCCAACTGCAACACACCCTGGAGGAAAGGAGGAGCAGAGGTGATATGATACAGACTTTCAGATACTTGAAATGTTTTAATGATCCAAAGACAATGACAAACCTTTTCTGTTGGAAAAAGATCAGCAGAACCAGGGGTCATGATTTGAAGCTCCAGGGAGGAAGACTCAGGACCAATGTCAGGAAGTATTTCTTCACGGAGAGGGTGGTGGATGCCTGGAACACCCTTCTGGAGGAAGTGGTGAAGACTAAAACTATGAAGGATTTCAAAGGGGCGTGGGATAAATACTGTGGATCCATAAATTCTAGAGGATGTGAATGAAGAGAAGAGGCATGGGCGTGACTTGCGGGAATGACAGCTACTACCTGGAGATGAATACCCTTATTCAATAAACATACTCACAGTTAATGCGACTCCAACATTGCTCTATGCTTCAACGGCAAGAGGAAATGTGGAAAAAAGGGTTTGCATTCACAAAAAAGTGGGGGAGTAGCTTGCTTGTTGCGGCAGTTACTACCCCAAACCAAATAAGACTGATACTTCACTTTCATGCATATCCAGCATAGCTCTCTGCTTCAACAGAAGAGGGGAAAGAGGAAAAGAGAATTTATTTTCAGGCAACAACCAACAAGGACTGAATTACATAGTCTGGGTAAACAAATAAGCATGGGTGTAGCTTGCTTGTTACAGCGGTTACTACCCCGAATGAATTAAGCCTGATACTTCACTTGGAATACATATCCAGTGCAGCTCACTGCTTCAACGGCAGGGGGGAATAAAGAAAAGAGGATAAATACCATGACAAACACGACTGCATTAACATACACTGCTAGACGATTCTTCTGTCTCTAGTTTTAGTACCTACCACAGCCCATTGCTATTCTTCATATCTAACCCTATAAACATATGTTCTCTGTAATGTTTCTCCAGAGGAAATCCTACGTCACCTCCCACAGTTATGAATATAGTAGTTAATCTTTTCGTAACTGATGCTATACCCGGTGTGTTATGCCTGTAATCTGTTGCTATATAATATGTTGTTATATATAACCTTTTTGTAACTGATGTTATACCTGTCGTGTTACGCCTGTAATATGTTAAGAACATAAGAACATAAGAAATTGCCATGCTGGGACAGACCAAGGGTCCATCAAGCCCAGCATCCTGTTTCCAACAGAGGCCAAAAACCAGGCCACAAGAATCTGGCAATTACCCAAACACTAAGAAGAACCCATGCTACTGATGCAATTAATAGCAGTGGCTATTCCCTAAGTATAATTGATTAATAGCCATTAATGGACTTCTCCTCCAAGAACTTATCCAAACCTTTTTTGAACCCAGCTACACTAACTGCACTAACTGCACTCTGGCAACAAATTCCAGAGCTTTATTGTGCGTTGAGTGAAAAAGAATTTTCTCCGATTAGTCTTAAATGTGTTACTTGCTAACTTCATGGAATGCCCCCTAGTCCTTCTATTATTCGAAAGTGTAAATAACCGAGTCACATCTACTCGTTCAAGACCTCTCATGATCTTAAAGACCTCTATCATATCCCCCCTCAGCCGTCTCTTCTCCAAGCTGAACAGCCCTAACCTCTTCAGCCTTTCCTCATAGGGGAGCTGTTCCATCCCCTTTATCATTTTGGTTGCCCTTCTCTGTACCTTCTCCATCGCAACTATATCTTTTTTGAGATGTGGTGACCAGAATTGTACACAGTATTCAAGGTGCGGTCTCACCATGGAGCGATACAGAGGCATTATGACATTTTCCATTCTATTAACCATTCCCTTCCTAATAATTCTTAACATTCTATTTGCTTTTTTGTACCTGTAAACCGGAGTGAAGGCCTTTCGCTAAACTTTGGTATATAAAAGCTTACAAATAAATAAATATTCAGATAACAACCAACAAGGACTGAATTGCACAGGCTGGGTAAATAAATAAGCGTGGGCGTAGCTTGCTTATTGCGGCAGTTACTACCCCTAACCAATTAAGCTAGATACTTCACTTAGATGCAGCTCCAGCACTGCTCTCTACATCAATGGCGGGGGTGGAAGGTAACTAGAACCAAAAAGTTACTAATAAGGGCCAAGAGTAACAGATAAGAATGAGAAAAAAAACAAGTGAAAGCTTGCTGGGCAGACTGGATGGGCAGTTTGGTCTTCTTCTGCCGTCATTTCTATGTTTCTACAACACTTACCTACCTCCTCTCGCCAAACTCTCTACACACCCTCAAAGAGGCAGCTGCAGGAAGCTGGGATATATAAACAACAAAAATAGCAAAAAACGCATAAAATAACATGAACCGCAGCTGTTGATGCACGATGTGGCTAATGATGTGCAATGCACTGACGCATCACGTTTTGCAGTATGGTATCTCACTTTGTGGTACGTTATCACGAATCACGGAAATTATCTATGCGATGTAGAGGGAAAGCTAATCCCCTAACCATGCCCGTTTTATATCGCGGGTGTTATTTTTGCTATACTTATAGCAAATGATAATTCTAGGCCTATGAGAGGTGTGGGAACCATACTGGGGCAGAGAAGACCTATTCATCTTAGGGTCAGGAAATACATTCCAGTCCCCGCCAATGCTTAATGAGGCAAACTCAGAAGCAGCCAGTTTATAAGTAAGATCACAATAAAACTCAGACTGTTCTGAACTGGGACCACATACATTGGCTAAAATAAAGTCAACAGAGTGTACTCATCAGGATGAATTAGGGATTTTTGCATCAGTAGTGGTAAGTTATTATCAACAAGGATATGCACTCCTCTACTCTTTGAATTATAAGAAGAGTAGTTTACAGAACCCACTCATCCAGTTTTTAATTTTTCATGCTCCTGACTTGTAAGATGTGTCTCCCTGCAGCAGCAGCATCTGAGCTTTTTGTTCATGCGTAAACTTCAGGATTCATTTCTGCTTGACTGGAGAGAAAATCCCACAAACATTTAGCAACTTACATTCAACAATCACCATATCTTAGTTAGGGATCCATCATAAGATTGTGCAGGGAAACTTATGAACCAGATGTACATCAGAGAACACCTTGGTCTATTAGATCAAAAGACCTGCTTATATGTATAGATTACTTGTAGTAGAAACTCAACATAATAGCATATATCCTTGTGAAGCCCATCAGTATGCCCTATATCCCTTGCCCAGAACATATAAAAGTAAAAAATCCCCAAAAAACAACTCACCCCCATATCCCTTTCCCAAAGTGTCTCCCAACCCTGAACCAAACCTCTCTTGAACCCCTATAAAGTAATTATCCCTAAGAACCCTAAGGACCCCAAACTCCTTTCATGAGAATGCCATTGGGAGGGCCCATTATTACCAAAATCCCATTTCCCCTAAACTGCCCTTGAACCCCAAACCATAAACGCCCTTCTAACCAAACTTCCCTCCCATTTAAATAACCTCTATACCATAACCCCCGCCCCCCCCCCCACCCCAAGTCTCCCAGCACACAATAGAATCCAATAATTAGTCTTCCCAAACCATAAGGCTTTCCATGCCCAGCATGTCCAGCGCAGTGCAAAGGTTATCCCTCTGAGAAAACAGAAAAAAAACTGTCATCAGAAGCACCTAAACCAGGAAAAAATGAAACCCCACATTATGGCAGCAGTCACTTCTCACAAGAGCATAACGACAGAACCATAAGGACAGTTGCTAGCAGATCCATCACAAAGTAAAGATCACCTACATGTACACATCGTATTTCCATTGCAGGCAAATCTGCCTGCCTTAATCGCCAAAGAAAAAGAAAAATAATAAATAAATAAATAAATAAAGTAAGGGAACAAAAAACAAAGTCAATATAACATTAAGAACTATGTACATGTTCCAGACGCAACAGTCAGTATCTGATGTTACATAGGAGATGGTGAAGAAGAGAGTCCCAGCATTATAATATCTTCCCGATGTCAGCCATTTTCAATACAGACCGATTCTTACTGAATTGCATCATGTCCACAAAATTGTGCTGAGAAAAGAGTCAAATCATTGATTATTGCCAAGACAAAAAAACCTAAAAAGGGAACAGTGTTAGAAAGAAACAAAAACAATATAGTGCCCCATGCCAGACATCCAAGGCAAGAAAAAAAAGAAAATATATTTGCGCCGCTTAGGATTTCCAATCTAGTCTATCCCACAATTCAGAGTCCCAGCCATCTCTCCCGCCATTTGTCCTCAATCCAGGATAAATCAGGGAATTGCAGCACCATTTTAGGCCTCAGCCATGCAGTTACTTTGCTGCTCATGCAACCACTTCTCTGCATCTTTCACATTATCAAAAGTGACTGGCTTGCCATCAGAAAATACATACAATTTTGCAGGATAAAGCATCAATGAGCAATAGTTGCATCTCTTTTTTCATGCCTATGAATACCTACCTTTTTAGTTGCAATTCAGCCAAAAAGCCTTGAAATATGATGTGGCTGTCTTAAAAGATCAGATCTTTAAGTTTCTGGGCAGCATTTAGGATACAGCGTTTGTCTGTATAATTGTGTAGCTTAATGGTTGAAGCACGTGGATGGCTACTCTGGGTTGGAGCAAGTTCTAACACACGATGGGCCAGATTGATTTTAATGAGCCTCGCACTGCTCTCAAGTTTCAACATATCAGGCAACCATTTGGAAAAGTAAGCAACTGGGTCATTACTTTCCACTCTCTCAGGGACTCCAGACTAGGGATGTGCAGAGCAAAAGTTTATGTTCATAAGTCCATAAGTCGAAAGCGGGTCCCATTTGCGGTCAATATGGACATATGGAGAATTCCATAAGTTGAGTCTATGTTCATATGCGCAAATAAAAATTTAAACCCCTCACCCTCCTTAATCCCCCCCCCCCAAGACTTACCAAAACTCCCTGGTGGTCCAGCGGGGTCAGGACATCATTTCTGACCTCCTTTGCAAGGAGCACGTGACGTCGGCGTCACGTCGGAGTGACGCGGCGTCACGTGATTCCCCGCGGGTTTGCTCCGGGACCCTCGTTCGACCCAAAAGGAACTTTTGGCCAGCTTGGGGGGGCCACCTGACACCCCCAAGCTGGCCAAAAGTTCCTTTTGGGTCGAACGAGGGTCCCGGAGCGAACCCGCGGGGAATCACGTGACGCCGCGTCACTCCGACGTGGCACCGACGTCAAGTGCTCCTCGCAAAGGAGTTCAGAAATGGCAGAAATGGCGTCCTGACTCCTCGCTGGACCACCAGGGAGTTGTGGTAAGTCTTTGGGGGGGATTAAGGAAGGTGAGGGGTTTCAATTTTTATTTTGGATCAACAATCGCGATTTCCAACGTATTCAACATAGCTATGTTGAATAAGTTGGAAATCCGATCGTTTTCGCCTCATCACTTTTTTAAGTTAAAAAAAAAAAAGTAGCGTTTTACATTTAAGTTCAAAACGAATGCACACCCCTACTCCAGACACCTTGATAATGCAGTGGCGAAATCAATTTTTGAGCTCATCAATCTTTTCTAATGGTAAATTATAATTCTTTTCCAGTCTATCCATCTTTGTGCTGATTGAGGTGGTAGTCATTTCCAAATCCTGCTCCTTGAGCCTATCTGCGTTTTCCTGAGCAGTTTTAACAAGTTGGGCAACTTTCTCTACAGATTTTTTTTTCTGCAAATCCATCTATCAGGCTATGGATATAAGCCATCCCTGTGTCAAGGGACTCATCCGCAGTTTTGTCTTCAGAAGCCGAGTCCCCTGCAGGCACCACTTTGTATGCAAATGCATTTTTGCCTTTTTACTTGTTCTTATTTGATTGTCCAAAATAGAGGTAATCAATCATTTCCCTACCTCTTGAACTTACTATACAACTGGTTCAGTAGATCGAGGAGAATGAAGAGATTCGTAAAACAGCAAAATTCAGTGGGAGTTCAGGCTGGCTGCAACCACCTCAGTCACAGCATAGCCACATGAGGTGCTGTCTTTTAATAGGTAGGGTTGTTACTGTTTGACTGCTGGCAGTTAGTGCTGTTTTGATATGGGAAGTTTACATATTTTAATTCAGTTTATTCATGGCTTTCTGAGCGCCAAGCCCATACGCAACATGTGTTACAATAGGCTTTATTCCATATGGATTCCAAATGTCTTTTTTGTAGGGTTTTCTGGTTGGTTTCTGTTTTGACATTTTTTACCTCAGAAAACTGAATGCCCTTTTTTATGTAAAATCTATTATAAATGTAGAATTTGTAATTGCGTGTGCGCTGGATGGTGGGGAAGTCAGGGTTGTGACCGAGGGATTGGGGGATGAGGGACGCAAGGCTGTAAGATTTGCCTAAAGCACCCTGCAGGCACTCCTCAAATACAACCACACACACACACTCAATGTTGCGGTTCTGGCTGCGAGCGCCGCGACCAGACCCTTACCTCTGTGTTCCTGGACCTGTTCCTGCTTTCATTGGCCTAGTTCCTGGCCTGTTCGGCGGCGTCCCTGCGAGGGCCGTGGCACCGGGAAGCCTTCTGTGGATGCCCTGTCTCTAGGCGCGCGCGCGCGCCACTTGGGCACTTTTCTAGGCCATTTCCTGCCACTGGTGACTCCGCCCAATCCCTGACATCAGATGCCGCGGCCTTGATAAGCCGGCCGCAGCCACCCAGTCTTTGACTTGCAACGGGCTTACCTACCGGATCCCTGTTGCGCTGTGCCTCGGAGCGATCTGTCTTGCTTATCGCTCCATTCCTGCTTGCTTGCTATAGTACCTGCTTGGTTCCAGCTTACCTGCTACAGTTCCTGCCTGGTTCCAGTACCCGAGTCTTGCTACAGTTCCTGCCTGGTTCCAGAACTCGATCCCCGTTACAGTACTGACCTACTACCACCTAAGTCCCAGTGGCTGGGCCCCTATGGGCTCCTCCCGGGGGGGCTTCGGCTTCCAAGGGTGAAGCCGCCTAAGTCCCAGTGGTTGGGCTCCTCCCGGGGGAGTACCAGCTTCCAGGGTGAAGAGCACCTCTACGTCCAGCCAGAACATCTGCCTCCCGGCCTGCCACATACTAGAGACATTGACCATCTTCTCCCAGTCTCCTGCAGGTCGGCCTAAGGGTCCACTAAACAGAGACTCCCTTAACACTCAAATGCACATAAACACAGGAACTCTCTCCCAACACACACACAGCTTGATACACACTGACAAACAGAAAAGATAAACACATTGACAAACACAGAACAAATGACAGACACGTTACAGAAACAGCAGCAAAAAGGAAAAAAATGCCACAATACTTCACCACCCAGGCACTTCAAAAAATCCTGGCAATCTCTACAGCACTGACCACTACGCCATGCTTTAATTCCCAAAACACAAGTGAGATTTTTATTTGGTGCCTTAAATAGCAGGTGTAAAAGCTTCCTTGTGTCTTTGATGATGTACATGCATACTCCATTTATAAAATCCTGACATGTGTGAACTTGCAAACCACATCCTAGAAACTGTGCCATTTTGTTTGCACATACTTTTCTGTATGACAAGGCAAGTTCACACATACTTCTATCTTTTCACAATAGCAAGTAGTGTGTACATGCTACTTATATGTATAGAAGCCCAATTTACTCATGCATCCCCTGTATAAGACTTTGGAAACCAAGCCCTAATTTTGGCAAGAATTTCCTGGGTTTTTTTTCTTTCAGATTAGTATTCTAAGGCAAGGGACTCTCTTAAGAGATATATGAATCGGCTATCTGTTATTCTCATTCATCTCTGGTGTCACCAGTATAAATAATTATCTGTTCTACAGCACTCTGGTATAAATTCATTAAAATATTAATTAAAAAATGCTTTTCTGGAAGTGTGTGTGTGTAGGGGGGGGGGGGGGGGGGAATAGTGCGGTGTACCTATGATCTTCCTCTTAAAAACTGCACGCTGTTTGCTAAAATTCAGCCAAAATTCACCAAGTATGCGGTTTGAAATTATTTTATTAAACTAATCGCTTGACATATTAGAATGATGCAATCGCGGCAATCCTATCGCGGCCTAAAAACGGTAACTTGTGCTGGTTGACTGAAAAATACTTTGCAGGCGTGTGCTAGGAGGAAGCGATCCACGCACAGCAGCTATTATTGCATCAGGAGCACACGCAGACCGCATTATTCACTACAGCATCCAGCTCACGAGCCCAAGAATAGCCACACCGGCACCATCTTCAAACTTTCATGTGCCGTTCGGGCAGCGAGCGACTTCATAACTAAAATATCCTAGCAACTGATTACGTGTCCTCGGGATCGGGGCCGTGCGGGGCGGAGCGAGGCGAGCTGAAAGAATAAGTTACCCATGGTAGAGGAGGCAGTGCGTGTTCAGAAATCTGCTGAACTAAGGTCTCGCCAGCTTGCAGCAGCAGCAAGGAGAAGACTGGCGATGAATAGAGGGAAAGGTAAGCACAAATCACTTCTAGTACTTTAACAGTCCAAGGGAAAGAGGATGTAGTACATGCATGATGTGAGTGGATTTTAACAAGGAAGAAAAGGTTTCCTAGAAATGAATCGGCTTCTGCAATTATGTCTTGAGTTTTGCAGGATGGGTCTCAGCTATTTTGCTGCAGGCAGGAGGGCAAAAGGAAACTTCAGCTGCATGCGGCAGGGGAAAATGGTATAAGATATAATGAACGCAGGTCAGTGCCTGTTAAGGTTGTATTGGGCTTGTCTGGACCCTCTGTAGCATTGTAGGGCATCTTTACAATGAGCCTAGGTAGAAGTGTTATAACTGGAAGTGGATAAAATACTTGCAAAATGTACTCTCTCTGTTAAGGTGGTAGCATGGCAATAACGTTTTGTTACCAACGAGCAGTTAGATTTTTCATAAGGGATGAATTGGATGAATCTCTAGACTGGGCAAACTGGATGAACCATTTTGGAATTTATCTGCCATCATTTACTATTTTATATAAGGGAAAATTGTTCTAAAATATTATTATACATTGCTATTAAAGCTGTAAATCTGACGAATTCCACATCTTCTGGCAATGAATGCCAGAGCTTAATTATGCGATGAGTGAAAAAGAATTTTCTCTGATTTGTTTTAAATGAGCTACTTGTTAACTTCATGGAGTGGGGCACTCCATGAAGTTGTCTTTTTATTGTCTGAGAGAGTAAATAACTGATTTACATTTACCTGTTCAAGTCCTTTCATGATTTTATAGACCTCTATCATATCCTCTCTCCAGGGCTGGTGGAAGCACTAGGCGCCTGAAGGGCCTGGGCCTAGGGCGCTGAGCATTAGGGGGCGCTGAGTGGTGGTATACCGAGGGGAGGTCAGGGGGAGCCAATGCAGCCGCTGGTGGACCTCATCCCACTGACGGCTGAGCATGAACTACCGCTGTGCTGGGCTGTGTGCCAGACACACACAGCAGGAAGATCGGCAGGGCCGTGGTGGACCTCATGTTACCATGGCCCGAAGAAAAAGGTTGCATCCAAACCTGCAGGTGCTGCTCCTCCTTCCTGCCCGCACGGCCCCGAAAGAAAACATTGCCGGAGCCGTGCAGGCAGGAAGGAGGAGGGAACATCAGCCGTGTGCAGAAGAGGAGCAGCGTTTATAGTCATCCGCGAATCTCAATTGGCAGCAGGCTGAGAAGAGGAGGAGGCCCGGTAGCAGGGCCGCCGCCGCAAATCCCACATTGCGGGCGGCACATTGCAGAGCCCATCCTGCGGCGACCTGTGAAGAGGAGGCCCAGAGGCAAGAGAGATGCTGAAGGCCTGTAGAGTGTGTGTGTGTGTATGAGATGAGTTGAGAGATTGTGTGTGTGTATGAGATGAGTTGAGAGATTGTGTGTGTGTGAGAGTGAGTTGAGAGACTGTGTGTGGGAGTGAGGACCTGAATGTTTGCAGAGACAGCATGTGAGAGTATCGGTGTGTGTGAGAGAGACAGATGTGACAATGAGAGCCTGTGCTTGAGCAAGACAGCATGTGGGAGTGAGAGAGTCTGTGTGTGTGAGAGTCAGACAGCATGACAGACTGTGTGTATGAATGAGTGTATGAGAGAGAGTAGTTAAATCACAAGCAGATTGTGATAAATTGCAGGAAGGCCTTGTGAGACTGGAAAATTGGGCATCGAAATGGCGGGCCCTAATTTAAATATTTTGTTTTACTGTATTGCGCGCACAGGACACTGGCCTGTGCGCACTCCTGGAGAGCGGGCGTTCTCCCACAAACTTTACTGTATCGGCCTGATTGTATAACTATAGCATGGGTTATTTTTCCCTCTATGCAAAACCTTGCACTTGTCCACATTAAATTTCACCTGCCATTTGGATGCCCAATCTTCCAATCTTGCAAGGTCCTCCTGTAATGTATCACAATCTGCTTGTGATTTAACTACTCTGAATAATTTTGTATCATCCGCAAATTTGATAACCTCACTCATTGTATTCCTTTCCAGATCATTTATATATATATTGAAAAGCACCAGTCCAAGTACAGATCCCTGAGGCACTCCACTGTTTACCCTTTTCCACTGAGAAAATTGACCATTTAATCCTACTCTCTGTTTCCTGTCTTTTAACCAATTTGTAATCCACGAAAGGACATCGCCTCCTATCCCATGACTTTTTAGTTTTCTTCGAAGCCTTTCATGAGGGACATTGTCAAATGCCTTCTGAAAATCCAAATACACTATATCTACCGGTTCACCTTTATCCACATGTTTATTAACCCCTTCAAAAAAATGAAGCAGATTTGTTAGGCAAGACTTCCCTTGGGTAAATCCATGTTGACTTGTTCCATTAAATCATGTCTATCTATGTGCTCTACGATTTTGATCTTGAGAATAGTTTCCACTATTTTTCCCGGCACTGAAGTCAGGCTCACTGGTCTATAGTTACCCGGATCGCCCCTGGAGCCTTTTTTAAATATTGGGATTACATTGGCCACCCTCCTGTCTTCAGGTACAAGGGATGATTTTAATGATAGGTTACAAATTTTAACTAATAGATCAGAAATTTAATTTTTTAGTTCCCTCAGTACCCTAGGATGCATACCATCCGGTCCAGGGGATTTGCTACTCTTTAGTTTGTCAATCTGGCCTACTACATACATCTTCCAGGTTCACAGTGATTTCGTTCAGTTCATCTGACTCATCACCCCTGAAAACCATCTCCGGAACTGGTATCTCCCCAACATCCTCATTAGTAAACACAGAAGCAAAGAATTCATTTAGTTTTTCTGCAATGGCCTTATCTTCCCTAAGAGCCCCTTTAAGCCCTCTGTCATTTAATGGTCCAACCGACTCCCTCACAGGTTTCTTGCTTCGGATATATTTAAAAAAGTTTTTAATATGAGTTTTTGCTTCTATGGCCAACTTCAATTCAAATTCTCTCTTCGCCTGTCATATCAATGTTTTACACTTAACCTGATAATGCTTATGTTTTATCCTATTTTCTTCAGATGGATCCTTCTTCCAATTTTTGAAGGATTTTTTTTGGCTAAAATAGCCTCTTTCACCTCACCTTTTAACCATAACAGTAATCGTTTTGCCTTCCTTCCACCTTTCTTAATGTGTGGAATACATATGGACTGCGCCTCTAGGATTGTATTTTTAAATAATGTCCATGCCTGTTGAACACTTTTAACCTTTGCAGCTGCATCGTTCAGTTTTTTTCTAACTATTTTCCTCATTTTATCAAAGTTTCCCTTTTGAAAGTTTAGTGTTTGAGCTGCAGATTTACTTATTGTCCCCCTTCTAGTTATTAGTTTAAATTTGATCATGTTATGATCACTGTTGCCAAGTGGCCCCACCACCATAATCTCTCTCACCAAATCATGTGTTCCACTAAGAATTAAATCTAAAATAGCTCCCTCTCTTGTTGGTTCCAGAACCAATTGCTCCATGAATCAGTCATTTTTTACATCCAGGAACTTTATGTCTCTAGCAAGTCCTGATGTTACATTTACCCAGTCAATATTGGGGTAATTGAAATCTCCCATTATTATTGCGCTGCCAAACTGGTTAGCTTCCCTGATTTCTCTAAGCATTTCATCTTCTGTCTGACCATTTTGTCCAGGTGGACGGTAGTATATTCTTACCTAATACACATGGGATTTCTACCCATATAGATTCTACACAGCATTTAGTCTCTTGTATGATCTTTATCCTGTTGGACTCTATACCCTCCTGGACATAAAGTGCCACACGCCCACCAAGTTGATCCTCCCTATCATTACGATATAATTTGTACCCTGATATAGCACTGTCCCATTGGTTATCCTTCTTCCACCAAGTCTCTGTGATGCCAATTATGTGAATCTCATCATTTGCTGCTATACACTCTAACTCTCCCATCTTATTTCTTAGACTTCTGGCATTGGCATACAGACATTTCAAAGTGTGTTTTTTGTTTGTATTAACAACCTGCTTTTCAGTTGTTAGGGATAATTCGGAAATTATTAGCTTCGGTGATTTTTTACATATAGGCACATGGACTATGTTTGCTTTTAATGGAACC
Organism: Rhinatrema bivittatum; assembly: GCF_901001135.1. NCBI lineage: Eukaryota > Metazoa > Chordata > Amphibia > Gymnophiona > Rhinatrematidae > Rhinatrema > Rhinatrema bivittatum. Next base: position 226,129,829 of record NC_042617.1, on the reverse strand, counting down.
TCTCTGTTGGGATGCCCTAACTCTCCTGTTTCATTAGTATCCTTCAAGGATACATTTCTCCGAACCATGCACTGCTGAGTGACTGTTGGCTTTATCTCCTTTTTGAAAGTTAGTGCCAGCAGCTTGGTTCCACTCTGGTTCAGGTGGAGCCCATCCTTTCGGAAAAGTCTCCCTTTTCCCCAAAAGTTTCCCCAGTTCCTAATAAAGCTGAATCCCTCTTCCCTGCACCGTCTCATCCACGCATTGAAACTCTGGAGTTCTGCCTACCTCTGGGGACCTGCACGTGGAACAGGAAACATTTCAGAGAATGCCACCCTAGAGGTTCTGGATTTCAGCTTCCGACCTAAAATCCTAAATTTGGCTTCCACCTAAAATCCTAAATTTGGCTTACTATTATAACAGATGCTTTATGTTTCTTGATTTTATTTGTTTTATGAGGGATGGTGGTTCTGTTTTTCCATTGTTAATACACAGAGTCTGGCTTCTTGGGGTTTCCCTTTCAGTTTTTGTCTAATTTGTGCTCCATTATTTTGTATTCTGTATTTGGTGAGGGTCTGTCTGTGCTCTGAGTGTGTGACCATGATGAGAGATTCTGCTAGCATATAATGTCTGTATAGGGATCTATAGCAATCGGGTTTGTTTAGTTTCTTCAGTAGGTGGTGTATTGGTATTCTAGGACCCACTGTAATATTTACCCTTGCTTTTTCACAGGTAGGCTTATTGTTGTGTGAGACCTTGGTGTTATTACTGTTATGTTACGATGGGATTGCAGTATAGATTTTGAGTGTCTTTTTTGCGGGGTTTTGTGTTAGTTCACAATGTGCCTGGCAGTGGAAGGTGTTTGTGCTGCTGTTACTGTGAGGTGACAACAGAATATGAAAATATCTTTTAGTATGTTGAGCTGTAAGGAAACATCTAAGCTCCATTGTTTGTGAGAATTTCAGTGGATGCACAGAGTTACAGAACTGGAGGTGCAGGATTTATATTGACATTCTGTCCCTTCCTATATATTCCAGACTTCACTCTCATAGCCATATAGAATTAGTTGAATGAGGCTATCAACTAATTTTATAGTGTGCAACTGGCCAGCTTTTTAAAATTACACAGAAGACCCTTTGGACTTTTTTATTAACACTTTTTTTTTATAACCATTTTTAAAGCAGGATCCATGCTATAGAAGTGGGTGTGATGAAGAAATGTCATTTTGGTTCCCCCCCAAAATTCTTTTGTCTAGAGATGCCACTGATTTTCTGTGACCTTAAGCATTAGTACAAGAAAGATTAAGGGGGGGGTGGGGGGATGCTGGAGAGGCACACAAATGCATTGGCCCTTGGGCGCCGGAGACCATTGGTACGCCACTGAATGCGAGCCATATGGGCCGCAAGTGGTGGCAAAGAGGAGTGAAGATTTGGCGGGTTGCGAGCAGTGCCCAACTTGCTCGTGACCCAGAAAACCACACAGTCTGCGGGCGTGATTGAGAATGAGGTAGGAGTCGGGGCCGAAACCGGGAGGGGGGGGGGGGGTGGCACCGTTACCTGGGCGGGGGGGAGGGCACAAGGGAGAAGGTTCACCTAGGGCGCCAAATCCCCTTGCATCGGCCCTGCCTCTCTCATTCTTCTCTTCTCCAAGCTGAACAGCCCTAACCACTTTAGCCTATCCTCATAGGGAGCCGTTCCATCCCCTTCATCATTTTGGTCACCTTTCTTTGTACTTTCTCCAGTGCAACTATATCTTTTTTGAGATGCGGCAACCAAAATTTCACACAGTATTCAAGGTGTGGTCTCACCATGGAGCGATACAGAGGCATTATGACATCCACCATTTTATTTGGCATTCCCTTCCTAATAATTCCTAACATTCTGTTTGCTTTTTTGACTGCCATTCTTAAATATAAAACCATTGACTAAATAGATAGACATGGCTTAATGGGGAAGAGTCAACATGGTTTTAGCAAGGGGAATTCTAGTCTTACCAAACTTTTAGATTTTTTTTTGAGGTTTAAATAAATATGTAGGTAAAGGTGAACCATTTGATATTTGGATTTTCAGAAGACATTTGACAAAGTATCACTTGAAAGACTCCTCAGGGAATCATAGGATAGGAGATAGTGTTCAGTTGTGGATTGGTAACTAGTTAAAACAGAGGATAGGACTAAATGGAGAAAAGTCATTAGTGGAGTACCACAGGGATCAATTCTGGGACCTGTGCTATTCAACATTTATTTTATTTATTTATTTATTTATTTTTAATTTTTATATACCGAAGTTCTAGTAGGGACTACAAATCACTCCGGTTTACATAAAACGAAGAACTGCTCAACAGATAGCGGAGCTTTACATGGAACCGTATAACATATGGAACAGTATAACTGGTTGACAATTTAACATAGTGCTAAATAAAGTGATAATATTTTAACTGGTAATAAATAAAGAAATATAATATTTTATATAAGAAGTATAACTATTTAACGTAGCAATAAATATAAATATAAGCAATGCCTAATATATATATGAAATAAAGTGAATTTTTTTTTTTTTAAAGTGAATTTTTGAGCTCACAGATAATTGTCCAGTTGCAGATTCTTAAAAGTAGTACTTTATACAGTGTCCATAGTTAAGGGATGGAAGTCTGTCAGTCATAGTAAGATTAAGCGTCTGGGAAAGCTTGTTGGAAGAGAAAAGTTTTCAGTCTTTTTTTTGAACATATTCATACATGATCTGGAAAAGGGAATGATGAGTGAAGTGATCAAATTTGCACATGACATATAATTATTCAAATTTATTAAAACAGCAGCGATTGTAGGATGGCTAGCCTTGAAGCACCTATTCTTGGGATTCCTAGTTCTTGGATGCCTACATTTTGGACACACATATAAAAAGAATTCTAAGCGCCTCATATTCAAGCATCTCAGCCTGGCGTGCCCTCTAACTTGTGCCAGCGCTGTTTAGAGGCTCAGGAAGAATTATCTTCCTCTGATTTTACTAAGCCTGGTTCTTTCCAGCCGGATGAAGTTATGGGTAGAGATGTGTCAGAAGAAACACCTGATATTGGAACTCCCTTGACTGGTTCCTCAGCAGGGGACAGCAGCTCAGTGGGCACCGTACAAGTGCCTCCTGGTTGTGGCATTGATCCTGCCACCTTTTCTTGAGTAGAATTCTGTCAGGGGCTGCAGTCCTTTCTTTAGGCACAGTCCTCAGCCCCGTCCAGTTCTGTCAGGTTAGTTCCTCAGGCGGTGGCGTCTCCCTCTTCTGGTGCTGTGTTTAAGCGCCGAAGTACTCCTTGAGCTCCAGTTGTTCCCGACAGGAGTCCGGAGGGCACTGATGATAGGCAGATCCTGACTCTCTGGAGGATGGGGAAATTCCTCTGGGATCAGAACTGTATAGGACTATGTTAGGGTTCTTTCATAGAGATGAATTGCTGGCCCTCATTTCCCAGATATTGAAAATGCTGGGAGTTCCTGGAGCAGTTTCCATGTCTGAGCCAAGGAAAAATTCCATTTTGGTTTCTTTGCGTAAAATCTCTTGTTTTTCCCAGTTATGGAGGCTATTCAAGAATTGATTGATCTTGAATGGGATGCCCTGGAAGCAAATTTTGAAGGGGGTCGGACTTTGGAAGGCCTGTACCCCCTGGATCCAATGGCAAGAGAGTGTCTGCATTTCCCAAAAGTAGATGTGCTTGTCTGTGCCGTCTATAAATGGATGACTATCCCTGTGGAGGGAGGAGCAGCCTTGAAGGATGTGCATGATTGGAGAATTGAGGCCATCCTTAAACAAGCATTTGAAGCAGCGGCAATGACTTTGCAGATAGCTTCATGTTGTTCTCTGATGGCTCACTCTTGTTTGCTTCTCTCTAAAGAGATTGATGACCAAAGGTTTGCCAAGGGTGCCAAATACTCTTGACTTCCAGGGCAGTTATGGAACCCATTGCTACCTTCTTAGCAGATGTGGGCTGTGATTTGGTCCGCACCTCAGTCAGAGGAGTGGCTTTGGTAATAGCAATCAGACGCCAGTTATGGCTGAGGAATTGGTTGGCCAATGCCACCTCCAAGGCTAGACTTACAAAATTGCCTTTTAAAGGCTCATTCTTGTTTTGGAGCAAGTTCGAGAAGCTGGTCAGTAAGTGAGGTGAATCTCCGATTCCTCGGTTGCTGGAGGATAAGAAGCAGTTGACGTGCTCCTTTGGTATGAGGGATCGTCTCAGAGGTTCGAAGCATTTTCGTCCCTACAGAGGGATGAACTTTCAGAGGACTTGGTCTTTTGGCAGGTTTCAGTCCTTTCGGCTAGACAGGCCAGGCGAGACGGTGGCTCAGGTAGTTCAATCTCCCGACTCTCCAAATGAAGGTTTGCCAATTCACCCCTGGGTATAGGAGATAGGGAACCTCCTCTCTCTCTTTTATCAGAGGAGAGTCGAGATCACATTATATCAGTGGATCCGGAAGTGATACGAGAAGGATGTGTGCTGGAATTTTGCAGTGATCCTCAGGTTGTGTTCATGGTATCTCTCTGCTACTTCCCGCAGAAGAAGGAGGCGGTGGAGTGTACAATGTCAAGGCTCCTCAGTCTGAGAGCTATGATTCCAGTACCCACATTCAAGAAAATATGGGTTGATATTCCATTTATTTCATTGTGCCCAAGAAGAAGGACTTCTTTTATCCCATCCTGGATCTCAAAGGGGTCAACTGTCATTTGTGGGTGACTCATTTTCTTATGGAAACATTGCGCTCAGTGATAATGGCCGAGCAATTGGTGGAATTTCTGTCTTCTTTGGATCTGTCTGAGGTGTACCTACATATTCCTATCCGATTGGAGCATTTTGTGGTGTTGGGGTGCCATTATCAGTTTCAGGTGCTTTCTTTTGGTCTATCCACTGCTTCCAGAAGTTTTTCCAAGATTATTGTGGTGGTGGTGGTGGTGGTGGCAGAACTGAGAAAGGATGGGATCCTAGTACATCCGTAGCTAGACAACTGGTTGTTTCGAGCCAAGTCTCTGGAAGAGATCCGTCTGGTAACCCGCAAGGTGATCTCCCTGTTACAGGAGCTTGGTTGGGTGGTGAACCTAGCCAAGAGGAGTCTTCAGCCATCTCAGTCATTGGAGTATCTGGGTGTGCGATTCAATATGATGCAGGGTAAAGTTTTTCTGCCAGAAGCTCGTATTCAAAAGTTGATGTCTCAGGTGCATCTCTTAGTGAGCACTATACACCTAACAGTGTGGTACTGTCTACAGATACTCGGATTGATGGTGGCAGCCCTGGAAGTGGTGCTGTGGGTGAGGGTGCATATGCATCCATTTAAGCGCTCCCCGCTGTCTCATTGGAACCTGAAGTCTCAGAACTATTAGATTTGGTTCCACCTGCCTATGGAAGTCTGCTCTCACCTCCAGTGGTGGTTGCAAGCGGATCATCTGAGAAAGGGAGTTTACCTGACATTGCTGGTCTGGTTGATACTCACGACAGATGCAAGCCTCCAAGGCTGGGGAGCTCACTGTCAGGAACTAATGGCACAAGGGCACTGGAATTCAGAGGAGTCTTTCTGGAATATCAATCGGTTGGAAGTCCGGGCGGTCCAGTTGGCGTGTTTGCAGTTTAGCAGCAGACTGCAGGGTTGAGCGGTCCAAATAATGTTGAACAACACAACAACGGTGACTTACATCAATTGGCATGGAGGAACCAAGAGCCAGCAGCTATCACAGGAGATAGACCAACTTATGGAATGGGCAGAAATGCATCTTCAGGTAATTTCGGCATTGCACATTGCAGGAAAAGACAATATAAGAGCGGACTTTCTTAGCAGGGAGAGTCCGGTCCCAGGAGAATGGGCATTGTTGGATGAGGTGTTCCAGCTGATAGTGGATCACTGGGGCCTTCTGTTTATAGACCTGCTGGAGACTTCTCGCAATGTGAAAGTTCCTTGATTCTTCAGTTGCAGGAGAGATCCAAAGACCTTGGGTATCGATGCTCTCATGCAAGTCTGGCCAGAAGACAAGCTGCTGTATGACTTTCCCCCGTGGCCCTTGTTGGGCAGAATAGTTCGAAGGATCGAAGGCCACAGGGGGATGGTGATCCTGGTGACATCGGATTGGCCCAGAAGACCATGGTATGAAGATTTTCGAAGACCCCTGGTAGGAAACCCTCTTCGTCTTCCGCCGAACAGGAATCTATTGCAGCAGGGGCCTGTCGTTCATGAAGATCCAACTCGGTTTTGTCTTACGGTATGGCCCTTGAGAAGGCTTGCTTGTTGAAGCATGGATATTCTTCTGTGGTTATTTCCACCTTGCTACAAGCTCGAAAGTTCTCCACTTCCTTAGCCTATGTGCAGGTTTGACTAGTGTTTGAGGCTTGGTGTGAAGATCGAGGTATTCTTCCTCATTCAGTTAAGATCCTGCTCATTTTGTAATTTTTGCAGGATGGGTTAAATAAGGGTTGGCCCTTGATTCCTTGTAGGTACAGGTATCAGCTCTTGCCTGTGTCAGGAGCCAGGTGAATGGTATATCCTTATTTTCTCATCCTGATGTGGCCCATTTCTTGAGGGGAGTGAAACATTTTCATCTTCCTTTCCGGTTACCATTTCCCTTGTGGAGTCTTAACCTGGTGTTGTATTTCTTAGCGGGCCCTACATTTTGACCTCTGCATAGTCTTTCCTTGCTGTTACTAACCTTTAAAACAGTGTTTCTGGTGGTTATGTGTTCTGCACGTTGAATTTCCAAGCTGCATGCCTTGTCTTGCCGGGAGCCGTTCCTTCAGGAGCAATACAGTTGCATATATTCCTTCATTATTGCCTAAAGTGGTCTTGGATTTTCACTTGAATCAATCCATTTCTTTGCCGTCCTTGGATAAGGAAATAGATGAGAAAGAATTTCACCTGTTGCGTTCCTTGGAGGTCAAGAGACATGTTGTGAAGTATCTGGAGGTTCTAAACCTTTCTGAAAGATGAATCGCCTGTTTGTCCTTCATGGTGGAGGAAAACTGAGCGAACCAGCTTCGTGGGTACAATAGCTCACTGGATTAAGGAGGTGGTCATGGCCGTTTATGTGACTGCTGAAAAGCCATTGCCTACTCAGGTTAGAGCTCATTCTACTAGGGCTCAGGCAGTCTCAACATGGTCCTCCTTACACACCTTATCCAGGTATTATCGTCTGGATGTGCAAGCCCGGGAAGATGCAGCCTTTGCATGTGCGGTGTTGACTGGACTGTGGGCAGCTTTCCACCCTATTCGGGAGTAGCTTGATTACATCCCACTAGTCTTGAATCCATCTATCCATATGCTAGGAAATGAGAAATTACTACTTACCTGATAATTTCCTTTTCCTTAAAGTGGATAGATGGATTCAGCTTCCCACCCTTGGCTGCCAAATGATTGTATGATGGTCCTCCTGTATGGCTACATGTTCCAGGGAATTACTGGTAAGTGTTCATCAAGTCCCTAGTCTAGCATGCATGCATATGTTCTTGCCTGAGTTCAGTTTTTCTTGTTAGTTGAGTAGAAATGATTGTCTGTTTTGAATCAGGTTTTTGCTAATCTGTCCACAGTTGCTTTTGAAGAGAATACTGGCAGGCTAATGTCACTGCAGGACTATATATACTGAGACATTAATTTGCTCTGTCTCCATCTGCTGGTAGAAGTGCATAATCCACTGGTCTTGAATCCATCTATACACCTTAAGGAAAAGGAAATTATCAGGTAAGTAGGAATTTCTCATTCTTTCAGCGCACTATCAAGCTGTGAAATCTGTTGCCAGAGGATGTGATCAAGGCAACTAGCATAGCTGGGTTTAAAAGAGATTTGGATAAATTCCCAGTGGAAAAGTCCATAACACATTATTAGCCAGGTAGACTAAATAAAGGTATTGCTCTTCCTGGGAGTGAGTATTAGCAATTAGCTCTAGTTTATGGGATTTGGCAGATACTTGCGACCTGGATTGGCCACTGTCAGAGACAGAATGGTGGGTTCTATGGACTTTGGTCTGATCCAGCATGGCAATTCTTATTTCTGTGTCATACTGCTACACCAGTCCAATCCTAACAGTCAGCAGATGGAAGCAGAGTGCACTGATTTCTCCAGTGACATCTTCACCACTATGTATAGGTGGTGCAGCACAGTGAAAATCCAGTATTTGCTGCACCCAGCAGATAGTAGGATTCACTAGTGGTGCAGAAGGAATTGTAGAATGCTAATACAGGCCAGGCCACTGCTGCGCCAGTAGAGCAAGCCCATTAACAGGGGCTCCCAGTCCCAGAGGGGACTTGGTTGAGCATTAGGGGGGAGTATCTCTTTAACAAAAAAAAAAAAAAAAAGAGAGAGAGATCTGAGAAAAAAAAAAGAGAGAGATCTGAGAGAAGTTCATGCAGTTTTGTCTGTGGGCAGTTCAGAGATTCTTCCTGCTTTCCCCTCCTCTCCCTTCTCCCCAGCCTCACCCTTTGGTTTTCTGTGACTGAAGTGGGAAAAAAAAAAGAAACATTTGTGTAGCTGTGCTGCAGGTTCATGCAAGCAACAGCTCTGGTTGAGTGGATCTTTCTGGATAGCATTGAGGTAAGTGCTAGCCTTAGACTAATTTGGGCTGAGTTGGGTGGGGGGAGTTATTGGCCACGATGGAGAAGTCAGGTCGCGGTTGCTGCTGTGGGTTTGCATCTGCAGGCGTTCCGTGTGAGCCATGAGCAGAGATGGATTTAGGATTTTGGTGCCCCTAGGCACCGTCAGCCCTTGTTAGCCCTCCCCCCGAGTTTGGACAACAGGGAGCAGAAGGTCTAAGGCACAATTCCCTAGTTTCCTGTGGCAACTCAGGAGTAGATTTTGTGGCAAAAATTTAAAAATACTGAAGCAAACTGGTAAGCATTTCTATTTTTTTTTCAATATTTTTATTGAGTCATTCAGAAACAATACAACAATATATCAACAATAGAACCTACACAATTACACACACACCTTAGAAACGCCAATACTGTAGTTGATTGTAAGCATTTCTATTTTTATATTACATTATAAAATTAAATTAGCTTTACTGTATATTTATTAGTTTAATTAGTATAATTTATTTTATTATGACTGGTGAAGAAAAGTGATCTCAAATATCAGTATAGGGAGAAGACCTCAGGGATGAGAAGAGGAAAGGAAGAGGTGGGGAATGTTGCGCTGGGAGTGGACCCTTGGCCTGGTGCAGGAATGGTACGGCCCTCCGGTCGGACCAAGAGAGCATCTGCCACCAGGAGGTGGAGCAAAGGAGGAGACAGAGGCTAGCTGGAGCTTCACCAATAGCAACCTGGGGTTCCCTCTGTTATAATTTGGACATTGAGGCATGGGCCCTTGGTCGCTGTAAGAGTTAGCACCTCCCACAGGGAGGAGCCCTGCGGGGACTTGTAGCGATTGGCTAGCTCCTAGCAGAGATGGACACAGAGAAATAGCTTTATTATACTGCAACGTAGATGGTAATGATCCCAGCCAAGAGATGAGATGTCAGATGGCAACATTCCGTCTGCAGACTGCTGAGTGGAAAAGGCAGTTACACAGTCTCACCAGGTCCCAAGAGGGAGATGGGTCCGGTAATGATCCGCGAAGTGGGATAGGCCTAGAACCCAGGCCAAGATGGAGAGGCCAATAGATCCGGTAGTGGTCCGCGGTGCGAGGTAGGCCGAGGATCTATGGGGAGAGAGATGAGACAATGCAGAGACAGAACTGGAGCGGCAGTACTCACTCTGATGCTGGCAGTAGCAGTAAGAGAGAACTCAGAGGAGCGGAGGTCCCAGAAGAAATAAGGCCACCGAGGAGCGGGTACCTTAGGCGTCCTTGTTGGTAGCAGATAACCCCGGAGGGTATAGAGGAGCGAGGCAAGGCCCCCGTGGAGCGGGAACCTAAGTCATCCTGGAGCGAGAGTACACAGAGCAGGAACGTCTGGTAACGTAGAGCGATCAGCATGGAGGATTCCTTGCTAACTCATTTTAGGAATCGTGAAAGGAGTTTAAATACCAGCACTAGTGATGTCATGCAGTGAGGACGCCCCCAAGGTTCCCACCATGATGCACGTAAAGGACGGGGCTGTGCACGCGTGCGTGCCCTAGGTGACTCCTGGAGAAAGATGTTGAAAGCAATCGCCCATGCCGGACCAGGGATGCCGGAGGGGTCGGTGTAGAGAAGCGGAGGCAGCCATCTTCCCAAAAGGAACTGAGTCAGGCAAAAAAAGGTAAGCAATAGAGAGCACAACCATCTGTGACCGACGGGCGCAACAGTACCCCCCTTCCAAGGGTTTCAGCTTATGAGGATGAGACTGATGGAAGTGACAAAGCATGTCTTTATCCAGGATATTGGCCATGGGCTCCCAGGAGTTCTCCTCCGGTCCGTATCCCTTCCAGGAGATAAGGTTCTCCCATCGTTTACCTCTCTTATATACATCCAGGATGTCATCAACGGTATTCGCGAAATCCTCTTCGGCATCAAGCGGTGCTGGTTCCGGGGCTTTGTTGGAAAATTCAGACAGGACGAGAGGTTTCAGTAGTGCCACATGAAAGGCATTATGAATCTTCATGGATGGCAGTAGCTTCAAACTGTAAGTCAAATTCCCAAGGTGTCGGAGGATGGCAAAAGGTCTGACGTACCGCGGAGCAAAACGTGCAGAGGGCAGCTTAAGCAGAGGAATTTTGTAATAAGCCATACCTTATCCCCAGGCTGAAATTGAAGTGCCTTCCTGTGGTGAGCATCATAAGTCTTTTTGGCTCTTTCTCCTGCCTTGCGGAGTAGATCCTTAGTCTGTTTCCACAATTGCTGTAGTTCCATCGCAGTGACTTGAGCTGCTGGAGATGTCACGGAGAGTGGCAGAGTAACAGATGTAATGGTTGGTGGCCATACACCACTTGAAAAGGTGTTGACCCCTTAGCAGCAGCTGGATGTGAGTTTAGGGCGAATTCGGCCCAAGGGAGTAATTCAGTCCAGTCACTTTGTCTAGTATTCACATATGAGCGTAAGAATTGTTTGAGCATTCGATTCATTCACTCTGTTTGGCCATTGGATTGTGGGTGGTAGGCCAAGGTCAGGTCCAATGCGATGTCGAACTTCCGACACAGAGTTCTCCAGAAGTTTGCAGTAAACTGGACGCCTCTATCAGACAGAATGTGTTTGGGCATGCAGTGGAGGCGAAAGATGTACTTCACGAATAATTTAGCCACAAAATGTGCCATTTTTGAGAATCGATTGACAGTCACCCAGATCATATTGTTTCCATCAGAAAGGGGTAAGTCCATCACTAAGTCAGTTGCGATGTGCGTCCAAGGTTCCTCTGGTACAGGCAGAGGTTGGAGGAGATCCCAAGGACGTCCGGCAGGAGGTTTTTGTCTTGTGCAGGTGGCGCAGGAGGCCACATAGGCTTAGACATCAGTTTTATTGTAAGCCATCAATAGAAACGTTGGAGCATTGCTAATGTACATCCTTGCCCAGGATGGCCGGCCATGCGGGAGTCATGTGCCCACTTTAGTAATTTCTTCTTCATTCCCAGTGGCACCACTGTTTTCCCGGCAAGGACGGCATGAGTGGCCGCTAACACCACCTTTTCTGAACTGATGATGTGACGGGGTTCATCGGGTGCGTCCACCGTGGAGAAGGAGCGCAAAAGGGCATCTGCCCTAACATTCTTTTCTGCAGGACGGTATTTCAGTAGAAAATCAAAGCGGTGGAAAAACAATGACCGGTTTGCTTGCAGGTGATTAAGGCATTGGGTATGTCATAGATATTCCAAATTTTTATGATAAGTATACACCGTTATAGGGTGCTTTGCGCTCTCCAGCCATGGACGCCACTTTTCAAAGGCCAGTTTTATAGCTAACAATTCTTTATCTCTGATTCCATAATTCTTTCAGAAGGCATTAGACAAAGTTCCTCATGAGAGGCTTCTAGGAACAGTAAAAAGTCATAGAATAGGTGGCGATGTCCTTTCGTGGATTGCAAACTGGCTAAAAGACAGGAAACAGAGAGTAAGATTAAATGGACAATTTTCTCAGTGGAAGGGAGTGGGCATTGGAGTGCCTCATGGATCTGTATTGGGACCCTTAGTTTTCAATATATTTATAAGTGATCTGGAAAGAAATACGATGAGTGAGATAATCAAATTTGCAGATGATACAAAATTATTCAGAGTAGTTAAATCACAAGCAGATTGTGATAAATTGCAGGAAGACCTTGTGAGACTGGAAAATTGGGCATCAAAATGGCAGATGAAATTTAATGTGGATAAGTGCAAGGTGATGCTTATAGGGAAAAATAACCCATGCTATAGTTACACAACGTTAGGTTCCATATTAGGTGCTACAACCCTAGAAAGAGATCTAGGCATCATAGTGGATAACACATTGAAATCGTCGGTTCAGTTTGCTGCGGCAGTCAAAAAAGCAAACAGAATTTTGGGAATTATTAGAAAGGGAATGGTGAATAAAATGGAAAATGTCATAATGCCTCTGTATCACTCCATGGTGAGACCACACCTTGAATACTGTGTACAATTCTGGTTGCCGCATCTCAAAAAAGATATAATTGTGATGGAGAAGGTACAGAGAAGGGCTACCAAAATGATAAGGGGAATGGAACAGCTACCCTATGAGGAAAGACTAAAGAGATTAGGACTTTTCAGCTTGGAGAAGAGACGGCTGAGGGGGGATATGATAAAGGTGTTTAAAATCATGGGAGGTCTAGAACGGATAGATGTGAATCGGTTATTTACTCTTTTGGATAATAGAAAGACTAGGGGGCACTCCATGAAGTTAGCATGTGGCACATTTAAAACTAATCGGAGAAAGTTCTTTTTTTACTCAACGCACAATTAAACTCTGGAATTTGTTGCCAGAGGATGTGGTTAGTGCAGTTAGTATAGCTGTGTTTAAAAAAAGATTGGATAAGTTCTTGGAGGAGAAGTCCATTACCTGATATTAAGTTGACTTAGAAAATAGCCACTGCTATTACTAGCAATGGTAACTTGGAATAGATTTAGTTTTTGGGGACTTGCCAGGTTATATGGCCTGGATTGGCCACTGTTGGAAACAGGATGCTGGGCTTGATGGACCCTTGGTCTGACCCAGTATGGCATGTTCTTATGTTCTTCTCGGCGGGAGAGAATCATCCTGACTAAAAAGAGGAGGGACAGAGGACATTTGCATTGTTGTATTGGCTTAGTACTGCTTCCACGCCGACGTCAGAGGCATCAACCTCGACGATGAAAGGATGCTGAGGATTGGGGTGACGAAGACAAGGCTTGATTTGGAAGGCTTCTTTGACAGTTTGGAAGGCCGCTATAGCCTCAGCAGACCATCGAGTTGGATCAGCCCTTTTTCTGGTCATGGCCGTGAGTTGGTGCTGTTAGGGTGGAATAGTGCTTGATGAAGGTACTGTAATAGTTTGTGAAGCCGAGGAAATGGCGTAATGCCTTTAAGCCAGTGGGTTGAGGCCACTCTTGAATGCTTTTCAACTTTTGAGGGTCCATCTGGAAGTCGTTCTTGGAAACAAAGTATCCCAGAAAGGGCACTGACTCCAGATGAAAAGCGCACTTCTCGAGCTTCGCATAAAGGCAATTGTCACGTAACCTTTGTAGTACCTTTATCACATTGGCCTGATGTGTCTGGACATCCTGAGAGAAAATCAGGATGTCATCTAAATATACCACCACACACTGGTACAGTAAATCTCGTAGAATATCATTCATCATATTCTGAAACACCGCTGGTGCATTGCACAGTCCAAAAGGCATGACTGAGTATTCAAAGTGTCTGTCACGGGTGTTAAAAGCTGTTTTCCATTCATCCCCGAGATGGATTCGGAACAAGTTGTAGGCCCCTTTTAAGTTCAGCTTAGTAAACACCTTGGCCCCCTGGAGTCTGTCGAACAGCTTGGTTATCAACAGTAGAGGGTAGCAATCCTTGATGGTGACTTCATTGAGACCTCTGTAATCGATAGAAAGGCGAAGGGATCCGTCTTTTTTCCCAACAAAAAAGAACCCTGCACCAGCCGGGGACTTAGAAGATCTAATGAACCCTTTTTGCAGGTTTTCTTGGATATAGGCTGACATGGCCTCAGTCTCTGTTATTGAGAGGGGGTATACCCTTCCCTTGGGAGGCTCCAAATTAGGCTTAATATCTATCGCACAATCAAAGGTCCTGTGCGGAGGTAATACGTCTGCTGCTTGCTTGGAGAAGATGTCCTGAAAAGACGCATATTGCGGTGGTAGACTAGGTAGTGAAGGAGTTGTTGACATGCAGGGCAGCGGTGACACTTTGGCTAGACAATGATCATGGCAGCTAGGGCCTCACTCAGAGATTTCCATGTTGATCCAATTAACCCTAGGTATGTGCTCCTGTAGGCACATACCTAGGCCGAGCACCATGGGGTGAATGGCCTTTTCAAGGAACAGGAAAGAGATGTTCTCAGTGTGTAAGGCCCCAGTGCGAAGGCATATGGGTTGCGTGGTAAGCGATACTTCCCCTGGAAGTGGTTCTCCATGTATAGAAGACAGCAGAAGAGGGGTAGCTATTGGTGTAGTGGGAATTCGCAGATGGTCTGCAATTCTTTTTAGCATAAAGTTTCCTCCCGCACCTGAGTCCACGAGTGCGAGTGTTGAAAATTCAAGGCCTCCAGAGATGAGAGAGACGGGGAGAGATAATGGAGGAGACGGTGCAGTTAGTCCTAGGAGAAGTCCTCCAGCAGATCCTAGGTCTGGCCTTTTCCTGGACCGATAGGGCAGGTCTGGACAGTGTGGCCGGATTGGCCGCAGTACATACAGAGACCTGAGTTTCTGCAAAAATGTCTCTCTTTAGAAGTCAGGTGACTGCGTCCCAACTGCATCGGTTCTTCTTCTTCTTCACTGGGCACAGAGGATTGGGCTGAAGTCGTGTGCATGGCTCAAAGGCGATTACCTCCCGTAGAGTGCTTCTTGTGACATTTTGCTTCTTGAGTCCGATCGCGTATACTGCGATCAATTCTCTCTGCTAAATCAATGAGAGATTCCAGGGTGTCTGGCAAGTCACGAGCCGCTAATTCGTCTTTTATACTGGTGTTGATGCTCTCTAAAAATATAGCACATAGACATCCCAAGTCCCAATGGAGCTCTGATGCTAGTGTCTTGAATTCAATAACATAGTCTGGTAAAGTCTTACTTCCCTGTTGAAGGTGAAGAAGAGTAGATCCTGCAATGGTCTGCCATGCTGGATCATCAAATACTGATTTGAACAGGTTCAAGAAGTCATTCAGATCATTCAAAACAGGGTTGCTGCATTCCCAGAGAGGTGAAGCCCAGGCCAGGACTCTTCCATCGAGTAGCAATAGGATATAAGTAGTCTTGGAAACAGCGTTGGGAAAGTAGTTAAGTTGCACCGAGAAGTGCATACAGCACTGATTAATTAAACCCCTGCACATCTGGGCATCACCAGAGAAGCGTGTAGGAGATGGAAGCGGTACAGTGGTGCGAACTGCAACCACTTGAGGAGAAGAATCTTTCTCTGGAATCGTCGGCGTATTCAGTTGAGCATTCAACTGGTCAAAGGTGGCGGCTAATGTCTCCAGAGATTTCTGTTGCACTGTAATCCACTGGGCCAGGCCAGGAATGGTCTGTAAGGCTGCGAGCTGAGCCGGGTCCATGGAGTTAGCAATCTGTTGTACTTTGGGCATTGAGGCATGGGCCCTTGGTCGCTGTAAGAGATGACACCTCCCACAGGGTGGAGCCCTGCGGGGACTTGCAGCAATAGGCTTGCTCCTAGCAGAGATGGACACAGAGAAATAGCTTTATTATACTGCAATGTAGATGGTAACCTGAGGAACGGGTAATGACCCCAGCCAAGAGATGAGATGTCAGATGGCAACGTTCCATCTGCAGGCTCCTGCTGAGTGGAAAAGGCAGTTCCACAGTCTCACCAGGTCTCAAGAGGGAGATGGATTCAGTAGTGGTCCGCGAAGCGGGGTAGGCCGAGAACCCAGGCCAAGAGGGAGAGACCGGTAGTGGTCCGCGGTGCGGGGTAGGCCGAATATCTATGGAGAGAATGATGAGACAATGCAGAGACAGAACTGGAGCGACAGTACTCAATCTGATGCTGGTAGTAGCAGTAAGAGAGAACTCAGAGGAACAGAGGTCCCAGACGAAATAAGGCCTCCAAGGAGCGGGTATCTTATGCGTCCTTGGAGTTAGTAGGCAATACCGGAGGGTATGTAGGAGCGAGACAACGCCCTTGAGGAGCGGCTACCTTAGGTGTCCTTGTTGGTAGCAGATAACCCCAGAGGGTATAGAGGAGTGAGGCAAGGCCCCCGTGGAGCTGATACCTAAGTCATCCTGGAGCGAAAATACACAGAGCGGGAGCATCTGGTAACGTAGAGAGATCAGCATGGAGGATTCCTTGCTAACTCATATTAGGAATCGTGAAAGGAGTTTAAATACCAACACTAGTGACATCATGCGGTGGGGACGCCCCCGAGGTTCCCGCCATGACGCATGTAAAGGACGGGGCTGCGCGCTCGCACGTGCCCTAGGTGACTCCTGGAGAAAGATGGTGAGCGCAATCGCCCATGCCGGACCTGGGACGCCAGAGGGGTCGGTGTAGAGAAGCGGAGGCAGCCATCTTCCCAAAAGGAACTGAGGCAGGCAGAAAAAAGGTGAGCAATAGAGTTCGCAGCCATCTGCGACTGACGGGCGCAACATTCTCAGGTTGAGCCCTTGGTTACCTGGGCCGCCTTGTATTAAGTGGGCCTCACAGGGTCTCCTAGAGAGAAAGTTCAATGGAGTGCTCACCACGAACAAGGGTGCACGGTTGGTGTTCAGACAAGGAAGTCCAGAGGTCGCAGGAGGCCAGAATAGAGTGTCCGAGTATATAGCGAGAAGTAAAGCCAGAGTCTTAGTGCAGAATGGTTATCCAGGCAAGGTCGGTAACAGAGGTCAGTCCGGGCGTAGTCAGGTCAAGCAGGAGGTCAGGTTCCAGGTGGCAGACAAGAGTAGTCGAAGTTCCAGGCGGAGATCAGGTCAGGCAGCAATCAAAGAGTAGTCGGAGTTCCAGGAAGAGGTCAGGTCAGGCAGCAATCAAGGAGTAGTTAAGAACAGGCAAAGGTCAGTACCGTGAGATCAGTCCGAAGTGTACTACCAGGGATGGAGAGACGAAGGAGCAGGAGACGCTGGAACAGGAGACACAGGAGATGCTGGAACTGGAAACACAGGAGACGCTGGAACGGGAGACACAGGAGATGCTGGAACGGGAGACGCTGGAATAGAGAGACTGGAACAGGAGACACAGGAGCAAGACATTGGAAAGCAGGAAGGCAAACCAGAGACACCGGAGTGTACGACCCGATTGCCAAGGCCCTGAGCTAGGAGCCGGGCTGGTGTATATATACCAAGCCTACATGACGTCAGGATTGGGCGCCGCCTGGGGTTTTCCCTCACTAGGGTCTTTAAATGAGCGAGAGTTCCGCACGCGTGTACCAGGGGCGGGGCCGACGCCAACCCCGATGCAAGGAGAGCTGTGAGGGAGTAGGCCGCGGAGAGTCCGGGGATGCTCGTCGGAGCTGCGGCCAAGCGGAGCTGGGAGTCGGGGAGGAGCTGGTAGACGGTCGCACCAGGTGAGCAGGCCCGGCCGCAGAGCCAACGCGGCTGGGAAGTGCAACTGTACCCCCCCTTCTAGGCTTCCCCCTTACCGGCCTGGGCTTTTCAAGGTGAGCCTGATGGAACATGGAGAGAAGTTTCTTGTCATAGATGTGGTGGTAGGGCTCCCAGGAGTTCTCCTCCAGTCCGAAGCCCTCCCACGACAGGAGGTACTCTCAATGTCCTTTGTGTCGACGGACATCGAGGACCTCTTTAACTTGCATCACATCTTCTGATTCGGCCTCGAGTTGAGTGGGAGCAGGGGATCTTTGAGATGACCATGATAACACCAATGGTTTAGCAGGGAGACGTGGAAGGTGTTATGGATGCCCATGGATTCCGGAAGTATTAGCTGATAGGTCACAGCACCAATGCGTCGAATGATAAGGAACAGTCCAATAAACCTGGGGCTGAGTCATTGAGAGGGAAGTCTTAGCCTGATGTGCTTGGTGCTTAACCAGACTTTTTGGCTTGGTCGGAACAAGGGTGCGGTGCGATGATGAGCGTCGGTAGAGCGCTTAGCTCGCTCGGCGGCCTGGCCAGCCTTTCCTTGAATTGGTTCCATAACCATCTTATCGTCTGAGCCGTCGACTGGGCCATAGGTGAAGGCACTGAAAGTGGGACTGGTAAAGACAGACATGGTTGGTGACCAAATACCACAGAGAAGGTGATACATCAGTGGCGGAGGTGACATGAGTATTGTGGGATAAATCAGCCCAGGGTAACAGGTCGGACCAGTCTTCCTGCTGGTCATTAACGTAAGAATGTAGGAAGGTTTTTAAGGACCTGGTTGTTTTTTCTGCTTGGCCGTTCGCCTGGGGATGATAAGCGGAGGTCAGACTCAGAGTAATCTCGAATTTCTTGCACAAGGATTTCCAATATTTGGCAGCAAACTGCGGACCTCGGTCTGAAATGATCTCTTTGGGTAGCCCGTGTAGACGGAAGACATGTTTGAGGAAGAGTTTAGCCAGTTCAGGAGCTGAGGGATGTTTCTGGAGTGGAATGAAGTGACCCATTTTCGAAAATCGGTCAATGATGACCCAAATGACTGTGTGGAATATAACACAGAGAAGCCGAAGTCCTCAAAAGTATTTATTAGAAAGGCAATATTCCATTTAGTGCCCGACTCAAGGCCTGAGTTTCACCTGATCACGGGCTGCTTCAGGGGCTAAAATAAAACATTGCATAGTTTAATCAAAATATAATACATAAGCAACACACAGAAAAAGTTCTTTTTATATAAATTAAAAAGAAAGAGGTCAACATACAAAAGACTAAACAGTGGAAGGACAGAAAACCATATTGAGAAAAAAGACCATGCACTTATTACCTGTTCATGACAGATTTTGTCAATTGACAGGAAACAATATAGTTATCTCATACCTATCAGGAGAAAAATATTAAAAATAAGTATTACTTAACAATAAAATATACGGTAAAACATTTCTCTGTTAATATAATAAGGTATTACCTCATCCAGAAGTACAAAAGCATTAGTATCAGATGTGTTCCAATTTGTTTATGAAGATACTAAAAAGGCAAAAAAAAAAATACTAAAAAAATAAGAATAGAAGAAGTTAAATGAAAATTATCAAAAATAAAAAAATAATAAAAAATGGTAAAAACCAGAGTAAAAAATAAAAAATAAAACTAAAACGTGTTAATAGTACCTTTTAGACTTGCGTATTGCAGGTACATTCAAGAATGAAATTGAAACATATAGAAACATAGAAACATAGAAATGACGGCAGAAGAAGACCAAACGGCCCATCCAGTCTGCCCAGCAAGTTTCGCACTTTTTTTCTTTTTCTCATACTTATCTGCTACTCTTGGCTCTTAGTAACCTTTTGGTTCTGTTTCCCCTCCACCCCCACCATTAATGCAGAGAGCAGTGCTGGAGCTGCATCCAAGTGAAATATCCAGCTTAATTAGCTAGGGGTAGCAACCGCCTCAACAAGCAAGCCACGCCCATGCTTATTTGTTCACCCAGACTATGCAATTCAATCCCTGTTGGTTGTCTGTATATAGATCCACTTTTCTTCATTCCCCCTGCCGTTGAAGCAGAGAGTTATGCTGGATATGCGTGAAGTATCAGACTTTCTCCCCTGTTGTTGAAGCAGAGAGCTATCCTGGATATGCATGAAGTATCAGTCTTTCTCCCCTGCCGTTGAAGCATACAGCTATGCTGGATATGCATGAAGTATCAGTCTTTCTCCTCTGCTGTTGAAGCAGACAGCTATACTGGATAGAGATGTGAATCGGAACCGGAATCTGATCAGTTCCGGTTCCAATCCAAATCTTAAAATTTTTATCGCCCAGCCCGATTTGAGTTTTGATTATCGGCTGCGCCCGATCCGATAATCAAAATGTCCTCCCCCACCCTCCCGAACCCCCAAAAAAGGTTTTAAAATTACCTGGTGGTCCAGCGGGAGCGCGGGGAACGATCTCCCGCTCTCAGGCCATCGCGCTGGGCCCCCCACTGGACCACCAGGTAATTTAAAACACCGGAGACACACACCAGTGTGTGTCTCCGGATCACAGGTCTAATTCTACCAGAGCCCACTGTAATACTGTTTTTTAAGTTCCCCAATGCCCTGTGTGAGTGGGGTGGTAGAGTTGTGGGCTGCACAGCTGTCAATAATGTGTGTCTGTGGGTCACAGGTCTTATCCTACCTGAGCCCACAGAAAATCTCTTTTTCCTTGACTTTTGGTTATTCAGTGGTAATGGGAAATTAATTCCTGAATAATGTACAGTGGCTGAGACTTTCTTTATTGAAGCTAATTCAGCTTTAACTTCAGCCAGCTCCTTTTCCAAGGTAGAGAGTTCTGAACAAATGGGGCAAGCCTTAAGTTTCCATATGGTTACCCTCAATATAAAGGCTCTACAACAGTTGCATTGGATAGTCCTCATTTTGGTAATTTGTCTGATGGATAGCAATTAGGGAAATACTAATTTACCTTGTTGCCATTTATGAATTTAGGCAGGTTATATTAGAAACACAAACCTAGGGGTGGGTGGGTAGGGTGTGAGGGTGTCAAACTGTTAAACCTTGGTCAAAGATGTTAACTGGACACTATATGCTATTAATTTTGAACAGACACTCCCGCAGATTTGGCTAACTAATTTAAGCTTTCTCCTTATCTGTCCTCAAGAGTTTGTGCTTCTGGCTGTCTCCTTCAAGTTCAAATCAGACTGGGGACTTGAATGCCCCCTGCAATACACTGAGTCTGCTGCCAAAAGCAGTTTAGCTAGAAAGCAGTCCCACCCCCACAAACACTGGCTGAGGAGGAAGGGTCTGCTCTGAACTAATTGCTGGCCCTTGAAAGCAGACTAAAGCACTCACAAGTTTCTATTTCAATTTTGCTTCTTTTTAACAGACAGTGCACTAGTTTTGGCAAATATAATGCCCTAAATCTAAGCACAGATAATAACCAAACTAATCTGTACTTAACTTTAGCAGAAAAGGCTCTGGTTCATGAAGATCCCAGCTCCAAAGTCTGAAGATCCAGATCACACAATGTTTGGGTTTCTATCATGGGGCTGTGGAGACTAAGTTTTCCATAGTCACTGGGTTACAGGCAAATTTTCATCTGCAATAAATATGATGAGTCTGTGCCACATTAACAATAATATTTTTTCATCTATATCACACTTATTATTTTTTATTCACATTTTTTAACACTTTTTAAACATTTTTTACAGATAGGTTCCAAACCATTAACCCAAACACCGTGTGATCTGGAGCAATTTAATTCTTGAATGTACCTGCAATACGCAAAACTAAAAGGTACTATTAACACATGTTTTAGTTTTAGTTTTTATTTTTACACTATTACCATTTTTTATTAGTTTTTTATTTTTGATAATTTTTATTTAACCTTATATTCTTATTTTTTTAGTATTTTTTTTTGCCTTTTTAGTATCTTCATAAACAAATTAGAACACATCTGATACTAATGCTTTTGTACTTCTGGATGAGGTAATACCTTATTACGTCTACTCATCTACTCTTCCAATTTGACTCTGTATCCAATCTCTTACTGCAGGTCTCATGTGACATCTACTGTTTTCCTTTTATGTTTCTTTTTGTTTATTTTGCTAAATGAGACTTGTTAGCCAATACGTTTACATTACTATGTTAATGTTGATCTAGTTTACCCTGTTCCAAGTTCCTTAACCTTGTTCTATGTAATGCCTCTAGGCAAAAATTTATGTTCTGTTTCAATGTAAACCGATGTGATCTGTATTTCATACAGGAACACCGGTATAAAAAAAAAAAAAATCTAAAAATAAATAAATAAATAAATTACATTGTTAACAGAGAAATGCTTTACTGTATATTTTATTGTTAAGTAATACTTATTTTTAATATTTTTCTCCTGATAGGTATGAGATAATTATATTGTTTCCTGTCAATTGACAAAATCTGTCATGAACAGGTAATAAGTGCCATGGTCTTTTTTCTCAATATGGTTTTCTGTCCTTCCACTGTTTAGTCTTTTGTATGTTGACCTCTTTCTTTTTAATTTATATAAAAAGAACTATTTCAGTGTGTTGCTTATGTATTATATTTTGATTAAATTATTCAATGTTTTATTTTTGCTCCTGAAGCAGCCCGTGATCGGGTGAAACTCAGGCCTTGAGTCAGGCACTAACTGGAATATTGCCTTTCTAATAAATACTTTTGAGGACTTTGGCTTCTCTGTTTTATATTCCTCACAGCTTTGCTAGACCGAGTTCCTTCTTGTTTTTTGGGCCCAAATAACTGTGTGCACTTTGAATGGAGGTAGGTCTGTGATGAAGTTGGTGGAGATGCTCGACCAGGATGAGGGAGAGTTTGGAGGAGTCCCCATGGATGACCCATTGGAGGCTTCTGTTGTGCACATATGGGACAGGAGTCCACATAGTTGCAGGAGTCCTTGACCATGTTAGGCCACCAATAGTATCTCCTTAGCATTTCAAGGGTCCAAGCCTGGCCAGGGTGGCCGGCCAACTTCGAGTCATGGGCCCAAAGCAGGTGACTCGATGGTGGAGGCGACATGGAACAACCGTCTTCCCCACTGGCACAGTATTGGTGACTGTGAGGGTCACACAAGCTGGGTCGATAATATGCCTGGGGTTGTCAGGCATATTCTCTGGTTCAAGAGCGCGGGAGAGGGCATCTGCTCGAGTGTTCTTGGTTGCAGGATGGTAACGAAGTTCGAAATGAAAGCGTTTGAAGAACAATGCCCAGCGGGCCTGTCTGGGGTTCAACAATTGGGCTTCCTTCAAGTGTTCAAGATTTTTGTGAACCGTAAAGATCATAAATTTATGCTGTGCTCCTTCTAACCAAGGGTGCCATTCTTGGAGTGCTAACTTTACTGCTAGGAGCTCACGATCCCCGATCGTATAAGTTTGCTCTGCAGGGGAAAACTTGTACGAATAGAAGGAGCAGGGAACTAGGACTCCTTTGGAGGATTACTGGCTCAAGACTGCCCCTGCCTCAATAGCGGAGGCATTGACTTCGACAATGAAGGGGTGATTAGGATCCGGGTGACATAGACAAGGTCCAGTGCAGAAGGCCTCTTTCAAGGCATGGAAGGCAACGTGAGCCTTGGGTCTCCATTCCTTGTGGTTACTGCCTTTCCTATCATGGCAGTGAGTGGAGCAGCTAATGTGGAGTAATTGGCGATGAAGTTCCTGTAATAGTTTTGAATGCTAGGAACCTTTGTAGGGTGTGAAGGCCTACAGGTTGAGGCCAGTTTCGGAATCCTTGGAGCTTTTCAGGGTCCATAGTAAAACCACGATTGGAAATGATATACCCCAGAAATGGAAGAAGAGTCTGTTCGAAGATACACTTTTCTAGTTTCGCATAGAGAAGGTTGTCCCTGAGACGTTGAAGGACTGTCTGAACATGAGAACGATGGGTCTTTAGCTCCTTGGAAAAGATCAGTATATCGTCTAGATATACGACGACAAATGAGTATAGTAGGTCCCGGAAGATCTCATTCATCAAGCGTTGAAAGATGCAGGGGCACTACAAAGTCCGAAGGGCATCACTGCATACTCGTAGTGACCGTCTCTGGTATTGAAAGTCTTCCAAATGTCCTCTGGCTGATCCTGACGAGATTGTATGCCCCTCGGAGATCTAACTTTGTAAAGATCTGGGCTCCTTGGAGGCGATCAAAGAGTTCACTGATGAGTGGCAGAAGATAACGATCCTTGCGGGTTACAGCGTTTAGCCCACGGTAATCGATGCAAGGGTGTAGACTCCCATCTTTCTTCTTCACGAAGAAGAAACCGGCTCCTGCTGGAGAGTCGGAGGGTCTTATGAATTCCTTGTCTAGATTCTCTTTAATGCACTCAGACATTACCTTAGTCTCAGGTAGCGAGAGAGGGTTGGTCCTGCCTTTGGGAGGCGTGGTACCTGGTAGGAGATCAATGGGGCAATTAAACCTCCTGAGTGGAGGTAGGATGTCAGCATTCTGTTTATAGAATACATTTTGGAAGTCTGTATTTGGAGCAGGCAACCCAGTTATGGTTGTAGAGTTCACCTCGGTGACTGCTGGAGACACTTGACGTAAGCAGCGGTGTTGGCACTGGGGTCCCCACTGGATTAGCTGTAGGGATTGCCAATCAAATTGCAGACCATGCACCTGGAGCCATGGAAGTCTGAGGATTACTGGGTGCGTAGAAAGCTTCTGGATGTATAATAATATCTCTTCTTCATGGAGGGTTCCCACGAAGAGGTAGAAGGCTATGGTGTGATGAGTGATGCGTCCAGGAAGGTGCTCGCCTTTCATGGACGCAATCCTGAGGGTAATGTCCAAAGGCTGGAGCGGGATTTGGAGGAGTGTGATGATATCGTCCAAGATGAAATTGCCACTCGCCCCGGTGTCTACAAGGGCTGTGGTGTCGAAGGATCGTGACTCTCAGGAGAGAGACACAGAGAGTAGTAATTGGGGGCCAGTAACAGTGGCGCCCAAGCTCGGGACCCCTGCTGGGCTCAGGCTCAGCAGTTTCCCGGATGAACTGGGCAGGCTTGTAAGAGATGTCCAGACCCACCGCAGTACAGGCAAAGGCCCTCCTTCTAACGTCGAAGGCATTCTTCAGGGGACAAGCGTCCGTGGTTGATTTACATCGGCTCCTCTGTTGAAGGAGGAGGCACCAGTAAGGCCTTTATCTGAGGACTGGTAGCATGAGCTGGGCGTACGGCAGAGGACCGAGAAGCTCTTACCTCCTAATGTCGCTGACGTAGGCGATGATCGATCTTGCCAACCAAGGAGATGATATCATCTAGAGATATGGGAATCTCGCAGGCAGCCAGCTCATCCTTGAGGGCAGGAGATAAGCCATCCAGATAGATTGCCTGTAAGCAGTCCTCTTGCCATCCCAGTTAAGAACATAAGAACATAAGAAATTGCCATGCTGGGTCAAACCAACAGTCCATCAAGCCCAGCATCTTTTTTCCAACAGAGGCCAAACCAGACCACAAGAGCTTGGCAAGTACCCAAACACCAAGAAGATCCCATGCTACTGATGCCAGTAATAGCAGGAGCCATTCCCTAAGTCAACGTGATTAATAGCAGTTAAAGGACTTCTCCTCCAAGAACTTATCCAAACCTTTTTTGAACCCAGCTACACTAACTGCACTAACCATATCCACTGGCAACAAATTACCGAGCTTAATTGTGCGTTGAGTGAAAAAGAAATTTCTCCGATTAGTCTTAAATGTGTTACTTCCTAACTTCATGGAATGCCCCCTAGTCCTTCTATTATTTGAAAGTGTAAATAACCGATTCACATCTACTCGTTCAAGACCTATCATGATCTTATAGACTTCTATCATATCCCCCCTCAGCCATCTCTTCTCCAAGCTGAACAGCCCTAACCTCTTCAGTATTTCCTCATAGGGGAGCTGTTCCATCCCCTTTATCATTTTGGTTGCTCTTCTCTGTACCTTGTCCATCGCAACTATATCTTTTTTGAGATGCGGCGACCAGAACTGTACACAGTATTCAAGGTGCGGTCTCACCATGGAGCAATACAGAGGCATTATGACATTTTACTTTTTATTAACCATTCTCTTCCTAATAATTCCTAACATTCTGTTTGCTTTTTTGACTCCTGCAGCACACTGAGACGACGATTTTAAAGTATTATCCACTATGATGCCTAGATCTTTTTCCTGGGTGGTAGCTCCTAATATAGAACCTAACATCGTGTAACCACAGCAAGGGTTATTTTTTCCTATATGCAACACCTTGCACTTGTCCACATTAAATTTCATCTGCCATTTGGATGCCCAATCTTCCAGTCTTGCAAGGTCCTTCTGTAATGTATCACAATCCGCTTGTGATTTAACTACTCTGAATAATTTTGTATCATCTGCAAATTTGATAACTTCACTCATCGTATTCCTTTCCAGATTATTTATAAATATATTGAAAAGCACCGTTCCAAGTACAGATTCCTGAGGCACTCCACTGTTTACCCTTTGCCACTGAGAAATTTGACCATTTAATCTTACTATCTGTTTCCTGTCTTTTAACTAGTTTGTAATCCACGAAAGGACATCGCCTCCTATCCCATGACTTTTTAGTTTTCTTAGAAGCCTCTCATGAGGGACTTTGTCAAACGCCTTCTGAAAATCCAAATACACTACATCTACAGGTTCACCTTTATCCACATGTTTATTAACCCGCTTCAAAAAAATGAAGCAGATTTGTTAGGCAAGCCCTTGGGTAAATCCATGTTGACTGTGTTCCATTAAACCATGTCTTTCTATATGCTCTACGATTTTGTTCTTGAGAATAGTTTCTACTATTTTTCCTGGCACTGAAGTCAGGCTCACTGGTCTATAGTTACCCGGATTGCCCCTGGAGCCCTTTTTAAATATTGGGGTTACATTGGCCACCCTCCAGTCTTCAGGTACAATGGATGATTTTACTGATAGGTTACAAACTTTAACTAATAGATCAGAAATTTCATTTTTTAGTTCCTTCAGTACCCTAGGATGCATACCATCTGGTCCTGGTGATTTGCTACTCTTTAGTTTGTCAATCTGGCCTACTACATCTTCCAGGTTCACAGTGATTTGATTCAGTTCGTTTGACTCATCACCCTTGAAAACCATCTCCGGAACTAGTATCTCCCCAACATCCTCATTAGTAAACATGGAAGCAAAGAATTCATTTAGTCTTTCTGCAATGGCCTTATCTTTCCTAAGAGCCCCTTTAACGCCTCAGTTATCTAATGGTCCAACTGACTCCCTCACAGGTTTCTTGCTTCGGATATATTTAAAAAAGTTTTTATTATGCGTTTTTGCCTCTATGGCCAACTTCATTTTAAATTCTCTCTTCGCCTGTCTTATCAATGTTTTACACTTAACTTGACAATGCTTATATTTTATCCTATTTCTTCAGCTGGATCCTTCTTCCAATTTTTGAAGAATGTTTTTTGGCTAAAATAGCCTCTTTTACCTCACCTTTTAGCAATGACGGTAATCGTTTTGCCTTCCTTCAACCTTTCTTAATGTGTGGAAATCATATGGACTGCGCCTCTAGGATTGTATTTTTAAACAATGTCCATGCCTGTTGAACACTTTTAACCTTTTCCACTGCACCTTTCAGTTTCTTTCTAATTATTTTCCTCAATTTATCAACGTTTCCCTTTTGAAAGTTTAGTGTTAGAGCTGTAGATTTACTTATTATACCCCTTCCAGTAATTTTTTTAAATTAGATCATGTTATGATCACTGTTGCCAAGTGGCCCCACCACCATTAACTCTCTCACCAAATCCTGCGTTCCACTAAGAATTAAATCTAAAATAGCTCCCTCTCTTGTTGGTTCCTGAACCAATTGCTCCATGAAGCAGTCATTTATTACATCCAGGAACTTTATGTCTCTAGTAAGTTCTGATGTTACATTTACCCAGTCAATATTGGGGTAACTGAAATCTCCCATTATTATTGCACTGCCAAATTGGTTAGCTTCCCTGATTTCTCATAGCATTTCATCATCTGTCTGACCATTTTGTCCAGGTGGACGGTAGTATACTCCTATCACTATACTCTTACCCAACACACATGGGATTTCTACCCATATAGATTCTACTGAGGATTTAGTCCCAGACAAAGTGCCACACCTGCACCAAGTTGATCCTCCCTACCATTGCGATATAATTTGTACCCTGATATAACACTGTCCCATTGGTTATCCTCCTTCCACCAAGTCTCGATGATGTCAATTATGTCAATCTCATGATTTGCTGCTATACACTCTAACTGTGCCATCTTACTTCTTAGAATTCTGGTATTGGCATACAGACATTTCAAAGTGTATTTTTTCTTTGTATTAGCAACCTGCTTTTCATGGATAATTTGGAAATCATTACCTTCGGCGATTTTTTACATATAGGCACATGGACTATGTTTGCTTTTATTGAAACCTCTCTGTTGGGATGCCCTAACGCTCCTGTTTCATTAATATCCTTCAAGGATACATTTCTACGAACCATGCACTGCTGAGTGACTGTCGGCCTTCCCCCTTGTTCTAGTTTAAAAGCTGCTCTATCTCCTTTTTGAAAGTTAGTGCCAGCAGCTTGGTTCCACTTTGATTAAAGTGGAGTCCAACCTTTCGGAAAAGTCTCCCCTTCCCCAAAAGTTTCCTCAGTTCCTTACAAAACTGAATCCCTCTTCCCTACACCATTGTCTCATCCACACATTGAAACTCTGGAGCTCTGCCTGCCTCTGGGGACCTGTGGCTAATGTCCTGAATTCTATCGTGAATTCAGTGAATGTGATCCTTGAAGGAAATGAAGGAACTGGTAACCTGCAACCGCCTGTTGGCCGGGGTCCTGGAAGGTCCGCTTGAACACAGAGATGAAGTGGGAGAGATGACGGAGGATATTATCCAAACGTTCCCAAAGTGGGGAAGCCCCTGCCAGGGCCTCCCCTTCAAGGCGTGAGAGGATGAAAGTGATCTTGGTATTTTCACTTGGAAACAGCTCAGGCTATAATGCAAATTGCATAAAACATTGGTTAAGGAAACCTTGACAGAGGCACAGATCTCCATTGAAGCGGGGTGGAGCAGGAAAGGCCAGAGATTTCCGTGAGTGTGCAGGTTGAGCCCAACCAAAGAGTTGGTCATGACAGCATCTTCTAATTGAGACCATAGTCTCTCTACTGAAGAAATCAATGCCTCAATGGTTCGCTGTTGTTTTTGGACATGAGCTGCTAAGCCAGGGATGGCCTGCAAGGTGGGAGACTCTGCCGAGTCCATGGCCTTGGCAACCTGTTGCGCTGGGAGTGGACCCTTGGCCTGGTGCAGGATTGGTACGGCCCTCCGGTCGGACCTAGAGAGCGCCTGCCACCAGGAGTCGGAGCACAGGAGGAGACAACCTGGAGCTTCACCAATAGCAACCTGGGGTTCCCTCATGTTGAGCCCTTGGTTACCCGGGCCACCTGGTCTTAGGTGGGCCTCGCAGGGTCTCCTAGAGAGAAAGTTCAATGGAGTGCCCACCACAAACAAGGATGCGCGGTCGGTGTTCAGACAAGGAAGTCCAGAGGTTGCAGGAGGCCAGAATAGAGTGTCTTGAGTGTATAGTGAGAAGTAAGGCCAGAGTCTTAGTGTAGAATGGTCATCCAGGCAGGGTCAATAACAGAGGTCAGTCTGGGCATAGTCAGTTCAAGCAGGAGGTCAGGTTCCAGGTGGCGGACAAGAGAAGTTGAAGTTCCAGGTGGAGGTCAGGTCAGGCAGCAATCAAAGAGTAGTTGGAGTTCCAGGCAGAGGACAGGGCAGGCAGCAATCAAAGAGTGGTCGGAGTTCCAGGCAGAGGTCAGGTCAGGCAGCAATCAAGGAGTAGTCAAGAATAAGCAAAGGTCAGTACCGTGAGATCAGTCCAAAGGGTACTACCAGGGATGGAGAGATGAAGGAGCAGGAGACGCTGGAACAGGAGACACAGGAGACACTGGAACGGGAGACACAGGAGACGCTGGAACTGGAGACACAGGAGACACTGGAACAGGAGACGCTGGAACAGAGAGCCTAGAACAGGAGACACAGGAGCAAGACACTGGAACGCAGGAAGGCAAACTAGAGACACCGGAGTGTACGACCCGATTGCCAAGGCCCCGAGCTAGGGGCGTGCTGGTGTATATATACCAAGCCTACATGACGTCAGGATCGGGCGCCGCCCGGGGTTTTCCCAGGCTAGGATCTTTAAATGAGCGAGAGTTGCGTGTGCTTGCACCAGGGGGCAGGGCCGACGCCGAGGAGGATGCCGAGCCCCGGCGCGAGGAGAGCTGCGAGGGAGTAGGCTGCGGAGAGTCTGGGGACGCTCATTGGAGCTGCGGCCGAGTGGAGCTGGGAGTCAGGGAGGAGCTGGAAGACGGTCATGGCAGGTGAGTGGGCCCGTCCATGGAGCCAATGCATCCGGGAAGCGCAACAGGGAAGTAGTGTGAGAAGGAAAGAAGACTAGGGACAGAGAGGATGGGAGATGGGGAAGATTAGGAATCCAGGATGTGGAAGAGGAGAAAGGAGTAGGAATGATTGGGCAGTGGGTTCCAGGATCTGGGAAGAAGGGAGAGGTAGGAAGGAAGGTTCCAGGATCTGGAGGACAGAATCCAAACTCAAGGGAGGATTTGAATTGCAGGGGGTGGGGAGGAGAAGGGGGAGGTGTCCCTATCTTTTTCTGGTCTTGTTCCTCGCATCCCCTCTCTAACATCCCACCCAATATGACATACACTTATATACTTGGCATCAATCCCTTCTCTCTCACATACACACAATGACTCAGTGGCCCCTGAGCTATGCTCTTCTCCCTCCAACCTACCCTCTCCTGTAGAAGAGTATCAACTAGCAGATGCTCTTTAATGTCCTTCCAAACCAAAGAATTCTTGGAACCTTCACTGGAACTTATGTTGAACCTCCCAGGTCCCCAGATGATAAATGTACTCTATTGTCATTCTCCCTAGATGCTGAAGAGAAGAGGACTGAGGAGGGGCTTAGAAGGGGGTACTGTTAACGTTTGCCAACTGTGGCAGGTTGCCATGACTGGTTACACTTACCCCCGCAGCTGCAACACCGCCATGCTTTCCTTGGTGCCAGCCCCTCCTCCAGCGCACACACACAGTGCATATCTATCCATGAAGACCCTGCGGTAGGAAAAGAACAGGTGCCAGGAGATGACATCAGCGTTGGTTGGGATTTAAACCCCAGCCATACTTCCAGCCAGTGCCTCAGCACAGGTCCCCTGCCTAACCAGCAGATCATGTTGTCTCATCCAGCCTGTCCATCCTTGCCTTGTCCTTCCTTGCCTCATTCAGCCCGTCCAGCCTTGCCTCATCCTGCATGCCTAGCCTTGCCTCGTCCAGTCTGTCCAGCCTTGCCTCATCAAGTCTTGCCTCATCCAGCCTGCCCAGCCTTGCCTTGACCAGCCTGTCTAGCTTGCCTTGTCCTGCTTTGCTTGCCACCTGGACTTGTCCTTGCTTCATACCCTGACACTGTCCTGCTTGCTGCCTGCCCTGAGCCTTGGCCCATCTCTGGACACTCTCTTATATCATCTTTAGGACCCACCAAAGTTCTGTTGGCCCCTGGAACCCAAGGCCTCAACCTGTAGGGAACTGGGCTGGTTTAAGCGAAGCTCCAGCCTATCCCAGACGAGTGCTTTTTCACCATCTATCAGTATGAGCCTAGTGGGCTTGCTCACGAGGCA
This sequence comes from Rhinatrema bivittatum, assembly GCF_901001135.1. NCBI lineage: Eukaryota > Metazoa > Chordata > Amphibia > Gymnophiona > Rhinatrematidae > Rhinatrema > Rhinatrema bivittatum. Next base: position 226,098,554 of record NC_042617.1, on the reverse strand, counting down.
GCATAAACCATGCTACAGCACAAAGAATCACAAGCCTTACACCAGGCTTGGTCCAGTGCTGGTTAAGAAGGATTTTTAGGGACATTTCTTCACATACATTCCCCATCAGCTGGGATCTGTTAGGTTGAGCGTTTCCACTCAATCTGGCTGTATTCCAGGGAAGTGACTTCTTACTCCAGTATACTTCCTTGGCCTGAACTTGGGTTGAGTCTTCCCCACCATCTAATGGTTCTTTCCACTTTACATGTTCCCTATACCATTTCCCAGACATATTGCCACTTAAACCTGAAGTAAGAACTACAAAATCATCCTTGGTTACCTTTAACCAAACCCCATTTACCAGTACCACTACCTGTGTCTTTTACCCAATGTCTTCCCATATTCTGTACATGAAGCACATTCTTTCTGGAACTCTTTCTGTAAGGACTCTCTTGTGTCTTTTAAAATGGTGCTGTTTCACTTGAAAAAGCCTCAGACCACTCATGCTTTCTTACATACGGTATTAGAAATGGGATCAGTGGATCACACCTGGAAGAAGAACAGCACAGACAAGCTCCAACCAACCATAGAGGAATATTGAGCCTCAACAGAATGCAGAGTGAACCAGTGAAGAGGCAGAGAAGCAGACTAGACAGAGAGGAAAGCAATAGAGAGCTCACGATGTGTGTAATGGCCAGAGTCCGGTAAGCATACATGGGACTAGACATAGCAACAGGAGGAGGCGAGGTGCTTGGGAAAGTGCCTTCTATTGCTTTGTGGACGTAGTGAGAAATTTAGGGGATGGCAGAAAATACTGGAGTTGTGGGTGTATATATATATATATACACACACAACAAGTGCTTATGAACACCCCTTTGACACAGTGAACCATGATATCCTCTTAGATCGTCTAACAGAGATTGGCATAAAAAACACCGCACTCAACTGGTTCTCATCTTTCCTCCAGAATAGGTTCTACAAAGTCAAGATCAACAGCAAAGAATCACCACCTTTCAGATCCACTATGGGAGTCCCGCAAGGTTCTTCTTTATCCCCAACATTATTCAACATTTATCTTCTCCCTCTATGTCAGCTCCTCTCCAAATTTAATCTTATTCACTATGTTTATGCAGATGACATCCAAATCCTTATCCCAATTAAAGATTCATTACAAAACACCTTACAATTCTGGAATTCCTGTCGTCTATCTATCAATAACCTCCTAACAAATCTTAATTTGATACTCAATTCCAACAAGACAGAGTTCCTGCTCATCACTCCAAATGGCAACTACACCGCACCCTACACACACACCTTATCTCCTCCAGCCTTTTCCACCCAGGTCAGAAATCTTGGGGTCACCATGGATAATCAGCTGAACTACAAAAGCTTCATTAACACCATAAAAGAATGTTTCTTTAAACTCCAAGTATTAAAGAGGCTAAGACCCCTCTTATACTTCCAAGACTTCAGATATGTACTACAAGCAATCATTTTCTCGAAGATAGATTATTGTAACTCTTTGCTGCTTGGTTTACCCGCAAACACTCTGAAACCTCTACAAATGTTACAAAATGTCACTGCAAGGATCCTAACTAAATCTAATAAAAGGGACCACATTACTCCCATCTTAAGGAACCTTCACTGGCTCCCTATCAAATATAGAATCCTTTATAAAACCCTATCAATAATCCACAAAGCCATCAATAACTCCACCCCAATTGACCTCACCATCCCTTTACAGCTTCACTCCACCTCCCGTCCGACGAGACTAGCACAGAGAGGCACGCTAAGGGCCCATCCTCTCAAGACATCACTAAGCAGAAGAGCTCTTTCCACCGCCGGCCCTAAACTTTGGAACTCTCTCCCACCAGACCATAGAATTGAACAATCGACACCCACCTTTAAAAAGAGACTCAAGCCCTGGTTGTTCAACCAAGCATTCTCTTAATCCTAATCCCAATAACTAAGCTTTGATCTTCATGACGGTCGACATAATTCTCTACATTGTTCATTACCATCAATTATATTCACTTTTCCTCAAAATATTTTGTATTTATTTACTCTCCTTGCCCTTTGTAAGTTATTATTTATTTTTCCAAGTTCTATTTACCTTGTTCATTGTAAGACATTATTCTATATACTGTCAATCTATTGTTGTAATGTAAACGGAAGTGATTAGGAACTTTGTTACCAGAACTTCGGTATATAAAACTGATAAATAAAATAAATATAATACAATGCTCATTGTCTCCCAGGATCCCCTTACAATATCCTCTAGCCTCTCTCCACCAAACACAAATAGCATGTTCTCACCTGACGTCAGAGACCTTGGAGCCTGGCTAGACAACCATCTAAACCTAAAAAAGTTCGTAAACACTACCACAAAGGACTGCTTTTACAAACTGCAAGTCCTCAAAAAACCCCTCCTTTACTTCTCCGACTTCAGGCTAGTACTGCAATCCATCATATTTTCTAAGCTCGACTATTGCAACTCCCTTCTGCTAGGTCTACCTATCAACACCATCAAACCATTACAGATGGTACAGAATTCCGCTGCTAGAATTCTCACAAGCTCTAACAAAAAAGATCATATTACCCCAATCCTTCGCAACCTACATTGGCTTCCTATTATTTATTTATTTATTTATTTGAAGCTTTTATATACCGAGGTTTAGCACATGCCTTCACCCCGGTTTACATTGAAACGAAACAATGATACATAGAACAAGTAGTGAAACAAAAGTATATGCATATAACAGGTCATGGTATATACAGACTCATGCTCCAAATACAAGAAAGTATGAGTGGGAAATGAAGGAAAGAAGGGGGGGGGAATGGGTGGGAGGTAGGGGTCGGGGGGATAGAGGGGGATGCAGTGGGAGGAGGAAGGGGTAAATGACTGCGGAAAAGAGAAGAGGGGAGAAGGAGGTGGAGGCTTAAGGCATCACAATTGTAATTTGCTTAAGTCTTAAGTATTAAACACAGGATACTCCATAAAGTACTCACAATCGTCCACAAAGCGATAAACAAACTAGCTCCTATTATGTAAAGCTCTCAACTCCAACCGCACACATCTTCTAGACCTATTAGAAGCGCATACAAAGGAACACTGCATGCACCACAAATAAAATCATCATTAAGCAAACGAGCACTATCTTCAGCAGGCCCCCTCCAGTGGAACTCGCTCCCCCCAGATCTAAGACTCGAACCCAGTCATCAAGAATTCAAAAAAAGACTGAAGACCTGGCTTTTCCAACAAGCCTTCCCAGACTCTTAGTTCTACTCAGACAGAAAAACATCCTAAATATGAGGTATCCCCAAATTATGGACACCGCACCAAGTCCTACTTTCAGGACCCTGCAACTGTACAACAATCTCTGAGTCCAAAAGCTCATCACATTTTATTGTATCTATTTTGCAGCGTTAATATGTCAATATTTCTACGTTAAATAGTTAAACTGTATTTATAATATTTATTTATTACTATGTTAAACTATAATATTTATTTATTACCATGTTAAATTAACATACAGTTATATTGTTCCATCTGTTCTACGGTTCTATGTAAAGCCAATTATATCGTTCTATCTGTTCTATGGTTCTATGTAAAGCCCCTCTCTCTGTGGGGCAGTTTATCATTTTATGTAAACCGGAATGATTTGTAGTTCTTACAAGAATTTTGGTATATAAAAATTGAAAATAAATAAATAAATAAATAAATAAATACCGGAGATGCTGCATCTTTCTTTCTGTCTCTGTTAATTTCTGGTCAACAGCAGTCTCTCCCCCATCTTACCTTGGCATCTGTATATTATATCCTTGCCTTGCACATGTGCAGAACAGTTGTCTTTGTATAGCCTTTTTTGATATATTGGCAAACTATTGATAAGAAAAACTTTCTGTGTATGCCTAAAATGGTGGACTTCTTGTCTTTGGTTCACTGCTTATAAAGAATAGCAGCGCTGGCATTACAGAGCAGCGATGATAACCAGGGAAAAAGGGAGTGAGCGGCTACAGGAAGGGGAAGGGGGAGGGGAAAAAGTTAGAAAAGTGTGGGAAGGACAGCCAGTTAAGGAAAGGGGGGGGGGGGGGGAGGTTGGCTGAGGAGACGTTAGGGAAACTTTCAAAACCTAGAGCAGGGATTGGTCAGGGAGGGAAAGCGTCAGCAAACAGCAGGTTCGAGAGCAAGTGGTAGGCAAGGAGCTCCCAACTTTTGTCCGGTATTAGGGGTTACGTGACAGTAATTCTAATTTTAGACGAGATGAAGAAAAACAATGCAGGAGGAGGCAGAAAAGGAGCGAAGGGAAAGGGAAATAAGAAACAGGGTAGGAAGACAGTAGTGGCAGCCCGTTTTACAAGTCCCCCTCAGAATCACAGCACTCCGTTACCTGCGGTGGTTTCGAGGCCTCAGACCGAGCGCAGGGAGACTAGTTCCAGTGAAAGCGGGCCGGAGGCGGAGGTTGAGATTGCAGTGAGTGCAGGAAGTCAAGGGGGGGCTTCAGGAGGTACCCCGCTGGACCTATCCCTTCATGCTTCGGGGTCCGAGCTGGAAGTGCAGACGGAGCCGGGCGAGGACACGGGTGCTAGTGGTGGTGAGGTGGATCCACCAGGCCATAGTGAAGAGAGCAGCGAGCGGCACACCAGGCAGGTTCGGAGAGAGCAACGGGAATGCGGCGCGCAGAGCGCCAGCTCCAGTGCAGGGCCTAGCAGGCAGGAGGCGCAGAGAGGAGCGTCTCGTGCGGATCAGAGTGAGAGAGATGGCGGCGTGGGACCACAACGGAGCTGTGCAGCAAGCCAGCAAGGATGTTATGGCCTAGGCAGAGAACGAGGGAGAAGTGGCAGGAGAGTCAGCTGGTTGGACGGAGGCGAAGAGGATACGGAGGCACAAGGGGCGCAGCACAGATGCGGTGAGTGCGATCGGATGGCAAGGGAGAGGGAAGGCAGGAAGGGAATGGAGCGCAGGGGGAGAGGGGGCATTAGCGGGACGGCAGACTGGCCAGAACAGTCGGGCTTTGGGGGATGGCAGGAGTGGGGTACGGGGGACCAAGTGGGGGTTTCATCAGCGGGTCAGGGTATGGGCATTGTTGGGTACCTAGGTGAAGGGGGCTGGGGATCAGGTCAGGAGGAAGATCGAATGATGAGAAATGGTATGGGTGATGTGAGACCATGGGGGGCAGAAGCTGATACTGCGGCCAGTATGTTTGTTTCCTCAGACAAGGCGAGACTGCAAGGAAGCGGCTTTTCACAGACAGAAGAGCAGAGAGGCTGGAGGACCTTGCCAGATGGCACGGGACGAGGGTCAACTGAGCGGACGAGCAGAGGAGGACCTGGTGTGGAGCAACAGTGCGGCAGTCTGTTGGAGCAGGTAAAGGAAAGGAAGGAAATCAGTTGAGCAAGACTCAGGGAAGGGCGAAGAGGAAAAGAGATTACAATTCCAGCTCATCGGATAGTAGTTCCACGACGGAGTCTTTTACGGACTCCATTGAGAAAGACAGGAGAGACCGCGGATGCGGATTAGGGCCTGCGTGGGATATGGGACACCCGGCTTTGGCATCGTTAACGGAATTATGGGAGGGAGTCCCGGGAAAATTGAGGAGGAAAATTAAGAGAAGGCGGTATGTGAACATTTTCCTGTTGGTGGCGGGGAGGAGAGGGCTTGCAAGGTGCAGGAAACGGAGTAAGGGAAAGAAAGATAAGGAAAAGGGAACCAAGATTCCCAAGAACATAATGAATTGGATGAGGCTTCCTGAGATTGGCTAATGTAATGGGACATTATCAGCCGGACTAATATGCAGCGTTGCTGGCATATTGCGACAGCATATTGGGGACATTCAAGGATTATGATGGTAGGGCGTGGCTCAATTATGACGAAAAATTTAGGGAAAAAATGGCAGGCAATTAGTTTATGTCATGGGGAACACAAGACATTCACCTTTGGCTGACACAGATGATGAACAAGAGTGTCAGGGCAGGGGTGGGTGTAACAGGGGCAGGAACTGCTAGTTTACCCAGTGCCAGCGGGGTTAGCAATACACCCCGAGGGAATATGGGATCGGGGGGAGCAGGGATGTGAAGTAAGGATTCGAGAGAGGCGTCAGCATCCAGTGATGTGTGTTGGCGATTCAATAAAGCCACGTGTTTGTTCCCGGAGTGCAAATTTAGACACGCTTGTTCGGCCAGCAACGGGGCTCACCCCAGTGCCAGCAGATGGGTGCCAAGATGGCGGGGAAGAGCATCAGACCATAGAAGATAAATGGCACTGGGGGGAGTACAGTGGGGAGTCTGGAGTTCCGCAAAAAAAAAGTATTTAATAAGAGTTTAGTTCATGAGTCGAGTTGCGAGGGTAGGGCATGAACGAATAGATGACAAGCTCAGCGGGGAGCAAGGGCAAGCTAGTTAGAAAAGACAAATGAAATGGAGCGGGCTGTGCATAGCCCGGAGTGTTGTCTGAAAAACAGGGCAGGTTAGGAGAGGGAGAGAGGGGCGAGTAGAGGGATTTAGGTAGTAATGAGTTTCTCTCATGCAAGACCGACAGGGACTGTGGAGTTGTGCAGAGGAGGGAGGACGGTGGGCGAGGCCAGCCGAAGAGGAATGGGACTTAATCCAAGCGTCTGTGACACCTCACACGTGGAAGGCGTATTTATGAGGAAGTGTAGTGCTGGTGCAATATCTGACTTCGGAGGGCTGGGTAGGGGGCCCAGTGGCAGAGGAATTGCTAGTTGGCTTCGTGATCTGGGCCAAGCAAGCGGAATACTCAGTGGCGACGGTTAGAGCACAATTGGCGGGCTTCACATTTTTTCACAAGCTGCAAGGATACCACAGTCCCATGAATAGCTTTCGGCTTCAGAAGGTGATGTGCGAGTGGCAAAAGGCAGGGGGTAGGCAAAGAGATTCCAGATTTCCCATTAGGTATGCGGACCTGGTGAGCTGGTCAGCTTTGTTGTATCATGTGTGTTGGTCAGCATTTGAAGCGGTGTTATTTCAGTTAGCTTTTCGTGGGCGTTTTTTGGGGCAATGCGGGTAAGCGAGTTGGTAGCTCAGTCGAGGCATAGTTTAGGGGAGAGAGGGTTATTATGGAGCTGCGAGAGGGTCTGGGACCACAAAGTTAGGTTGTTTATACCACAGTCCAAGACAGATCAGAAAGGTAAGGGCTTCACCATTACATTCCTGCCCAGTCAGGATGGCGCAGAGATATGTAAGCATACGTCCCGCTTTTTAGAGCTCCTTCTTGGTACACGAGGATGGCTCAGCCTTAACGAGTTATCAGTTCACCCAGGTGTTGCGGCGGATAGTTGGGCAGGATGGTAGGGAAGTAAGCCGTTTTAGTTCACGTTTGTTTAGGATAGGTGCAGCGATGGCGGCTGCAGGGGCAGGGCTCAGCGGTGATAGTATTCAGAATATCGGGCGATGGAAATCGAGGACCTTTCGGGACTACATTCGTTCAGGAGTCGCCAACTGAATAGGAGGGGTGGAACACAGGTGTATCAGCGTTGAGTAAGTGACGGGTAGGAGGTAGGGAGGGGAGGGAAAGGGGGGTTGCTAATGCATATTATTTCTCGTTACAGAGCTAGTTGGGTTGAGGAGAGGGTCTGGATGTGCCTGGATCATGGGCCATTCATTCATTCACAGAGCACAGAGAGGGGCATTGAAGCGCCTGTACGGGGAAGATCTGGAGATGGAGCGGCTAGGATGGCGGTTGGAGTGGTTCAGCCTCCGTGTAATGTTATGAGACGAATTGCTGCCTTTCCTTCAAGAACGTATAGATATGTGGAGTGTGCCGAATATATTGTTGATCCATTTTGGGGGTAATGATATGGGTTCCGTGTCCTGCCGCATGCTGCTGACTAAGATGAAAAAAGATTTAGCGCAGATTATGATTCGGTGACCCACCATCCGGATTGGATGGTCAGACATTATTGTACGGCTGAGGAATCACAAGGAAACAATATGGCAGGTACGGGTTAAGAAAGTAAATAGACAGTTAAGAAAGTGGATGGGATGGGAGGGGGGTTTCTGGGTCAGGCACCAGTGGTCGTGGGGAGTTGAACCTGGGATGTTTAGCGGTGACGGGGTCCACCTATCCGAAGTGGGAATGGACTTATTTAATAATACCCCACAAGAAGGGCTGGAGAAAGAGATTGCTCATTGGTAAATAGGACCGCAGTGGGGGGGAACAAGCCGTTGCAAGGCTTGTTCTGTGGCGGAAAACCCGAGCCCAGTTTTGATGTATTGTGGGGGAGCGGGAGTTGGTAGGGGGAGGAGGGGGCTACCCTGTGTAGCTGGAGGGGCTGCAACATGGGAGGACCGGAGAACCGTGGAGCTAAGGTTCTCAGTGGAGCTTGCTCTCGCTGGTAGGAGGCTGAGCGAGCGAAAAGGGGGGAGGGTAATCTCCACCACTGGGGTTAAGGTGATGGAGGAGAAGGAGGGGTGGGAGAAGGGGGGCTGTTGGGGGGCACAGTTTTTGGTTATTGTTAATGTTAATGAAAGGGCTCGGGTTAGTGGTATTAATAAACTGCGCCCTATTTTAATGCCAATCTGGTGTCAGAGTGGTCATTGGAAAGGGGGAAATTCCGGGTAGAGTGAGCTCAAGTCTTTTCTCCCTGAGTTATTGCCATATTGTCTTCACTAGTTTTAAACCCAACATTCTGCTCTGGACAGTTGCCAGATGTTTCAGTGCTCAGCACTGTACCTGGCCTTGACATTTTGCAGAATTCTTGTTAGAAGAAGGGACTGCTACTGTGTAAAAGGGGAGAAGGCAGGGGAATTTGTAAAGGCAGTAAGATGAACTCCCTTGCAAGTTATATAATGTAAGCATGCAGCAAGAACTGTTTCTTAGTAAAACAAAACTATATTCAATCATTATAAAGGAATATGTCAGTATTTTTCTCTCATGAAAGACATAATTATATTATATACACACTAATATAACTGGTGTAAACTACCATCATTATAACAATGAATATACCAAAAATTAAGGATACACCAGTGTTCTTATAAATATGAGAAGAAAAATGGCTGGTGTGTTATAGTGTATAGTATCGCCACAATGTGATTTTTAAAAAAACTTGTTTAAAGATATAGGGGTAGATTTTACAAAATTACGCACACGCGTACTTTTGTTCGTGCACCAGGCGCAAACAAGAGTACGTGGGATTTTAATAGATACACGCGTAGCCGCTCGTATCTTAAAATCCTGGATCGGTGCGCACAAGGCTGAGCAAAATCGTCAGCCTGTGCGTGCCAAGCAGCGCAGCCGGCCTCCGTTCCCTCCGAGGCGCCTCGGAGGGAACTTTCCTTCCGCCTCCCTCCATCTTTCCCCACCTTCCCCTCCCTTCCCCTACCTAACCCACCCCTCCAGCCCTATCTAACCCCCTCTACCTTTATTCCAGAAGTTACGCCTACTCGAGCAGGCGTAACTTGCCGCGCGGGCCGGCTGCCAGCACGCCATGTTCCGGTCCGGGGGCTACTCCGTAGGCCGCGGCCACACCCCTGGAATGCCCCCAGGCCGGAACCACGCCCGCGGCCCCACCCCCGGAACGCCCCCGGATGATGAACCGCCGTGACATGCCCCCCGACATGCCCCCGACACGCTCCCCAGGAAAGCCCCAGGACTTACGCGCGTCTCGGGGCTTGCGCTTCCCACCGAGCCTATGCAAGATAGACTTGGCGTGCGCAGGGGGGGCTTGGGGTAGGTTTTCGGGGGTTACGCGCGTAACCCTTTGAAAATCTACCCCATATTGTAATATAGAGGAAAAGACCTCAGCACTGGTGATTGTCTGAAAAGTTTATCAGAATTTCTGCCAGTAATTACAATCACAGCTCAAAAACCTCTAATTAGAATTGTATCTTTTTATTGAAAATCCAAAAATTTTTTTATCCTGATTTAATAAAATGATCCAAGTTATTTCCAATGGGATTCAAATGATGTTCCCAATTTCTTCTCAGGGAAAATTTTTTTTTCTTCTAGGGAAAATGTTCAGTTTCCATGAGTGTATTTCTACTTGTGAAGTACTTATATTTGGATGAAAATCAATCGTTGCAATTGTGCACTATATAAAAGAGTTTGAAGCTGGTTTTGTTGTAACACTTCGCAGTACAAAGACAAGTGAACGAATGACAAGTTGTACTTTTCAAAATAAGCATGAAGCTGTGCCTGCCGTAACTCTTTGCAGTACAAAGTAATTTAATGCATCTCACTATCTAACCAGGCGTTGTAGAGAAGGCAATATACTCTAGTCCAGCTTGTCTGGACGTTATTGAGTAAGCAATTTGGACTTTAACATCAATGCACGGGCAGTGTATTTAAAACCTCAAATCCCGTTGTGGCATTACTATACACTATAACATACCAGCCATTTTTCTTCTCGTAAACTACCGTCAGCCTGGCCAAAATGATAAGATGGATGATGAAATGCTAAGAGAAATAAGGGAAGCTTCATTTAAACATAAGAGCATAAGATTTGGCCAATGTAACCCCAATATTTAAAAAAGACTCCAGGGGTGATCTGGGTAACTATAGACCAGTGAGCCTGACTTCAGTGCCAGGAAAAATAGTGGAAACTATTCTCAAGATCAAAATCGTAGAGCACATAGAAAGACATGGTTTAATGGAACACAGTCAACATGGATTTACCCAAGGGAAGTCTTGCCTAACAAATCTTCATTTTTTTTAAGGGGTTAATAAACATGTGGATAAAGGTGAACTGGTAGATGTAGTGTATTTAGATTTTCAGAAGGCATTTGACAAAGTCCCTCATGAGAGGCTTCTACGAAAACTAAAAAATCATGGGATAGGAGGTAATGTCCTTTCGTGGATTACAAACTGGTTAAAAGACAGGAAACAGAGAGTAGGATTAAATGGTCAATTTTCTCAGAGGAAAAGGGTAAACAGTGGAGTGCCTCAGGGATCTGTACTTGGACCGGTGCTTTTCAATATATATATAAATGATCTGGAAAGGAATACCACGAGTGAGGTTATCAAATTTGCGGATGATACAAAATTATTCAGAGTAGTTAAATCACAAGCGGACTGTGATACATTACAGGAGGACCTTGGAAGACTGGAAGATTGGGCATCCAAATGGCAGATAAAATTTAATGTAGACAAGAGCAAGGTGTTGCATATAGGGAAAAATAACCCTTCCTGTAGTTACACGATGTTAGGTTCCATATTAGGAGCTACCACCCAGGAAAAAGATTTAGGCATCATAGTGGATAATACTTTAAAATCGTCGGCTCAGTGAGCTGCAGCAGTCAAAAAAGCAAACAGAATGTTAGGAATTATTAGGAAGGGAATGGTTAATAAAACAGAAAATGTCATAATGCCTCTATATTGCTCCATGGTGAGACCACACCTTGAATACTGTGTACAATTCTGGTCGCTGCAACTCAAAAAAGATATAGTTGCAATGGAGAAGGTACAGAGAAGGGCAACCAAAATGATAAAGGGGATGGAACAGCTCCCCTATGAGGAAAAGCTAAAGAGGTTAGGGCTGTTCAGCTTGGAGAAGAGACGGCTGAGGGGGGATATGATAGAGGTCTTTAAGATCATGATAGGTCTTGAACGAGTAGATGGGACTCGGTTATTTACACTTTTGAATAATAGAAGGACTAGAAGGCATTCCATGAAGTTAGCAAGTAGCACATTTAAGACAAATCGGAGAAAATTCTTTTTCACTCAATGCACAATAAAGCTCTGGAATATTTTGCCAGAGGATGTGGTTAGGGCAATTAGTGTAGCTGGGTTCAAAAAAGATTTCGATAAGTTCTTGGAGGAGAAGTCCATTAACTGCTATTAATCAAGTTGACTTAGGGAATAGCCACTGCTATTAATTGCATCAGTAGCATGGGATCTTCTTAGTGTTTGGGTAATTGCCAGGTTCTTGTGGCCTGGTTTACCCTCTGTTGGAAACAGGATGCTGGGCTTGATGGACCCCTTGGGCTGACCCAGCATGGCAATTTCGTATGTTCTTATGATTTGCCATACTGGGTCAGAACAACGGTTTATCAAGCCCAGCAGCCTGTTTACAACAGTAGACAAGCGAAATTACAAGTACCTGGCAAAACCCCAAAAGGCAAATAGATTCCATGATACTTATCCCAGGGATAAGCAGTGGATCTCTCCAAGTCTACTTTAATAATGTGTTATAGACTTTTTCTACAGGAGCTTATCCAAACCTTTTTTAAACTCAGCCTCACTAACAACTTTTATCATATCCACACATTCTAGAACTTAATTATGCATTGAGTAAAAAAATATTTTCTCCTATTTGTCTTAAATGTACCACTTAAGAACATAAGAACATAAGAAAATGCCATACTGGGTCAGACCAAGGGTCCATCAAGCCCAGCATCCTGTTTCCAACAGTGGCCAATCCAGGCCATAAGAACCTGGCAAGTACCCAAAAACTAAGTCTATTCCATGTAACCATCGCTAATGGCAGTGGCTATTCTCTAAGTGAACTTAATAGCAGATAATGGACTTCTCCTCCAAGAACTTATCCAATCCTTTTTTAAACACAGCTATATTAACTGCACTAACCACATCCTCCGGCAACAAATTCCAGAGTCTAATTGTGCATTGAGTAAAAAAGAACTTTCTCCGATTAGTTTTAAATGTGCCCCATGCTAACTTCATGGAGTGCCCCCTAGTCTTTCTACTATCCGAAAGAGTAAATAACCGATTCACATCTACCCGTTCTAGACCTCTCATGATTTTAAACACCTCTATCATATCCCCCCTCAGTCATCTCTTCTCCAAGCTGAAAAGTCCTAACCTCTTTAGTCTTTCCTCATAGGAGAGTTGTTCCATTCCCCTTATCATTTTGGTAGCCCTTCTCTGTACCTTCTCCATCGCAATTATATCTTTTTTGAGATGCGGCGACCAGAATTGTACACAGTATTCAAGGTGCGGTCTCACCATGGAGCGATACAGAGGCATTATGACATTTTCCGTTTTATTCACCATTCCCTTTCTAATAATTCCCAACAATCTGTTTGCTTTTTTGACTGCCGCAACACACTGTACCGACGATTTCAATGTGTTATCCACTATGACACCTAGATCTCTTTCTTGGGTTGTAGCACCTAATATGGAACCCAACATTGTGTAATTATAGCATGGGTTATTTTTCCCTATATGCATCACCTTGCACTTATCCACAATAAATTTCATCTGCCATTTGGATGCCCAATTTTCCAGTCTCACAAGGTCTTCCTGCAATTTATCACAATCTGCTTGTGATTTAACTACTCTGAACAATTTTGTGTCATCTGCAAATTTGATTATCTCACTCGTCGTATTTCTTTCCAGATCATTTATAAATATATTGAAAAGTAAGGGTCCCAATACAGATCCCTGAGGCACTCCACTGTCCACTCCCTTCCACTGAGAAAATTGCCCATTTAATCCTACTCTCTGTTTCCTGACTTTTAGCCAGTTTGCAATCCACGAAAGGACATCGCCACCTATCCCATGACTTTTTACTTTTCCTAGAAGCCTCTCATGAGGAACTTTGTCAAACGCCTTCTGAAAATGCAAGTATACTATATCTACCGGTTCACCTTTATCCACATGTTTATTAACGCCTTCAAAAAAGTGAAGCAGATTTGTGAGGCAAGACTTGCCCTGGGTAAAGCCATGCTGACTTTGTTCCATTAAACCATGTCTTTCTATATGTTCTGTGATTTTGATGTTTAGAACACTTTCCACTATTTTTCCTGGCACTGAAGTCAGGCTAACCGGTCTGTAGTTTCCCGGATCACCCCTGGAGCCCTTTTTAAATATTGGGGTTACATTTGCTATCCTCCAATCTTCAGGTACAATGGATGATTTTAATGATAAGTTACAAATTTTTACTAATAGGTCTGAAATTTCATTTTTTAGTTCCTTCAGAACTCTGGGGTGTATACCATCCGGTCCAGGTGATTTACTACTCTTCAGTTTGTCAATCAGGCCTACCACATCTTCTAGGTTCACCGTGATTTGATTCAGTCCATCTGAATCATTACCCACGAAAACCTTCTCCATTACGTGTACCTCCCCAACATCCTCTTCAGTAAACACCGAAGCAAAGAAATCATTTAATCTTTCCGCGATGGCCTTATCTTCTCTAAGTGCCCCTTTAACCCCTTGATCATCTAACGGTCCAACTGACTCCCTCACAGGCTTTCTGCTTTGGATATATTTAAAAAAGTTTTTACTGTGAGTTTTTGCCTCTACAGCCAACTTCTTTTCAAATTCTCTCTTAGCCTGTCTTATCAATGTCTTACATTTAACTTGCCAACGTTTATGCTTTATCCTATTTTCTTCTGTTGGATCCTTCTTCCAATTTTTGAATGAAGATCTTTTGGCTAAAATAGCTTCTTTCACCTCCCCTTTTAACCATGCTGGTAATTGTTTTGCCTTCTTTCCACCTTTCTTAATGTGTGGAATACATCTGGACTGTGCTTCTAGAATGGTATTTTTTAACAATGACCACGCCTCTTGGACATTTTTTACTTTTGTAGCTGCTCCTTTCAGTTTTTTTCTAACAATTTTTCTCATTTTATCAAAGTTTCCCTTTTGAAAGTTTAGCACGAGAGCCTTGGATTTGCACACTGTTCCTTTTCCAGTCATTAAATCAAATTTGATCATATTATGATCACTATTGCCAAGCGGCCCCACCACCGTTACCTCTCTCACCAAGTCCTGTGCTTCACTGAGAATTAGATCTAAAATTGCTCCCTCTCTCATCGGTTCCTGAACCAATTGCTCCATAAAGCTATCATTTATTCCATCCAGGAACGTTATCTCTCTTCATTGCATGTCCCCTAATCTTTGAACTTTTTTAAAGAATAAAAAACTGATTTGTGTTTATCCATTCTATTCTGCTCATTATTTTATAGTCCTCTATCATATTTCCCCTCAGCCATCTCTTCTCCAAGCTTCAGAACCCTAACCTCTTTAGCCTTTCCTTATAGGGAAATCATTCCATCCCTTTTGTCATTTTTGTCGCCCATCTCTTTAACTTTTTAAATTCTGCTTTATAATTTTTGAGATACAGTGATCAGAAGTGCACACAATATTCAAGATATGGTTGCTCCATTAAGTGATACAGAGGCATTATGTTATTCTCTGTTTTATTCTCTATTCCTTTCCTAATAATTCCTAGCATACTATTTGCTTTCATAGCTGCTGCCACCTACTAAGCACTGGAGTTCAACATATTATCCACAATGACACCTAGATTCTTTTCATGAATGATGACTCCTAATGTGGAACCTTGCATTGTGTAACTATAATTTAGATTGCTCTTCCCTAAGTGCATCGCTTTGCACTTGTTCATATTAAATGTCAGCTGTCATTTGTGTGCCCAGTCTCCCAGTCATGCAAGGCCCTCTTGCAATTTTTCACAAACCTCCTGTGATTTAACAACTTTGAATAATGTGTCGTCTGCAATTTTGATCACCTCACTTGTGGTTGGGAGCTTGTCACTTGCAGGACGGATTTATAGGAAGCGGGGCGAGTGGCAGAAGCGGGGATGGAGAGGGGCTTGGTGGGTAGGGATGTGGAGGGATGGGTGATGAATGGGGGAGGAGGAAAGACACTACTCTGTCTGAAACATATTATATACAGGATCAAATGACACAGTTTAACGCACCCACAAAAAGAAAAGTATAACTTCTGATGCAAGAAGTTGTTGGTATGATAATGGATTAGAAGCTTAAAAAATGTGTGCTAACCCAAAATGTGCTCATAAAATATGCTTTCTTAGTGTCCATGCCAGAGCAGAAAAAAGGACAAAGCTGACTTCAATCACCATTTAAAGGTCTGCTGTTGTCTTCTTCTGTTCAGTATTTTTCTACAGCAGATGGTGATGGTGGACTGGTGCTGCAGCTATGAGTAGGCTGCTCCCAGGAAGGGAGCCTAAGCCGCCTAGGTTCCTGGTACAGCATAAGCTGAGTACTGGGGGTGCCCCAGGCGATGGTCCTGAGGCACTGATTCTCCCTTCCTCCTTGGGAACTGATTCAGTTAGGGCCTGAGTTCCCACATCAATGGGTTAAGCACTGGGTAGACCCCAGTAACTTTGTTCCCTTGGTGGTGTTGTGGAGACGGACGAGAATGTGGACCCCCTTTCCCGAGTTGGACTTGGCGTGACCTGAGAGGACTAACCCTCGCAGGTCTCCACCGCCGGGAGGTGAGGCCAGACTTGTTGCAAGGGCCGGCTGGAGCTTCATCAATACCAACCCCGTTCTCCGCAGGTTTTGCAGGGTCCAGCTGGTCTTAGGTGAGCCCCTGTGAAGACAGTCGGGTAGCAGCCAGGAGTGTCGTCCAAAGTTGGTCCAAGATCAGAAGCCAGGGGATCACTGATAGCCAGTCCAGAATCAGAAGCCAGAGAGTCGCTGATAGCCAGTCCGAGATCGAAGCCAGAAGTCACGAAAGCCGGTCCAAGGTCAGAAGCTAGAGAGTCACCAAAAGCCAGTCTGAGGTCAGAAGCCAAAAGATCCGTCTGCAGGAACCAAGGATGGGAGCTGGAGCAGGGACAGGGCTCGGAAGGCAGGAACAGGCCTCGGAAGGCAGGAACAGGACTCGGAAGGCAAGAACAGGAACCAATGCAGCACAGAAGACTTTACCGGAGTGAAGCAGACTCATTGCCAAGTCAAAGAACAGGAAGAGGAGTTCCCTTGAAATAGTTTCGAGCTCCAGACGTCATCCAGGGGGCTGGACAGACGTTAGAGTAACTGGCCCTTTAAAGGTTTGCAGGAGGCATGGCCGCGTGCCTAGGGAGGGCCTGGCCCGGAGAGGGCTGTTGGAGGCATCGGTTTGCGGCCTAGTGTCGTGAGGAGGAGGTCGGTGGTCGTCTCCTCCATTGTAGGAGGCGGCGTGGATTTGGCGGCGGGAGCCGTGACGACAGCTGGGACCTGGTGTGTGCGCCGGGGATATCTTCCCACGGCTGAGCAGGTCCTGGCAGTGACAGTGGAAGAGGTAAGGGGAGTCGGCTGTGTGTAGCCGCGGCCGGAACGCCTAACAATACCCCCCTCTTTAAGACGCCTCTCTGGGGGTCTGGGTTTGGAAGGATGGGTCAGATGGAACTGAGCGAGGAGGCCCTTGTCCAGATATTGGTGATCGGTTCCCATATATTTTCCTCCGGGCCGAACCCCTCCTATGCTACCAGGTATTCCCACTTCCTCTTTTGCTTTTTCTAACATCAAGAACTTCCCGGACTTGATAGGTGGAGTCATCCTCGGAGGAGAGAAGCTGTGGTTCTGGTGGCATTCTGGATGGCCAAGTCAACACCAGGGGTGTTAAGAGTGACACATGGAAGGTGTTGTGGATTTTTAGGGAGGAGGGGAGTTGAAGCTGGTAAGCCACAGAACCAACACGGCGGAGTATCAGAAATGGACCGATGAAACGAGGAACAAGACGCATGGATGGCAGTTTCAGGCGAATGAATCGTGTACTCAGCCACGCCTTCTGGCCGGGTCGAAAAGGTGGGCTAGGTCTTCGATGAAGGTCCAAAACGTTTTTGGCTGCTTGACTGGTTTTATGCAAGGTTTGTTGGGTGAAAGTCCAGAGTCGGTGTAGTTCCCTGGTGGACAGCTGGGTGGCCGGTGTTATGACCTGAGAGGTAGAGTTGGCGCTACCTGAGCGAGAGGCTCTCACAGGTCCCTACCGTCGGAAGGTGAGGCTGTACTGAAGCGAGGGCTGGCTGGAGTTTCACCACTGGAAACCCGCGGTCCCCCCGGGAAGAGCCCTTAGAGACCCGGGCCACTTGGATTTAGGTGGACCTCCGGGAAGAGCCCATAGAGACCCGGGCCACTTGGATTTAGGTGGACCTCCGTAAATGCGAGAACAAAGTCAATATACAGTCAGAGGTCGAAAACCTGAGGGAGGTCAGAAGCCGGTCCAGGGGGCGAAGCCAGGAGAATCGTTGGTAGCTGGTCCAAAGGTCAAAGCCAGAGGAATCGTCGGTAGCCAGTCCAAGGGTCAAAGCCAGAAGAAGTCGTCGGTAGCCGGTCCAAGGGTCAAAGCCAGAAGAAATCCAAAGAGATTGAGAGTGGAGCATAGGAATTCAGGAATAGGAACTCGGAACCAGGAGCCAATAAACCAAGGCAAGGTCTGAGGAGCAGACTTTGTCTTTAAATAGGAAAATGCCATTGGAAGTCCCAGGGGGGGGCCATGGCAATTTCCTGTTGTGGCCCCTTTAGATGTAGCACATGCTCTTGCAGGCCCGGTGGGAGTGGAGCCGACATCAGCGAGGCAGGATGGCCGAAGACGCTGCCAAACAGCGGCAGTTGGGAAGGCCGCGAAGAGAGGTGTTGGGGGCGGCCGCCGGTGGCCGCCAGTGCCCTGAGAACACCCCGACCGTGCCGGTGAGTGGCAGACCCCGGTTGCGGGCCCCCTCCTTTAGGCCTCCTCCTAGGGTTTTCCTGGATGGTCAGCATGAAAACCTTTCAGGAGATCCTTATCTAGGATGTTAGTAGCAAGTTCCCAAGAATTCTCTTCGGGCCCGAATCCTTCCCAGGCTAGGAGGTACTCCCACTTGCACCTCGTTTCCAGACATCGAGGATCTAACAGACCTGGTATATGGTTTCTTCCACTGCCCTGGGTTGCGGAACGACAGGAGCCTTTTGAGTAGGCCAGGTGAGGACCAGGGGTTTCAAAAGGGACACGAGGAAAGAATTATGGATTCTCAGCGTGGCAGGCAGACGAAGTTGATAGGTCATGGGACCAAATTGCCGTATCACCGGGAAGGGGCCAATGTATCGAGGTGCAAATCTCATCGAAGGAACTCTCAGACGGATGTGCCGGGTGCTGAACCACACCTTTTCACCCGGTCGAAACTGGGGAGCTGGTCATCGATGCCTTTTGGCAAATTTCTTCGCGGTGCGAGCCGCCTTAAGGAGCATCTGCTGGGTATGGACCCAGAGTCTCTTCAGTTGAGTAGCAGTTAGTTGGGCTGCTGGCGAGGAATCAGGCAGTGGCAAAGGTAAGGGTGGCCTGGGTTGTTGCCTAAAAACAATTTGAAAGGGTGAGGCCCCGGTCGAGGTAAAGGCATGTGAGTTGTGGGAGAACTCAGCCCAGGGGAGAAGTGCCGCCCAGTCGTCCTGGCGAGCATTGACATACAAACGTGGAAACTGTTTCAATGTGCGATTCGTACGTTCTGCCTGCCCGTTGGCTTGAGGGTGAAATGCGGTGGTAAGGTCCAGGGCAATGCGGAACTTCTTACAGAGGTTGAGCCAGTATTGGGACGTGAATTGAGGGCCGCAATCAGATGTGATGTGCTGAGGGATTCCATGGAGGCAGAAGATGTGTAGCATGAACAGCTGGGCCAGATGGGGAGCTGACAGGAGGGAGGGTAACGGGGTGAAGTGGGCCATTTTATAAAATCGATCCACTACTACCCATATCACTATGCTGCCCTCAGAAGGTAGAAGATTCACAATGAAGTCCGTGGAGATATGCATCCAAGGCTTCGTGGGTATTGGGAGTGGTTGTAATAACCCCCAAGTTTTCCCTGCTGGAATCTTGTATTGAGCTCAGATTGGGCATGAATCAACATATGCTCGTATGTCTTTGCGCATCTCGGGCCACCAATAATGTTGTTGGAGAAGGGTTTGGGTCCGAGCTCATCCAGGATGTCTACCTAAGTGGGAATCGTGAGCCCAGGCTAAAAACTTACTACGAAGCCTCTTCGGCACCACAGTTTTACCAGGTGGAACGGTGAGTGTAGCAGAGAGGATAACGTGAGCCGGGTCTATGATGTGCTGAATAGGATCTTCAGTGTCTTCAGTGGAGAAAGATCGGGATAAGGCATCCGCCTTAATGTTCTTGTTAGCTGGTTGATATCGGAGTTCAAAGTCGAAACGTGTGAAAAAGAGGGCACAGCGAGCTTGGCGCAGATTCAGACGCTGGGCTTGCTGGAGATACACCACGTTCTTATGGTCAGTGTAAACTGTTATACGGTGTTGTGCTCCCTCCAGCCATTGTCGCCACTCTTCGAACGCAAGCTTAATGGCTAGGAGCTCCTTGTCGCTGATGGATTAGTTGCGTTGTGCCGGAGAGAATATTTTTGAGAAATAGGAGCAGGGCTGGGAGGTTCCTGATGTGTCATTCTGGCTCCAGATAGCTCCTACTCCTTCAGGATCTGGATGTCGCAGGCACGGTCGCTGTAGGAAGGACTTCTTGAGAGCCTGGAATGCTTCTTCAGCCTCTAAAGGCCAGACTTTGATGTTTGCCCCCTTACAACTAAGGGCAGTAAGAGGAGTGGCCAGTTTAGAAAAGTTCTGGATAAAACTACAATAGTATTTATTTATTTATTTAACATTTTTATATACCAATATTCATGTAGCAAAGTTACATATTACTTCGGTTTACAGAATAACAATAACAGGCATGAAAGAATGCTTTACATTAAACAAGGTATAAAAAACTTGGAGTAATGGAACTGGGATAACGCGAAAACAATAAATACAATAGGCTCATTCTTGGAACTGGAGATTAACTGACTAAGGCTCTAAGTGCATAGTAAGTGAAGTGAAGGTAAAGGTAAATAGTAAGATAAAGTACCTAGTAAATGACGAAGTAAAGTACATAGTAAGGTAAAGGTAAAGGTACATAGTAAGGTAAGGGTACATAGTGAGTAAAGTAAAGTAAGGAACAAAATATAGAACGACTGTAGTGAAAGAAAGCTAACTTGGGAACTGGACAGTTAGGGTAGGGTGATGTATAAGGACCGATCATCTGCATAAATGAAAGGCTTGTTCGAACAGCCAAGTTTTGAGTCTCTTTTTAAATGTAATTGGGCATTGTTCTAACCGGAGGTCTGGAGGAAGGGAATTCCATTGCGCAGGGCCCGATGTGGAAAGAGCACGTTTTCTAAAAGAAGTATTGATGGGTGGGGAACCGAGGATATTAGTAGTTAGCAAATCCGAGGAAACGCTGGAGCGCACGTAATCCGCTGGGTTGGGGCCATTCTTGGATACGTTTCAACTTGGAGGGATCCATCTGGAAACCTTGATTTGAGATAATATACCCCAGAAAGGGCAGTGACTCCTTTTCAAAGATGCACTTTTCTATTTTGGCATAAAGTCGATTCTCTCTTAAGCATTGCAGAACCTGGATCACATGTTTGAGGATCACGAGAAAAAATCTGGATGTCAACTAAGTAGACTACTACGCATTCATAGAGCAGATCTCGCAACATTTCATTAATGAAATGCTGAAATACAGCAGGAGCGTTGGTTAATCCAAATGGCATGACGAGATATTCATAATGGCCGTCCCTGGTATTGAAAGCCTTCTTCCACTTGTCACCCTCTCGAATCCTGATCAGATTGTAGGCTCCTCGGAGGTCCAATTTCGAGAAAACCCTGGTGTTGCGACCGTCGGTCTTTGATGGCTTCGCCCCGCCTACCTCTCACTACTTGCGGCTCCTCCTGCTCACCTCGGACTACTGGCTTCCGTGACGTCTGTTTGCCGTTCTCTCCGGAGTCCACGGACCGGCTTTGGTGCCACATACTCCTCCAAGGTACCTTAGGGTGCGCACGCCGCCTTCATCTTTATTTCCACGTTGGCGCGAACCTCAGGGGCGTCCCCCTGAGATGACGTCACGCTGCCCAGATATTTAAGCCTACAGTATTTGCTAGCTCATTGAGTTAGCAATGGAAATTCTACGGATGGGATTCGCTCTCTGTACCAAAGCTGCTCTGCCACTCCAGCACTATCTGGAACTCTTACACACTTCGGGGTTACTAATGGGGTACCCATTCCTCGGGGGCCTCTTCTGCTTCTTTCAGATGCTATCAGGAAACCGGTACTCGCTCCTCGAGGGCTCATATTCCCTGAGTCGCTGCCTCCATCTTTAAACCTCCTACTTGGAAGACCTCACTAACAGTTTCCATCTGTGAGTACAACTACCATCTAATCCACAGTACTGCTTCACTGGAACCAGGTACTCGCTCCTCGAGGGCCTCCCCTCTGTTCCAGTGCCAGACCTCTTGTCTAGTGGAATCTCTGTTACTACTACGTGAGCACAATACAATTGAGTCTCTCTGGTCTAAGGGATCAGGTGCTCGCTCCTTGAGGGCCTGCTCTCCCTGTCTCGGAACTTCTCCTAATTCTACCTGGGACTCTGAATGCTTCTTACTGTGTACTCATAACTCTCAGTCTCTTTCCATTACAGCACAGCCTAGCAGAGGATTCGCGATTCCAGCGTTCTGTGGGAGACCTGCCCAGTCGGGCTCAACTTCTACTACTCACTACTGCCACCTCTGGTGGTTTCCACAACTGTTTAATAAAAGATTCAAATCTGTGTTTGTGTGTCCAGAGTCTAGCCTGACACTGTGGCCCTTCACGGGACTGCCCCCCGTGGGTGTGGTCAGCTGCCACAGTGTCCAAGGATCCACCCAAACATCAATAACCATAACAGATTTGCTAACTCCATGGATCCGGTTCAGCTCAGTGCCTTGCAGGCCATTCCAGGTCTGGCCCTGTGCATTGCTGAACAATAAGACGCATTGGAAAAATTAACAACTGTGTTTCATCAGCTGCACGCACAGAAGAATCAGGACTCTGCTTCCAGGAATGAAGGTCCATTACCTGCAGTAACTGTAAAGACTACTGTGCTTCTTGCTGCTCCAGTATGTTTCTCTGGGGAGATTCAGAGAACTAGAGGCTTTTTAAACCAGTGTTGTATGCATTTTGCATTACAACCTTCTCACCTACAGCCTACGCCAAGATTACCTACATTCTATCTTATCTTGATGGAAGGGCCTTGTCTTGGGCTTCCTCGCTGTGGGAATGCAAAGACCCTATACTTCAGGATATTGACGGATTTATGGACTTGTTCAAATCCGTTTTAATGATCCTGCCCGACACACTGTTGCTGGTTCTGCTTTGGTGGACCTGAAGCAAGGCAACCGACCACTGGCTGATTTCGCTACAGAGTTTAAGACTCTTGCAACTGAGTTACTTTGGGACCCTAAATGCCTGAAAACTTTTTTCTTCAGAGGTTTGGATTCCTGCTTGAAGGATGAGCTGGCCGCTCATGAGACACCTGACTCGCTGGATGAGCTAGTGGCCTTAGCTACTAGAATTGATCACCGGCTTCATGATAAGGTTCAAGAACTAAAACCTGGTAAAGGACCTGTTCAGAAAGAAGTTCGTGCTAAGCCTGCACACAGGATGGTTCCTGTAACGCCTGTTGCCAGTGATGAAGAACCGATGCAACTTGGCCTCAGTCACCTGACATCCAAAGAGAGAAGACTTCGGAAGAGCAAAGATTTGTGCATGTATTGTGGACAAGCTGGTTATGCAGTCCAAACATGTCCCATATATCTGGGAAACGGATGGGCCTAAGGCCTGTGGGAGGACTTTGTTAAGGCCTTACTATGCTCTCTCCTCCGCGCTCTCTTCCTGTCTCTCTGATCTGCGGACCTTTGGAATTCCAGACCCTTGCCCTGGTGGACTCAGGGGCAGGAGGCAGTTTTATTCTACGATGAGTAGTGGAACATTTGAGGATTCCCCTCATCACTTTGAAGACTCCATTACTCTTACCGTCTATACATGGAAAGCCGTTACTGGGTGATGTTACCTATTGTACCGAACCGGTATCCCTCCGCACCGGAGCCCTCCATACAGAGTCAATCTCCTTCTTTGTGTTAGAGAAGGCCATGCACCCTATCGTTCTGGGGTTACCCTGATTGCAGCTGCACATGCCACAATTCAACTGAGCTACGTTAGAACTCTCCCGTTGGGGCCCAGAATGTCATGGCAAATGCCTAAAGGAGGTCTCTCCTATTCTCTGCATGCCTACAACTCCAGTGATGCCAAGACTGCCGCCTCAGTATGCATCATTTCATGATGTCTTCTCCAAAGAAGCTGCTGATATCCTTCCGCCACATAGATCTTATGACTGCGCAATACAACTGAAACCTAATGCTGAACCTCCTAAGGGACGTGTCTACCCGCTGACAGTGGTAGAGAACAAGGCCATTTCTGAGTACATTGAGGAAAACCTGCAAAAAGGTTTCATTAGACTGTCTAAGTCTCCTGCGGGCGCAGGCTTCTTCATGGGGAAGAAGGACGGCACTCTGCTTCCTTGTATCGACTATCGAGGTCTGAACGAGATCACGATTAAAGACCGATACCCCTTACCTCTGATCTCAGAGCTGTTTGATCGACTTCAAGGAGCCAAGATATTTTCAAAACTTGACCTAAAGGGAGCCTATAACTTGGTTCACATCCACGACGGTGACGAGTGGAAAACAGCTTTCAACACTCTAGATGGCCATTTCGAATATATGGTAATGCCCTTCAGCCTGTGCAATGCTCCCGCTGTGTTTCAGAACATGATGAACAACATTCTGCGGGACCTTCTGTACAAAAGTGTCGTTGTTTATCTAGATGACATCTTGATATTCTCACAGGATATGTCTACTCATATAACAGATGTCAAACAAGTATTACTGAGACTTCGAGAATATTGTCAAAGTGCGAATTCCACAAAGAGTCGGTGCCTTTTCTTGGCTATATCGTTTCGAAAGAAGGCTTCCGGATGGATCCCCAAAAATTGGAGAGTATAAAAATTGGTCTCAACCTACCAATCTGAAGGCCCTGAGAAGATTTTTGGGGTTTACAAATTACTATAGAAGCTTTATAAAGAACTACTCTTCTTTGACAGTGCCCTTAACTGCAATGACACGGAAAGCAGCCAACGCTTCTAATTGGTCTGCAAAGGCCATTTCCGCGTTTGAGAAATTAAAGACTGCCTTTTCCACTGAGCCATGCTTGCGTCATCCGGACCCCAATAGACCCTTCATCGTAGAGGTTGACGCTTCAGATATTGGAGTAGGGGCCATGTTAAGTCAAACTGGAGATTCTAAAACCTTACATCCCTGCTCCTTTTTCTCGCAACACTTTTCTCCTGCAGAAAAGAACTATGGGATCAGAGATAAAGAGCTCCTGGCTATTAAACTGGCATTTGAGGAATGGCGGCCTTGGCTCGAAGGCACCCAACATCAAATTACCGTATTCTCGGATCACAAGAATCTAGAGTATTTCCGTCATGCACAGACAAGCCAGATGGTCCTTGTTTTTTAATTACTTTGACTTCCTGCTCAAATATCGCCCCGGAGACAAGAATACCAGAGCTGATGCCCTGTCATGCTCTTTCCTCTCTGAGGATGTTCCTGAAGAATCTCAGCACATCATCGACACGAAGAAAGTCATCTTGGCGGCTACCCATTCTGTGCATGCCGGTAAAACAATTGTGCCTAAGAACCTCAGAAAGAAACTTCTATACTGGGCAGATGATTCCAAACTGGCTGGCCATCCTGGTCAACGCCGTACCCTGCTGAAGTTACAGAAGGAAGACACATACTCCTATGTAGCGTCATGCTCCAACTGTGCCAAACATAAACCTACTTCTAGTCAGCCTTGGGGATTGCTACAACTGCTGCCAGTTCCAGAACAGCCATGGACCCACATCGCTACTGACTTTGTAGTTGATCTACCTCTTTCTGGAGGAATGAATACTATCTGGGTGATGGTTGACCATTTCAGCAAGATGGCTCATTTCGTGGCGCTGCCTGGCTTACCCACAGCCTTGGAGCTTGTGAAGCTCTTCATCGCACACATCTTTCGCCTTCATGGCCTATCGAAGCACATAGTCTTGGATAGAGGATCTCAATTCACGGCAAAATTCTGGAAGGCTTTGGGCAAGCTATTTGACATCTCTCTGGATTATACATCTGCCTATCATCCACAATCTAATGGCCAAACTGAAAGGATGAACAGGATACTAAAACAGTTCATTCAGGCCTGTGTGAGTTGCCGTCAGAATAACTGGGCCGAGCTGTTACCATGGGCTGAATTCGCCATTAATTCACATCCAGCATCATCTACTGGATCTACACCTTTTGAAGTGGTATATGGACGTTTACCTTCACTACCACTTCCACTGAAGCTCTCAGTGTCGTCCCCAGCAGCTTAATCCACTGCTGATTATATCTATCAATTATGGACTCCGACTAAAGATATGCTAATCAAAGCGGGTGATCGAGCAAAGAAGTCCTACGACGCTCACCATTCTAAAGTGCCTGTGTTTCAACCTGGTGACAAAGTCTGGCAATCAACTAAGCATCTGAGACTAAAGTTACCCTCCACTCGATTTGCTCCTTGCTACTTTGGACCGTTTCCAATCCTCTGACATCTTGGCAACATTACATACAGTCTGAAGCTACCGCCTGGATTGAAAATCCACAACACATTCCACGTTTCACTTCTGAAACCACTCATTCTCAGTGAGTTCTCATCCAAGTCTCCTGAACCAACTTCTATCAACACAGAAGAAGACCTTGAATATAAGGTTGAAGCTATTTTAGATGTAAGAAGACGTGGCAAAATTAGGGAATACCTTCTGTCTTGGGAAGGTTACGGCCCCGAAGAAAATTCTTGGGAGCAGATGGCTAATATCCTGGATAAAGAGATACTTCTTCAGTTTTACCAGCTGCATCCTCAAAAATCAAGACCTGGTATCAAAGCTGGAGTCAGCCCTTTGAAGGGGGGTACTGTTGCGACCATCGGTCTTCGATGGCTTCGCCCCGCCTACCTCTCACTACTTGTGGCTCCTCCCGCTCACCTCGGACTACTGACTGCCGCGGCGTCTGTTTGCCATTCTCTCCAGCGTCCCTGGACTGGCTTTGGTGCTGCCTCCCGCCATGCTCCTCCAAAGCACCTTAGGGCGCGCGCGCGGACGCTGCCCTCATCTTTATTTCCACATTGGCACGAACCTTAGGGGCATCCCCCTGAGATGACGTCACGCTGGCCAGATATTTAAGCCTACAGTATTTGCTAGCTCATTGAGTTAGCAACGGAAACTCTATGGATGGGATTTGCTCTCCGTACTGAAGCTGCTCTGCCACTCCAGCGCTATCTGGAACTCTTACACCCTTTAGGGTTACTAACGGGGTACCCACTCCTCGGGGGCCTCTTCTGCTTCTTTCAGGTGCTATCAGGAAACCAGTACTCGCTCCTCGAGGGCCCATGTTCCCTGAGTCGCTGCCTGCATCTTCAAACCCTTCTACTTGGAAGACCTCACTAACAGTTTCCATCTGTGAGTACAACTACCATCTAATCCACAGTACTGCTTCACTGGAACCAGGTACTCGCTCCTCGAGGGCCTGCCCTCTGTTCCGGTGCCAGACCTCTCATCTAGTGGAATCTCTGTTACTCCTACATGAGTACACTACAACTGAGTCTCTCTGCTCTAAGGGATCAGGTACTCGCTCCTCGAGGGCCTGCTCTCCCTGTCTTGGAACTTCTCCTAATTCTACCTGGGACTCTGAATGCTTGTTACTGTGTACTCATAACTCTCAGTCTCTTTCCACTACAGCACAGCCTAGCAGAGGATTCGTGGTTCCAGCGTTCTGTGGGAGACCTGCCCAGTCGGGCTCAACATCTACTTCTCACTACTGCCACCTCTGGTGGTTTCCACAACTGTTGAATACAAGATTCAAATCTGTGTTTGTATCCACAGTCTAGCCTGACACTGTGGTCCCTCACGGGACTGCCCCCCTCCCCCATGGGTGTGGTCAGCTGTCACAGTGTCCAAGGATCCACCCTAAACATCAATAACCATAACATCTGGCTCCCTGTAATCGGTCAAAGAACTCGGCTATCAGGGGCAACGGGTACCAGTCCTTAACTGTTATAGCGTTCAGCACTCGGAAGTCAATACAAGGACACAAAATCCCATCCTTTTTGCCGACGAAGAAGCCGGCCCCGGCTAGAGACGTGGATTGTTGGATAAACCCCTTCTAGAGGTTATCCTGGATGTATTCGGACAGGGCTCGGGTCTCCAGGGTGGATAGCGGATAGACTCGTCCATGAAGCGGAGTGTTTCCAGGAATGAGATTTATAGCGCAATCAAATTCTCGGTGCGGGGGCAAGGTGTCAGCAGCCTTCTTAGAGAATACGTCAGTGAACCGATTGTATTACGGGTGGAAACCTTCTATGTGTGAGGTACAGAGGTAGCTAGCGGAGGGGGCGGCTCTCTTATGGCAGTTTTCCTGGCAGGTTGGCCCTGTGGGCCAGTTGTAATGTTGTCCACTTGAACTGTGGGTTGTGGCGTTGCAACCACGGGATACCAAGTACAACGGGGTGGATGGCTTTCTGGATAACATATAGAGAGATATGTTCTGTATGGCCTGGGGGACCGTATGGTATGTTATTCTCCCTGGCAAAGGGTCGCCCTGGATGGAGGAGAGAATCAAAGGCCTAGGGCACGGGCTAGTGGGAATACGCAGCTGTTTCACAATATCTCATAAGATGAAGTTTCCTCCAGCCCCGGAATCTACTAGGGCCAGCGTGGAGAATTCGTGGCCTTCAAGGAAAAGGGTGATCATCAGGGTAAGTAGGGGAGCCGGAGAAGTACTGCCTAGGGTTACTCCCCCAGTGGAGCCTAGGCTGTGGAGTTTCCCGGTAGAATTGGGCAATGAGCAATAAGATGACCCGATCCACCACAATAAAGGCAGAGACCTGCCTTACGGCGTCTTTGTCACTCCTCCGGAAAGAGAGGGCCTCATCCTAATTGCATTGGTTCTTCGACTGTCCCCTCGGTGGAGGACGAATTCTGAGAGTCGGAAGGAAAAGGACGTGAGGGGGTAGGAGCCGTCATGCGCCTTCTCGAGCTCAGACATTCACAAGCCCTTTCCTGCAGGCGGCGGTCAATCCTGGTTGCCATTTCAATAAGGGAATCCAGCGAGCGTGGCAGCTCCTGGGCTGCTAACTCATCCTTGATCCTGGCCAATAATCCCTGGCACTTGCGTGCATGCGCATGCCTGCCCCTGTCCTAACCACGTCATGGCAGGAATCTCGGGGGCAGCCCCACCACATGACATCACTGACTACGTATATATAATCTCATCAGGCCAGCATACCATCGAGTTAGCAAGGATTCCTGTCCTGCTCAATTCCACCATTCTGGGATTTCATTTTGCTCTTCCTGCGCTCCTGTCTCAGTGATCTAGGTACCCGTTTCTCGGGGGCCTTGCCACACTCAGGGCTATCCACTCCTCGGAGAGCCATCTCTACTTGCCTCACTTTTCTAACCCAGTGAGTCTCTTCCTATTTCCACAAACGACCCTTCAGTGCTCCTGTACCTCGTGTCTCCCCAGTGCCTACTACTACAGCTGGCTACTCTGTTCAGAGTGAGTACTGGATCTGCTCTACAACTTCCTCCTTCTTCTCTGTGTGGATTCTCAGGTTACTCCGCTCTGCGAACCACTACTGGATCCACACTGTCTTAAGCAAACATCTACCACCAGCATCTGGCCTACACCGCGCTGCAGACCACTACTGGGACAACCTACACAAGCTTCATCTTGTGTAGGTTGTCTTGTGTAGGTTGTCTTCCAGAGGGAATATTCCCTTGCTTACCCCGTGCTGCGGGCCACTACCAGAGAGACCAGCTGACAGGTCATCTACTCTGGGCTGAGTCTATTAACCCGCTCCTCAGGTTATCTTGCGGTATAATAAACTACTGCCTCTGGTGTCCATCACTGCTGAGACCCCGCCTGTTGTGGTAAGTCCCCACAGGGCTCCTCCATGTGGGTGGAGTCAGCTCTTGTCACGGCCCAAGAGCTCACTAACTAGTTCTAAACACACAGAACGTAACAGAGGAGATGCACAAGTCAAGAGTTTCCATCAGACATGGACCTTATTTAAAAATATCATCTTGGAAGGCTAGACCATATGTATTCCACATATTTCAAAAGGAGGAAGGAAGGCTAAATGATTACCGGCAGGTTAAAAGGTGAGGTGAGAGATGCTATAATAGCTAAAGAAACTATCTTTCAAATAATAGAATAGGATCCATATTAAGAAAACAGGAAACAGCATAAGCACTTGCAAGTTAGATGCAAAGCATTGATAAGGAAGGCAAAAAAAGAATTTGAAAAGAAGCTTGCTGTGGAAGCAAAATCTCATAATAAAAATGTTTTCTAATACATTTGAAATAAAAAGCCAGCGAAGGACTCAGCTAGACCATTAGACGATCAAGGGGTAAAAGGGGCATTTAGGGATGATAGACCATAGCAGAGAGACTAAATTAATTCTTTGCTTCAGTCTTCATTGAGTAATATATAAGAGAGATACCTTTGCCGGGAATGATTTTCAGAGGTGACAATTCAGAGGAACTGAAGTAGATCTCAGTGTACCTGGAAGATGTAATAGAGCAAATTGACAAACTAAAGACTAGCAAATCACCTGGACAGATGGTATACATCCCAGGGTGCAGAAATAACTGAGAAATGAAATTGCAGACCTGCTATTGGTAATTTGTAAACTATAATTAACATTGTCTGTGATACCTGAAGACTGGAGGGATGCCAATGTAAAGCCAGTTTTTAAAAAGGGAATCCAGTGGTGATCCAAACAACTACAGACCAGTGAGTCTGATGTCTGTATCAACAAAATGGGTGAAACTATCATAAAGAACAAAATTACTGAACAAAGCCAACATGGATTTAACCAAGGAAAGTCTTGCCTAACCAATCTGCTTCTTTTTTTGAGGGCATAAATAAACATGCGAATAAAGGTGAACTAGTTGATACAGTGTATCTGTATTTCCACAAAGCATTTTAGGAAATTAAAAAGTAATGTGATAGGAGGCAGTGTCTTATTGTGGATTGGGAACCAGTTAAAAGATAGAAAACAGAGAGTAGGGCTAAATGGTACATTTTCTCAATGGAGAAAGTGAATAGTGGAAAGCCTCAGAGATGTATTCTGGGACCACTGCTTTTTAAAATATTTATAAACGACCTGTCAACAGGAACAACGAGTAAAGTGATCAAATTTTCCGATGACACAAAGTTATTCAAAGTTGTTATTTATTTATTTACTTAATTTTCTATACCGATGTTGGTATTTACCTTCACACTGATTTACAATGATTTTTGTAACTAAAAATCATAAATATACAATAAAACGTAAATCAATCAAACAAGTAAATATAAGTATAAAGCAATCTTAAAATTATATAAATGAATCAAATCATAAAATAAATGTTAGGAATTAGAAGAATAATCACATTAAAACATACTCATTAACATTAAAATAATTAAAAGAAAGCATCAAAATATAAAAATATGAGAATTACTGGCTGACTTCTAATTGGAATGCTTGTGCAAAAAGCCACATTTTTAGTGCTTTCTTAAATGCTTTTAAATCTTTCTGGAGCCTTAATTCTAGGGGTAACATATTCCACAGACCTTGACCGGCTAATGAAACAGCTCTCTCCCTAACATAGGTAAGTTTGGCAGTGGCAATAGAGGGAACTGTAAGAAGACCTTTACCTGCTGAGCGCAGGTTTCGTTGTGGAGTGTGTATGCGTATAACTGCATTCATCCAGTCTACGTGTTCTGCATAGATTGCTTTGTGTATCAGGCATAAGGTTTTAAATTAAATTCTGTACTCGACTGCTAGCCAATGCAGTGCTAAAAGAACAGGGGTAATGTGATCTCTTTTATTAGTACCGGAGAGGAGCCTAGAGGCGGAATTCTGTAAAACTTGCAATGGTCTAAGTGATAACTGTGGGAGACCAAGCAATAAGGAATTGCAATAGTCTATATTAGTGAATAACAAAGCTTGAAGAACAGTTCTAAATTCATCATGATTCAACAAGGGTTTTAGGCATCTAAGAATTAACAATTTATGATATCCGTCCTGTATCTTTATGGAAATGTGTTTTTTTTAATGTGAATTCAGGATCAAGCCAAACGCCTAAGTCTCTAATTTTGTTCCCTAAGGGGAAGATTTTCAAAGGGGTACGCGCGTAAAATACACGCGTACCCCCCTGAAAACCTACCCCAAACCCCCCCCGCGCGCGCCGAGCCTATTTTGCATAGGCTCGGTGGCGCGCGCAAGCCCCAGGATGCGCATAAGTCCCGGGGCTTGCATGGAGGGGCATGTCGTGGGTGTGCCGGGAGTGACGCGGCATTTCGGGGGCGTGTCAGGAGTGACGCGGCGTTTTGGCCCCTGGACCAGCCCCCGAACCGGAACATGGAGCGCGGCAGCCGGCCTGGCGCGCACAAAGTTACGCCTGCTTCGAGCAGGCGTAACTTTCGTGATAGAGGTAGGGGGGAGGTTTAGATAGGGCCGGGGGGGTGGGTTAGGTAGGGGAAGGTGAGGGGAGGGCGAAGGAAAGTTCCCTCCGAGGCCACTCCAATTTCGGAGCGGCCTCGGAGGGAACAGAGGCAGGCTGTGCGGCTCGGCGCGCGCAGGCTGCCGATTTTGGGCAGCCTTGCGCGCGCCGACCCCGGATTTTAATGGATATGCACGGCTACGCGCGTATGTATTGAAATCGCGCGAACAAAAGTACGCGTGTGCGCAGATTTATAAATTCTGCCCCTAAGTAACATTTTCCATATTGAAAACTTTGCATTGGTCGGATGGAGTTAGTTTACGTTCTAACAGCATAATTTCAGTTTTTTCACCATTGAGACGAGTTTCATTTGTTTTAGCAATTGTCTTATGATATTTTGATAAATATTGGTAATTTTAAAGGTTTTTTCAATGGAGTCATTTATTGGTATAATGATTTGAATATCGTCTGCATATATATAATAAATGAGCTGCAGACCCGAAAGTAGTTGACAAAGAGGCAACATGTATACGTTGAACAAAGTATTCGATAGGGCAGAAACCTGGGGTACTCCTGTTTCAAGTGGATATATTTTAGAGTATGAATTATTGATGAAAACCTGATATGATCTATTAGTTAGATATGAGGATAAACATTCTAATGTTTTGTCCTTAAGACATTCTGACAGTCTATTTAGCAAGATGTTATGGTTAATTGTGTCATAAGCTGCTGACAAGTCGAGAAGAACGTTGTCCTTGATCAAAACCTTTTAAAATTGTATCAGATAAAGATAAAAGAAGAATTTTGGTGCTAAAATTTTTTCAAAATCCGAACTATGTCAGGTATAAAATATAATTAGCTTCTATGTGCTTGTTAAATTGTTTTAATACAACTTTTTCAATTACTTTAGCTATAAATGAAAGATTGGAAATTGGCCGATAGTTATTCAGGACTGCTGGGTCGAGATAATTCTTTTTAAGAATAGGTTTAATGATAGCTTGTTTAAGTTGGTCAGGAAAGATACCTTCATGCAGAGATTTATTAGTTATATCAGCTATATAAGAAGCTATTAGCGTAGATATTTGTTTTAGAGTCAGAATGGCAATTGAATCATTTGGATGATTGGCAGGGTTAAGATTGTTAATTAATATTTCTATTTCATTTGAAGAAACTTCCTCAAAGCAAGGCCAGACTGTAACTTTCGGTATTCATTTGATTTCCTGAGTAGGTGTATTGTCAAGTTCAGTCCTTATTTTATCTATTTTGCTTTTAAAGAATATCACCAATTGTTGGCTAAGCTCTTTATTATTCACATTAGTTGTAACTGATGGATCATTTGTTAACTGTTTAACAATCTGAAAAAGTGTTTTTGGACTATTTGCATAACTAATGATTTTCTTGCTGTAATAATCTTTTTTTGTTCTATTAATTAAGTTTTTATAAAAAGCTAAATGTTTTCTATAAGATGTTAATGATTCTAATGTTTTCTTCTTTCTCCATATTATTTCTTTTTTACGCAAATTGAATTTAGCTTCTTTTAACTCATTATTAAACCAAGAATTAGATTTTTTGTTTTTATTTGAAATAACCTTGATTTTCTCCGGGTTAATCTTGTTTGCGGTTTCAGTAGTTAAATCACAAGAGGATTGTTAGAAATTGCAAGAGGTCCATCCAAAACTGGAAGACGAGGTATGGAAATGGCTAATGAAATTTAATGTAGACGAGTGCAAAGTGATGCACCTAGGGAATAGTAACTCAAATTATAGCTACACACTGTAAGATTCCAAATTAGGAGTCACCATTCAGGAAAAGAGTCTCGGCATCATCATTGAAATCTTCTGCTCAGTGTGCAGCAGCAGCCAAGAAAGCAAATGGAATGCTAGGAGCTATTAGGAAAGGAATGGAAAATAAAACAGAGAATAGACATAATGGCTCTGACTCACTCCATGGTACAACCTCATGAGTATTGTGTGTATTTCTGGTAGCACAGCTCAGAAAAAGATATATCAGAATTAGAAAAGGTACAGAGAAGAACAGGAAGAACAGGACCAAAATGATAAAGGGGATTGAACGATTCCCCATATGGACTCTTCAGCTTGGAGATGGTGAGGAGAGATATGCTAGAGCATATTCCCGTACCGGCTCCCCTCCGCTTCGCGGGGATCCACAGTCCTGTAGGGGCTTCATTAACCAGTACAGCATGCACTTTTGCCTACAACCAGCCCTCGTTCCAGAAGACATCACGAAAACAACTTATAACCTGTCTCTTCTTGATGGGAAAGCTCTGGCCTGGGCATCTCCTCGGTGGGAACGCACTGACCCTGTTCTACTGGATTTGAACAGCTTCCTGGCTCTTTTTCGTACTGTGTTCGAAGACCCCACTTGGCAGACAGCCTCTGGGGCTACTCTTCTTTACCTGCGCCAGGATTCCCGGACCCTATATAAATATGTGATTGAGTTTCGAACCTTGTCCTCCGAGCTTCACTGGGACACTAATTGCCTGAGGACCATCTTCCTGGAAGCTTTAAGCTCTAGAAACAAGGACAAACTAGCAGCCCATGAGCTACCAGAGTCATTAGATGCCTTAATCGACTTGACCGGGCTTATCGACAGATGCCTCCAAGAATGCACCTGAGAGGTTCGATACTCAAGGAAATTTTCCACCAGCTTCAGATGCCTGCGGCGTTCACCTTCCCCGAAGACCGACTTGAGCCTCCCGGGGACCGCACTTGAGGAACCCATGCAATTGGGCCGGGGTAAATTATCCCCTCAGGAATGCCTCAGATGCCGGCAAACCGGCCTCTACCTCTACTGCAGTGGGTCAGGACATGTTTTGGCATCATGCCCAGTGCATCCGGGAAACTTCCAGGCCTAGGTCATGAAGGGGGACTCTTCCTAGGCCTTGCCTCACAAGCTCATCCATTGACATTATCCATTGCCCTGAAGATGGAGTCCCTAGACTTCCACACCTTGGCCCTGGTGGATTCAGGGGTCAGGGGCAACTTTATTATGAAGAATCTGGTGGAACATCTCTGGCTTCCGCTCCGTCGCTCCTCGGTTCCGTTGGTGCTTTCATCTATCCAGGGTGAACCCTTACCTGGCTGAGTCACCCACACGATTGTACCTATCTTAATCCACACTGGGGTCCTTTATGAGGAGCATCTAGCTTTCCATGTACTGGATTGGCCCATACATCCCATTGTGCTAGGGCTCCCCTGGTTACAAGCACATTCACCCCAATTCGACTGGAAGACCTTGCAATTGGTCCGCTGGGGCCCCGCCTGTCAACACACCTGTCTCGAATCTGTCTCTCTCCAGTGATGCCTGGCTGCAACCACCTTTCCAGCCAGGTTGCCATCGCAATATGCATCATTTGTGGATGTGTTTTCTAAGGAAGGGGCTGAGACCCTACCACCTCATCGGTCATTTGACTGTGCAATCAATTTGCTACCTGGCTCTGAGCTGCCCTGGGGGCATATATATCCCCTCTCACCTGCCGAGACCCAGGCCATGTCTAATTACATCTGAGAAAACTTGAACAGGGGGTTCGTCCGCAAGTCCACCTCTCCGGCTGGGGCCAGGTTCTTTTTCTTGGGCAAGAAGGATGGGACACTCCGTCCCTGTATCGACTACCGCAGCCTCAATGCTATAACTATCAAGGATCACTACCCACTCCCGCTGATTTCCAAGCTCTTCAACCGTCTCCAGGAAGAGCAGGTCTTTACCAAGCTGGATCTCAGGGGAGCCTACAACCTAATCCGTATTAAGGAGGGTGACTAATGGAAGACAGCCTTCAACACCAGAGACGGGCACTATGAATCCCTAGTTATGCCTTTCGGACTTAGTAATGCCCGGCCGTCTTCCAAACTCTTATGAATAAAATCTTCCGAGACTTATTGTACCAGTCAGTCGACATCTACCTCAATGATATTTTGCTATTCTCTTGATCCCTGCAAGGGTACCGCAAAGATGTTTCCCAGATACTCCAACATCTCCGGGAGAACCAGCTGTACGCTAAACTCAAAAAATGCATCTTCAAGCAAGAAACCCTTCCATTCTTGGGGTACATCGCTCTAACCATGGGGTTTAGAATGGATCCTGAAAAAATCAAAGCCATCCAGGACTGGCCTCAGCCTTCTGGATTACGTCCACTACAGCGATTCTTAGGCTTCACTAATTACTACCATTCTTTTATCCTCAATTACACCTCTCTGGTGGCTCCTCTAACTGCCTTAACTCATAAAGGAGCTGATCCCAAGCATTGGCCGCCCGAGGTGGTCTCCGCCTTCCTCTGTCTGAAGGAAGCCTTTCTCCATGAGCCATGTCTCCGCCACCCTGATCCTTGACGTCCTTTTATTGTCGAAGTGGATGCCTCCTCTGAAGGAGTCGGGGCTGTCCTCAGCCAATACTCTGCCAATAACACCCTCCATCCCTGCTCTTTCCTCTCCTGCCAATTCTCTGTAGCAGAATGCAAATACACCATTGGTGATAAAGAACTCTTCATCATTAAAATGGCCTTTGAAGAATGGCGCCCCTGGTTGGAAGGGGCCCAACACCAGATTATGGTCTACACTGACCATAAGAATCTAGAATACCTGCACCGGGCCCAAAGTCTCAACCCACGGCAAGCCCGTTTGGGCCTTATTTTTTACGAGATTTGACTTCATCCTATGATATCATCCAGCCACTAAGAACTTGAAAGCAGATGCTCTCTCTCGAGCTGTTGATCTCTCGGATACCTTGGAAACCCTAGCTTCATCATCAACCCGACTTGAGTTCTACTGGCTGCTACCATGCCGATTCCCCCAGGGAAGACGTTTGTTCCGCCACGTCTCCGGAATCAAGTATTGACCTGGACCCATGATTCCCACAGCGCGGGCCATCCGCAACAACACCGAACCCTGGTCACCCTCCACCAGTTTTACTGGTGGCTGGGGATGGCTAAAGATACACGTTCCTACATAGAATCATGTCCCACGTGTGCCCGTCATAAAAATCGCAAGGGTCCACCCTGTGGTCTACTACAACCGCTTCCTATTCCCAGCGAACCCTGGATACACATTTCAACTGACTTTATCATCGACTTGCCACCGTCCAAAGGTAACACTGCTCTCTGGGTCATGGTCGACTGTTTCTCCAAAATGGCCCTCTTCATGGCATTACCAGGATTACCTTCCGCACCTCAGTTAGCCCAACTGTTTATCCACCACATATTTCGCTTTCACGGTCTGCCTAAGGTCATCCTATCAGACTGTGGACCCCAGTTCACCGCTAAATTCTGGAAATCCCTCTGTCAGAAGTTCGATGTGACCCTTGAATTTACATCTGCCTACCATCCACAAACCAACGGTCAAATGGAAAGAACCAATCAAACCCTCAAACAGTTTCTGCGAAAGTACATGAATAACCAAGTCGATTGGGCGGATCTACTACCCTGGGCTGAATTCACACTCAACTCCCACCCATCTGCTGCCACTGTCTCTTCGCCCTTCCAGATAGTATATGGCAAGCAACCTCTTCTACTGTTGCTCATGCCCATGACTGTCCCTTCCCCGGCTGTCATGGCCGCCAGCCGCGGCAGTCCGCGACTGGGGCCTGCCACTCACCGCCAGAGTCAGGCCGTTCTCGGGGCACTGGTGGCCACCGGCGGCCGCCCCTGACACCTCTCTTCGCGGCCTTCCCAGCCGCCACTGAGCTCGCAGCGTTTTCGGCCATCCTGCCTCGCTGATGTCGGCTCCACCCCGCCGGGCCTGCTAGAGTGCGAGCACGCGCACTCTATCTGCTATATTTAAAGGGGCCACGACAGGAAATTGTCGCGGACCCTCCCTGGGACTTCCAATGGCATTTTCCTATTTAAAGGCAAAGTCTGCTCCTCAGACCTTGCCTTGGTTTCTTGGCTCCTGGTTCCGAGTTCCTGTTCCTGGGTTCCTGTGCTCCGCTCTCTACCTCTTTGGATTTCTTCTGGCTTTGACCCTTGGACCGGCTACAGACAACTTCTGGTTTTGACCCTTGGACCGGCTACCGACAATTCCTCTGGCTTTGACCTTTGGACCGACTACTGACCATTCTCCTGGCACCGACGTCTGGACCAGCCTCCAACCTCCCTCAGGTTTTCGACCTCGTACTGTATATTGACTTTGTTCTCGCATTTACAGAGGTCCACTTAAGTCCAAACGGCCCGGGTTCCTACGGGCTCTTCCCGGGGGGACCGGGGGTTTCCAGTGGTGAAACTCCAGCCAGCCCTCACTTCAGTACAGCCTCACCTTCCGACGGTAGGGACCTGTGAGGGCCTCTCTCTCAGGTAGTGCCAACTCTACCTCGGACTAAGGATCCACTTCTCAGGTCATAACAGTAAACCAAGGCCATAGATCCGGCAGAAGCTTCAGCTCTACAGGCCATTAGGCCTGGCCCAGAAGATCCTGGAGCAACAAAGCTACTAGAATCTCTGGCGTCCTCCTTGGATCGGCTCAACACCCGCCTTGATTCTGTGGTCACTGCTCACGTAATTTCTCCACCAGCACCACCGCCGCCCGTAATACAGGGACATCATCACCTGGTAATTCCACTACCAACTCCTCCACGTTACTCCAGCGAACCCCACCTGTGTCAGGGGTTCCTCGATCAATGCAGCATGCACGTTCATCTTCAGGCATCCCTCTTCCTGGATGACCTTACAAAGACTACATACATTCTATCTCTGTTAGAGGGCAAGGCCCTGGCCTGGGCTTCCCCATTATGGCAATGTTCAGATCCTGTCCTGCAAAATCTCCCTAGCTTCTTGGAGCTGTTCCGAACAATATTTGAGGATCCGGGAAAACAAGTAGCTGCCGGTTCCGGTCTACTGCTTCTTTGCTAAGGAGGACGTCCGGTCGCGGACTACATGATTGAATTTAGAACCCTAGCATCAGAACTCCATTAGGAGGAGAACTGTCTCTGGACCACATTCCTCCAGGCAAAAAGAAGTGAGCAGCAAAGGTCACAGCCATCTGCTACCCCTCCTCCCAGGGGGTTTCAGCTTTCTAGGATGAGAGATATTTATTTATTTATTTATTTATTTAACATTTTTCTATACCGATCTTCAAGGTTGAATACCATATCAGGTCGGTTTACATCGAACGGGGAGTAGATAACTATAACATAAGGAACAACTTTTTTATAATCAGAGGAAGCAAAAAGCAAAAAGTTACAAATAACAAGGACCATAAAACTTGGAAGCTGATTCAGCTAGAAGAAGAAAGGCCTTAAGAGGGTTTTAAGTTAAATACAGTGAGTCATGTCCGGGTCTGGAGCGAAGTTCCATATTCATCATCTAATGAGAGTCCGATTAATGAGCTGATTAGTCATCTAATGAGAGTCTGATGGATCCGGGAAGGCTTGTATGAACAGCCAAGTTTTGAGTTTTTTTTTTAATGTTAGTAGGCAAGGTTCCAGTCTGAGTTCTGCGGGTAGGTTGTTCCAGATGGCTGGTCCTGCTGTAGAAAAAGCTCTGTCCCTGGTCGAGATGAGTCGTGTGGTTTTGGTTGGCGGGGCTTGTAGTGCTCCTTTGTAGGTTTCTCTCTTTGGTTTGTTGGAAGTATTGAGTTTGAAAGGGAATTCAAGGTCGAGATGCAGGAGATTATGAATAGATTTGTGAATTAAAGTTAGAGATTTGTGTAGTACCCTGTGATTGACTGGTAACCAGTGGAGGTTTCGGAGGATGGGTGTAATATGGTCTCTCCGGTTGGTGCTTGTCAAAATTCTAGCTGCGGCGTTCTGTATCATCTGTAAGGGCTTGGTTGTTGAGCTAGGTAGGCCTATGAGGAGAGCGCTGCAATAGTCTATTTTGGAAAATATCAAGGATTGAAGGACAGTCCTAAAGTCATGGAAATATAGGAGAGGTTTGAGTCTTTTTAGCACCTGTAGCCTGTGGAAGCAATCTTTGGTTGTGGTTTTAATCATATTCTTTAGGTTAAGGCAGTTGTCGATAATTACTTCAAGGTCTCTTACGTGAGTGTGGGTGAGAAGGTGGTTGCGATGGGTCTGAGACAGGAGGTTATCTTGGTTGGAGGAAATGAAGAGGAGTTCGGTCTTAGAAGCATTGATGACCAGATTTAGACTGTTGAGGAGATTAGTGATGGATTGTAGGCTG
Organism: Rhinatrema bivittatum; assembly: GCF_901001135.1. Lineage (NCBI taxonomy): Eukaryota > Metazoa > Chordata > Amphibia > Gymnophiona > Rhinatrematidae > Rhinatrema > Rhinatrema bivittatum. The sequence goes on along the minus strand of NC_042617.1, from coordinate 226,058,318 downwards.
TTGTTCCAGAGTGAGAGGGATTTGTTAATAGATTCTGTTATGGGAATCAGAATCTGAACATCGTCCGCATAGATGTAGTGAATGAGGTTAAGACTTGTTAACAGTTGGCAAAGGGGAAGGAGGTAAATATTGAAAAGAGTGGGTGATAGGGATGAACCTTGTGGTACGCCAAGAGAGGAATTTGTAGATGGTGATTCATTATTGATGATTTTGACTTTAAAACTTCTGTTGCTAAGGAAAGACTTGAACCAATTGTGGACTGTTCCAGAGATGCCTATGTCTGAAAGGCGATTCAGGAGGATGGAGTGGTTGACTGTATCGAAGGCCGCCGAGATGTCTAAAAGGATTAAGAGAAAGGAGTGTCCTTTGTCTAGACCCATAATCATATGGTCTGTTAATGAAATGAGTAGGGTTTCTGTGCTGCGATATTTGCGGAATCCATATTGGGAAGGGTAAAGTAAATTGTGATCTTCTAAATAATCCGAAAGCTGGATGTTGACCAATTTTTCTGTGAGTTTGGCTAAAAATGGTAGATTGGAGATAGGGCGGAAATTAGCTAGTACGCCAGGGTCTAAATTATGTTTCTTGAGGAGTGGTTTAAGGGACGCGTTTTTAAGGCTGTCTGGGTAAAATCCTTGTGTTAAGCAGCAGTTAATGATGTTGGTTAAGGGTCCGGAGATTATGTTTGGGATAAGTAGTAGTAGTTTGGAAGGTATGTTGTCTGATGGGTGGCTGGATGGTTTCTGCCTTTTAAGAATGGATTCGATTTCTTTGGTAGATGTTAATTCGAATTTGTCGAATTTGACTCCCTTAAGCAAGTAGGTGTTAGTGAATGAGGTGATGTGGTCAGTCTTGGTTGGAAGGAGAGCAAGTGTGTTTGAAATCTTCTGCTGAAAGAATAAGGCTAGATCATTTGCCTTGGATTGAGCTTGTTCGTCAGGTATCGACGGTGGTAGTGACTTTGTTATTTGAGAGACATAAGCAAAGAGAGTTTTTGAATCAAATTGGAGATCATGGATTTTTTTACCGTAGTATTCTCTTTTGCTTTTAGAATTGATGTTCTGTAGAAATGTAATGTTCCTTTGTATGACGATAGCGTAGTGGTGGATGGGGCTTTGCGCCATTTATTTTCTTTGTGACGTAATTCTTGTTTTATCCGTTTGAGTTCGCAGGAGAACCAAGGTTGATTACCTTTTTTTGACGGGTTGATTAGTTTCGTGGTTGATGGGCAGAGTTTATTTGCTACCACTTCAGTGATCTTGTGTCATGATAGCACTGCTGTATTGGGTTGGACAGATCTAAGTTTGAGAGTTCCTTGGAGAGATATTCACTGAGGGTGTCAGAAGCACAGGGTTTCCTGAATTGAAAGGAGGAGAGGTGCTGGGGGGAGAGAGACTGTTTTTTTGTGGTGAGGGAGGTTGTTATCAGAAAGTGATATGACCAGGGGATAGGAGTGCACGCAGGTTCCGTGGAGTTGGAGAAGTTCGAGTTGATGAAAATAAGGTCCAGGGTGTGTCCTGCTTTGTGTGTAGGTTTGTTTACAATCTGGGTGAATCCCATTGCACTGAGGGCGGTGAGGAGGGCGTCACAATTGGATGAGTGGGAAGGTGCCTCAAAATGGATGTTAAAATCTCCCATGATTATGGTAGGTGAGTCAGTGTTGATGTGTTTCACCACGGATTCTATGAGAGGGGAGGCATCTGTATCTAATACTCCTGGCGGTGCATAAACTAATAGTACTTGCAGCAGGTTCGATTTGAATAGACCTAGTTCAATATTGGATTCTGACTTAATTGTATGTGATGTTAGTCTAAGATCTTTTTTGGTGGCTAGTAACAGACCGCCTCCTCGCTTTTTTTGTCTGTGAATTGAAAAAAAGTCGTATTTGTGGGTGGGTAATTGGTTGATTAGGGCAATGTCCGAGTTTTTAGCCACGTTTCTGTGATAGCACAGATGTCAGGGTTACAGTCCAAGAGATAGTCGTTGAGGATGTGAGTCTTTTTTGTCAGAGATTGAGAGTTAACTAGGGTCACTGAGAGGAGTGTTAGTCCTAGAAACTGAGTTAGTGGATTGATCATGATAGGGATGAGAGATCTAGGAGTTCTTACTGGAGGAACCCGAGCTGAGAGCATGCTGCTGTGGAGGCGATGGTATCTTATTGGAATATGTTGGGTTAGCATTTTTAGGTGAACAGGACTAATTGTGAAATGAAATGGATCTTAGATGATGGAAGTAGAGGTGGGGTCCCAAGGATATCCTTAGAGGTCTGATAATTCCTTAGGTATTTAGTTTGTGCGATAGTTGTATGTATAGGAGTATTGCTGTAGGTTGAGGATTGAAGAAACTGCGACAGTGATGTCGTTAGACGTTAGAAGTGCTTGTGCTCGTTTGTACCTTAACAAGGTGTAGTAGAGATGGTCTCAGTGTGGTATTGTTTCGGCTTTGTTTTGTTGGATGCTCAAGATAACTTAGGAGAATGCAGTATCCCAGATTTGAGGATTTTATTGAAGTTTTGAATTATTCCGTAGACGAGCAGGGTAAGAGTCTGCTCAGGGGCTGCACGAAGGGGCGCACAAAGGGGCAGGCCCCTTTGTTGCGCTCCTTCGGTGCGCGACGCACGGCGCCGGACAGTAGAAAATTTAAAAGGCCTCAGGGCCTTGCTGGATTGGCTGCCAGTTGCGGGCAGGCCGACTTGTGGGCGTAGTTCGCGGCTGCAGGGGGTGAGTGTTTTTAATTAGGCCTTGCCCCGACGGGCTTTAGCGCCGGCTGCGCAGGCCTGCAGCTCGGGTCCGGGTCGTGTGGTGTGGCGCGGTTTCGGCGGTCGCGGCGAAGATGGAGGACGGAGGAGCGGCTGGGATTTAAATCCCCCGCTTACCTCGTCTTCTGACGTGGATGTCGGGCCTATCCCTGATAGGCTGGACATGAACCAATGTATCATGTCTTTGTCAAGAATGTTGACAGCAGGTTCTCAGCTGTTCTCCTCTGGTCCATATCCCTCTCAAGAAATGAAATATTCCCACTGCTTTCCTCTTTTACGTACATCCAAGATGTCATCCAAAATCTTCTTCAGCATCAAGAGGTAGAGGATCAGGAGTCTTGCAAGAGAAATTCGAGAGGACAAGTGGTTTCAAGAGTGAAACGTGGAAAGCATTGTGTATTTTCATCGAGGGAGGCAACTTCAAGCTGTAAGTTAAGGATCCCAGGTGGCGAAGGACAGTGAAGGGTCCAATGTATCGTGTAACAAATCTTACAGAAGGCAGCTTGAGCCAGATGTCTCCTGGCTTAAACTGGAGAGCTGCTTAATGATGAGCATCATACCACTTTATGCCCATTGTCCTGCTTTATGTAAAAGATCCTTGGTTTGAGACCAGAGTTGATGGATCTCATCCGCAGTAGCTTGAGCTGCTGGTGACGTACCCGACAAATGTATAGGAAGTGGTGATATCTCCTCCCACCCTTTGATGAATCCCTGAAACTTGTGCAACTTATTCACAGAATTATGTTTGTATTATTTACTGTTAATTCCCCTTGATCTAATTTCTCCTGAATTTTATGTAAACAACATGCTTTCTCAAATCTTAATCTTTATTTTTCACTATGCCACTGATCCTGTAACTTTGCTACGCCTTACCTTCTTTATCAATAGTTTCTGTTCCTTGTTTCATATAGTTCCTTGTTTTGCATATAGTTATAGTTACTGTTCCTTGTCTCATATAGTTATTGTTACTGTTCCATGTAAAGGCTATGCCTAAAAGTTCCAAGTTATTTGTAAACCGATACGATGTGCAAACGGATGTCGGTATATAAAAAATTCTAAATAAATAAATAAATAAATAAATAAATAAAATGGTGGAAGTGGCTGACAGCCATAAACAATCTGAAATAGTAGATTCAGTAGCAGACGCAGGATGCAAGTTCAAGGCAAATTCATCCCAAGGTAGTAACTCCGCCCAATCATTCTGCCTAGAGTTGACATAGGCACGGATGAACTGTTTGAGGGTTCTGTTCATTCTCTCCGTTTGACCATTAGATTGGGGGTGATATGCTGAAGTCAGATCTAATGAGATGTCAAATTTTTGACACAGCGCTCTCCAGAACCTCTGTCCGACACGATGTGTTTAGGCATGCCATGCAGGTGGAAAATATGCCATACAAACAGTTTTGCAAGTTCTGGGGCAGATGGTAGTCCGGGTAGAGCCACGAAGTGCGCCATTTTTGAGAAGCGGTCCACATTGACCCATATCGTATTGTTCACATTGGATGGTGGTAAGTTGATGATGAAGTCGGTCACAATGTGCGACCATGGTTCGTCTGGAATAGGTAATGGATGGAGAAGACCCCAAGGGCGTCCTACAGGAGGTTTTTGCCTAGCACAGGTAGAGTAGGACTCCACGGACGCTTGAACATCCTTTTTCATAGACAGCCACCAATAGTATTGCTGCAGTGTAGCGAGAATACAGGCCTGTCCTGGATGACCCGCTAACTGTGAGTCGTGTGCCCAATTAAACAGCTTCTTCCTTAGTGTTTGAGGAACTATAGTTTTGCCAGTGGGAACTGAATGGGTAGTAGCCAGAATTATCTTCTCAGGGTTAATGATGTGACGTGGTGCGTTTGGAACATCTTCAGGTCTAAAAGAGCATGAAAGAGCGTCTGCCTGGACATTCTTGTCAGCAGGACGATATTTTAGCAGGAAATTGAACCGGTTGAAGAACAGTGACCATCTTTGTGCATGGCATAAATATTCCAGGTTCTTGTGATCAGTGAACACAGTTATCTGGTATTGTGCACCTTCTAGCCAGGGACGCCACTCCTCGAATGCAAGTTTGATAGCAATCAATTCTTTATCACCGATGCCGTAATTTCTCTCTGCAGGCGAAAAGTGTCTAGAGAAGAATGAGCAGGGGTGTAGAACATGTGTATCACTGTGCTGACTAAGCACGGCCCCCACGCCGACATCAGAGGCATCGACCTCCACGGTGAATGGCCGATGAGGATCGGGATGGCGTAAGCAGGGTTTCTTGAGGAAGGCTTCCTTGAGCACTTGAAACATGGCGATGGCTTTTGGAGACCAGTGTGAAGGGTTAGCCCCTTTTTTAGTCATGGCAGTAAGTGGCGCTGTCAAGGTAGACTAGTCTTTGATGAATGTGCGATAATAATTCATAAAGCCAAGGAAGCGGTGTAGAGCTTTAATACCAGTAGGTTGAGGCCAGTCTTGTATGCTCTTTGTCTTCTGGGGGTCCATTTGAAAACCCTTACTGGACACAATGTACCCAAGGAAGATGATGAAAGGCACCCTTTTCAAGCTTGGTGTATTGACGATTATCCCGTAGTCTCTGTAAGACGGTGATGACATCAGTTGGTGGGTTTGCACATCACGGGAAAAGATAAGGATATCATCTAAGTATACGACCACACATTGGTATAGCAGATCTTGCAAAATGTCATTCATCATATTTTGAAATACGGCCGGGGCATTGCACTAGCCAAATGGCATCACCAAATACTCGAAGTGGCCATCACAAGTATTAAAGGCCGTTTTCCACTCGTCCCCTTGACGGATACGGACAAGATTTTAAGTGCCCTTTAGATCCAATTTAGTGAAAATGTTTGTGTCTTGAAGCTGATCAAACAACTCAGACATTAATGGTAAGGGATACTGATCTTTGATGGTGATTTCGTTCAGACCTCTATAGTCAATGCAAGGGTGAAGAGATCCATCCTTCTTGCCGACAAAAAAGAATCCGACTCCTGCCGGGGACTTAGAGGGTCTATTGAATCATTTCTGCAGATTTTCTTGAATGAAGGCCGACATGGCCTCAGTTTCTGATAAGGAGAGTGGATAAACTCTTCCTTTGGGGGGGCGCTCTAGCGCTGAGACAAGATGGCTGCCTAAGCTTTTCGCTCCGTTAAGCCTTCTATTAATACCGCCCTACAGAGCCTTTTTTTTCTTACATTTGTGTTTTACAAACTATTTTTTTCCCCTCTTTTGAGATGGCAGCGTCTAAATCCGGAAAAATAGAAGCGGCTTTCGCGGCAGGAACCGGCACTAAACGAGCCAAACAGGACCCACCATCGCCGGACAAGGCCTCAGCTGCGAAGGCAATGGCGTCGGCTGAATTAGTATTGACAGAGCTCAAGCAATTGAAAGACATGATTCAGAAAAATATTGACGCAACAGCGGCCATTAGAGCGGACTTACAGGTGGTAACTACCCAAATGGGATCTTTCCAATTGAAATTAGATGATTTGGAATCGCAAACGTCTACATTGCTGATTACTACGGCGCCCCTGCCACGCATCACGAAGGATGTGGAAAAACTGCAACAGGAGTTAGAGGACTTATCAAATCGGAATCGGCGCAGTAATGTTCGCATACTAGGGATACCAGAAGGGGCCGAGGGTACGGACCTGATTGCGTTCCTTCAAGATTGTATTCCATCTCTGCTCCACATTACTTTTGATCACCCGTTTGAAATTGAGCGCGCTCATCGTATCCCGTCTCGACTGCCTCGGACCCCGCGGTTTCCTAGGCCGATTATTTTCAAAACTCTACGATTCCCTCAAGCTCTGGCTATCTTGACTACGGCTCGAAGCAAGGCTCCTCTCACATTTCAAGGTAAATCGGTCCTTTTTGTGCCTGATTTAGCAAAAACCACAGCAGAGAGGCGTAAGGCCTTCCTTGCGATGCGACCCAGGCTTCAGGCAATGGGAGCGAAGTATGGGATTCTCTACCCAGCGCAGTTAAGGATCACTTTCAACAATCAAACGAAACTATTTCATACAGTTTCGGATGCGGAACAATTTTTTGCACAACATGATGAAACGTCTGGAATGGTAACTTGACTGGTTGAAAACAGTTTATTATGCCATTGATCTTCTGACTCGTGCACATATAGATCTGGCGGGTTTTTTTTCCTCCGCCTTCTTATGGCGCATACACTCTTAATTTAATAATATCATGTTTCACCGATCTGCAATTGCAGCTACATCTCTCTTCTTTTTATATATATAGGTCTGATGGAAGATCTGTATGATCAGAAGTATTTAGATACTTTCTTCTGATTTAAGAGATGGTTTTTTTTTTTCCCTCTCAATGAAAGCTGATTTTAATTGACAAGTTTCATTTTTGGACATTATGTTTTTTTAAATTATGCAATGCTTATTTTATTATCTACTAGCTCGGGCTCTGTAATGGCGGTCATAGTCCATCCGCCTAGATACACTGGCAGCGGAGGGCAAGGAGCCATCTGCCCACCTAGAGGCTCATCACTGTTACATTTTCTGGCTGGCAGTAGTGCACTGTCTCGCTCACCTTACGGCCTCGTATCTGTTCTTGTTTTTCTAGTATGTTTTACGGCCTCCTTCTTATATGGACTATTATTTTTGCAGGATCTCTCATTTTTCTTTTTTCACTCGACCTGTTTTTCTTCTACCTATGCTCACCTTTTTGCCCCTTGAGGAACAATCTGACAGGCAGATATATTGGCATCAGATTTTGGATTCTTACTTATGGCATCCACGATTTCGAACTTTACTATAGCATCGCTGAACGTCAATGGTTTCACGCATCAGATCAAAAGAAAAAAAATCCTTACATATCTGCAGTCTTTACATACGGACATTGCTTTAATTCAAGAGACTCACCTCACAGCTGCAGAGTCTGCCAAATTACGACAGCCATGGGTAGGTCAGGTCTTCTATAGCCAGGCTACCAAGAAAAAAAGGGGTACGGCCATCTTGCTTCATAAAAATCTAGGGGCACAAGTTCTTCATCAAGCGGCAGACCCTGATGGGCGTTGGAATATTATTCAGCTATTATTACAGAATGAACGCTATACAATCCTCAACCTTTATGCGCCTAATAATGATGATCCGACCTTTTTTCAAGCGGTCTTTGCACAACTCTTGCTTATGGACCCAGCGCAATATATAATCGGCGGTGATTTTAACCAACCTATGGACATTATCTTGGATAAAAAGTCTACAGCTACACCAACTTTGTCCAAATCTACACAGACTTTGCGACATATGACGCAAGTTTATGGTCTGTCTGACCCATGGAGGATACTCAACCCTACTACCTTGGACTATACTTTTTATTCATTTCCTCATGCGTCGTATTCGAGGATAGATTTTTTTCTGATTTCTCATGCGTTAATGACCAAGATCCGATCCTCTAAAATCCATCCGATATTGATATCAGATCATGCAGCAGTGACTTTTACTTGCGAATTTCAGACGCCTCTTCACTTAGACAGGCAATGGCGTTTTAATTCAGCTTTGCTTTCGGATTCAACTTTTCTTTCATCCCTTTCTGCTAAAATAGAAGAATTTTTTCAAATAAATGACTCGCCTACTATACCATTTCCCACTATCTGGGCCGCATTTAAAGCTACGATTAGAGGTGAAATAATAAGCTACTCTATATATAAACACAAATCCCAAAAAGCTCACCTCTATCGGTTGCTGCAAGAAGTGGAACAGCTAGAACAACTGCATATTCAAAATCCATCTTCTAACACTTTACACCCCTTGTTAAAAGCTTGTTTCCACTACAACCAAGCCCTCAGTGATCAAGTGGAACTTCACTTGTTCCAGAACAATACTATGCCGAAAATAATAAATGTGGTCATCTACTATCCTCCCTCTTGAAGAAAAGAATGGACAAGAAGAAGGTAGTGAAAATTCAATCCTCAACGAATCAAATCAAGACCTCGGATGCGGATATCTTGCAAACATTTCGTGATTTTTACGCAACTCTTTACCAATATGAAACCTCTCCTTTGTCGGATCAAATACAAGATTTCTTATCAACACTGCCTCACCCTACGTTGAAGGACGATCAGAGTACACAACTCGATCAACCCATTCAAGTGTCAGAGATTACTTCGGCCATCTCCTCATTGCAATCCGGTAAAGCCCCGGGCCCGGACGGCTTCACCTCAGACTTCTTTAAAGCTTTTCAAGGGACATTAAGCAATCATTTACAATCCTACTTTGCTTCCTTGCTACACAATCCACAAACCTCCTCTGCTTTTACTGAATCATGTGTGATAGTTCTTCCAAAGCCAGGAAGAGATGATTCTCTCCCATCCAACTATCGGCCAATATCTCTCCTTAACACTGATTACAAAATTTTTGCTAAGATACTAGCTACTAGATTATCTCATTTAATGCCGCTACTGGTTCACCCAGACCAGTCTGGATTTATTAAAGGTCGACTAATCACCAATAATTCACGTCTTTTTTGCATATGAGCCACCTACAATTTCATGATTCTAACCCGTCGGTTGCCATATCTCTTGACGCAGAAAAGGCCTTCGACAGGGTCGAGTGGTCTTTTCTTTTCCACATATTGCAATGGTATGGTATCGGGCCTATATTTTTATCTTGGATAAAACACATTTATCATTTTCCCTCTGCTTACCTTTATATTAATAATCAAAAATCTACATGCTTTCCCCTCTTTAGGGGTACGAGACAGGGATGCCCACTTTCTCCCTTGCTCTTTAACCTGGCTTTGGAACCTCTATTGACGGCGATTCGTGTTAACCCTGATGTCACTGGAATAACAGTAGGGGCAGAAACATTTAAGTTGTCTGCATATGCTGATGATGTCTTACTTTTTCTCACAAACCCTTCCTCTTCCTTGACCGCCCTTTTTACTCTTATCTTTCAATATTCTATGATTTCTGGATACAAAATCAACTGGCACAAGACAGAGCTGCTCCCTCTTAACTATAGGGGAGCTCTATTAGATCTCTCTCACTATCAAATACAGAAAATGAATAAAGGTCTTAAATATCTGGGGATATATTTTCATACCGATCCAGGAGAAACTGTTACCCATTGTGAAGCAACGATTTTGCAACAACTCAGGAGCATTACCCTTAAATGGTCTCCTCTACATCTAACTTGGTGGGGGAGACTGGAAACTATCAAAATGGTGTTAGCTCCAAAGATTACTTACATTTTAGCTATGGTCCCTATTTTTTTCTCTGCAGATTTTTATTCATATGTAGACAGACTTTTGACTACGTTCTTATGGAATCATAAAACCCCGCGTATTGCTTTGCGAAAGCTAAAAGCTAATAAGAAATCTGGTGGGGTAAATTTCCCTGATTTTTACAGGTACCATCAAGCTTTTATTTTACAAGCGGGTTCCTTTTATTTTTCTCATTTTACCCAGACGGCACATCCCCCAAGATGGCTGAGGGTAGAATCCGCCTTTCTTTCTCCACTCCCACTCCATTTATTTCCGGGTGTCATACTTTCCCCACGTGTAGCTTCACATCCTATATTACGCTCTTTACACAGAGCTTTTGGAGAGTTGGAACAGCTACGCCCGGTACAAACTTATTCATGGAAATCTTCGAAATTTGGACCACTTTGGGGGAATTCCTTACTCCGTATTAATAATCATCCTATTAATTGGTTAGTCTGGAGCAAAGCAGCCATATGGTCTATAGCGGATGTTTTTGAAAATAGTGAATTTTGCTCCTTTTCCGTGTGGCAAGCTCGATACTTGCTCCCTCAGTCTCAATTTTACTACTGGCTTCAACTTAGACATGCTCTTCTTTCTACAAGAGAGAGAACTCTATACCCAGACAAGTCACCTTTTTTGTTGGATATTTATTTGGAATATAGTCCCAAAGGCCATTTGGCCTCTCGTATATATAAATTAATTAACCAATTAACTCAAAAGTCATCCCACTCATCGCTTTCCACAATTTGGGCTGAGGAATTGTCCATTCATATATCTTCGGAATGTTGGAATTATGTCTGGAAAGTTGCGATGCGCATATCCTTATCTTCTAGTCTTACTCAGTCCATGTTTTTTACCCTGCATAGAGCCCTTGGAAGCTTCATAGAGCTGGTATCCTTGCATCCCATCACTGCTGGTCATGTGCTGGTCCCAATGCTACCTTACAACATATGCTTTTTTCCTGCCCTTATACATTCAAATTCTGGACGCAAGTGTAGCGCATAGTGACTGAGATTTTTCAGTTCAAGACCTCTTTATCTTATTCTATTATTATTTTAAAGGGTGCTCATCCTTCTGTATCCCTTACCACTCCCCATTGTAAATAACTTGATTTTCTCCTTACCATTGCACAACACAATATTCTTTCCAACTGGAAAAGAAGTGACTTGCTTTCTGAGCAACTATGGTGGAATTCTTTATGTTTATATGTGAAATATGAGAAAGCTATGGCAATAAAGTTTAGGAGATTGGCAGCCTGGTCACAGGTGTGGAAGCCATTAGACGTTTATTTGACATTACATTCGTAACCCATATGTGTAATTTGCTTAACTCTACCTGTCGGACTCCTGGCTGATTGTTCTATTTAGTGGGCTACCTCTATATACCTCTGACTGTTCTTTTTTTTTCCTCTCTTTCTCGTTTTGTTCGTCTTTTTTTGCTTTCTCTTTTGCTCTTGCTCTTTTAAGTTTTTTTTCCGTTTGTATTTGTACACAATATCTTGCATTTTTTGTTCAAAAGATTTTCGAATTGAACCCAGGCTCCAATTAATGGGGAGGTTTCTCATTTAGTTCTGTTTGTGATATTGTGCTGACGGCGTTGTTAATGATTTGTACCTTTTATAATTTTTTTTCTCTCTTAAATATGTTTATCTGTATCTGTATTGTTTATTAATGCAAAATTCTTAATAAAAGATTACAACACAAAAAAAAAAACCTCTTCCTTTGGGTGGCTCTGAATCAGGTTTTAAGTTGATTGCACAGTCAAAAGATCTATGTGGTGGAAGTAAATCTGCTGCTTGTTTAGAAAACACGTCTTGAAAGGCTGCGCACTGCGGTGGTAGACCGGGAGGAATGTAGCGGTAGTCATACATGGTAGTGGAGTTATTTTTTTTAAGCATCTGTCATGGCAGTTAGACCCCCATTGTGATAACTCCATAGAAGACCAGTTGAACTGGGGAGGGTGGCCTTGTAATCATAGTATGCCAAGCACTATGGGGTGACTAGCCTTTTCGAGAACCAGGAGCGTGATGGTCTCAGTATGCAGGCAAATAGGTTGTGTGGTGAGTGAAACCTCTCCTGGCAGTGGCTCACCGTGAATTCAAGAGAGGAGCAGCTGTGTGGGTACTGGCTCAGTGGGAAATCGTAGCTGCTCTACTAATCTCCTCAGAATAAAATTCCCACCTGCACCAGAGTCGACTAGTGCTTGAGTGGCAAATTCGAGAGACCCAGAGATGATGGAAACAGGGAGAGCCAGTGGAGAAGCTGAACAGTCAGACCTAGGAAGAGTCCTCCAGCGGATCCTAGGTCTGCGAGTATCCCAGACAGGTTTGGACCGCATGGCCGGTCTTCCTACAATACATACAGAGGCCAATGTGTTTGCGTAGCGCCTCTCTTTGGCGGTCAAGTGGCTACGGCCAAGTTGCATAGGTTCATCTTCCTCTTCAGGATTAGGTAAAGACTGGGCCGGAGCTGACGGTAGGGTCCGAGAGCGGGTTCCTCCGGATATGTGCTTCTTAAGAGGTTTCACCTCAACAGAGCATTCGTGAATACGATGATCAATAGGCCCAGCAAGGTCCATAAGTGAGCTTAAAGTATCAGGCAATTCCCTTGCAGCAAGTTCATATTTTATATGGGGATTGAGGCCTTGTAGAAAAATAGCTCTTAAGCAACCTAGTGCAGTTAGTGTAGCTAGGTTCAAAAAAGGTTTGGATATGTTCTTGGAGGAGAAGTCCATTTAATGGCTATTAATCAAGTTTACTTAGGGAATAGCCACTAGGGGTGTGCATTCATTTTGAACTTAAATGTAAAACGCAACTTATTTTTTTTTTTAACTTAAAAAAGTGATGAGGCGAAAACGATCGGATTTCCAACTTATTCAACATAGCTATGTTGAATAAGTTGGAAATTGCGATTGTTGATCCTAAATAAAAATTTAAACCCCTCACCCTTCTTAATCCCCCCCCCCCCAAGACTTACCAAAACTCCCTGGTGGTACAGCAGGGAGTCAGGACGCCATTTCTGAACTCCTTTGCGAGGAGCACGTGACGTCGGCGTCACGTGATTCCCCGCGCGATCGCTCCGGGACCCTCGTTGCACCCAAAAGGAACTTTTGGCCAGCTTGGGGGGGCCTCCTGGACTTGGGGGGGTCAGGAGGCCCCCCCAAGCTGGCCAAAAGTTCCTTTTGGGTGCAACGAGGGTCCCGGAGCGATCTCGCGGGGAATCACGTGACGCCGCGTCACTCCGACGTGACGCCGACGTCACGTGCTCCTCGCAAAGGAGTTCAGAAATGGCGTCCTGACTCCCTGCTGTACCACCAGGGAGTTTTGGTAAGTCTTGGGGGGGGGGGATTAAGGAGAGTGAGGGGTTTAAATTTTTATTTGCACGTATGGACATAGACTCAACTTATGGAATTCTCCATATGTCCATATTGACCGAAATTGACCCCCCCTTTCGACTTATGGACTTATGAACATAAACTTTTGCTCTGCACATCCCTAATAGCCACTGCTATTAATTGCATCAGTAGCATGGGATCTTCTTAGTGTTTGGGTAATTGCCAGGTTCTTGTGGCCTGGTTTGGCCTCTGTTGGAAACAGGATGCTGGGCTTGATGGACCCTTGGTCTGACCCAGCATAGCAATTTCTTATGTTCTTATGAATCCCATAGTGGTTCAGAAGACAGTGTCTTGAATTCAATCACATAGTCCGGAAGTGGCTTGGTTCCTTGTTGGAGGTTCAGGAGTGCTGAACCGGCAATGGGCTGGTGAGCAGGATCATCAAATACTGACTTGAAGTGAGCCAGGCACCCAGGCAAGTCATTAAGGCCTGGATCATTGTGTTCCCAAAGGGGTGAAGTCGAGGCCAGGGTTTTTCCATCCAACAACGACAAAATATACGTAGTTTTGGTAGCGGCAGTAGGGAAGTACGCCGGTTGTAAGGAGAAGAGCATGCAGCACCGATTTAGAAAGTCCCTACACAACAGGGAATCTCCTGAGAAATGAGTAGGGGCTGGCAAAGAAACTGTAGTACACCCGGTAACCACCGGGGGTGATGCATTCAAGTCAGAAGTTGTGGAATTACTCAATCTGGAACTCAGCTGGTTAAAGGTGGTAGCCAAGGTATCGAGAGACCTCTGTTATTCTGTAATCCGTTGGGCCAGGCCAGGAATGGCCTGTAAGGCTGAGAGCTGAGCCGGGTCCATGGAGTTAGCAATCTGTTACGTTCTGTGTGTTTAGAACTAGTTAGTGGGCCCTTGGGCCATGGCAAGAGCTGACTCCACCCACAGGGAGGAGCCCTGTGGGGACTCACCACGTCAGGCGGGGTCTCAGCAGTGATGGACACCAGAGGCAGTAGTTTATTATACAGCAAGATAACCCAAGGAGCGGGTTAATAGACTCAGTCCAGAGTAGATGACCTGTAAGCTGGTCTCTCCGGTAGTGGCCCGCAGCACGGGATAAGCCAGGGAATACTTCCTTTAGATAAAGCTTGTGTAGGATGTCCAGGTAGTGGTCCGCAGCGCAGGGTAACCCGGGAAATACCTTCTCTTGTAGAGACTTGTGCAGGCTGTCTCCGGTAGTGGTCCGCAGAGTGGGGTAGCCTGGAGGCTGGTGGTAGACGTTTGCCCAAGACATTGTGGATCCGGTAGTGGTCCGCAGAGCAGGGTAACCCGAGAATCCACACAGAGAAGAAGGAGGAAGTTGTAGAGCAGATCCAGTACTCACTCTGAACAGAGTAGCCAGCTGTAGTGGTAGGCAGCGTGGAGACCCGAGGTACAGGAGCACTGAAGGGTTGTCTGTGGAAATAGGAAGAGACTCACTGGGTTAGAGCAGTGAGGCAAGTAGAGATAGCTCTCCGAGGAGTGGATAGCCCTGAGTGTGGCAAGGCCCCCGAGGAGCGGGTACCTAGATCACTCAGACAGGAGTGCAGGAACAGCAAAGCGAAGTCCCAGAATGTCGGAATTGAGTAGGACAGGAATCCTTGCTGGCCCGATGAGATTATATATATATACATAGGCAGTGATGTCATGCAATGGGGACGTCCCCCAGGTTCCCGCCATGACATGGTTAAGACGGGGGCAGGCGCGCATGTGCCCTAGATCTCCCCAGAAGTAAGATGGCTGCCGGGAATGCTAGCGCCGTCCCGGGTACGTCATGGAGGGTGGCGTGCAGAACCTGAGGCGGCCATCCTCCGTAGACTTGGAGCTGCAGGGCAAAAAGAGGTGAGCAGCAAAGGTCACAGCCGACTGCGACTGACGGGCGCAACATGCTCCTTTCAGTTTTTTCCAAACCATTTTTCCTCATTTTATCATAGTCACTTTATTGAACGTTAAATATGTTAAAAAGTAGTGGTCTCAGAAGAGATTCCTGGGCTATTTCACTATTCACCTTTTTCCACTGAGAAAATTGACCATTTAGCCCTACTTTTTGGTGTCTAACTTTTTACTAGAACATAAGACTTGCTATACTGGGTGAGAACATAGGTCCATCAAAACTAGTATCCTGTTTCCGATAGTGGCCAAGCCAGGTCACAAGTACCTGGTAGGATCCCAAGGGGCTTATCCCAAGAATAAGCAGTGGATTTCTGCAACTCTAACTTTATAATGGTTAATGGACTTTTCCTTCAGAAACTTGTCCAAACTTTTTTAAAATGCAGCTACACTAATTTATTTATTTTATTTATTTATTTATTTATAGTTTTTATATACCGGGAGTTCCTGTATACAATACATATCACTCCGGTTTACAAATAACAGTAAGAACTACTGCCGGGGGCAGTTTACATGGAACAAATCTTGGAACAAATCAGAACACTTGATCTAAATAAATAGTAAAAGAACAAAGCTGCCGGGGGCAGTTTACATGGAACAAATCTTGGAACAAATCAGAACACTTGATCTAAATAAATAGTAAAAGAACAAAACTGAGTTCAACATTAAGCATATAAATAAAGGCAATTGATAATCTTGTCTAAATAAGGCAGAGAACAATACATTAAAATCAAAGGACTGAGGTGTTAAATATTCTAGTTCTTAGCTCTCTGGGAATGCTTGCAGGAAGAGCCAAGTCTTGAGTTTCGCCTTGAAGGTAATATGGCATGGCTCAAGGCGGAGGTCTGGTGGTAGGGAATTCCAGAGAGACGGGCCCGCAGTTGATAGAGCGCGTTTTCTCAGGGAGGATTTTGCTGGCTGGGTAATCAGTCTGTTTTGATATGCTCTTCTAGTCGGCTTATCCGAAGTATGAAGTTGCAGCTTGAAGGTTAAGTTGAGTGGGGATATGTTATGAAGGGCCTTATGAATCATCATGCTGCTTTTGAACTGTATCCTGTATTTAATGGGAAGCCAGTGGAGGTGCTGGAGGATTGGGGTGATGTGGTCTTTTTTTTTAGCGTTGGTGAGAATTCTTGCTGTGGCATTTAGGACCATCTGGAGGGGTTTGGTAGAGCATGCGGGGAGTCCCAGCAGAAGTGAATTGCAATAGTCTAGTTTCGGGAGAATGATGGCTTGGAGAACTGTACGGAAATCTCTGTAGCGTAGAAGTGGCTTTATTTTCTTTAAAACTTGTAGTTTAAAGAAGCATTCTTTGGTGGTGTTGTTAATGAATTTATTGAGGCTGAGTCTGTCGTCTAGAATTACACCCAGATCTCTGACTTGCGGTGAGGTGGTGTATCCTGAGGTGTCTGGAGAGTTGCTGGAGGTAGGCAGGGTAGATTTTTCCGGTGCTATTATAAGGATTTCCGTTTTATTGGTATTTAGAACCAGGTTGAGGCTGGTTAGAAGACCATGGCCAGTAGGCCATGGTCTTGTGTAAGGTGTCCGTTATGGGGATGATAATTTGTATGTCATCCGCATATAGGAAATGGGTAAGTTTGAGGTTAGTGAGGAGGTGACAGAGTGGGAGAAGATAAATGTTGAAAAGGGTGGGGGAGAGTGGGGATCCTTGTGGTACCCCATGTTGGCTTGGATGGGGTGGGATTCCTTGTTGTTTATTTTGACTCTGTAAGTTCTGTTCTCTAGGAAGGATTTAAACCAGTTGTATGCTGCTCCTGTGATGCCGATGTCTGTGAGTCGTTGTAGTAAGCTAGAATGATTCACGGTGTCGAACGCTGCTGACAGATCCAAGAGTGCGAGAAGGCAAGGTTGGCCTTTCTCAAGATTGAAGATAATGGTGTCACCATATCTTCCGGCAACAAATTTCAGAGCTTAATTATGCATTGAGTAAAAAAATATTTTCTCTTATTAGTTTTAAATATATTACCTAGTAACTCCATTGTGTGTCCCCTAGTCTTTGTACTTTTTGAAAGAATGAACAACGTATTCATGTTTACTCATAAGAACATAAGAAAATGCCATACTGGGTCAGACCAAGGGTCCATCAAGCCCAGCATCCTGTTTCCAACAGTGGCCAATCCAGGCCATAAGAACCTGGCAAGTACCCAAAAACTAAGTCTATTCCATGTTACCATTGCTAATGGCAGTGGCTATTCTCTAAGGGGCGGATTTTAAAAGCCCTCGCACGCTGGCGCGCCTATTTTGCATAGGCTGCCGGCACACGCAGAACCCCGGGATGCACGTAAGTCCCGGGGCTTTGTAAAAGGGGCGAGGAGGGGGCGTGTCGGGGGTGTTCCCAAAACGACGCGGCGTTTCGGGGGCGGGCCCGGGAGTGTGGTGCCGGCCCGGGGGCGTGGTCGAGGCCTCCGGACCAGCCCCCGGATCGGGTGACGGCGGGTTAGGTAGGGGAAGGGAGGGGAAGGTGGGGGAGGGCAAAGGAAAGTTCCCTCCGAGGCCGCTCCGAAATCGGAGCGGCCTCGGAGGGAACAGGCGGCTACGCACGTATCTTATAAAATCCAGTGTACTTTTGTTCGCGCCTGGTGCGCGAACAAAAGTACGCGATCGCGCAATTTTTTAAAATCTACCCCTAAATGAACTTAATAGCAGGTAATGGACTTCTCCTCCAAGAACTTATCCAATCCTTTTTTAAACACAGCTATACTAACTGCACTAACCACATCCTCTGGCAACAAATTCCAGAGTTTAATTGTGCGTTGAGTAAAAAAGTATTTTCTCCGATTAGTTTTAAATGTGCCCCATGCTAACTTCATGGAGTGCTCCCTAGTCTTTCTACTATCCGAAAGAGTAAATAACCGATTCACATCTACCCGTTCTAGACTTCTCATGAGTTTAAACATCTCTATCATATCCCCCCTCAGCCGTCTCTTCTCCAAGCTGAAAAGTCCTAACCTCTTTAGTCTTTTCTCATAGGGGAGCTGTTCCATTCCCCTTATCATTTTGGTAGCCTTTCTCTGTACCTTCTCCATCGCAATTATATCTTTTTTGAGATGCGACGACCAGAATTGTGCACAGTATTCAAGGTGCGGTCTCACCATGGAGCGATACAGAGGCATTATGACATTTTCCGTTTTATTCACCATTCCCTTTCTAATAATTCCCAACATTCTGTTTGCTTTTTTGACTGCTGCAAGCACACTGAACCAACGATTTCAATGTGTTATCCACTATTTATTTATTTATTTATTTTTAATTTTTATATACCGATGTTCCTGTAAAGAATACATATCGCACCGGTTTACAAGGAACTGAACAGTCGCCTCCAGGGCGGAAATACACTAAAACAGTCGCCTCAAGGTAGAATCATTAACACAAGTATACAGGAAAACAATTAAAGAGAACTTTCATAAACTCAATTAAATGATGACACCTAGATCTCTTTCTTGGGTTGTAGCACCTAATATGGAACCCAACATTGTGTAATTATAGCATGGGTTATTTTTCCCTATATGCATCACCTTGCACTTATCCACATTAAATTTCATCTGCCATTTGGATGCCCAATTTTCCAGTCTCACAAGGTCTTCCTGCAATTTATCACAATCTGCTTGTGATTTAACTACTCTGAACAATTTTGTGTCATCTGCAAATCTGCAAATTTGATTATCTCACTCGTCATATTTCTTTCCAGATCATTTATAAATATATTGAAAAGTAAGGGTCCCAATACCGATCCCTGAGGCACTCCACTGTCCACTCCCTTCCACTGAGAAAATTGTCCATTTAATCCTACTCTCTGTTTCCTGTCTTTTAGCCAGTTTGCAATCCACGAAAGGACATCGCCACCTATCCCATGACTTTTTACTTTTCCTAGAAGCCTCTCATGAGAACTTTATCAAATGCCTTCTGAAAATCCAAGTATACTATATCTACCGGTTCACCTTTATCCACATGTTTATTAACTCCTTCAAAAAAGTGAATCCGATTTGTGAGGCAAGACTTGCCCCGGGTAAAGCCATGCTGACTTTGTTCCATTAAACCATGTCTTTCTATATGTTCTGTGATTTTGATGTTTAGAACACTTTCCACTATTTTTCCTGGCACTGAAGCCAGGCTAACCGGTCTGTAGTTTCCCTGATCGCCCCTGGAGCCCTTTTTAAATATTGGGGTTACATTTGCTATCCTCCAGTCTTCAGGTACAATGGATGATTTTAATGATAAGTTACAAATTTTTACTAATAGGTCTGAAATTTCATTTTTTAGTTCCTTCAGAACTCTGGGGTGTATACCATCCGGTCCGGGTGATTTACTACTCTTCAGTTTGTCAATCAGGCCTACCACATCTTCTAGGTTCACCGTGATTTGATTCAATCCATCTGAATCATTACCCATGAAAACCTTCTCCATTATGGGTACCTCCCCAACATCCTCTTCAGTAAACACCGAAGCAAAGAAATCATTTAATTTTTCCGCGATGGCCTTATCTTCTCTAAGTGCCCCTTTAACCCCTTGATCATCTAACGGCCCAGCTGACTCCCTCACAGGCTTTCTGCTTTGGATATATTTTTAAAAGTTTTTACTGTGAGTTTTTGCCTCTACAGCCAACTTCTTTTCAAATTCTCTCTTAGCCTGTCTTATCAATGTCTTACATTTAACTTGCCAAGTTTATGCTTTATCCTATTTTCTTCTTTTGGATCCTTCTTCCAATTTTTGAATGAAGATCTTTTGGCTAAAATAGCTTCTTTCACCTCCCCTTTTAACCATGCCGGTATTCGTTTTGCCTTCTTTCCACCTTTCTTAATGTGTGGAATACATCTGGACTGTGCTTCTAGAATGGTATTTTTTAACAATGACCACGCCTCTTGGACATTTTTTACTTTTGTAGCTGCTCCTTTCAGTTTTTTTCTAACAATTTTTCTCATTTTATCAAAGTTTCCCTTTTGAAAGTTTAGCACGAGAGCCTTGGATTTGCACACTGTTCCTCTTCCAGTCATTAAATCAAATTTGATCATATTATGATCACTATTGCCAAGCGCCCCCACCACCATTACCTCTCTCACCAAGTCCTGTGCTCCACTGAGAATTAGATCTAAAATTGCTCCCTCTCTCGTCGGTTCCTGAACCAATTGCTCCATAAAGCTATCATTTATTCCATCCAGGAATGTTATCTCTCTAGCGTGACCCGATGATACATTTACCCAGTCAATGTTGGGGTGATTGAAGTCTCTTATTATTACTGCACTACCAATTTGGTTAGCTTCCCTAATTTCTCTTAGCATTTCACTGTCCGTCTCACCATCTTGACCAGGTGGACGGTAGTATACCCCTATCACTATAGTCTTCCCTGACACACAAGGGATTTCTACCCATAAAGATTTCTACCCATAAAGATTCAATTTTGTATTTAGTCTCAATTTTGTATTTAGTCTCATCTTGTTGGAAGCTGCTGGAAGCTGCTGGAAGCTGCTCTTCCTTTGCGAGAATTCTTGCAGGGAGCGCTATATATTCTAATGCCTTTCACTTGTGCTTGGGGGGAAGAAGTATATGCAAAAGATGTTTAATATCTGAGTATGTGGGGGTGTAAGCATCCAGGATAAGTGCCATTTCAGTGTCCCATTTTTTTTGGGTAAAGGCGAGGATCGGGGAATTCTTTTACAATGGTTACTAGTTCCTTTTTTGTCCATGGAACTGGGACCACCTGGGTGCCACCAGAACCATCTGGATCTACCCTCATGGGATACATTCCCTCTGCTCCATCCGGTACTGGGCTTCCCTTGAACTTCCCTTGTTTGGTTACTCCTGACCTGAGGACCATCTTTCCTTGGGGGGTTTCTAAACTGGAGCTTTTGGTACTTGAACTGGGGCTGGCAACATCCCCCTCTTCACTCCTATAGAGTCGGTTGGGGTTTGAGGTAGAATATAAATTAGCTTGATAGGCAGGGTCATCTAAAATTTCCTGCAGCATTATAGGAGCCAAGGGCTGAACCCTGTTATATTTGGGTGGTTCCTGGTGTTCTATTTTAATCCTTTAACTTGTTGGGCTAGCTCATTGCACTGCTGTTTTTAATTTTCTAATCTCTATGAAGAGAAGTTGTGATAGAATGTAACTTTCTTTTATCTGCTTCGGTGAACCAGTCTACCATAGCAGAGATTGTAAGGGAACCTTTTTTATTTAAAACGAAAAATTCTTTTAACTGCTGTAATTTTTCTAAATTAAAGGTACCTTCGGCTGGAAATACCCCCTTAGTGGCATGATGCCATTCAAACATATATTGGACTGATTTGGGCCCATACTTTTTCCACATATAATGGGCGGGGGTTTTTAATGGTGGTTCTGGTATTTGCTTGCTGGGTAAATCTCCCATTATTTTTTTTTTATATCATAAGCAGGGATGCACTTCCCATACTTATCCTAGCCTTGTCCTAGGCTATATTCCCAGGGAATTCGTCTCCCTGTATCCCAGTCCTAGACTTTCCCAGAGAATTTGTCTCCCTGATTTTGGTCTACCTAGACTGTCCCAGCCTGTTTACCGTAGGCTGTATATCCAGAGAGTTCACCTCCCTGTAGTTCACCGGGCCCAGAAGCCTAGCGCCCTTTTCTATTAAGCTGCTGGCTTTACTGCCCTGCGCCCTATCTGTTAAGCTGCAAGCTATTTCTAAAGCCGTGTGCCCTTAAGCTGATGGCTTTAACAGGTACCTTTGTGATGCTGAACGCTTTCATATTCATAGGAATACACAAGTCTCTTAATAATAGTGCAAAAACAATTGAGTAAGCACATTTCCCTTAAAGGTCTCCATGTGAGTGCAATACAAATGGGACCGCACAAAAACAGATAAAAAATTAGATATTCCTTCAGGGATCCTGTATCCTTTATTCCGTTCGGATCAAGAGAGAGAGACAGGATGTGCGTGTCCTGTCCCAGATCAGCAGGCGTCCTCTCCCCGGCTGTCCTGCGTCAGGTCAGGCCAGCACTCCCTACTTCGCTCTGGAACATTGCACCATCTGTTCATTAAAAGTTTAGCAAGGACACGAGGAAAATAGAGACAGTGCATTTCTCATGAACAAAAGCCTTTATTTCTTATGCGCATAAGGAAGTCAGCTCATAGGCCTAAGAGACTGACTTGTTTAGTGATTGAATTGGCTAATCTTAAATACAGTTTTGCCTAGTAATTAAAACAACACTCCTTTGATTTAAGGTGAAAGGAAACATTTGCTTACATCTGACATTCCAAAGAGCTCTGGGAACCTAACTAACCTTGAAGACAGGCAAATTCCATGACTCTTTACTGTGGGCCTAACTACAAAGAGATACACTATTTCTTCTGCTTATCTAAAGGGAGACAGTTCGAAAGAAGGCCTCAATTTACAAGCAATACCCCCCTGGAATTCCACCGCACAGACGCCTACCATAAAATGTTTTTTATTATCACACCTTCAAGCGTAGCGTTTAGACGTGGAGGAGGATTCCATGTGAAAGGAGTTCTGGTTCCACATGGGTCAACGGGTGCTAAGAGATAGGCTGGCTACACCCGGGAAGAGATCCCTTTCCTTTGCGCAGGAAAGGGCTCCCTAGAATGGGTTGGCCCCTAGAGTGGAGCATGAGCTTTCATGCATGGCGAGCCGATATAAAGGAGGTTTCCATGTGAACAGCGGTTCTGGTTCAACATGGGTCAACATGTACTAAGAGATAGGCTGGCTAAACCCAGGGAGAGTTCCCTTTCCTTTGCGCAGCAAAGGGCTACCTGAAATGGGTTGGCCCCTAGAGTGGAGCATGAGCCTTCAAGTGTGGTGAGTCGACGTGGAAGAGGATTCCATGTGAACAGCGGTTCTGGTTCAACATGAGTCAACGGGTACTAAGAGATATGCTGGCTACACCCGGGAAGAGTTACCATTCCTTTGCGCAGGAAAGTGCTCCTGAATTGGGTTGGCCCTAGAGTGTGGTGGTTCCATTGGCGTCTAGTGAATACCCAGAAGCTATTAACTGTACATGTGCATTTCAGCTGATGACAAATGAACTTGAAGAGCTCTCAGAAAAAAGAAAACTGCTACTCAGGTCCAAATATACGATCTCAACCTATGTTGACTTTGTAACCTACAGTGCCTTGTAAACTATGAGAAGACAGAAGATGAACTAGAGTACAACTACCATCAGTATTCCATAGTACTAGAAACCCTTGTAGGGACCCTTGTGTTGGCACCTAAGAAACATCAAGGGAAAATGGCCCATATTATGAAGGTCATGAAAAATATTGAGCATATGAAATATCCAATCTCCAAGCTGGACAGACAGTCACAGTGTTAGAGGTCAGGCCCTTGTAGGGACGTAAGGCCTGGACAGACAGGCACAGCATTTGAGGTCAAGCCCTTGAAGGGACGTAAGGCCTGGACAGTGGACGGACAGGCACAGTGTTTCAGGTCAAGCCCTTGTAGGGACGTAAGGCCTGGACGGATAGGGACAGCATTAGATGTCAGGCCCTTGTAGGGACGAAAGGCCTGGATGGACAGGCCCAGCATTAGAGGTCAAGCCCTTGAAGGGATGTAAAATCTGAATGGAGAGGCACAGCATTAGTGGTCATGCCCTTCTAGGGACGTAAGACCTGGACAGACAGGCACAACAGTAGAGGTCAAGCCCTTATATGAATGTACGGCCTGGATGGACAGGCACAGGATTAATGGTCAAGCCCTTGTATGGACGTAAGGCCTGGATGGACAGGCACAGCCTTAGAGATCAGGCCCTTGTAGCGACGCAAGTCCTGGATGGACAGGCATAGCATTAGAGGTCAAGTCCTTGTAGAGATGTAACGCCTGGACGTACAGCACAGCCTTTGAGGTCAAGCCCTTGTAGGGACATAAGGCCTGATGGACAGGCACAGCATTAGAGGTCATGCCATTATAGGGACATAAGGCCTGGATGGACAGGTACAGCGTTAGAGGTCAAGCCCTTGTAGAAACGTAATGTCTGGACTGGCACAGCATTAGAGGAGATGCCATTATAGGGACATAAGGGTTGGACGGGCAGGCACAGCATTAGAGTTCAAGCCCTTGTAGGGACATAAGGCCTGGACGGACAGGCACAGCATTAGAGGTCATGCACTTGTCGGGAGGTAAGGCCTGGATGGACAGGCACAGTATTAGATGTCAGGCCCTTGTAGGGACGTAAGGCGTGGGCGGACTGGTATAGCATTAGTGGTCAGTCCGTTGTAGGTACAAAAGGCCTGGACAGACAGGTATAGCATTAGATGTCAAACCCTTGTAGGGATGTAAGGCATGGACGGACAGGCACAGCGTTTGAGGTCAAGCACTTTGTAGTGATCTAAGACCTGGACAGCTGATTGACAGGCACAGCATTTGAGGTCAATCCCTTGTAGAGATGTAAGGCCTGGACGGACAGGCACAGCATTAGAGCTAAAACCCTTGTAGGGATGTATGGCCTGGTTAGACAGGCACAGCATTACAGGTCAGGCCCTTGTAGGGACGTAAGCTGTGGACGGACACGCACAGCGTTAGAGGTCAAGCCCTTGTATGGATGTAAGGCCTGGATGGACAGGCACAGCATTAGAGCTAAAGCCCTTGTAGGGATGTAAGGTGTGGATGGACAAGCACAGCATTAGAGGTCATGCCCTTGTACGGACATATGTCCTGGATGGACAGGCACAGCATTAGAGGTCAAGCCCTTGTAGGGATGTAAGGCCTGGACAAACAGGCACAACCTTAGAGGTCCAGCCCTTATATGTATGTACGGCCTGGATGGATAGGCACAGCATTAGAGGTCAAGCCCTTGTAGGGAAATATGGCCTGGACAGGCACAGCATTAGAGGTGAGGCTCTTGTAGGCACGTAAGGCCTTGACAGACAGGCACAGCATTAGAGGTCTAGCCGTTGTAGGGACCTAAGGCCTGGATGGAGAAGCAAAGCCTTAGAGGTGAAGCCGTTGTAGGGACATAAGGCCTGGACGCACAGGCACAGCATTTGAGGTCAAGCCCGTGTAGGGATGTAGGGCCTGGACAGTAGATGGACAGGCACAGCATTTTAGGTAAATCCCTTGTAGAGACGTAACGCCTGGATGGACACACATAGCGTTAGATTTCAGGCCTTTGTAGGGACGTAAGGCCTGGTTGGACAGGCACAGCATTAGAGGTCAGGCCCTTGTAGGGTCGTCAGGCCTGGACGGACAGGCACAGCATTAGAGCTAAAGCCCTTGTAGGGACGTAAGCTGTGGACGGACATGCACAGCATTAGAGGTCATGCCCTTGTACGGACATACGTCCTGGACGGACAGGCACAGCATTAGAGGTCAAGCCCTTGTAGGGATGCAAGGCCTGGACAAACAGGCACAACCTTAGAGGTCCAGCCCTTATATGTATGTACGGCCTGGATGGATAGGCACAGCATTAGAGGTCAAGCCCTTGTAGGGAAATATGGCCTGGACAGGCACAGCATTAGAGGTCAGGCCCTTGTAGGACGTAAGACGTGGACAGATAGGCACAGCATTATAGGTCAGGCCTTTGTAGGGACGTAAGTCCTGGACGGACAGACACAGTATTAGAGGTCAGACCTTTGTAGGGATGTAAGGCCTGGATGGACAGGCACAGCATTAGAAGTCAAGCCCTTGTAGAGAGGTAGGCCTGGACAGACAGGCACAGCATTAGAGCTAAAGCCCTTGTAGGGATGTACGGCCTGGACTGACAGGCACAGCAGTAGAGCTAAAGCCCTTGTAGGGACGTAAGGTGTGGACGGACAGGCACAGCATTAAAGGTCAAGCCCTTGTAGAGATGTAAGGCCTGGATGGACAGGCACAGCATTAGAAATCATGCCTATGTAGGGACATAAGGTATGGACAGTAGGGATGTGCAGAGCAAAATTTTATGTTCATATTTTTTATGTCCGAAAGGGGGTCCCACTTGCGGCCAATATGGACATAAAAAAAATCCAATGAGTTGGGTATATGTACATATGTGCAAAAAAAAAATTTAAACCCCCTCACCCTCCTTAATCCCCCCCCCAGACTTACCACAACTCCCTGGTGATCGAGCGAGGAGTGAGGACGTCATTTCTGCAATCCTTGGCGAGAAGCATGTGACGTCGGCGGCACGTCGAGTGACGCGGCGTCACGTGATTCCCGGCTCGTTCGCGCCGGACGGCTCGTTCGGCCCAAAAAGAACTTTTGGCCAGCTTGGGGGGGCCTCCTGACCCCCCCAAGCTGGCCAAAAGTTCTTTTTGGGCCGAACGAGCCGTCCGGCGCGAACTCGCCGGGAATCACGTGACGCCGGCGTCACTCAGACGCGACGTCACGTGATTCCCGGCAAGTTCGCGCCGACGTCCGGCGCGAACTTGCCGGGAATCACGTGACGTCGCGTCTGAGTGACGCGGCGCCACGTGATTCCCGGCGAGTTCGCGCCGGACGGCTCGTTCGGCCCAAAAAGAACTTTTGGCCAGCTTGGGGGGGTCAGGAGGCCCCCCCAAGCTGGCCAAAAGTTCTTTTTGGGCCGAACGAGCCGTCCGGCGCGAACGAGCCGGGAATCACGTGACGCCGGCGTCACTCGACGTGCCGCCGACGTCACATGCTTCTCGCCAAGGATTGCAGAAATGGCGTCCTCACTCCTCGCTCCATCACCAGGGAGTTGTGGTAAGTCGGGGGGGGGGATTAAGGAGGGTGAGGGGGTTTATATTTTTATTTTGGCTCAACAATCGCGATTTCCCACATATCGAACATATCTATGTTCGATATGTGGGAAATCCGATCGTTTATGTCGAATCAATTTTTTAAGTAAAAAAAAAAATATGAGTTGCGTTTTACTAATGCGGTCAATCCGAATGCACACCCCTAATGGACAGGCAAGCACAGCATTAGAGGTCATGCTCTTGTACGGACGTACGGCCTAGACGGACTGGCATAGCATTAGAGGTCAGGCCCTTGTAGGACGTAAGGCGTTGGCAGACAAGCACAGCATTATAGGTCAGGCCCTTGTAGGGACGTACTGCTTCGACAGACAGGCACAGCATTTGAGGTCAAGCCCTTGTAAATACCCAGAAGCTATTAACTGTACTTATGCACATCAGCTGATGACAAAGGAACTTGAAGAGCTCTCAGTAATAAGAAAACCGCTACTCAAGTCCAAATCTACAATATCAACCTATGTTGACTTTGTAGTTTACATGGTGCCTCTGTAAAGTATTTTAACACAGAGGATGAACTAGAGTGCAACCACCACCAGGACAGACAGGCACAACATTAGAGGTCAAGCCCTTAAATGGACGTTCAGCCTGGATGGACAGGCACAGAATTTGAGGTGAAGCCCTTTTAGGGATGTATGGCCTGGACAGGCACAGCATTAGAGGTCAGGACCTTGTAGGTCGTAAGGCCTGGATGGACTGACACAGCATTAGAGCTAAAGCCCTTGTAGGGACATAAGGTGTGGACGGACAATCACAGCATTAGAGGTCATGCCCTTGTACGGATGTAAGGCCTCGATGGATAGGCACAGCATTAGAGGTCAAGCCCTTTTAGGGACATAAGGCCTGGACAGGCACAGCATTAGAGGTCAGGCCCTTGTAGGGATGTAAGTTGTGGACCGACAAGCACAGCATTAGAGGTCAAGCCCATGTACGGACGTAAGGCCTCGACGGAGAGGCACAGAATTATAGCTAAAACCCTTGCAGGGACTTACGGCCTGGATGGACAGGCACAGCATTAGAGGTCAAGCCCTTGTAGGGACGTACGGCCTGGACATTAGAACATAAGAACATAAGAAAATGCCATACTGGGTCAGACCAAGGGTCCATCAAGCCCAGCATCCTGCTTCCAACAGTGGCCAATCCAGGCCACAAGAACCTGGCAAGTACCCAAAAACTAAGTCTATTCCATGTTACCATTGCTAATGGCAGTGGCTATTCTCTAGGTGAACTTAATAGCAGGTAATGGACTTCTTCTCCAAGAACTTATCCAATCCTTTTTTAAACACAGCTATACTAACTGCACTAACCACATCCTCTGGCAACAAATTCCAGAGTTTAATTGTGCGTTGAGTAAAAAAGAACTTTCTTCGATTAGTTTTAAATGTGCCCCATACTAACTTCATGGAGTGCCCCCTAGTCTTTCTACTATTCGAAAGAGTAACTAACCGATTCACATCTACCCGTTCTAGACCTCTCATGATTTTAAACACCTCTATCATATCCCCCCTCAGTCGTCTCTTCTCCAAGCTGAAAAGTCCTAACCTCTTTAGTCTTTCCTCATAGGGGAGTTGTTGCATTCCCCTTATCATTTTGGTAGCCCTTCTCTGTACCTTCTCTATTGCAATTAAATCTTTTTTGAGATGCGGCGACCAGAATTGTACACAGTATTCAAGGTGCGGTCTCACCATGGAGCGATACAGAGGCATTATGACATTTTCCGTTTTATTCACCATTCCCTTTCTAATAATTCCCAACATTCTGTTTGCTTTTTTGACTGCCGCAGAACACTGAACCGACGATTTCAGTTCACAGAGGATGAACTAGAGTGCACAGAGGATGAACTAGAATGCAACTACCACCAGTTTTCTGTAGTACTAGAAATATGAATGTTGGCACCCATTCACAGGGAAAATGGCCCATATTAGGAAGGTCATGAAAGCTATTGAGTATTTCAAATGGCTGCTAAGAAATCACTGCAAACCAAAAGAATGAAACTAATATGATATGTTTTATTCATGGGGGATCGCGATGCATTTCACGAACCCACTAATACAACAAATAGGGGCTTATGCATTGCGGATTGCACATTTGATGAAAACGAATGCAAATCCCTAGTACTTGGGAAGAGGATCCAAATCGGACCATGGCTCCAATGACTAGGAACAGGATTCAGGTTCAAATTCAGATACAGATTCATTCTTAGAGTCATGGATGGTCATCTGGAGACTGGATCCAGCAACAAGAAGCAAGAATGGAACATGACCCAGGAACTGAAGGAACAAGAACATCTGGACACAGGAACCGAAGAGACTGGAACAACTGTAAGCAGGAACAGATGATGATGCAGGATCTGTCGAGAGACCAGAAACACACAACGAGGACAAAGGAGCTCGCATGAAGAATAAAAGACTTTGAAGAAGTGATGATGGACCTCAGAAGCCTTGAAGGACGAGCTGGGACAAATAATCCAGGAGCAGGCAGCTCTTTGCGAAGGGAACGAGGAACTGGCAAAGAACTCTTTTATAGGGATTAAGATACGACGAGGGATGGCATCATCATGAAGGGCCACAGGGCTTTTCCCATCACTGGCCCTTTAAATACAGAAGAGAGATGTGGCCACGCGCCTAGGGAGAAGCTGGGGCCAGGGTGGAGACTTCAGCCATGGTGTTGTTGGCAGCACCCAGGCCACACTGAGGAGATGGGAGGTGGCCTTCCTGTCGCAAGGAGATAAGCAAAGTCAGCAGCATTCGGGCCGAGGAGAAGAGAGCAGCGGTGGGGCTCCTGCCACATGGAGACGGTGGCATTGGCTAAGGGCCGCAGAAAGCAAGGCAATGATGGTGTCCTCTCAACTGCAGATGAGTGGCCAACAGCAGCGGTTCCCCTCTGTGGGAAGCAGCAGGACTGGGAGGAAAGTGAGAGGCTACTCACAGGCTTGTCCTGTGGTGGCATCATAACAATAGGAAGTCTCTTTGCATAAGGGTAGTGTTCCAAACTTTAGTAGTGAAGCAACTAAATGCACAAAGTCTAGGGCAGTTAACGTGGCAAAAACCAGAGAGGGTGAGCATATAATGGTCATTTGGGAAAAAAGGAAGACACCCTCTTCTCCTGCAAATAATCCTGCTCATATCTATGGACCTTATGTTCTAGGGGGTGAATTTTCAAAAGGTTACACATGAATTTGCATGCAATATGTACTATTTAAATTTGCCACATATGCATGTAAGAACATAAGAACATGCCATACTTGGTCAGACCATTGGTCCATCAAGCCCAGCATCCTGTTTCCAACAGTGGCCAATCCAGGCCATAAGAACCTGGGAAGTACCTAAAAACTAAGTCTATTCCATGTTCCCGTTGCTAGTAATAGCGGTGGTTATTATCTAAGTCAACTTAATTAATAACAGGTAATGGACTTCTCCTCCAAGAACTTATCCAATAGGGATGTGAATCATTTTTTGACAATTTAAAATATCGTCCGATATATTTTAAATCGTCAAAAATCGTTAGAGGCGTGATACAATAGGAATTCCCCCGATTTATTGTCAAAAATCGTAAATCGGGGGAAGAGGGCGGGAAAACCGGCACACTAAAACAACCCTAAAACCCACCCCGACCCTTTAAAATAAATCCCCCACCCTCCCGAACCCCCCAAAATGTCTTAAATTACCTGGGGTCCAGTGGGGGGGTCCCGGTGTGATCTTCCACTCTCGGGCCACGGGTGCGTTAATAGAAATGGCGCCGGTGCTACCTTTGCCCTGTCATATGACAGGGCAAAGGTAGCACCGGCGCCATTTTGGTTCCTGTCCCCCGACGTCACGAGCGCAGGAGATCGCTCCCGGACCCCCGCTGGATCCCCAGGGACTTTTGGCCAGCTTGGGGGGGCCTCCTGACCCCCACAAGACTTGCCAAAAGTCCAGTGGGGGTCCAGGAGCGACCTGCACTCGAATCGTATTGCTGTATTTCAAAATGGCGCCGGCCGTATGGCCATATTGCCGTATTGCAAAATGGCGCCGGCCGTATGGCCGTATGGCCGGCGCCATTTTGGAATACGGCAATACGATTCGAGTGCAGGAGGTCGCTCCCGGACCCCCGCTGGATTTTTGGCAAGTCTTGTGGGGGTCAGGAGGCTCCCCCAAGCTGGCCAAAAGTCCCTGGGGGTCCAGCGGGGGTCCGGGAGCGATCTCCTGCGCTCGTGACGTCGGGAAACAGGAACCAAAATGGTGCCGGCGCTACCTTTGCCCTGTCATATGACAGGGCAAAGGTAGCGCCGGCGCCATTTTTATTAACGCACCCGTGGCCCGAGAGTGGAAGATCACACTGGGACCCCCCCCCACTGGATCCCAGGTAATTTAAGACATTTTGGGGGGGTTCGGGAGGGTGGGGGATTTATTTTAAAGGGTCGGGGTGGGTTTTAGGGTTGTTTTAGTGTGCCGGTTTTCCCGCCCTCCCCGATTTACGATTTACACGATTTTAAAAAAAATAAAACCGCGACGATCCGATTCCCTCCCCCCCCAGCCAAAATTGATCGTTAAGACGATCGATCACACGATTCACATCTCTATTAGCCAATCCTTTTTTTTTTTTTAATTCTTTATTTATCATTTTCAAATACAATTATCATACATTGTATTCAACAAAATACACAAGCTGGAGATCAATGATATAGTTACACAAGAAAAAAATAACACATCAAACCTAGATTGAGCTCCAACCTATTTCAATATCAATGCAAATGGAGAGACAAATGAATCTCTAGCCGGAATAACAATGGGAGAATACAAGAAAAAAAAACTTTATCAAACACATAAGTGGCAAAAAACCCATCCCATTTTCTATTTACCCTATTGGTCTATTGGGGAAGATGTTGGAGGATGTTGTTCTTTCTTTTGCTCAAGAAATAACTTGAGTTGATCCGGGTAAAAAAAATATATGACTCTTCCTGTTTACTTACGAGACACTTACAGGGAAATCGTAACTTAAAGGTAAAACCCAGTGATAACACCTCCTGATGAAAGGATAAAAACACCTTCCGTCTTTGCTGTGTCGTCACTGCCAAGTCTGGAAAGATTTTGACTGGTTTCTCCAGATATAAAATGGGAAACCTGTTAAAATACTTTTTCATTATCTTGTTCAAATCACTAACAGAAAAAAAGGTCACTAACAGAGTTCCCCAATCGATAATTTTCACATTTGAATCTTCCAGAAACCTCATTAGGTCTCCCTGAAACATCTCTTCAGATAAATTCCTCGTCCTTATAGTCTTTGGAAGAAAATAGCAGTTGTTAACTATAGGTAGTTCACTAGGAGCAACGCCTAGCGCCTCTTGAAAAAAATTTGTAAGAGTGAACATAGGAGTTTCTCCTGTCACTCTAGGAAAATTTAAAATCCTAATGTTAAGGCGCTTTGCGTTGTTCTCAAGTGTTTCTAATCTATTAGCAATTTGTTCTCTATCTTTAACAAATGCAATGTTATAAGAACATAAGAACATAAGAAAATGCCATACTGGGTCAGACCAAGGGTCCATCAAGCCCAGCATCCTGTTTCCAACAGTGGCCAATCCAGGCCATAAGAACCTGGCAAGTACCCAAAAACTAAGTCTATTCCATGTAACCATTGTTAATGGCAGTGGCTATTCTCTAAGTGAACTTAATAGCAGGTAATGGACTTCTCCTCCAAGAACTTATCCAATCCTTTTTTAAACACAGCTATACTAACTGCACGAACCACATTCTCTGGCAACAAATTCCAGAGTTTAATTGTGCGTTGAGTAAAAAAGAACTTTCTCCGATTAGTTTTAAATGTGCCCCATGCTAACTTCATGGAGTGTCCCCTAGTCTTTCTACTATCCGAAAGAGTAAATAACCAATTCACATCTACCCGTTCTAGATCTCTCATGATTTTAAACACCTCTATCATATCCCCCCTCAGTCGTCTCTTCTCCAAGCTGAAAAGTCCTAACCTCTTTAGTCTTTCCTCATAGGGGAGTTGTTCCATTCCCCTTATCATTTTGGTAGCCCTTCTCTGTACCTTCTCCATCGCAATTATATCTTTTTTGAGATGCGGCGACCAGAATTGTACACAGTATTCAAGGTGCGGTCTCACCATGGAGCGATACAGAGGCATTATGACATTTTCCGTTTTATTCATCAATCCTTTTCTAATAATTCCCAACATTCTGTTTGCTTTTTTGACTGCCGCAGCACACTGAACCGACGATTTCAATGTGTTATCCACTATGACACCTAGATCTCTTTCTTGGGTTGTAGCACCTAATATGGAACCCAACATCGTGTAATTATAGCATGGGTTATTTTTCCCTATATGCATCACCTTGCACTTATCCACATTAAATTTCATCTGCCATTTGGATGCCCAATTTTCCAGTCTCACAAGGTCTTCCTGCAATTTATCACAATCTGCTTGTGATTTACCTACTCTGAACAATTTTGTGTCATCCGGGGGCGATTCCAACTGATCTCAATTAGGGCTGATCCATTGCCTTGTCCTGATTTTCTCTGAACTGGGGCAAGTTCAATGTTTGGACTTAGAGAAGCCTCCTCTGCAGAGTTAGGGAGTCCTCCCACACTTCCCAGCTCATCAGGTTCCTTGGCATTCTGGATTTGCGGGATAGGTGAGACCATAAAATTTGTGATTGCCTGTTAGAGGGGTGATGCTAATGAAGAGGGTAAAGAGGGAAAAACCCTCACTTTCCCCTTTCTTTTAACTGGCATGTTGACTACTCTCACCCACAGGCTTTCACTAGGTCTCTAAATTTACCACTCT
Source organism: Rhinatrema bivittatum (assembly GCF_901001135.1). Taxonomy (NCBI): domain Eukaryota; kingdom Metazoa; phylum Chordata; class Amphibia; order Gymnophiona; family Rhinatrematidae; genus Rhinatrema; species Rhinatrema bivittatum. The sequence continues at coordinate 226,024,592 of NC_042617.1, read as the reverse complement.
ATTCCTAGAGTTCAGCAGAAGGGAGAGATTCGAAATTATTTTCAAAATTGAATACCTGGAGCAGTAGCAGTGGCAAAGTCCGGTGAAGTCCGGCAAAGTCTGATGAAGCGCGCGCCCCTTTAGCGTGTGCGTCTTCTGCTGTGCGCCGCTCGCAGTTCGTTCTTATAGGCTGCTTCCTTCTTCCGGCCCGGGGCTCCGCCCACTACAGTCCACTCTCTCTCTGCGACCGTCGACGCTTGGAATCGCCCCCGGATGGCAGGCTTGTGGGCAAGATGTTCACAGATAAAAAGGTAATCCTTCCTCTCCCTTCTCTCTCATCCAATCCTTTTTTAAACACAGCTATACTAACTGCACTAACCACATCTTCTGGCAACAAATTCCAGAGTTTAATTGTGCGTTGAGTGAAAAAGAACTTTCTCCAATTAGTTTTAAATGTGCCACATGCTAACTTCATGGAGTGCCCCCTAGTCTTTCGATTATCCAAAAGAGTAAAAAACTGATTCACATTTACCCATTCTAGACCTCTTATGATTTTAAACACCTCTATCATATCCCCCCTCAGCCGTCTCTTCTCCAAGCTGAAAAGTCCTAACCTCTTTAGTCTTTCCTCATAGGGGAGCTGTTCCATTCCCTTTATCATTTTGGTCACCCTTCTCTGTACCTTCTCCACCGCAATTATATTTTTTTTTAGATGCGGCGACCAGAATTGTACACAGTATTCAAGGTGTAATTTCACTATGGAGTGATACAGAGGGATTATGACTTTTTCCGTTTTATTCACCATTTCCTTTCTAATAATTCCCAACATTCTGTTTGCTTTTTTGACTGCTGCAGCACACTGAACCAACGATTTCAATGTGTTATCCACTATGATGCCTAGATCTCTTTTTTGGGTATTAGCACCTAATATGGAACCTAACATTGTGTAACTATAGCATGGGTTATTTTTCCCTATATGCATCACCTTGCACTTGTCCACATTAAATTTCATCTGCCATTTTGATGCCCAATTTTCCAGCCTCACAAGGTCTTCCTGCAATTTATCACAATCTGCTTGTGATTTAACTACTCTGAACAATTTTGTGTCATCTGCAAATTTGATTACCTCACTTGTCGTATTTCTTTCCAGATCATTTATAAATATATTGAAAAGTAAGGGTCCCAATACAGATCCCTGAGGCACTCTACTGCCCACACCCTTCCACTTAGAAAATTGTCCATTTAATCCTACTCTCTGTTTCCTGTCTTTTAGCCAGTTTGTAATCCACAAAAGGACATCGCCACCTATCCCATGACATTTATTTTTCCTAGAAGCCTCTCATGAGGAACTTTGTCAAATGCCTTCTGAAAATCCAAGTACACTACTTCTACAGGTTCACCTTTATCCACATGTCTTAACTCCTTCAAAAAAGTGAAGCAGATTTCTGAGGCAAGACTTGCCTTGGGTAAAGCCATGCTGATTTTGTTCCATTAAACCATGTTTTTCTATATGTTCTGTGATTTTGATGTTTAGAATAGAGATGTGAATCGTGTGCCCGATCGTTTTAACGATCAGGTTCGGATGGAGGGAGGAAAAAACGGATCGTTAGAGATGTGAATTGGAATCGGTTCCGATTCCAATTCACATCGTTAATTTTTTAGTGAGGCTTGAGCAGATAAAAAAAAACCCCACCCCGACCCTTTACAAATGACCCCTTTGCTCTCCCACCCTCCCGAACCCCCCCTCCCCCAAAATCTTAAATTACATGGTGGTCCAGTGGGAGGGGGGGGGCCTGGCGCGATCTCCCGCTCTCGGGCCATTGGCGCCATTTTGGCTACCACTGATAAAAATGGCGCCGATGGCCCGATAAAAAAAAAACCACTCCGACCCTTTACAAATTACTCCTTTGCTTCTCCCACCCTCCCGACCCCCCCCCCCAAAACCTTTTACATGTACCTGGTGGTCTAGCGGGGGGTCCGGGAGCCATCCCTTCAATAATACCCTCGGTGCTGGTGCTGGACTGGTTTCAAAATAGCGCCGATCGCCTTTGCCCTCACTTTGTCACAGGGAGCGACCGTCGCTCCCTGTGACATAGTGAGGGCAAAGGCGATCGACTGCCAGTATGGCGCCAATGGCCCGAGAGCGGGAGATCGCGCCGGGACCCCCCCTCCCCAGTGGACCACCAGGTAATTTAACATTTTGGGGGGGTTCGGGAGGGTGGGGGAGGGTAAAGGATTGGTTTTAAAGGGTCGGGGTGGGTTTAGGGGTTGTTTTGGTGTGCCGGTTTTCCCGCCCTCCCCCCAAATAATTCCCATACTCGATTTAAACGATTTTTCACGATAAATAGAGGGAATTCCTATTGTATCGAGTCCCTTACCGATTAATGACGATTTTAAAATTATCGGCCGATAATTTAAATCGTTAAAAAACGATTCACATCCCTAGTTTAGAATACTTTCCACTATTTTTCCTGGCACTGAAGTCAGGCTAATCGGTTTGTAGTTTCCCGGATCGCCCCTGGAGCCCTTTTTAAATAAGGGGTGTTACATTAGCTATCCTCCAGTCTTCAGGTACAATGGATGATTGTAATGACAGGTTACAAATTTTTACTAATAGGTCTGAAATTTCATTTTTTAGTTCCTTCAGAACTCTGGGGTGTATACCATCCAGTCGAGGTGATTTACTACTCTTCAGTTTGTCAGTCAGGCCTACCACATCTTCTAGGTTCACCGTGATTTGATTCAGTCCATCTGAATCTTTCCAGATCATTTATAAATATATTGAAAAGTAAGGGTCCCAATACAGATCCCTGAGGCACTCCACTGTCCACTCCGTTCCACTGAGAAAATTGCCCATTTAATCCTACTCTCTGTTTCCTGTCTTTTAGCCACTTTGCAATCCACGAAAGGACATCGCCATCTATCCCATGACTTTTTACTTTTCCTAGAAGCCTCTCATGAGGAACTTTGTCAAACGCCTTCTGAAAATCCAAGTATACTATATCTACCGGTTCACCTTTATCCACATGTTTATTAACTCCTTCAAAAAAGTGAAGCAGATTTGTGAGGCAAGACTTTCCCTGGGTAAAGCCATGCTGACTTTGTTCCATTAAACCATGTCTTTCTATATGTTCTGTGATTTTGATGTTTAGAACACTTTCCACTATTTTTCCTGGCACTGAAGTCAGGCTAACCGGTCTGTAGTTTCCTGGATCACCCCTGGAGCCCTTTTTAAATATTGGGGTTACATTTGCTTTCCTCCAGTCTTCAGGTATAATGGATGATTTTAATGATAGATTACAAATTTTTACTAATAGGTCTGAAATTTCAATTTTTAGTTCCTTCAGAACTCTGGGGTGTATGCCATCCAGTCCAGGTGATTTACTACTCTTCAGTTTGTCAATCAGGCCTACCACATCTACTAGGTTCACCGTGATTTGATTCAGTCCATCTGAATCATTACCCATGTAAACCTTCTCCAGTACGGGTACCTCCCCAACATCCTCTTCAGTAAACACCGAAGAAAAGAATTCATTTAATCTTTCCGTGATGGCCTTATCTTCTCTAAGTGCCCCTTTAACCCCTCGATCATCTAACGGTCCAACTGACTCCCTCACAGGCTTTCTGCTTCGGATATATTTAAAAAAGCTTTTACTGTGAGTTTTTGCCTCTACGGCCAACTTCTTTTCAAATTCTCTCTTAGCCTGTCTTATCAATGTCTTACATTTAACTTGCCAACGTTTATGCATTATCCTATTTTCTTCTGTTGGATCCTTCTTCCAACAGAAAATATTCATTCATTTTTGAATGAAGATCTTTTGGCTAAAATAGCTTCTTTCACCTCCCCTTTTAAGCATGCCGGTAATTGTTTTGCCTTCTTTCCACATTTCTTAATGTGTGGAATATATCTGGATTGTGCTTCTAGAATGGTATGTTTTTAACAATGACCACGCCTCTTGCACACCTTTTACTTTTGTAGCTGTTCCTTTCAGGTTTTTTCTATTTTTCTCATTTTATCAAAGTTTCCCTTTTGAAAGTTTAGCACGAGAGCCGTGGATTTGCTTACTGTCCCCCTTCCAGTCATTAAATCAAATTTGATCATATTATGATCAGTATTGCCAAGTGGCCTCACCACCATGACCTCTCTCACCAAATCCTGTTCTCCACTGAGAATTAGATCTAAAATTGCTCCCTCTCTCATCTATTCCTGAAAAAATTGCTATCCAGGAACTTTATCTCTGTAGCATGTCCTGATTTTACATTTACCCAGTCAATATTGGGATAATTGAAATCTCACATTATTACTGCACTACCAATTTGGTTAGCTTCCCTAATTACTCTTAGCATTTTAGGGATGTGCAGCCAAAATATTTTCGTTGCATTCGGGATACGTATTCGTCGGGGGTCATTTCCGTTGCATTCGGACGTAAGGCGCATCCGATACGTTGATATGTGAATTCATTTTCCAGTTCCCATTAAAGTCAATGGGGGAAGGATTTCCAGCCTATTTTTGGCTGCAGAATTGGGGTTTTATTATCAATTTTGATGAAACTTCTGGGGAGCATTCATCACAACAACAAAAGAGCTCCAAAGTACTTAGACTGTGGCAAAGTGGCATGAATAGCCTAAGGTGCAAAGGGGTACCAGAAGTGGCAAGAGTGCTTTAACAGAGGCACAAAGCAGCAGTGAGAGTGTCAAAAACACACCACAGCTTCAAAAGAGAGCACCAATAACAGATGCATGAACCATTGAAGGCAGCACGACAGGCAAAGCAGCAAGACAAGTGGCATTTACATCCTACAGCACAATGAAGGGGGAACATAGCAAGCAGAAAGACTAGCACCAACACACTGAGGAACCATGATATTGACAAGAACACCACAAGGAGCTGAGTGAGACATCAAGGCAGAGTGGCAGAAAGCTGATAGGGGCAAGACAGGCTGGCAGAGTGGAGGTAGTCTGGTCCCTGTGGTTTTGATAGGGGAAAGACTGGCTGGCCCAGGAGAGAGTTCCCTTTCCTTTGTGCAGGAAAGGACTCCCTAGAACGGGTTCACTCCTAGAGTGGGGTGTTTCCGTTGGCGTCCAGTGAATACCCAGAAGCTACTGACTGTACTTACGCACTTCAGCTGATGACAAAGGAACTTGAAGAGCTCTCAGAAATAAGACAACTGCTACTCAAGTCCAAATCTACAATATCAACTTATGTTGACTTTGTACCGTACAGTGCCTCTGTAAACAATGGGAACACAGAGGATTAACTAGAGTACAACTACCACCAGTTTTCTATAGCACTAGAAACATTAATGTAGCAACTAAAAAACATCTTGGGAAAATGGCCCGTATTATGAAGGTCATGAAAACTATATCCTAGCTCCAAGCTGGACAGACAGGCACAGCGTTAGAGGTCGAGCCCTGGTAGGGACGTAAGGCCTGGATGGACTGGCACAGTGTTAGAGGTCAAGCCCTTGTAGGGAAGTAAGGCCTGCATGGACAGGCACAGCATTAGAGGTCAGGCCCTTGTAGGGACGTAAGGCCTTGACAGTGGACGGATAGGCACAGCGTTAGAGGTCAAGCCCATGTAGGGATGTAAGGCCTGGACAGACAGGCACAGAGGACAGAGGTCAATCCCATCTAGTGACATAAGGCTTGGACAGACAGACAAAGCAATCGAGGTCAAACACTTGTAGGAACATAAGGCCTGGACTGACAGGCAAAGCAGTGGAGGACAGAAGTCAATCCCACCTAGGGACATAAGAACTGGACTGACAGGCAAAGTAGTCGAGGTCAAACACTTGTAGGAACACAAGGCCTGGACTGACAGGCAAAGCAGTCGAGGACAGAAGTCATTCCCACCTAGGGACATAAGGACTGGACTGACAGGCAAAGTAGTCGAGGTCAAACACTTGTAGGAACACAAGGCCTGGACTGACAGGCAAAGCAGTCGAGGACAGAAGTCAATCCCACCTAGGGACATAAGGCCTGGACTGACAGGCACAGCAATCGAGGTCAAACACTTGTAGGAACACAAGGCCTGGACTGACAGGCAAAGCAGTCGAGGTCAAACACTTGTAGGAACACATGGCCTGGACTGACAGGCAAAGCAGTCGAGGTCAAAGACTTGTAGGAACACAAGGCCTGGACTGGCAGGCAAAGCAGTCGAGGTCAAACACTTGTAGGAACACAAGGCCTGGACAGTTGACGGTCAGGCACAGCGTTTCATGTCAGGTACATGTGCTGCAGTGCTTATATTATCTAGAGCAAAGGGGGAAATTGGAGCTGCTGCAAGGCTTTAAATTGCTTTTATTCATCTTGCCATTCACAGGGAAAATTTGGAAAGCCAAGCAAAGGCAGGTTTACTTTCAAAAACACTAGCATTTCCATCAACTCTGGTGCCAGCCTTGAGTGGTGAGGGCTCATGATATCCCCTGTCATTGAAAAGACACGTTCACTGGGCACACTGGTTGGTAGACATGACAGATATCGCTGAGCCACTTTGGCTAGGTGTGGCCAGACAGTGGACTTGTGTGCCCAATATGCCAGCGGATCTGTCTGCATTTTCTCTATCGGCTCTGAGAGATACCGTGTCACTGACAGCTGTGCTGGTGTCTCCTTTGCTTGGGCGGGCTCAGAGTCACTCATGCCAGCTGCTTTCTCTGTCGCCCATTGCACAACTGATGAATTTTTATGGGCAACATGCCTTGGGCGTTCTGACGTGGAGGAGGAGGTACTATCTGTCGCTGACACAGTGCTGCTCCTGCTTGGGCTAGCAGCACAACTCTCTGACATGCCTGCTGTTTCCACCTTTGCTTCAAGCCTAATCTGTCTCCGCCTATGGCGCTCCTGTTCAGGGACTTTTGCTAACAGCAGCAACTTCACAAATGACAGACAATTGGACTGTAGGGCGAGTTTACCTTTCACACGGGGATCACAGACTGAGGCGAGCATGTATGTGCGGTCGTCTGTTAAAGGCCTTAATCTCTCTTCCACCTGCTGCTGCAAAACGTCCAGACACTGCAGCACCTCAGCTGTCATTCCCTCTTCCTGTTTAAAGGCCTCCAAATGTTCATCCAGGAAATTAACTATAGGGATGATGTCAGCCATTGTGGCACTTCTGGAACTCAGCTCCTCCGTGACATCCTTGAAGGGCTGCAGGATTTTTACCAGCTGACTCATGACTAACCAATCATGATGCCCTAGGGGATTCTGCACACCTATGTCCATTGTACCAGAAAGTTCATGAAGGGGTGTCTGCAGCTCCAGTAACCTCTCCAGCATCATAAAGGTGGAATTCCACCGGGTGCCAATGTCTTGAGTGAGACGCTTCTGAGGCATATCCATATCAGTCTGCTTTTGGAAGTGTGCTGCTATGTTCCTGCACTTGTGTATTAACCTATGCAGGTATTCATTCTCTTTGTCATTGGACTCCAAGCCCAGAGCTGACTTCACTACCAGGTGCAGAGTGTGTGCAAAACATTGGATGTTCTTAAAGTGCCCCTCGGTTATTGCCTTAACCATGTTTGCACCATTGTCTGTGACAAAGAACCCTGCCTGCGTTTTCCTGTCTTGCTGGTGTAGTTGCCAGCCCTCCAGCATCTGTCTGATGCATGCTAAAATATTGGCTGCAGTATGGGCCTGGTCCGTCAGGTGGGTGTGCAGTAAAGCCCACCTCCACCCTGATACTTTTTCAGTAAAAAGCTGCTGGCTGCCCCTGCCTCAGCCATGTCCCAACAGTGTGCTGTCAGAAAGAGGTAAGAGTGTGCAGCATTCATGGCGGTCCAGATATCGCAGGTGAAATGCACTCTTCCCTCTGCCTTAGCTAGCAGTGCTTGCATGCGACTGCGACACTGCTTGTACAGGCTGGGGATGACCTTTCTACTAAATGTGGTTCTGCAGGGGATATTGTAATTTGGAAGTACGACCTTCAAAAAATGCTTGAAACCCACATTCTCCACTAACTGCAAGGGCTGGTCATCAAGGGCAATCATTTCCCCAATGGTCCCGGTTACAACTTTTGAGGCTGCCTGCCTCCTACCCCGGGATAGCATTACCGCACTCCACCCCATTTCCTCCATGGTGGATTGCCGCTTCTGCCACATGTCAGGGGGTTGCTGGCCTGCCACCTGACTGCTAGAAGGGGATGAGGGCGTGGGCTGACTCTGCTGCTTTCCTACCACTACACACTGGTTGGAAGGGGTCCCCCCACTGGTACTGCCACCATCCCCAGATGGCAGTAATCTTGTTGGGTGTTGCCTCTTCATATGATGGTTCATGCCAAAATTAGATAGATGTCCCATTTGCTTGCCTCTGCTAATATCCCTGGCACAGTAATTACACCGAGCATAACGCGGGTCTTCCGTCACTTTAAAGTGTCTCCGGATCGGAGATGTCTTTTGTTATCTTCCCCTCTCTAACACCTTGGGGGTAGATGCTGGCACTGGAGCTGAGGTAGTGGGTGCACCCTGAGAAGCAATGCCAGAGGGGGCCTCAGTCACCCTCTGTGCCTGTGCTGACTGCTCTTCCTCCTCCTCGTTATCACTTTCATCTCTCCCCTGCTGCACATTTGTGGAGGCTAAGACAGGACTAACTGATTCTACCAAAGATTCGTCAGCTATTACTTCTTCTGTTTCTGATGAGAATCCCACACAAGAAGATTCTTCATCTGAATCAGAAGCAAACAGTGACTGCGTTACCTTGTTAACGCTAAGGGGCGGATTTTAAAAGCCCTGCTCGCCGGCGCGCCTATTTTCCATAGGCCCGCCGGCGCGCACAGAGCCCCGGGACTCGCATAAGTCCCATGGTTTTTCGAGGGGGGCGTGTCGGGGGCGTGTCGTTTTGGGGGCGGGATGCGGCATTTCGGGGGCGGGCCCGGGGGCGTGGCCACGCCCTCCGGAACCGCCCCCGGATCGCGTCTCCGCTCGCCGGCAGCCCGCTGGCGCGCGTGGATTTACGTCTCCCTCCGGGAGGCGTAAATCCAGGGATAAAGGTGTGGGGGGGTTTAGATAGGGCCGGGGGGGGGGTGGGTTGGTAGAGGAAGGGAGGGGAAGGTGAGGGGAGGGCGAAAGGGAGTTCCCTCCGAGGCCGCTCCGATTTCGGAGTGGCCTCGGAGGGAACGGAGACAGGCTGCGCGGCTCGGCGCGCGCCGGCTGCCCAAAATCGGTAGCCTTGCGCGCGCCGATCCAGGATTTTAGCAGATACGCGCGTATCTACTAAAATCCAGCGTACTTTTGTTTGCACCTGGTGCGCCAACAAAAGTACGCGCTCGCGCTGTTTTATAAAATCTACGCCTAAGTGTTAGTCGAGACTTCTGTCCCCCTGCTGCTTTTGGGTGTCTACATTTTGTCTGGCATGACTCTGCCTCCCCTTCCCTCACCTCCAAAACTACAGGGCCAGAAACAAGTGGTGGCGATGGTGATGTATCATGGTCAGATTTCATTTTTTTTGGCATGGAACTGCCATCCCCTACAAACAGTTTAGAGTGCGACAGTTGCCTTTTTAGCTCTACTGGTGGTGTTGCACTAGTGTCTTTTGAGGTGCCTCCTCTGCCAGTCCCAATCACTTGACTACATCTCTCTTTCCCTGACATTATGGATTTAATGTCACTGAGTAGTAACACTGCCCACTGTCACGGTGCCTGGCTGTGCACTAATGTGTGTGGCGTGCACACAGAAGCTGCTTGCTTGTAAGCACAAAAGAGGCAGACTCCCTGGGCACTTGACTGCACAGACCTACCCAATAGTTAGGATCAGTCTGTTAAAGCTACCCACTGCCCACTGTCACGGTGCCTGGCTGTACACTAAGGTGTGTGGCGTGCACACAGAAGCTGCTTGCTTGTAAGCACAAAAGAGGCAGACTCCCTGGGCACTTGACTGCACAGACCCACCCAATAGTTAGGATCCATCTATTAAAGCAACCCACTGCCCACTGTCACGGTGCCTGGCTGTGCACTAATGTGTGTGGCGTGCACACAGAAGCTGCTTGCTTGTAAGCACAAAAGAGGCAGACTCCCTGGGCACTTGACTGCACAGACCCACCCAATAGTTAGGATCAGTCTTTTAAAGCTACCCACTGCCCACTGTCACGGTGCCTGGCTGTGCACTAATGTGTGTGGCATGCACACAGAAGCTGCTTGCTTGTAAGCACAAAAGAGGCAGACTCCCTGGGCACTTGACTGCACAGACCCAGTCTGTTAAACTGCCCAGTGAAGCCCATTGCACTGAGAGACTAAGTAATTGGAATTAAAAAAAATCAGATTAAAAAAGCTGGAATTTTTGTCACTCCAGAAAAATGGATGAAATTGAAAATAATATATCTCTCCAAGCCAGCCCAACACCCTAAATGGTGGACAGTGCTAGCTGACCAGCACAGCTTCTCTTCTCAGTCAGAGATGACCAAAGTAAACAGCTTGAAAGAAACAGGACTAGCTGTAGCTGACCCTGGCACTGCAGCAAAACAAAGAATAATTAGCTTTTTCTTTCCTTAACTAGCCTATCTCTCTTAGTTCAGCCTCCTCCCTCTTCCACCAAGCCCACCTCCCCACAGCATCGCTGGAAATAAAATGCGTGTTTTTCCTCGTGCTCATCTTTATATAGTGCTGGCTCATCAGTAAAATCGACAGAGAGCACACTTTGACCCTTTCCTGTGAGTCACTGTGACTCACAGGAAAGGATCAAACAGGTTGGCATGGATACCGGAATGTAGGGCAGGGGTGCTGCCATTTTGTGCAAATCATAGGTAGCTAGTAGCTAATGGGGGCGAAGAAAAGCTCGCGCCGCTGGGCGCACCAAATTAAACGGATAATACGTTAAATACGTGGGGAGTGGTTTCCGGCGGATGCGTGCAGTCGCATAAAGCCTTCGCTCCGTCCACCCGCTCGCTAAAAAACCCCGCTAGAAGCAGCGAACCATTGTGAAAATTACCGGAATCAATACCTAACGTGTGCGGAACACCTCCTCTGCTCGGTGCCATGGCCGCAAAAAGGGCGTTAGGCCCTAGAACAGACCAGTGACCCCAAGACATTGTGCTGTGCTTTTCCAGCTTTTCCATAAAGGAGCGGATCTATATATTGGCCAGGAAGATGAAGGATATTCGCTGGAATAATCATGCCATATCCATATATCAGGATTTGTCTCCAGTTACGCTGAAAAAAAGGTACGAGCTACGTGAAGTTACAGCACAATTAAGAGAGCGGAACATCAAATATAGATGGACATTCCCTTTTGGACTATATTTTCAGATCCAAGGAACCAGCTATAAGATTACAACGTTGGCTGAAGCAGTTGTGGCGTTTACTAAAGCACAACTCCAGGTCACCTTTCAGCACACCACTGAACAGCCTCAACAGCAGAAGATGGATAATGCACCTCGCTGGCAAAGGGCAGATAAAGGTGGAAAGAGACTCCGGCGACGACCTGATCATAGAAGACCGGCAGAGCAGGAACACGGATGAGGAGGCCAGCCCAACAGGACTATTGTGGTTCTCCTGGGACTAAGGTTTGATGCGGTGGCCAGGCCTTAAGATGCCACTACTGGTTCTCGCTAATAGGCAATGTTGTTATTTAATTTTATTGCAGTTCAGGACCGGGCACCTGTGAGTTAAGGGTGCTCTTCACTCTGGTTACTTGAAGGGGGTTTTGTATTATCATTCATTGTTTATGTTATTAGGGTGGGACGGTGCGGTGTTGGGATTAGTACGCACTGTACGAAATCACAGACCTCCGGAGGAGATGTATCCCATGGAGGGTTGCAGGGATACAGTTGGACTGATTGGGGGAAATGCTGGAGTTTTTGTTTTTATGTTTGGGTATAGGTATGCACAACAGGGTCAGACCACTTTAGTTAATCGCATTTCAGCACGATCCACTGGTTACAGTACACTTGCAAACAAGGGAGGAGGGAGTAGTACCCCTTGGGGTAGGATCTGGTCGACAACTGACTGTATAGATGGCGACTAAATTACTGTCCTTAAATGTTAAGGGGCTTAATACACCAGGGAAGCGGTCTCTTCTGCGACGGGAGCTGCAGAGACAGCAGGCGGATATAGTGTTTGTACAAGAAACGCATGTAAGGAGGCACCACCATCAACTCTTATGCTTCCCTAATTACGCTACAGCGCACTGGACGGCTAGTACAAAAACCTCAAAATACACAGGGGTAGGGGTGTTGATAGCACCCACCTTCGTTCATGAAGAATTCTCCCACGTATATGACGCCCAGGGCCGATATATTCTGCTCAAATTGAGAGTGGGAAAGCAGGTGTACACGTTACTCAATGTGTATTTCCCAGATGCACAAAAAGCCTCCTTTATAGATGTGCTCCATACCCTACTCCAACAGCATTTAGAGGGTGATCTAATTATGGGCAGTGACTTTAATTTTGTTCAGAACCCATCTAGGGACTCCAGTTCTGGGAAAATGTTCGATCAACCAACCCGTAGGAGGTGGATTCAATTTTTAGAAGATTGGGGGTTGGTGGATATATGGAGGGAGCGTTTTCCCACCTCTCACTCCTAAACTTTCTTCTCTAGTGCGCATGGCACCTATACTAGAATATATCACTTTTTCCTCTCTAAAACTATACAAATCTTAATTGCCGAAACTGACATAGATGTTATCACATGGTCCGACCATGCTCCCATATGGCTCACGTGTACCTTTGCCGGTACGGATAAAGGGTTCCTATTTTGGTGCCTTAATGACTCTCTGCTTACAGATGTAGCTTTTTGTGGTCAAGTAGAATAGTTATTGAGGGACTATTTTGCCACTAACCAAACGGATGGAATGTCACCGCTAACTGTTTGGGAGTGCTCCAAGGCAGTGGTCAGGGGGGCATGCATAGCAAGGGCAGCCTATTGCAATAAAATGAGGGATGGCCAACGTAGGCAGTGGACACAAGAGCTAAATACATTGACGCAATCGCACAGCCGCACTAAATCCGATTCGACATATCGCCAGATAGTAAGGCTACGGGATCAATTGAGGGCGCTAGAGGATACCACAATTAGTCATCAGCTTATGCTCTTGAAGCAGCAGTTTTTCGAAGGGGGGAACAAGGTGGGAAAATTTCTTGCTCGCCAACTCAAATCAGCACAGGCCCGCACGGTGATACCTAAACTCCAGACCGCGCACGAGCATATAATTACTTCATCAGAGGACATTCGAAAAAATTTTACTGACTTTTATTCCGACCTTTATGCTAGAGACACAGTCATCACCGGGGAGGGAATTACTCGCTATTTGGAAGATGTACAACTTCCGATGCTCACTGAGCAGCAAAAAGATGGGCTGGATAAATTAATTGAACAGGTCGAAGTGGCAGCCGTTATAAAGAAACTTAAGTCGGGAAAGGCACCAGGGTTGGATGGATTCACTGGTTTATATTATAGGAAATTTGCAACCCTGTTGGTGGAACCTCTAACTGATGCTTTTAACTCTCTGTTAGGTGATACCTCTTTCACTAAAGATTGCAATACAGCAGGTATTACTGTATTAGCAAAACCCGGCAGAGATCCCACTAAGTGTAGTTCCTACTGACCCATTTCCTTAATAAACATCGACCTGAAAATATTGGCCAGAGTACTAGCAGCTAGACTTAACAAGATACTTCCTGGGTTGATACATAATGACCAACTGGGTTTTGTGCCAGGCAGGCTGGCTGCGGACAATGTTTGACGGATAGTGGATATAGTGGATGTGGTTCAGCATCAGGGTACACTGGCAGTGCTGCTAGCTCTGGATGCTGAAAAAGCTTTCAATCTTGTCCATTGGGAGTATCTCTTTAAAACTCTGGAGACCATGGGTTTCGGGAACTCTTTCTTGCTCTGGGTACGTAAACTGTATGACCACCCTCAGGCACGGGTGAAGGCGAACGGCGGGTATGGAACCCCTTTTCCCATTCAGAGAGGCATAAGACAGGGTTGCCCGCTATCACCCTTGTTATTTGCTCTGTTCCTTGAGCCCTTTGCCATTAGAGTTTGAGGAGCTGCAAATATAAAGGGTATTGTTGGGGGTTCGGTACACTCAAAAATTTCCCTTTTCGCAGATGACATTATGCTAACCCTGACTGATCCCCGGACATCCTTGAAGGGTGTGATGGAAGAGCTCCATAGCTTCTCGGTGGTGTCAGGCATGCGAGTCAACTATGAAAAGTCGGAGTTGCTTAATTTAAAAACTTGCCTTCCAGTGAGGTACAAGAACTAAGCTGCAGCTTTCCATTTCTGTGGGCTTCCTCCTCACTTAAATACTTGGGAGTTAAGATTGGACCCATAACCATCAACTGTTTGATTTAAATTATAAACCACTAGTCGCTAACCTACAAGAGAAGCTTCGATGATGGGGCAGCCACGCTCATTCTTGGTTGGGGAGACTAGCTATAGTGAAGATGACTGTATTACCTCGTTTCCTCTACTTCTTTACTACTATACCTATTCACATCCCCACCACGTGCCTTAAGAAATGGCAACAAATACTCTGTAGTTTTATTTGGAGGAAAAGACCACCGAAGGTGGCTAGACATATTTTATACCAACCTAAGAATAGGGGAGGCTTACATATGCCTAACTTAGCCTGGTATTACTATGCGGCACAATTGCGAGCTCTTGTGGCCTTACATGATACACGGGAGGCTCCACAATGGGTACATATAGAACAAGGATTAATGGGCAACTTCCCAATCTCCGCTCTACTGTGGCAGCAACGCACTTCATGGGGTTCTATCACATATCTCCCGTACGCTCTCTGGCACAGATGGAAGCCATTGCTGATAGGTGAGGAGAGCTACTCCCTAATGACACACTTATTCACTAATACAGCACTCCCCTTCCAGGAACGATCACTAGCTACCAGGCATTGGATGAGTGCAGGACTTATGCGCTTAGGTCATGTTATTCACCAAGGAGGGATGATGTCCAGGGACCAATTATGCACTTTACATTCGGAAGGGACTATTGATTTTTTTCTTTATGCTGGGATTCGCTCCTTTATCAGAGGGCTTCGACTGCACACTGTGCGCACCACTAATACCTTATTTGAAACTTTATGCCAGCATGCACCGACCATCAAAGGTATTATTTCCAAAATATATACACTGTTTAACAATACCAGGATCAGAGAGCCAAGATTTCGGGTGTTATGGGAATCTGATTTTGGGATCCAGTTGGAAGATAGTGATTGGGATACCATTTACACCATGGCTCGCAAATGCTCCATATCAACGGGGCTACAAGAAAATTGTTATAAAATGATCTACCGTTGGCACTATACACCTGTCACACTACATAGGTTCTATTCTTCTATCCCTGATCTCTGTTGGCGGGGATGCGGAGAAAGTGGCACGTATTATCATGTTTGGTGGTCGTGTCCGCGGATATGCACCTTCTGGCATGCAGTGTTTAAGTGGTTAGCACAGATGTTGCAAGTTACTTGTAATGTACAGCCCTGGCATGCTCTCTTAGGCCTTCTGTTGGCAGAACATAACACTCAGACACAGAAATTGATATTGCAAATTTTTATTGCGGCCAGAGCAGAGATTGCATTACACTGGAAGCAACGGGAAGCACCAACCATAGCTGGGGTACAACATAGGGCGCTATCCTATTACCAACTGGGACGGTTGGCAGCCATACATCAAAACAGAGTGTCAGCTTTTGAAAACACTTGGGCGCCTTTTCAGGCATGGTTAGACAATCAAAGCTCCATAGAGAGGAGCACTTCACATGTCCAGTCCGAGTAGTGGATTTTCTACATGCATTGCTGTATAGTGGATTCTTTTTTATAGGTTGCTATTGATCCTAGATTCCCATATAATTTTGGATCTATATGTCGTACCTTTCTTTGCTATGGTTTGCATTATTCTCCAGCAGGGGGGGGGTTTGTTTATACCATATTAATGGTAAAAATGTCTCAGTGGTACCTATATAAGATGCTCAAGGATGTCTGATGACTATTTATGATGTATTCTGATTCTTTATATCTTACAGTATTTGAGCTGTACTGGATCTGTTCAGTTAACTAGAATTGCTCTTGACTTGTTTTGTATCATACTTGCCAATTGAGACAATAAAAACAGATTATATACAAAAAAAAATACGTGGGGAATCGCAATGCGTTTCGCCTCCCCACATATTTAATGGATAGGACAAAATACGTTGCAGATCGCCAATACGTCGAAAACAGATGCACACCCCTAGCATTTCACTGTCAGTCTCACCATCTTGACCAGGTGGACGGTAGTGTACTCCTATCACTATAGTCTTCCCCAACAAACAAAGGATTTCTACCCCTAAAGATTCAATTGTGCATTTAGTCTCGTGCAGGATGTTTATCCTGTTGGACTCTATGCCATCCCGGACATAAAGCACCACACCGCCTCCCGGGTGCTCCTTTCTATCATTGCGATATAGTTTGTACCCCGGTATAGTACTGTCCCATTGGTTGTCCTCCTTCCACCATGTCTCTGAGATGCCAATTAAGTCTATGTCATCATTCACTGCTATACATTCTAATTCTCCCATCTTACTTCTTAGACTTCTGGCATTAGCTTACAAACATTTCAAAGTTTGTTTTTTGTTTGTATTTTCATTCTGCTTTTTATTTGATAGGGATAAGTTAGAATTTTTTAGCTCAGGTGAGTTTTTAGTTACAGGCACTTGGACTACTTTTCTTATTATTGGAACCTCACTGTCGGGATGTCCTAATTCTAATGCATCATTAGTATCCTTTGAAAATACCTCTGTCCAAACCATGCGCTGCTGAGCGACTGTTGGCTTTCCCCTTTGTTCTAGTTTAAAAGCTGCTCTATTTCCTTTTTAAAGGTTAGCGCCAGCAGTCTGGTTCCACCCTGGTTAAGGTGGAGCCCATCCCTTCAGAAGAGACTCCCCTTTCCCCAAAAGGTTCCCCAGTTCCTAAGAAAACTGAATCCCTCTTCCTTGCACCATCGTCTCATCCACGCATTGAGACTCCGGAGCTCTGCCTGCCTCTGGTGACCTACATGTGGAACAGGGAGCATTTCAGAGAATGCTACCTTTGAGGTTCTGGATTTAAGTTTTCTACCTAGGAGCCTAAATGTGGCTTCCAGAACCTCCCTCCCACATTTTCCTATGTCGTTGGTGCCCACATGTACCACGACAGCCGGCTCCTCCCCAGCACTGTCTAAAATCCTATGTAGGTGACGAGTGAGGTCCGCCACCTTCGCACCAGGTAGGCAGGTTACCAGGCAAGCCTCACGCCCACCAGCCACCCAGCTGTCTACATTCCTAATAATTCAATCACCAACTATGACGGCCGACCTAATCCTTCCCTCCTGGGCAGTAGGCCTTGGGGAGATATCCTCGGTACAAAAGGACAGTGCATCACCTTGCTACAGGATCCTTTCCTGCTACACCAGGTTGATGCTCTCCAATCATGAGACCTTCTTCCTCCAAGGCAGCACCAGGGCTGCCATTCTGAAGTTGGGACTTGGCTACTATGTCCCTGAAGGTCTCATCTATATACCAGTCTGTCTGCCTCAGCTCCTCCAGGTCTGCCACTCTAGCCTCCAGAGATCGGACTCGTTCTCTGAGAGCTAGGGGCTTTTTACATCGCATGCATATGTACAACTTCTCACCAGTGGGTAAAAAATCATACATGTGACACTAGATGCAAAAGACTGGGAAGCCCCCCTCTTGCTGCTGGACTGTTGCCTTCATCTCAGTTTTGATCAGTTCCTAGTTAAGTTTTAGGTTGCTATGGGAGTAGGAATGTGTCTAATTAACATCCTTTAAATGTATTAGTGAATTTGCTATATGTCTTGTAGTGGTCTACAGGGGTCTGATCAAACTCTCAATAAAGTTTTTGTTGTTGGTTTGTTTTTTTTGTGAAAGTGGCACCTGCCTATAAATTAAAGGATGAGCGAGGGGTGGGAGGGTTTATTTTATTTATTTATTTTAAATTTTTTATATACCGCATAATGGATAAATATATATCCGTCTAGGCAGTTTACACATGGTCAAAACATACATAGTATAAAAGTACAAACAATTGTTAAGAGGTTAATTAAAAAACTTGATATTATGCAGTTATTGTAGCTAGAAAGCTTGGATAAATAAGTAAGTTTTCAGCGATTTTTTGAAATTTTGAAATTTTTTGAAATCTCTGCGGTTAGCAGTTGGAAAATACAAACAGTCTAACTTGTTTATTCTCTGCCTTACTGACTATTAAAAGCACAAACACACTAAATAATATTCCCAAATAGTTAACTTTGTCCCTATACTTTTAAAAAAGACAATGTCCCAAGCAAAAACTTACTGATTCCTTTCAGCCACCAGCAAGGTGATCTTCTCCTCTCAGTGCACCATGGCAAGTAAATGTATACTCAAAGGAGGAAAATTTGTTCTTACCTGCTAATTTTTATTCCTCTAGTACCACAGACCAGTCCAGACTCCTGGGTTTTTTCTCCCTTCCAGCAGCTGGAGATAGAGAAAGGTTTGCTGACATTGGCATATAACCTGGTGTGCCACCTGCAGTCCCTCAGTATTGACCTGTACCCAAGCCAAGATACCACTGAACCTAAACAAATGCATTCCACATAACACATCCACCCTGAACGAGCAGTAGGATGTGGAAAACTCCCTAATGGGCATGATGATGGGGGAATGAAGATTTGAGGATTTACATTCAGACAACAACCAACAAGAACTGAATTGCACAGTCTGGGTAAACAAATAAGCGTGGGAGTAGCTTGCTTGTTGTGGCGGTTACTCCCCCTAACAAATTAAGCCTGATACTTCACTTTAATGCATATCCAGCGCAGCTCACTGCTTCAACGGCAGGGGGAAATGAAGAAATAGGATTTACATCCAGACATCTAACAAGGCATTGATCTGAGCAGTATGAGTATACAAACATCGGGGTAACTTGCTCGATACGATGGTTACTATCCTCAAACATTAAGCCTTATACTTCACTTTGATGCAGCTCCAACACTGCTCTCTGCATCAGTGGCGGTGGTGGAAGGAAATTAGAATCAAAAAAGTTACCAATAAGGGCCCAGAACTCAGCAGTCAAGTAACAGATAAGTATGAGAAAATAAGTGTAAAAGCTTGCTGGGCAGACTGGATGGGCCTATTGGTCTTCTTCTGCCGTCATTTCTATGTTTCTATGATGCTTTCCAATGTTAACAACAGAAGAAAGCCAAACAAAACCTGTGCTGTTCTTCAGTCTATTTATAATAACAGATCGAGCGGACTCTCCAATCCTCTTTACTCCAACTGGGTAGGACTCTGGACTGATCTGTGGTACTATAGAAATGAAAATTAGCAGGTAAGAACCAGTTTCACTTTCCCTGTATGTACCCAGATCAGTCTAGACTCCTGGGTTGTACCCAAACTTCCCTAAACAGGGAGGGATGGCGAGAGTCCCGCTTGAAACATATTATCACCAAAGCCCATGGTTTCTATAGCCTGGACATCCAAACGATAATGTCTGGCAAAAGTGTGCAATGATTTCCAAGTAGCCGCCCTACAAATCTCTTGTGGTGACACTTGCTGTCATATGGCCCAGGATGCCACTTGCGATCGAGTAGAATGAGCTCTCAGTCCCTCAGGAACAGTGTGACCCTGACATAAGTATGTCGAACTTATCGCTTTTTTCAGCCACTGCACTATAGTGGATTTTGAAGTCTTAAGTCTCTTCTTTGTGCCACTCCATAGCATAAAAAGATGATCTGAAAGCTGAAAACTATTAGTGACCTTAAGATACTACAGGAAGGCCCATTTCACATCCAAAAGTCTCAACTCTCACATGAGGCACAGTTGTGTTCAGAGATGGAAAAGAGCAAGTTCCACTGACTGATTTAAATGAAAAGATGATACTATCTTCGAAAGAAAGGTTGGAGCTGTACACAAAGAGACTCCATCATCTTTAATCCTAAGAAAAAGATCCCTGAATGATAGAGCCTGTAGCTCTCAAATTCTCCTAGCAGAGCAAATCTCCACCAAGAAAACAACCTTTAAGATAAGATCCTTCATAGTTGCCTTTTGGATCAATTCAAACGGAGCCATACAGAATCCCCTGAGAACCAAGTTAAGGCTCCAGGGGGGACAACTTCTGCACCAGAGACCCCCAAATGCTTTGTCCCCTTGGAGAAAATGCACCACATCTGGATGTGCCACTAAGGCTACTCCCTGCACCTTGCTCCTGTTGTGTTTTTGGCATTGTGGACCCTTGGTCGCAATGGAGATGACTCCACCCACAGGGAGGAGACCTGTGGGGAACCACTGCAAAAAGCTGACACAGAATGGATAGAGTCTTTATTGTACTGCTGTAGATGGATGGTGAAAGCATGAAGGTAAGGCACTGATCCATGAAGGGCCAGTACGTTCAACAGGCTCAGAAGTGTAGTCTCACCCAGATATTCACGATAGGCGGGAGCCCGCAGTATGGGTAACACTGCGGCTGGTGGGTGGAGTTGGAGTGCCGGATCATAGAGGTACTCACAG
Source organism: Rhinatrema bivittatum (assembly GCF_901001135.1). Lineage (NCBI taxonomy): Eukaryota > Metazoa > Chordata > Amphibia > Gymnophiona > Rhinatrematidae > Rhinatrema > Rhinatrema bivittatum. Next base: position 226,004,142 of record NC_042617.1, on the reverse strand, counting down.
AATGAAGGTGTCTTCCTGGTAGTAGAATGTTGGGACCGAAGTTCCATGGTGCAGGATATAAAGGTAGATAGGCCCTCAAGGAGCGAGTACCCAATGGTCCAATATCCTCAAATTGAATAGAGAGAAAGACTCCCGAGGAGCGGTTGTCTTAGTTAGTGAGGAACCCCGAAGGGAAGTTGGAAGCGAGAGACCCGAGGAGTGGGTGTCTAGAGCTTCTACTGGAGCGAGGCCCTTAGCGTGAAAGCGGCATCTAAGCGAGCAGCTTAGAGCGGTCAGAGTAGCGAAGTGAAGTCTTTGCTAACTCAAATTGGTAGTGGAGGCTAGATATACCCAGAGGTACTGATGTCATGCGGTGGGGCCGCCCCCGAGGTTCCCGCCATGACGTGTATTTGAGCATAGGAGATGTGCTGCTCGCGCCCTAGGAGGCCACGGGAATGAGCATGGCAGCTGGGGACGCCCATGCTGGTTTGGAAATGCCGAGGCCCTTGGCACTCAGCACCGGAGGTAGCCATCTTGCCCAAAGAGAGTGAAAGGGGAGAAAAAGAGTAGGGCAGAGCGGTTGCAGCCGTCTGCGACCAATGGACGTAACAGCTCCTAAGGCAGCTCACTGCTGCCATCTAGACTCTGAGAGAGTTAAAGGCCAAACCCTTCACCAACCCCCGTAAGAAGGTCAAAATGTGCGCCACAGACACTTGAGTAGGTTCAACCCCCTGCTCAACACACCACACCTCAGACCTTCCATAGCCTCACATAGGCCATGGATGTTGAAGTCTTCCCAGCTTGTAACAGATATCTTTTGCACTTCAGATGCTTTCTTTCAAAAGCCAAGCCACGAGACAGAAGCCAACCGCCTTATCTGAAAATATGGGACTTGACTCAGGAGGTTGGGAAGATGACAAAGACGCAACTACCACCTGTCTCTTCGTACCACCCTGTCATTTAATGTAAGCCACCATTGTTGCATTGTCTGATAAAATTCTAACCAGCTGTCCTCATAAGAGAGGAAGAAAGGCATGCAATGTGAGGTGCACTGCTCTCATCTCTAAGTGATTGATAGACCACAATGCCTCCTCCGGCGACCACTAGCCCTGCCCAACTGATTCTGACACACAGCCCCCCAACCAGAGAGGCTGGCATCAGTTGTGATCACTATCCAATTCAGAACCTCTAAATTAGTGCGCACTAACACGAAATTAGTTAAATACGAAAAAACCCCCGAAACGTGGAAAAAACTAAGTTAGCCGCAGGAAAAACGAAGTACGAACTGATATGATATATAAAAATGATACACATCTCTACAGAGAAATACTGAGGGACTGCAAGTGGCACATCAGGTTTTATACCAGTGTCAGCAAAACTTTCTCTGTCTCTGTCTGCTGGAAGGGAGGCAAAACCCAGGAGTCTGGATTGATCTGGGTATGTACAGGGAAAGTGACAATGTTAGGGTCATGTTGGGGTGTGGTTTGCATGTAAGTCACTATTTTAAAAGCAACTTATGCATGTACAGCATCACTGGACAACTAGATTTACTAAAGCTCATTTATGCATTAAAAGACAAATTTTAAAAGCCCAATGTGTGCAAATCTGGTAGATACACTCATGACTGGGCCACGTGCAGGCCGCATGCCCACGCGTGCAGGCCCACAGCCACATGTGTATCTCCTGGGATGCGCATTGGAAAGGATTTCACAAAAATGTGTGGAGTCTGGGCAGGGCATGGGCAGGCCAGGACAGCGCCATTAAGTCAGAGTCACACACAGGTGTGTGCCAGGATCTGATGCCGGCATAACTTTTTTTCTTCTCCCCTGCTTCAACAGCAGGGGAGAAGAAAAACTGATACTTCACGCATATCCAGCATAGCTCTCTGCTTCAACGGCAGGGGAGAAGAAAAAAGGATTCGCACTCACAAAGCGGGGAGTAGCTGGCTTGTTACGGCGGTTACTACCCCAAACCAAATAAGCCTGATACTTCACTTTCAATGCATTTCCAGCATGGCTCTCTGCTTCAACAGCATGGGAGAAGAAAACCCACCAATAAGGGCTGAATAACATATTCTGGGTAAAACAAATAAGCATGGGTGTAGCTTGCTTATTGCGGCGGTTACTACCCCTAACTAATCAAGCTAGATATTTCATTTGGATGCAGCTCCATCACTGCTCTCTACATTAATGGTGGGGGTGGAAGGGAAATAGAACCAAAGAGCTAAGAGAAACAGATAAGTATGAGAAAAAATGTGTGAAGCTTGCTGGGCAGACTGGATGGGCCGTTTGGTCTTCTTCTGCCGTCATTTCTATGTTTCTATGTAACTTGCTGCTGCTATAGACTCTAAGTACTAAAATAAAAAAATTTAGGGTAGTCAGCAGGGTTTTAGGAGTTAGAGCTAGTAGAGTAAAAGGAAGCCAGTTTAGGTAGGAGGTTTAGGAAGTCTGCTCCTTTACAAGAGTAAACTAGCAGGGAAAAGAGAAATAGGCCCTAATGCGTCGCCGTGCATATCTACTAAAATACCCCCACTTACGTGTGCGAAATGGCATTCATGCGCACAATGATATAAAATTGTGCATACATGTGCGTGCAGGTAGCAGATTTTATAATATGCACATATACACACGCATGGTATAAAATCGGTGCATCCATGTGCATGCGCTGGTAAACACGTGCACATATGTGCCCGTGCGTGACTAAAAATCTATCTTTTAGGACCTGATTTTAAAAAGCATTTACATACTGCTGGGTTTTACACATGTATATGCACTTTACTTGAGTAAGTAGTCTTTTGAAAATTGCTACAATATATGCCATTGAATTGTCCATAGGATTTACTCGTGTGCATGCACTTTACTCAGGTAAGTGGCTTTTGAAAATTGCTATGATAAATGTTACATTTACAAGTGTAACTCCTTTGAAATTCACCGTCATATGTTCAAACTTGCATGGTGATTTGCAACTTTGTGTTTGGCGGACTGGCTTCTCCAGGTGAGTGAACATGGCTGCATGCTAGAGGGTAGAATTGAGAAGCCCTGGGCAGACTGGGCTATACTGGGGAGTAACAGGAACAGACTGATCTTACTGGGGTGTGGGAATGAGTATCCCAGAGATAGATTGGACTATACTGGGGTTAACTAGGACAAACTGGGGGTGGGAATGAGTGACCCTGTGACAGACTTGACTGTACTGGAGGGGTTACTGGGACAGAGTGGGGCATATTAGGAGAGTTGAAGTATACCTGGGACTTATAGGCTAAACTGGGGGGTGGGAGTCAGTGGTGGGGAATCCATTTTCAACATGGGCTTATGGATACTCATGGCACAATGGTTGAAGAGGCAAATAGAATAGAGAAGGTACAGAGAGTATTCAAACTAGAGCATAGGTTTTTTAATCTGACAGAGAAGCAGGTCCTATGCAGTTTCAGATTCACAAAGAAATCATGCTGCAACCTTCCACCCACAGGGACCACCCTTTGCCTGTACACAAAGTCACAATTGCCCTGGCATTTTTGGCAATTGGGACCTCTGTTGCCACAACTAGAATAAGCCAGTCTGCAACTTCCATAATTATAGAGCAGTTTCTAGCCTCGTTTCTCAGGAAAACATATCACTATATATCTTTACCTCAGAGCTGACAGCAACAACAAATATAATGACTGATTTCTACAACACTGCACACTTCCCCTCTGTTTTGGGGACTAATTACACTCACATCCCTACAGGGGCACCAGGGGATGACAAGGTCACCTACTGCAACCGCAAGGGCTTCATTTCTCTCAATATGCAGGTAGTCTGCGATGCCAAGTCTATCATAGCCGTCATGGCCAGGTTTCCAGGATCAAGTCATGATGCCTTCATCCTCTTGCAGTCCGGAATTTATGACTGCCTCCAGGAATGGACATCACCAGGGGCTGATTTCTAGGTAGGACTGCATTTATCACTAACACCACACAGCATTGGCCCAGGAGGACCGTTCAAGCTTTGTTCAGTAAGCAAAACCACTGCCCACCACTAAGGAATATCTAATATAGCTCTTGTCTTCCTTCTCCCCTACAGGTGATAGAGGATATCCATTCAAAACCTGGCTCATGATTCCACTAGTTAGCCCACAGATTGTTACAGATGCTCGCTACAGCAGGGCCCACTAACAGACCAAAGTTGGCATTGAAAGAACCTTTGGCCTTCTCAAAACATATTTCCAAAGCCTGGACAGATCTGGGGGTTGCCTTCTCTACAATGCAGCTAAGGCCTGTGAGATGTTTTTAGCTTGCTCCATGCTTTATAATCTTGCTAAAGCCAGAGACCAACCTCCTTCAAAGGGACCAGAAGATCATTTGAAAGAAGAAGAGTAGGAGGAGGTATACAGCTTGAGTCATCCGGAATTTTAGGAGATACATTGCCAGACTCAACAGCAGGCAATACAGGAATGAAACACTCTGATACAAAGACTTTTTTGAGGGTGAATGTGAATTTATTTATATGAGTGCTCATTGTGTTTAAAAATATATAATCAATGTTTTCTAGATCATTCTCTTTTTCTAGTAGGAACCTCTGCTGCCTTGGCCTGTCCCAATCTGGTGCTCCTCCACAGTGGTGTCCGATCACAGCTCATGCTGTCCTTGGAGGATTGAGAAACTAAGGGCAGTTGCACAGGCTGATAGCTGCTGGAGGGGCCTGGAGGGCTGTGTTGCTCCATGGAGGGAATGGGAGGCTGCAGAGGTGTTGCTCTGGGAGTAGTGGTGGGCCTCTCATCTTCAGCCACCTGTGCCCTCGGAGAAGGGGGGAGCATCTTTTTGTGGTGATGGTGGCAATGATACTGGAGGCAGCATTGGAGCAGGTGGTAATGGCACAAGAGAAGGTGGGACTAGAATGTGCGGTGATAGAGCTATAGGTGGAGATGCCACCATAGCAGCTGGAACTCCAGCCTGTGAGGTTCCATCCAGGGTGGTGGTGCTACAAAAGCCTTTGGGGGCTGCATCCAGGAAGGCATCACATAAAAGGGAGCTGGTGGAGACTTCAACTGGCACTGGGCATATGCTGCAGCATCTCTCCACACTGCAGTCTAGGCCTGCAGTTCCTCACAAATGACCTTAGCTCCTGCCACACACCATCATGGACGATATCTCTCAGGCACTGCATGTCATTCCTGAGGCCTGCAATCTCTACCATGCTTGCATTTTTCAATAATACACCTGTCAGTTGGAGATGGCTATACCACCTCTTCTCTAGCCAAGGTTCTTCTTAGCTGAGCTGCTTTTTTGCTCACCAACTGCATGCCACCAGAAGGCTGGCATGCATGACAGAGTCATAGTAGCCTCAGTCTCCGTCTCCTCCTCCATCACTGGACGTTAATGCTTTGGCAATGGGTGCTCCTCTGCTGGTTCCTTCTACCCCTCAGTGTCATCTTCTGGGCTAGCTGGCAGCACCTGTGAACACCGCCTTGTCCTTCAGAGGCCACTGGGTCCTGGTACACTGGTATCCTTGCCTGACTCCTTCCCTTCAAAAAGGAGAAGTACACTTACTTTCAGTATTCATGTTATGTGTGTTTTTTTCTTTGCACTCACTGGGCCTTCCTTTCTGTCTACCAGAACAGCTCCACTAACTGTAGAAAGCTATCACTAACTGTAGAAAGCATTTCCATGATAATGAAGTCTACCCTTGAAGGACTTGTAAAGCATCAGCAGGCAAAGACAGAGAAGACTCATAAATAGATGTGGACCATTTCATATTTCTAACAGGTAGGATATCTGTCACAATTCCGCCTGCTACACAGCCCCTTTACCGACGAAGGTGATCAGCGAGCCTCACTCACAGCCTTCCTAGCTACCATCTTTCTGATCCCATGAGATGTTGACTCCAGCCTTACTTAACCTAGCCTGCCCATTCTCTCCTGGCCTTTCATCAAGTCACCTTGGCTCCTAGACCTGGCCATCCTTGCTTTTTTTGCCTTGTGGCCTTCCCTGGTCTCCTGCCTTACCTTATGGCCCTCCTTGGCCTCCTGCTTTGCCTTGTGACCTATTTTAGCATCCTGCCTTGCCCTGTGGCCTACCTTGACCACTTGCCTTGTGATGTGGCCTTCCTGCCTTGCTCTGTTGCCTTCCAGGCTTCCCCTTTTTGCTCTGTGGTCTATCAGGCCTATTTGCCTTATTGTATGGCCTTTCAGGCTTACCTGCCTTGCTCAGTGGCCTCTTGAGCCTTCCTGTTCCACCTTGCAGCTTTTGGGCCTTCTAGGTTTGCCTAACCCAGCCTTGTTCCCTGTTTGAGCCATCTTGTTTATTGTTGTCTTGTCCAGTCCTTGTCTAGTCTTGTCCTGTATGGACCTGTCCTGTATAGTACAGTCCTTGTCCTGTCTTGCCCAGTCCAGTCTTTTGTTGTCCAGTCCAGGACTGCTATCTCCAGTCCAGGTCTTGATTGTCTTGCCCTGTCCAGTCATGTCTCCATCCCTAGCCTGGTCCTTGATGCCAGCCTATGTCTCCAGCCCTACCTGAATCCAGTTCTTGCCTGCCTCCAGGCAACGGCCTTATCTCCATCCCCAGTCTGTGTCTCGTTCCAGCACCCAGCCTGTGGTGTGTTCCAGCTATAGCCCTGCTTCTAGACCCAGCTTGTCTAGTTCCAGCTAAGTGCTGCTGGCCAGCAGAACCTAAGGGCTAAACCTGATGGGGAGGTGGCTGGTACAGGCAGAAATCCAGTCTGGCCTTACCCCAGTCTGGCCCTGAAGCTTTAGGAGTAATCCCTGATCCCCACCTGCCTGACCAAGATAGAATGAAGAGGCTAAGCAAACCCCTCTGGAGTGGGATTAGGACTTGCTACCTGTGTGGAAAGCCCAGTAAGCCAAGTAAAGCATTTTCTGAACCACATTCTACTAGTGCACTCTGCTGGGTTTGTAATGAATGCCAGTGTTGGAATTTACCGCATTTCTTGAACTGCCTCATTTGTCATTTAATCCTGCTAGCTGGAGTATAGGGAATGCTGGTATTAGTGGATGTATGTCTCAGTTGTCCTGTACATAAACCAATCCCACATTATTGATCCCAGTTCATGACAACCTGCTATTTGATACACAAGAGACTCCTGCTGAGGTGCAGGTGGAGGAAGCTCTTCTGGGGAATTACCTGACTTCTTCTCTTGCCTGGACATATTTCCTCGATATTATCTTGACCCGCGGTGAATACTTGCAGGACTTCCGGGTTTCTGACATCGGAGGCGGGACCAATGAGGTGCATAAAAACAGACGCCCTGCGGTACATCGACGTCGCCGGCACGAAGCCGCGCGCGCCAAAAGGGGTGCGTGGCTTTGTCCTGCAAGAGTTCAGAAAACTAAGAATAAACTAAGAACCCCTAATAGTGAGTATTACAAATTAATATGTCTCCTTCACCTAGCCTCCACTCATGAAGTACTATTAAAATTGAGAAGGGGGGTTTGAAGTGGCCTAATTCGGGGCAATAAACATGTTATTAATTTCAATGCCTCACACCAAGCGGAAGGCAAGAGTCAGGGAGATGTCAACCTCATCCCCTGTACTGAATGCCTCACAGCCTCGGATACCAGCCTTTTTTGCCCTTACAACAGGTACTGAACTGGTGGAACTGGAGGGTTTGGTATGGAGCAAATACCTCCCTCCTTGGCTGAGACATCTCTAAGTCCCGGTGCCCCAACTACTCTTCCTCCACCTTTACAAACTTCTGCAGATTTTTTGAAGTTACAATCTGATATTACAAAGGAAGGAGAAGGAGTGTCAGCTGCTGATGGGGAATTAGAGACTAAATTCCCAGAGAGTTTCCTTCTACATTTAGAAGAACCATCTATAATAACTATGGACAAATTATGGGAGGCAATCAAAGCTCTGGAAGCTGCTGTCTTGAATCTTACTAAAATAACATTGGACTCTAATCAGCGTTTTGTTAAGTTTGAGACAATAACTGCCAACTTAAATGCTCAATCTGAGCGTATGGAAAAGAGACTTGAAAAACTAGAAGTATGGCAGCAGAAGTTTGTCAGAGCAGAAATATTATACGATAAAAAATTAGAAGTTTTGGAAAATTCATTTAAATATCTTAATTTAAAAATAATAAATTTTCCAAAACATAATCTAATTTCCCCATATGATATGTTCAAAGAATATTTAATGGAAATACTGAAAATCCCACAGCAATCTATTCCCACCATCTCAAAGATATACTATGTTAAACCAAAGTCAGGTATACAGCAGAATCCTAATATACGGGTCGATACAGTAAGGCCGCGTTAAAAAGAGTGCGGCAGTGCCGGGCGCACCCTCGTTTGCCCCACGCACTGTTCTGATCACATACCGCTCGATACTCTTATTTAAATTGCTTGCAAATGCAAGCCGCGTATGCAAAGCGTTAGGCGAAGCGTTAGGCCCGCGCAACCCATTTTACTGTATAGGCGCTTAATACAGCGCCTATACAGTATCCTGGGTGCACTGGTATTGCCGCACCACCAGGAAGTGGATCCCAACTTTAACCCAGGAAAACTTAAAAACCTAAAATCCCCTCCTCCTGAAGCGACTCCACATTACTTTCTGTTTTCTTACCTTTTGTTGCTTTTCAGCCCCTTCCCTTCTCTGACGCCCTCCGGAGGGCGTCATTTTCCTTTGCCATTGATAGAGATAATGTGTTTAGGATGTATATGAGAAATAGAATGCAAGTTTTCATGGAAGTAAAATATGGATTTATCCAGATCTTTCTAAACAAACTCAGGATAGAAGGAGGAAATTTTTAGATTTAAGATCAGAAGTTGAAGGAAAAAGGTGGGAAAATGTTATTAAAATTCCCCTGTAAGTGTGAGGTGGAAATACAACAAAATAATATTCTTTGAGGTCTCACAGTTACTTGTATTTTTGGACTCTAAACCCCAAGAGAATGCAGTAGTAGAAGCTTGAGGCTTAAGATAGGAAGTATACCTGTTGGGATCTCAATTTCAAATGTTTATTTGGTATAGGGAAACCTTCCATGTTTCCTCATATATTACTCCTTTACATAAACTTCATGAGAAAAAATTTCCTAATCTCTTTATGTAAAATGAATATCAGACTGTGATAAGTATTCTTCTATTTACCTTAAATTTAGAAAATCTGTATTCATTCGTTGAATTTTGTTTGTAAATAAAAATGCATAAATAAAACATTTAAAAAAAAAAAGAGACTCCTGCTCATTGGAAATGTAGCAGATGCCCAGGTAAAAAAAAAACCCCATTGTCTTTTCCAGATTGTATTGGGTGTGGTTCCATTAATCCGACCTGGTGGGAGTGTAAGAAGTACAGTGGTTGGTATTCCCCTTCTGACCAAACCTGTTCAATGTGCCTTGTAACTAAGTCAGTTCCTGTGACTCAGACACCAGCACACAAACCCATATGGTAGAAAAGACCAGTGAACTATAGCTGAGGAACAGTCTATCTTGAATAATTCTTGTATATTGTTACCCAATATAACCAGAATGGAGATAATGCCAGCAAAATTTGTTTGTATACCAGTATCCAAAAATCCACCCTTAATTCAATCACAGTCAAGACCAGCCAAAATAATCAGAAACAAATACCTGCACAAAGAAATCCAGCTCTGGTGCCTCTGTGTCAGATTGCAGTCATTTTGAAACAGATAGATGCCATTCATTCTTTGGCACTCAGGCTCCATCAGCTGCTTTCAGCAAAACCTTAATGAGGTCTGCTATAACGCCAAGGATGGTAGCATGTACATTCCCCACAGCTGTTCTCTCAGGATCCTTCTTGATTAAACCAGGCTCTGAAGCTGATTCCAGTCTAGCTCCTCAGAATCCAGTTCAGGTTGCCTCAACAATTTTTCCCAAAACTCCGGCTTCAGCTCTGCTTCTATGGTGATCTTATTCCAGCCACTGGTGAGACTGCAATTTCGCTGACTGCAGCTCTTCCTGCTCATTCTCTACAGCCAGATGAGCCAGTCTCTGCAATAAGTCCACTCCAGAAGTACTCTGGTTCAGCAGCTCCATTCCAGATGAGACCCACTTCATCAGATCTGCTTCTGAGGGACTCTGGTCCACTAAGTTCTTTCCAGAAGGACTCCAGTCCAGTAGCTCTGTGCCAGAAGGAGTCCGGTTCATCCGATCCACTCCAGGAGTTACCCAGTCCACCAGCTCTGCATTTCAGAAACAGAGTGACCTGATCTAACATGCCAACTCCAGAAGGACCCTGGTTCAATATTTCAGTGCCAGAGAGGCTCTGGCCCAGAACTTCAGAACTAGAGAGAATCTGGTCCAACTTTTCAATGCCAGTGAGGCTCTGGCCTAGCATCCCAGTGCCAGAGAGTCTGACCCAGTGCTTCAGTGCCAGACCCTGATTCAGTACCTCAGCCCCAGAAGGACTCTGGTTCTGCACCTCTGTGCCAGCACCTTGACCCTAGAGAGAGCCTGGTCCAGCACTTCAGTTCCAAGTGGCCTTTTCTCCTTTCAGGCTTTGGACCAGGCTGCCTGAGACTCCAGAAAACCCAGTACCTGGAAAAGTGGCCACAGCCACCATGGCAAATAGAACCCAGGAGGAGGGGTCTTAAAAGGGAGGTACAGCCATGATTCTACCTGCTACACAGTCTCCCCACCAGCAGAGGTCATCAGCACCCTCACAGCCCGGTCCTACATCTCCACAAAGAAGGCTCAGCAAAAAGTTGAGAAGAAGGATTCCAGGTAAGAACTTCTGGGAAGTGCAGAACATTAAAGAGGGGAAAAGAGTCCAACAAACCTGGGACCAGGATACAGGAAGGTGCTGCCATGAAAGAATCACCAGAGTCAGATTCTGCTACAAGCAGCCCAAGACTGTAAGGAGAGTCAACATAAACTATGAGGTAAATATTTCAGCTTACATCTACTGGGTGGGCCCAGGTTGGAATTGATACCTGATTCAAAGAGCTGACCAGTATAGTGGGTTATAAGGTGACAAGGAAGTGCTTTAAAGTAGTTTCTGAGTTCATTCAGATACAATAGCAACACTATACAGAAATGTTTCATGGTTAAACATTCATTTCCCTGCCATCAGTCAGTAAAGTATTTTATTTTCTACAACAGCACAGGTGGAGTGATTAATGAGCAGGAAAATTCTCTGTGGGTAGAACATCATAATGGCACTGAAAATACTCTGGAACCCTAGGAGGACATGAAGCCTTGCATGGTCCATGGCCCTTATATAAATGTGTGGTACCAAACATAATTATAGTCATTACATACCTGCACGTTATATGCTTTCCTGTATAAACTTCTTACTTTGATGGCTGTCAGAATGCAAGGTGTTCAGCTCTCCCATTACTCTCACAGCTGCCTCAAAACTGGTGCTGAGCATCAGTTCTGCCACAGAGATTGTAATCTGGTGGCAGGCACTTCAGCTCTCATCCTGGCCTGCTTCTTCTTCACCAGATGTCAGCGGTCCCGCCACTTGTGGCTCAGGTCATTCACACTGTGGTTGTTGTGAAACACCTCATTGAGATGGTGATGAATCTTTTCCCACTTCCTCTCCTTCCTGTATGAGCCCATTCACCTAGACTCCAGCCCATACAGGATATTCTAGACCTTCATGACCTCACGAACAAGAAAGTCCACCTCCATTGGTAGAAAGTTAGGCTTCCTCAGTAGAATTCCACTCCGTCCAGACATAGTGCAAGTACAAAGGCCCTTTTTATTTGCATATGCACGTAAATGGCACATATTTGAGCATATAAAGGGGCAGAATTTGTACAAACAATTATTATTATACATTAATGGCAAATGTATGCATGTTTGTTATTATTTTTGTATATTGGTTTATTATATGTATGCATTGTAATGTAGTGGTATATGCATATGTTTTCTATTGGGAGTGTGCAGATTGCAGCAGAATCCATCTCATCAGGGACTTTCAAAGATGGTCCAGTATTATCCCTATAGCTTTCAATCTGGATAAGACCTGGACCTGCACTGCTTGTCCCAGATGAGATGGAGCCTGCAGCTATCCTACCTGCAGAAGTTATATCGTGAATAGGAAAGCAAGGCATGTGTGGATGATCTCATCCTCAGAATCCTGGGTGAAATGTATTTAGGACTTGGTTATTATTCTGTAAACTTGCTTTTTTCTCTTTAAGGAACAGAATCTTACATCAGCAGCAATCTAGCTCTTAGGAATTTTTATATGCCCTGTGTATTACTATGTATAAGGCAAATAGTTTCTACTGGGTGTCTTAGCTTCATCTACACTATTAACTCTTTGTGGTGTACTTATTTTGGGATGGGAAGCAGCTGATGAAGTGACAGTTGTGACCCCACTTCAGGTGATAGCCAAGCTCTGATGATTGGCAGCAATTAGTGCAGTTTGAGGGTCTTTATGGATTATAAGTAGTGGAGCTAGTTGACAGGGGCAAAATCATGGAACCAGCAAGGAGGCTTTGATAGCTCACAACTGGGATAATTTGTGTGAGAGCTCTCAAATAGCAAATTATTCTCCATGAATTGTAAAACACAGGGCATACCAGACTTCTTGCAGACAAATCTCCATTGAAGAGTGGATCTTTTTCAACTATAAGTGTGGGAAAGTTGATGAAGAGATTTGCAGATTGAAGCAAGGAGCCTTGTGGAGTTAAGCTGGCTCCTACCAGGGAAGATAGCTAGTGTGAGCTGGAAAAAGGTTTTGATTGTACTTCTAGATATATCAGACACCTGTAATCATCCAGGTAGGCCTTCATCTCTGTGGGGTAAATGTGAAGGAAATGAAAAATTATCATTTCCTTCACATGTACAGCTTTTGGGACATAGAATTGATTTAGTCAAACTTGCAGCAGCAGGCGGCTTCAGATGAATGCATCTCTTACCAGCACATCAATATGATACCTCTTTTATTATGTAAGTTGTAATGTAGTAGAGCGGGCCATGTGTGCTCCTTGTGCTGTGCTTTTAGTAATGAAGAAACATACACAAATTCTCTCTATAGACAAGATCTGTGTTTGCGGCTAGATTGCACTCATTTTTTTTAGCCCTTTAAAGAAATAAAATACCTCTTCCCAAACATGTTCTTAATGTTACCCCATTTTAGCATTTTCTAAATCACATGACCTCAGAGGAAAACCAAATTAAATAGCTGGGGTACCATCTCTTCCCATAAATCTCTCCACTCTGAGTCTCACCACTATCTAGCTATCCTTTCTCTTACTCTACCCTCTCTGAGCAATCCAATCCTTCCAGAGGAATTCCCCTTTCAGTATCCCTGCTCTCTGAACTTCTGTTCCTTCAGCTTAGAACTCTAACTTTCTGTATGCGGTGGTCAAATGATATATTTATATTATGTCATAGAGTACACAAACAATATTGAAAAAGAAAAACTTAGTTTACTAAATGTTGCTAATGGATAATTAATCAGCAAAGATAAGTAATATAAAAAATGAATACAGTATCACAATAAGCTGTGCATAAATCAATACAGGTAAATAGAATTCAATTACTATAGACAGAAATAAAGAAGATATTATTCAAAGGACACTTCCCTCATATGTCTTCCTTCTACAAGACAGTGTCCCTGAAAAACCTGGAAGACTGAGCCAGGGATCCCAAAAAGAACCAGCTGTTTCACTCTTTGCTCTTTTGGACCATCCAAAGAAAATTGGCAGATACAATGCCTTATATATCTTTTTTTAAATCTGACTTTTAGTCCAATGTCTGTAAGTTAGGAGTTTCAATTCCAACTTTAACAATAGGTTTACAACCAGCTCGTTTGGAAGGCATTTCAGTACTAGTCTTTGATGAGGCACCAGTTGTCTTATGAGGCTATCTTAATTCTTTATTGGCTCATTGTTGCCAGGAAGTCTCAGGAATGTGTTAGGATTCATGGGTTTCATGGACCATTGGCCCGAGGTGGAGGTTGATGCTACCTGAGGGGTAAAGCCCCACAGGGAGCAGGGAAGTGTAGAGTCAAAGTCTCTAGTGTGGTAAGGTAGAGACTGCCCCGAGGAGCGGGGAAGCATAGAGACAGGATCTCTGGTGAGGAGCGCAGGAGCCACCCCGAGGAGCAGGGGAGCCTGGAGACCAGGTCTCCCAAAGGAAGCGCAATCAGGACCCCAAGGAGCGGGTACCCAAACCAGAGTCCAGATTAGCAGGTGGAGATCCAAGGCAGGAACCATGGGTCCGGAGAGACAGGAACAAGCACCAGTGAGGCGAAGAAACTCATTGCCAAGTCAATTTTCATAGGCCAAGGGAGATGCTTAAATATCCCAAGGTAATGATGTCATTAATAGGGGACAGCCCAGGGATTCCTGCCATTGGCCCTATAAATAGAGAACAGATGGTGCACGCGCAGGCACCTAGGAAGACCCAAAGTCAGAGCATGGGCCGGCAGTGTCCCAGCCACTATGTGGAGTGAGGAGGGTCAGGACAGCATGGCAACAATGGCTGGCCAGAGCCGCGAGTTCCCTGGAGTGGAGGGCCAGGCATGGCAGGATGGGTTTGGGTTTTGAAGGATGTGTAGTATGAAATTATTTGATAAGGTCCTTATCCAGGATATTGGTGGCAAGCTCCCAACTATTTTCTTCTGGGCCAACACCCTCCCAAGACAGGAGGTACTCCCATTTCTTTCCACGTTTTCGTACATCAAGAATGTTTTGAACTTGGTAAATCACATCCACTTTGGTGGACAGAGGTTGAGGATCCGGAGCCTTCTTGAGAATCTTGACAGTACCAAAGGTTTTAGCAAAGATACATGAAAGGCGTTATGGATCTTGAGAGGCTGGGAGCCATAGTTTGTAAGTGACTGGACCCAAACAGTGGACCACCGGGAAGGGACTGATGTACCTGGGAGTGAAGCTTGAAGAAGGGAGTTTGAACCGAGTACTAAGCCACACCTTGTCACCTGGATCAAACTGGGTAGCTTCATGGTGACGAGTGTCAAAGAACCTTTGGCTGTGTGAGCCGCTTTCTGTAGCAACTGCTTCGTGCTGTTCCATAATTGGTGCAACTCCTGGGTGGTCAACTGGGCCGCTGGTGAAAGGACAGAGAACGGAAGCAGTAGAGGAGGGAGAGGCTGATGTCCATAGACTACTTGAAATGGTGATGAGCCCGTTGAAGAAGACAGGTGAGAGAGTTCAAAGCAAACTCAGCCCAGGGAAGTAGATCGGACCAATCATTTTGCTGAAGATTAACATAGGCCCGAAGAAACTGTTTAAGAGTCCTGCTAGTTCTCTCCATTTGCCCATTGTTTTGGGGGTGATAGGCAGAGGTGAAATCTAGAGAGACATTGAACTTCTTGCAGAGGGATCTCCAGAATCGGGCAGTGAATTGGACTCCTCGGTTTGAAAGTATGTGTTTAGGCAGTCCGTGGAGCCTGAATAATTGTGCAAGCTGGGGAGCCGATGGGAGGCCAAGCAGGGCCACAAAGTGAGCCATTTTAGAAAAGCTGTTGACGGTGACCCAAATGGTGTTTTTACCTCCAGAAGGGGGGAGGTCCACAATAAAATCCATCGTGATATGGGTCCATGGCTCACTTGGGACAGGCAGAGGTTGCAAGAGACCCCACGGGCGTCCCACTGGAGGCTTATGGCATGCACAAGTGGGGCATGACTCCACGTCCGCCTGTGCATCCTTCTTCATGGTAGGTCACCAATAGAACCAAAGAGTGGTTAAGGCCCTGGACTGACCTGGGTGTCCTGCGGTAAGGGAGTCATGAGCCCAGCAAAGAACCCTTTAAGTTCAGAGCCCCCGCGCGTGCCTAGGGGGTGGGGCCAGACGCAACGGATCGCCGGTGTCTCCCTCGAGGAGGGAGCGCCGCAGCTGAAGACAGGACAGGCCTTGTGTACATCTCAGCGGCCTGGGCCGGCCTCGAGGTAAGTGGAGGACCCAGGGCACGGCCCGGGGCCGTAACAAAGTGGCTGTCTTGGGTATTAAAAGCTGTCTTCCATTCATCTCCTTTGCAGATACGAACCAAATTGTAGGCTCCCCTGAGATCCAATTTGGAAAAACATTTTGCTCCCTGGAGCCGGAAAAAAACTTCAGAGATTAAAGGTAGAGGATAGCGGTCTTTCAGGGTGATCTCATTCAAACCCCAGTAATCGATGCAAGAGCAGAGAGATCCATCTTTTTCCCCTACAAAGAAAAAACCCGCACCAGCGGGAGATTTGGAGGGTCGAATGAACCCCTTGGCCAGGTTCTCATGGATGTATTCAGACATGGCCTGAGTTTCAGTGAGCGATAATGGGTAAATCCTTCCCCGAGGAGGCTCGGTGTTGGGTAGTAAGTTAATTGTTCAATTGTAAGCTTGATGCGGAGGCAGAATGTCTGTGGCCTTTTTGGAGAATACATCTGCATAGGATGAGTATTGTGAAGGAAGGCCAGGAGGCAATATCGAAGTACTCAGGCAGGGTAGAGGCGAGACAGGCTTTAGGCAATTGGCATGGCAAAAGGATTCCCAGCGAGAAAGCTGTAAGGTGGCCCAATCAAACTGGGGAGTATGTTGTTGTAGCCATGGTAGGCCTAGAACCACCGGATGTAATGCCTTGTCCAAAATGTGGAAGGAGAAGAACTCCACATGCAGGGAACCAGTGCGGAGAAGAATAGGAGCTGTGGTGTGAGTAAATTGACCAGGCAATGGCTCTCCATGAATGGACGAAAGAAGTAGAGGAACTGGGTGGATGGTGGGAATCTGGAGGTGTTCTGTCAGTTGTTTTAAGATAAAATGTCCATTAGCACCAGAGTCCACAAGAGCCAGGGTGTGGAACTCTTGGTTATCCAGCTTGATGGATACAGGCAAGGTCAATGAAGGAGAAGGTGAAGTTAGGCCTAGGAGCTGTCCTCCTGCTGAACCTAGGCCTGGGAGTTTCCCGGTCAGACAGGGTATGTGGCTAAGGCATGGCCATACTTGCCACAGTATAAACAGAGACCTGATTGTTGGCGGTAATGTTGTTTGTTAGGTGAAAGCTTGCTTCGACCCATTTTCATGGGTTCTTCCTCAGGTTTGTTTTGGGCCGAGTCTAACCTGGAGGAGGAAGAGCATCAATGGGACGAGCTGGACGTAGATCCTCTGGAGGACTGGATCTCCTTTGAATGTTCCTGGAGGCGGTCAATTCGCCCAGCTAGGTTGATTAAGGAGTCCAAGGATGAAGGGCAACTCTCGAACTGCCAGCTCATCTTTCATTCGAGAGCTCAGTCCTTCATAAAAAATGGAGCGGAAACAATCAAGGTACCAATGGAGTTCAGACGCCAGTGTCTGGAATTCTATGACGTAATCTGCCAAGGATCTGGTGCCCTGACAGAGATGAAGAAGCGTGGATCCGGATGCAGATTTTCTGCCTGGGTCATCAAAGACAGAGCGAAATAAGGCAAGAAACCTGGGCAAATCTCATAGGACCGGGTCGGCACGCTCCCATAGAGGAGAGGCCCAGGCCAAGGCCTTACCATACAGGAGAGAGAGGATGTAAGCGGTCTTGGTAATCACGTCTGGAAAATAAGCTGGATGCAGGCAAAAGTGCATGTTACATTGGTTCAGGAAACCTCTGCATATCAGGGGATTCCCAGAGAATTGTGGGGGTGCCAGCAGTGGACCAGCATGGAGGTAGAAGCGTGAGCTTGGAAGATGTCATGGTCACTGCGGAGTCCAAGCGGAGGCTTAGATTATCAATAGTTGCTGCTAGTGCTTCCAAGGTTTTTTGTTGCTCGATGATCTTTTCTGCCGGGCCAGGAATGGCCTGTATAGCTGAGGCCTGTGCCGGGTCCATGGACTTGGCAATCTGTTAGGATTTGTGGGTTTCGTGGACCCTTGGCCTGAGGTGGAGGTTGATACTACCTGAGGGGTAGGGCCCCACAGGTCCTCACCATGGGGAGGTGAGGTCAGCTGCAGCAGGGACACGACTACAGTTCAGTAGAGTGAGAATGTCCTGCAAAACTGACACATGATCGCAGGTACCTGCACTGAGATATACTGTGAGGCACCCTGAGGAGCGGAACGGAGAGGCACAGTTCAGAGGAATCAAAGGCAAGACTGAAGATATGAGGTACCAGAGGGGAAACCTCTAAGGCAGAGGCGTGCCAGGCAAGCCCCGGGGAGCAAAGAGCACGGAGACAGGATCCCTGAAGGAGTAATGCAGAGACTGTCCTGAGGACTGGGTCAGCGTAGCAACAGAGTCTCTGGTGTGATGACGTAGGGGCTGCCCCGAGGAGCGGGGAAGCGCAGAGTCAAGTCTCTGATGTAGTGACTTAGGCTGCCCCATGGAGCGGGAAAGTGTAGAGTCAAAGTCTCTAATGAAGTGTCGTAAAGGCTTCCCCGAGGAGCGGGGAAGTGCGGGGTCAGAGTGGTGAAATGACGTAGAGGCTGCCCCGAGATGCAGGGAAGCATAGAGAAAGTCTCCGGTGTGGTAAGGTAGAGACTGCCCTGAGGAGCGGGGAAGTGTAGATGGGATCTCTGGTGAGGAGCGCAGGAGCCACCCTGAGGAGCAGGGAAGCCTGGAGACGAGGTCTCCCAAAGGAAGTGTAAGCAGGCCCCCGAGGAGGGGTACCTGAGCCAGAGTCCAGATCAGCAAGTGGAGATCCAAGGCAGGAAGCACAGGTCCAGAGAGAGAGGAACAGGCACCAGTGAGGCGAAGGAACTCATTGCCAAGTCAGTTTGCATAGGCCAAGGGAGGTGCTTAAATATCCCAAAGTAATGATGTCATCAGTAGGTGACGGCCCAGGGATTCCCGCCATTGGCCCTTTAAATAGAGAACAGATGGCGTGCGTGCGCGCGCCTAGTGAGGCCCGGAGTCAGAGCGTGGGCCAACGGCATCTCAGCCACCATGTGGAGTGAGGAGGGCCAGGGACAGCACGGCAACAATGGCTGGCCAGAGCCACGAGTTCCCTGGAGTGGATGGCCAGGCATGGCAGGATGTGAGTTGGGTCAGCCACGGGCAGCCGCGGCCGACAATCATAACAGAATGAAGGAAATAGACGGTGATAGTTTCATGCCTTCACAATCCTTGTACATGAATCATTAGGGCCTGTTCTGATCTGGCACAAGGACTTCCAGGGTTCTAGCTAAGCTGCCTAAAATTATCTTCTTATACATTCCCCACCTCTACCTTCTCCAGCTCATTTCATCACTTTTCACATCCCATTGCGGAACCTTTCAACCTCAAAGTCTTCTTAGAACCCCTAATGGTCATAAGAACATGCCATACTGGATCAGACCAAGGGTCCATCAAGCCCAGCATCCTGTTTCCAACAGTGGCCAATCCAGGCCATAAGAACCTGGCAAGTACCCAAAAACTGTCTATTCCATGTTACTGTTGCTAGTAATAGCAGTGGTTATTATCTAAGTCAACTTAATTAATAGCAGATAATGGACTTCTCGTCCAAGAACTTATCAAATCCTTTTTTAAACACAGCTATACTAACTGCACTAACCACATCCTCTGGCAACAAATTCCAGAGTTTAATTGTGCGTTGAGTGAAAAAGAACTTTCTCCGATTAGTTTTAAATGTACCACATGCTAACTTCATGGAGTGCCCCCTAGTCTATTATCCAAAGAGTAAAAAAAAAAACGATTCACATCTACACTTTCTAGACCTCTCATGATTTTAAACACCTCTATCAATCCTCCCTCAGCCGTCTCTTCTCCAAGCTGAAAAGTCCTAACCTCTTTAGTCTTTCCTCATAGGGGAGCTGTTCCATTCCCCTTATCATTTTGGTAGACCTTCTCTGTACCTTCTCCATCGCAATTATATCTTTTTTGAGATGCGGCGACCTGAATTGTACACAATATTCAATGTGTGGTCTCACCATGGAGCAATACAGAGGCATTTTGACATTTTCCGTTTTATTCACCATTCCCTTTCTAATAATTCCCAAAATTCTGTTTGCTTTTTTGACTGCCGCAGCACACTGAACCGATGATTTCAATGTGTTATCCACTATGACGCCTAGTTCTCTTTCTTGGGTAGTAGCACCTAATATGGAACCTAACATTGTGTAACTATAGCATGGGTTATTTTACCCTATATGCATCACCTTGCACTTGTCCACATTAAATTTCATCTGCCATTTGGATGCCCAATTTTCCAGTCTCACAAGGTCTTCCTGCAATTTATCACAATCTGTTTGTGATTTAACTACTCTGAACAATTTTGTATCATCTGCAAATTTGATTACCTCACTCGTCGTATTTCTTTCCAGATCATTTATAAATATATTGAAAAGTAAGGGTCCCAGGCCAGTACAGATCCCTGAGGCACTCCACTGCTCACTCCCTTCCACTGAAAAAATTGTCCATTTAATTCTACTCTGTTTCCTGTCTTTTAGCCAGTTTGTAATCCACGAAAGGACATTACCACCTATCCCATGACTTTTTACTTTTCCTAGAAGCCTCTCATGAGGAACCTTGTCAAATGCCTTCTGAAAATCCAAGTACACTACATCTACTGGTTCACCTTTATCCACATGTTTAACTCCTTCATGTTTATTAACTCCTTCAAAAAAGCAGGTCCTCTCATCTCCTCCATCTCATCCTCCATTCCTTACCACCCCCTTCTTGTCCTCTAGCCCTTCTCTCACATCCCTAAGTAGGTCCCCACTCAGTTCCCTAGCTCATCTCATATCTCCTGTCATGCTTTCATTCTCCTTCTCTCAGTCTTCACAGACAATGTCTGCCAAGCTTACCCAACCCTCAAACCCCTTGAGCATGTGATCCCTCCCTTCAAATAGCCCCTTCTCTAAAAATCCCCCTCTCTATGGTCAGTGTACCAGTGGCTACATTTTACTTTGGGCCCCTGGCCACAGATGGATAACAACTGGTAAGAATAGAGGGCAGACTGAGATTAGGAACAACATGTATTTATTGAGTTGGTTCAATAGTGGATGAGAAGAGATGAATCACAGCAATCTTCATGAGTCCATGTACACTCAGCCAAACCTTCCCATCATGGCTGGTCATGAGCCTGACAGTGATCTGCTACTAATTTTGCTGGTGTCAAAACAGTGTGTGACGCTTTCACCTGGTCCGTACACCTTCTACTTGCATCCGTTCCTTGGTCCAAACCTTGACCAAGCTTCCCTGGACCCTTGGAAACTCAAATAGTAGTTTAAACATATTTATCTTAAAAGTCCCCAGGTGGGATTTGAACCCTCACCACCTGGATGAAAGGCAGATGCCTTCCCCACTGAGCCAGCAACTCACTTTCCATCCACTGGCTTCAGAAGTCCCTCTCAAAGTTCATAGTTCAAGAGTCCGGCCCCACTGGGCTTAACTGCCACCTCCCTCCGTACCTCTAGGACCTCAACCGTTCCCCAGAGGTGCAGCCACCCACTGGCAGTTCTCCAGGCAAAGTATCCTTGTCGTGCGTCCAACAGCAGAAGTCCCCGCGCTCACCTTCTCTGTGATAGTTGCGGCAGTCTTTCACACGGTTGGGGAATGTCCAGCCTCGAAGTCTCCCAGAGCAGTGGGTTTTATATGTGTAAATGGGCTTTTGGAAATTTCTACTTTTATGCACATAGGGCTGGATTTTAATAGGTATGCGCGGGCATAGATTTGTGCGCGCAACCCAGAGCGCACAAATCTACTCCCAATTTTATAACATGTGCGCACAGCCACGCACAGTAAAGTTCTGCTACCAAACATACATATTGTTGTGTTCCATGGCCGTGGACAGCCGTGGTCGCGGCCCCCTACCTGAACGCTGATGGCGGCCCGCCACGGCAGCGTCGAGGGAGGCCGCAGGATTCTGATGCCCGTCGTTCCCGCACACGGCGCGGGTCTCCGAGGTAGCCACCGGGCTGGGAGCCATCCCTGCTCCTCCCTTGCAGCATCGGGAAGCCTTCCTCCGCGGCCGGGGATCCAAGATGGCCACCGCCATCTTAGGCACGAGGCCGCGCCTCCTCACAGAATTTAAAGGGACCTCATCCCTTTAATTGCCTGCACCTGTTTCCAATGAGCCAGAGCAGAGGAAGTATATAATGTCTCCTCCATCAGATTAATGGCTTAAATTAATTAAATGACTATCATGTTCTTTCTCTTATGTTAAACTTTATTGGTTGATTATAGTTACAATAGTTATATTTTGGTATAGGGAAACCTGATTAATGTAAAGCTTAAAGCTGCTAATTGTTTACATATTCTTTAAAACGGTTAATTGTAAAATCGGTTACTAATTTATTTTTTTGACTGTTTAATTTTTGTATAAACGGTTTAATGTAAAGCCTGTTGCTAAAATTAATGTTGTCTGTAAACCGAGGTGATGTATTTCTATACGTACCACGGTATATAAGAATCTCGAAATAAATAAATAAATAAATAAATATAAGGAGACTTCCTCTGCTCACTCCTTGACTTGGCAACGTCTTCCTTCAGCGTTGTTTGCTTGCTTCGGTGAGTCTTCTTGTGCTTCGGACCCTTGCTTCCTGGTTCCTGCCTCATCTCATTGATTCCTTGGTACCTGACTTCGGATTGGCAAGCAGGGATTCTTGTTGTGTGACTTCAGACTGGCAAGCGGTGATTCCTGGTGTGTGACTTCGGACTGGCAAGCGGTGATTCCTGGTGTGTGACTTCGGAACCATGGACCCATCTTGCGACGGACTTCGTGGTCGATCTGCCGTCATCCAGTGGGAACACTGTCATAGGGGTGGTTATCGATCAGTTTAGCAAAATGGCACACTTCGTGCCCCTCCCAGAGTTGCTGTCCGCACCACAGTTGGCCCAGCTGTTCGTCCAGCACATTTTTAGACTGCATGGTCTACCCAGAAGCATCCTCTCAGATCGAGGCCCCCCAATTTACTGCCAGATTCTGGAGGGCCCTCTGTCAGACGTTCGACGTCACTCTGGACTATACTTCTGCTTACCACCCTCAGACCAACGGTCTAGCAGAGAGGACGAACTAAACCCTTAAGCAGTTCCTCCGTATCTACGTAAATGAGAAACAGGACGACTAGGCAAGCCTACTCCCATGGGCAGAATTTGCACTCAATTCACACCTTTCTACGGCCACAGGATCTTCGCCATTCCAGATAGTCCATGGGAAGCAGCCACATCCGCCGCTGCCGGTTCCCATTTCCGTCACGTCTCCTGTGGCCCAACTCTCAGTGGACGAACTGCACCATCTATGGGTCTCCACACGGCGAGCACTGATTAAAGCTAGTCAGGTGGCAAAAAGGTATGCCGATCAGTGACGGAGACCGTACCCGCCTCTGAGACCTGTTCAAAAGGTATGGCTGAGCACCCAGTTTATTCACCTGAAGCTGCCATCAGCGCGATTGGCCCCTCGATTTATTGGACCATTTCCCATCCTCCATCGGATTGGTGCAGTGTCATATCAGCTTTGATTACCGCCTTCACTCAAGATCCACAACACATTCCATGCCTCCCTTTTGAAGCCTCTGGTCCTTTCTTGGCCTTCCAGTATGCCTCCGACTCCCCAACCTATTGCCTCTGAAGACGACCTCCCCAATCAGGTCCGTGAAGTGTTGGACGTGCGAAAGCATAGAAAGAAGTGGGAGTATCTGCTAGCCTGGGAGGGGTTCGGCCCTGAAGAAAACACCTGGGAGCCATTGGCCAACATCCTAGACCGAGGCTTGCTTGATCAGTTCCACAGAAACCATCCATCTAGACCCAAGCCTCTGAGGAGGTGGCCTAAAGAGGGGGGTATTGTTGTGTTCCGCGGCCGCAGACGGTTGCGGTCGCGGCCCCCTACCTGAACGCTGATGGCGGCCCACCACGGCAGCGTCGGGGGAGGCCGCAGGATTCTGATGCCCGTTGTTCCCACATACCGGCGCGGGCCTCCGGGGTGCCCGCCGGGCTGGGAGCCATCCCTGCTCCTCCCTTGCGGCATCGGGCAGCCTTCCTCCGCAGCCGGGGATCCAAGATGGCCGCCGCCATCTTAGGCACGAGGCAGCGCCTCCTCGTCCCTTTAATTGCCTGCACCTGTTTCCAATGAGCCAGAGCAGAGGAAGTATATAAGGAGACTTCCTCTGCTCATTCCTTGACTTGGCAACGTCTTCCTTCAGCGTTGTTTGAGTCTGCTTGCTTCGGTGAGTCTTCTTGTGCTTTGAACCCTTGCTTCCTGGTTCCTGTCTCATCTCATTGATTCCTTGGTACCTGACTTCAGATTGGCAAGTGGGGATTCTTGGTGTGTGACTTCGGACTGGCAAGCAGTGATTCCTGGTATGTGACTTCGGACTGGTAAGCGACGACCCTCTGGCACTTGACCTTGGACTTCTTCTGGACCATAGTCTCCAAGGGCCCACCTAATTCCCAGTGGCCCGGGTCCCTATGGGCTCCTCCCGGGGGGACCGCGGGCTTCCAGTGGCGAAGACACAGTTGGCTTCTTCGACGTCACGATTCTTCCTCAGCCTCCACGGTCACCTCAGTCTCCAGTGCCGAGGGTCAGCCAGTCGCATCTTCTGTTCCGCCTCGCCACCCGACGGGAGAACCTAAGGATCCACCTCCTAAGGTATACCATCCTCCCGTTGGCCCAAGCGTTCACAAGCCTGAGCATAACACATATTAAGGTAAAAATTTACACTTCTAGCTTTTCCGGCAGTGTTCAATCTGTGGACAGTCTCGCCAGATGCTCCAACAATACTCAGCTATCATATGTACATCCCATCTTCCCTGATACCGTGCCTCCATGACCTTCAAATCTTGGTGGAATCATTCACCTTGCTCATCACTGACTGCACCAAGGTTTTTCGGGAAGTCAGCAAGATGGCTATGCAGAAAATGCACCTTGATGCTCATGTTGCAATGAAGCATTTTGAAGCTCTCCAAGAGTTTCTGGATAATTTCGGTGTAATTCTGTGCTCATGTATTTCCAAGAAAGTCCTTGACAAGGTTTTTGAATAACAACCAAGCATTCTTTTGGAGTTCTGACATTGTCCCGATGAAATGTTTGCGGTAATACCTATGCGATGCGCTAAGATAGCGCACTTTGCAATAAGCAGCCTATTACAAAAAAACACACCCCTTTTCCTATCGTATGTGATATTTAGTCCATTTTGATAAATCCAGGCCTAAGATAGGCTGTAGAGAAAAAACTTGACGTGATAGAAGAAAACTAATTGCAGTTTTGAAATCGGCATGCCTATTTAAGTCTATAACAGCTGAAAAATTGAACTCAACTGGAATTATGTTAAAAATTGTTCCCCAGTTATTATGTTAAAAATTGTTCCCCAGTTATTAAAAGATCCTAACTTGCCTGAGGCTGACCTAATGAAATTATGCTCTATTTCAAATTTACCATCTTTGGGCATAGAAACATAGAAACTTAGAAATGACTGTAGAAAAGGACCAAATGGTCCATCCAGTCAGCCAGCAAGCTTTTACCGTGCCGTGCAGATTACCTCCATGTTTCTCTTGAGGGTAGCAACTCCTGCTCCACGCAATTATCCCCAAGCCTTATGCTTGACATGCTTTGCTTATGGACTTGGCCATAGAAGCAGTCCTGTGTTTTTTCCCATCTGTTTGTGCTTCAGTACCCCAGATTATAAAAAAAAGTCAGGGCTTATGTTGATTGTCTCTGAATCCAATTTCTCTTTCCCAGCTTTGTTGAAGCAGAGAGTGATGTTATTGGAGAAGTGGATTTTAATGCAATTGAACATCTGGAATATCAGTTTTTGTTCAGAAGAGCAAGGGGGACAGAATTATTGTCTCTCTTACAGATTCTATACCATGGGAAATAGGTTATGGGTCCTTATTGTTATTTATTCAGTTAGACATAGTCACAGCATTTGATACAATTAATAATAAAATAATGCTGAATCATATGCAAAGATTAGGAATAACTTCTTCAGTGCTTGCATGGTTCGCTTCTTATTTATCAGGAAGAAAGCAGCAAGTGAGCATAGGCAATATTTGCTCAAGTTGTAAATTGTTAAATTTAGGAATACCTCAAGGTTCTGCATTATTCTCAGTGTTGTTTAATATATATGTTAATGTATTATATTTACATTTATATATTTCATTTATATTCTACCTTTCAGGCACTTCAAAGTGGATTTCATTCAGCTACTAAAGGTATTCCCCAGACCCCAGAAAGCTTAAAATCAGGGAGGATAACTTTCATACAACTACACGCAGCATCATATATGTGCATTTATGGCCATATAGGTCTACAATAGTATTTTATAACCCACATGTATCATAAAATATGCATATCTTTACCCTGGAACATATGAGTTTATGTATGCTTATGCATGAATACATGCAATGCATTGAAAGCACGTACATAAGAACATAAGATATGCCATAATGGGTCAGACCAAGGGTCCATTAAGCCCAGTATTCTGTTTCCAACAGTGGTCAATCCAAGTCACAAGTACTTGGCAAGTACCCAAACATTAGATAGATCATAAGCTACTATTGCTTATTAATTACCGTCATAGCAGTTTATGTATTTTTCCTCTAAGAACTTATCCAAACCTTTTTTAAACCCTGTTACACTAACTGCTGTAACCACATCCTCAGGCAGTGAATTCCAGAACTTAACTATGCACTGAGTGAAAAAGAATTTTCTTCAATTTGTTTTAAATGAGCTACTTGCTAACTTCGTGGAGTACCCTCTGGTCCTTCTATTATCTGAGAGAGTAAATAATCGATTTACATTAACTTGTTCAAGTCCTTTCATGATTTTTAGACTTTTATCATATCCCCCTTCAGTTGTCTCTTCTCCAAACTGAACAGCCCTAACTTCTTTAGCCTTTCCTCATAGGGCAGCCATTCCATCTCCCATATTATTTTGGTAGCTCTTCTCTGCACTTTCTCGAGTGCAGCTATATCCTTTTTTGAATGCGGTGACCAGAACTGCACAAATATTCAAGGTGTGGTCTCACCATGGAGAGATACAGAGACATTATGATATCCTCTGTTTTATTTTCCATTTCCTTCCTAATAATTCCTAACATTCTGTTGCTTTTTTGATTGCCACAGCACACTGGGCCGACTATTTCAATGTATTATTCACTATGACACCTAGATCTCTTTTCTGGGTGGTAATTCCTAACATTGTGTAACTTCAGCTAGGGTTATGTTTCCCTACATGCTTCACGTTGCACTTGTCCACATTAAATTTCATCTACCATTTAGAAGTCTAGTCTTCCAGTCTTGCAAGATCCTCCTTCAATTCATCACAATCTGTTTGAGATTTAACTACTCTGCATAATTTTGTGTCATCCACAAATTTGATCACATCATTCATTGTACCCCTTTCCAGATCTTTTATAAATATATTAAAAAGTACCGATCCAAGTACAGATCCCTGAGGCACTCCACTGTTTACCTTTTTCCATTGTGAAAACTGACCATTTAATCCTATTTTCTGTTTCCTGTCTTTTAACCAACTTGCAATCCACAACTTCCTACCTAGATAAAAAATATATGTGTGAATATTTTATGTGCAAAAATAAAGTAGGACTTACTTGCGCAAAATGCCATATTTTAAAATATGCATGTGTAATTGAAATTAACTAGGTTACCAATTATTCCATCAATTTGCCCAGTCCTTCTTCAGATCTTTGAGACCAACCTGAACTCCCCCACTTCACGCAGACCTCCCACCCAGTCAGTGCTACACAATAAACAAGTCTGATATCAATTACACTAGATAATTATCAGGTGTAAAACTGCATGAGCAAGTTGCCATATTTATGCATGTGTCTTTTAAAATAGCAACTTACACAGGTAACTGTTGACCTCACCTTGGAACACCCCTAGATGGCCCCTTTTTTACATGCATATATATGTGCATGAAATATAAAGTATTTTTGACTTTTATAAATATCAATTACATGAGTACAGGTTTCTTATGCACATACATGCTAGATATGTAAGAGTACTGTAAATGACCCAAAAAATAGCTTGAAAAGTTGAAATAAACCACAAAAATATCAACTCAGCTATATTATAAGAACTCTTTTTAGAAAGATGTCTAGCAACCGTCATATTTTTCCACAAAATGCTTTCTGGCTTATATTGTGAAGCCCGTGTAGCACTGGGCTTGTCTAATCATAGGTTGCGTAGATATCCAATATTCTCCCTTGGGGGCTATATTGCAAGAGCAGGCACTGTATGATATGAAACAACTAATGCATGCACTTATCTCAGTCCACAAGAAAATTAATGGCATGTGTAGTCCTGAAGTCCATCCTCTGACACAGCAGTGTTTCGGAGTGTATTACTCCTTTTCAGGGAGCTCCAGGAAACGACATACTGTCAATGCAATTCTATGTAGAAAACAAACACAGAGTTCTTGTAAGATGCCATATGGCTAATATGCTACAAATGGCTCTTGACTTGGAAGGCTAAACTTACCTAATAGCTGTGTATGATCAGTCCATAAACAGGTAGCAGCGTCTGCTTGAGCGCTAAAACAATAATAATTCAAAAATTTGAGATATATCTTTTTCTCTGAGAGAGCACAACAATGTGAGCTGCTGACCGATAATAGAAGTACTTACGTGCGCTTCCAGAGTGCAGCCTGCCAGCAATCTGCTCCGTGACTGTCAACTGGCGTGGCAAAAACGCCGTACTTAAAGGGAAATTCTCCGACTGCTGAAGGTAACAACAGGAAATGACGTGCACAACCCCAAATTTGGTGAATGCCATATATAGAAAGTGACGTTTGTGGGGAGTTCTTCCATTGTAATAAGATCCATATATAGGAAATAATGTCACGATTGCGGCCATTTTGAAGGTGCCGCTCAAATAAGGGTAAACCACTCAATTTTTTCATTCAGCCCTTGTGGTTCCATAGAATGCAGTCGAAATATCCATTGATTTTCTTTAAAATTCAGCAGCGCTGATCTGTCACCTCCTCTCCAATGTGGCGGAATGTGCTCGAGTATGATCCACTTAAAGTCTTCAAAAAAATGTGTGTATTTATTTGATACTGTGTTGTACCATAGGTGCTTTGACATCTTGGTTATTAATTCTACTTCGATGCTCGGTGAGCCATGTGCAAATTTTATGCCTCGTACGCCCTATATAAATTTTCTCACACAGACATTGTAATGCATATGTTGTGACCTTACCGCTGGTCAGGGTGGGTTATGCCAGGGCCCGGGTGGGTGGTTATTGTTCCGGCTCATCACTGCATCGTCCGGGAGGTTTGCTGGCGTTGCGTGCTGTGATGACCCGGGGCTGTTGACGTCTTGACGTCGGGAAATGTGCGTGCATGCGCGAGCATGCTCATACGTGGAGTGAGTGCGCATATCATCTCGGGGACACTTGTTGCTGCTCTGTTTAATTGTTATCCCAGCACATGCCTCTTTAATTTAAAAAAGGCTTAGAATGGGGGACTCGCGCTGCTGAACCATCAGATATGTTTACTGTTATGTGTTGCTTAGAATTCTCAGGGTTCGTGCTGTTTAGAATCTTTGTTTAACATTTGTTCCTTATATTCTCTGCAGTGAGGCGTTTTGGTTGTCTTGGCAACTGTCTACAACCGTGAATGCCTCGCTGCAGCTTGAGCTCTGCCTTATCTTGCTTGTTTGGATGTTACCTGCTTTTTCATGTATTTGCTCATTTAAAGTTTTCAAGTTATGTTCTGAACCATGATATTTTAGAATAAATACCTTAGGGGCGGATTTTAAAAGGAGCGCGAATAGCCTACTTTTGTTTGCGCTCCAGGCGCAAACAAAAGTACGCTGGATTTTAGTAGATACGCGCGGAGCCGCGCGTATCTGCTAAAAACCTGGATCAGCGCGCGCAAGGCTATGGATTTTGTATAGCCGGCGTGCGCCGAGCCGCGCAGCCTACCCCCGTTCCCTCCAAGGCCGCTCCGAAATCGGAGCGGCCTCGGAGGGAACTTTCCTTTGCCCTCCCCTCACCTTCCCCTCCCTTCCCCTACCTAACCCACCCGCCCGGCCCTGCCTAAACCCCCCCCCCTTACCTTTGTCGGGGGATTTACGCCTCCCAGAGGGAGGCGTAAATCCCTGCGCGTCAGCGGGCCTCCTGCGCGCCGGGACGCGACCTGGGGGCGGGTCCGGAGGGCGCGGCCATGCCCCCGGGCCGTAGCCACGCCCCCGGGCCTGCCCCCGGAACGCTCCCGACACGCCCCGAAAACGCCGCGCGGTTCGGGCCCGCCCCCGACACGCCCCCCCTACACGCCCCCTCCGAAAACCCCGGGACTTACGCGAGTCCCGGGGCTCTGCGCGCGCCGGTAGGCCTATGTAAAATAGGCTTACCGGCGCGCAGGGCCCTGCTCGCGTAAATCCGCCCGGTTTTGGGCGGATTTACGCGAACAGGGCTCTGAAAATCCGCCCCTTATTGAGAATGAATTACGTGATCAAATTCACAGCATCTTTAAGGTCAATTTTAAAGACTGTTTTTTTAATCCACCTACTGACTTATCTATCATAAGTCAGACTAAGAGTCCACATACTGAGAGTTAACAGATTGCCAAGACCATGGACTCGGTGGATTTATCTGGCCTTCAGGCTATTCCAGGTTTAGCTCAGCAGGTTCAACAACAACAACAAGGCTTAGATCTGTTAGCGGCTACTGTCGAACGTTTAGCGAATCATCAAGATTCTTCTTCTGCTGCAACAAGTTCCTCATTTACAGCAAATCCTGCTTCAAATTCTACAACGCCTATTTCTATGCCTCCTCTGCCCAGATATGCTGGTGATGTAAGACAGTGTCGAGGATTTTTGAATTTATGTTTCATGAGATTTGCCTTGCAACCTAGTCAATTTTGTTCAGATCAAATCAAGACAACATACATTATGTCATTGTTGGATGGCAGAGCTTTGGCTTGGGCATCTCCCTTGTGGGAGAGAGGAGATCCATTACTGGGAGATTTACAATTATTTGTTCGTACATTTAGACAGATTTTTGATGAACAGCACGTCAATCTACAGCTGCTACTGAGATTTTAAATTTGAAATAAGGTTCTCGTCCTTTAGTGGACTATGTAGTGGAATTTAGAACTTTAGCTACAGAATTGGGTTGGCGAGACGACAGCTTACGCAGCATTTTCTTAGAAGGTTTATCTTCTCGCGTAAAAGATGAATTGGCGGCTAGGGATCTACCTGATAATTTGGAAGAATTGATTGATCTCACGGGACGAATCGATCGGCGCATTCAACAAAGACTTTGTGAAATAAAACCTTTCAGAAAACAAGTTTCATTGGCTCCTTCCTTTTCTCGTCCTTTGCTTCCATCTACTGAGAATTCTACTGTTCAAGCTGAGGAACCAATGCAATTAGGACGAAGCTCTCTTACTCCTGAAGAAAGAAGAAGACGTCGTTCTTTGGGACTTTGTTTTTATTGTGGGAGTAAAGATCATATGTTAGCACAATGTAAAGAGAAGCCGGGAAACACTCAAGCCTAGGAATTTCAGGGGAGCTGTTCCTAGGCTGCACTACTTCTGCTCCTCTACTTATACTTCCAATAACTTTGGAAAAAGTTGGAAAAGATGAAGGTTCTTTTCCAACTCAAGCATTTGTAGATTCAGGATCTGGAGGTAATTTTATTTTAATGGATGTGGTTAAAAAATTGCAAATTCCATTGATACATCATTCGAATATCCTCTATTTATGGAACTCCATAAACGTCACTGTTCCAGTGACGTTACGTACTGGGATATTACATAAGGAGAAAATTTCTTTTTATGTTTTGGAAAAATCCATTCATCCAGTAGTTCTAGGATTACCTTGGCTGCAAAGACATTCACCATCCATCTCTTGGAATACTTTACAGATAACTGCTTGGAGCAAAAAATGTTTTAATACTAGTTTGCTTGAAAGACCTCAAGTAAATATTCAGTTATGTAATACGTTTTGGACTTTATCCTCACAGTATATGGACTTCGCTGATGTATTTTCAAAAGAAAAGGCAGATGTTCTTCCAGAACATAGAATTTTTTATTGTGCTATAGATCTATTTCCTGGTACCATTCCTCCTCATGGAAGAGTATATCCATTATCTCTACCAGAGACACAAGCAATGTCCAAATATATACAAGAAAATCTGGACAAGGGGTTTATTCGTCCATCTACATCTCCAGCAGGAGCTGGTTTTTTCTTTGTGGAAAAAAAAGATGGATCTCTTCGACCTTGTATTGACTATCGTGGACTCAATTCAATTACCCGAAAGGACAGATATCCTTTACCTTTAATTTCTGAACTTTTGGATCGTTTGCAAGGGGCTCAGATTTTTACTAAGCTTGATTTAAGAGGAGCTTATAACTTAGTTAGAATCAAATCGGGTGATGAATGGAAGACAGCTTTTAACACTCGAGATGGACATTATGAATATCTAGTAATGCCATTTGGATTATATAATGCTCCAGCAGTATTTCAGAATCTTATGAATAAAAATTTGAGAGATTTACTTCATTTTCAGTGATAGTTTATTTAGATGATGTACTTATTTATTCAAAAGATATTACTAAACATCGTTTCAATGTATGTCAAGTTTTGCAAAGACTTTGTGAACATTTTATTTATTTATTTAAAAGTTTTTGTATACCGACATTCGTTAAGAAAAACATCACCGGTTTCCATACAACATGAACATAGCCAACAGGGCTTTACAGTGTAACTAATAATAGAACTGGGGGGAGGGGAGGGGAGGAGGGGGCGGGGGGAGGGTAGTCAGGGTCTTTTGCTATACATACAGTAACGCGAAATACACTTAAGTATATATGTACAAATTATATACAATAAGAATACAAGGAAGGATGGGGGGCATTAATTACAGGAACTAAGGGTGATGGATCTGGAGGGTGAGGGAAAGGGCTGGGAAAGTAGGGAGAGGGTGTCTTTTCGAAAAAGAATCTTTGCCTTTTTTGGGATATATAGTTTCCACTACTGGTATTCACATGGACCCTGAAAAGGTATCTGCTATCCGAGATTGGCCTCAACTGTTGGGTCTTAAAGCCCTTCAACGTTTTTTGGGATTTGCTAATTTTTATCGCAGTTTTATCCCTCATTATTCTTTATGTGTGGCACCATTAACAGCTTTGACAAAGAAGGGAGCCAATGTTAAGGATTGGTCATCTGAGACTATCAAAGCATTTCAAGATCTAAAACAAGCATTTTTGGATGGTAGTTGTTTACGCCACCCAGATCCTACTAGACCATTTGTGGTAGAGGTGGATGCTTCCAATTTGGCTGTGGGAGCAGTTCTCAGTCAAGTATCCAACAAAGGAGTATCATTACCTTGTTCGTATTTTTCCAAAACGTTTTCTTCTTTAGAAAGGAATTATAGTATCGGAGATAAAGAATTTTAGCCATTAAAATGGCTTTTGAAGAATGGAGGCAATGGTTAGAAGGAGCTTTACATCAAGTAATAGTGTATACTGATCATAAGAACTTAGAATATCTATGTCATGCACAACGTTTGAATCCCCGACAAGCTCGATGGTCTTTATTTTTCAGTCAATTTAATTTTTTATTAAAATATCGTCCAGCTACAAAAAATATTAGAGCTGATGCTCTTTTGCGCAATTGTGTAATGGAAGATTCAGACAATATACCACAATATATTATTGATCCTGCTAAAGTTTTAATTGCAAACAATAACATTTCTTTTGATGGTAAGATGGTAGTATCTTCACGATTGCGAAAACAAGTTCTTTCATAGGCTCATGATTCTTTAACTGCTGGACATCCTGGTAGGCTTCGAACATTAGAGCTGATTTCTCGTTATTATTGGTGGCCAAATATTAAGTTGGATGTAAGAAGGTATGTTGAATCTTGCCCTACATGTGCTAAACAAAAACCATTGCCAGGACGACCATGGGGATTGTTACAACCTTTACCCATTCCAATAGAACCATGGACTCACATTTCCACTGATTTTATTGTGGATTTACCTTTATCTGAGGGAAAACAAGTTATATGGGTCACTGTGGATAGATTTTCCAAGATGGCTCATTTTGTGGCACTTAAGAAACTTCCATCTGCACCTGAATTGGCACAGCTTTTTACTGAACACATCTTTCGGTTACATGGTCTACCGCAACATATAAATTCAGATTGAGGAACGCAGTTCACTGCAAGATTTTGGAAGGCTTTATGTAAAAAATTTAACATCCAGTTGGATTTTACTACTGCGTATCACCCCCAAGGAAACGGACAAGTAGAAAGAGTTAACAGATCTTTGAAGACGTATTTGCAGTTATTTATAGGTGAAAGACAGGATAATTGGGTATCCTTGTTGCCTTGGGCGGAATTCTCTTACAATCATCACATCCACTCTGCTACTGGATTTTCACCTTTTCAAATTGTTTATGGAAAACAATTAAAACCTCCATTACCTCTCTCATTAACAGTTAATTCACCTGCAGCTCAAATTACGGCCCTTCAACTTAAATCAATTTGGGATTCTACACGAGTTAATTTACTTCTGGCTACTTCTATAGCAAAGAAAACAACTGATAAACATCGTAGGATAGCACCTGTTTTTCAACCAGGAGAAAAAGTATGGCTTAGTACCCGAAATATACGTCTTAAACTTCCATCGATGCGTTTACCTCCAAGATTTATTGGTCCATTTGCAGTTGTGGAGCGGATTGGAATTGTTTCTTATCGGCTAAAACTTCCATCCAATCTTCGGATACATAATGTATTCCATGTTTCATTACTCAAGCCATTTATAAAATCTAAATTTCATCGTAATTCATCAGAAACAATTGGTACATCAGCGGATGCAGATGTTATTTACCAAGTGCATGAGATTCTAGATGTTCGTTTTCATCAGCGACGCTGGGAATATTTGAATTCATGGGAAGGATTTGGACCAGAAGAGAACACGTGGGAACCAGCTTCCAATATATTGGACAAATCTTTGTTATATCAATATCATCAGGACAATCCAAATAAACCCAGACCTTCTGGGAGAGGACGTAAGAAAGGGGTTACTGTTGTGACCTTACCGCTGGTCAGGGTGGGTTATGCCAGGGCCCGGGTGGGTGGTTATTGTTCCTGTTCATCACTGCATCGTCCGGGATGTTTGCTGGCATTGCGTGCTGTGATGACCTGGGGTTTTCGACGTCTTGATGTCGGGAAGTGTGCGCACCTGCGCGAGCGTGCGCATGCGTGGAGTGAGTACGCATATCATCTCAGGGACACTTGTTGCTGCTCTGTTTATTGTTATCCCAGCGCATGCCTCTTTAATTTAAAAAAGGCTTAGAATGGGGGACTCGCGCTGCTGAACCGTCAGGTATGTTTACTGTTATGTGTTGCTTAGAATTCTCAGGGCTCGTGCTGTTTAGAATCTTTGTTTAACATTTGTTCCTTATATTCTCTGCAGTGAGGCATTTGGTTGTCTTGGCAACTGTCTACAACCGTGAACGCCTCGCTGCAGCTTGAGCTCTGCCTTATCTCGCTTGTTTGGATGTTACCTGCTTTTTCATGTATTTGCTCATTTAAAGTTTTCAAGTTATGTTCTGAACTATGATATTTTAGAATAAATACCTTATTGAGAATTAACTACGTGATCAAATTCATAACATCTTTAAGGTCAGTTTTAAAGACTGTTTTTTAATCCACCTACTGACTTATCTATCATAAGTCAGACTAAGAGTCCACATACTGAG
Organism: Rhinatrema bivittatum; assembly: GCF_901001135.1. Classification (NCBI taxonomy): domain Eukaryota; kingdom Metazoa; phylum Chordata; class Amphibia; order Gymnophiona; family Rhinatrematidae; genus Rhinatrema; species Rhinatrema bivittatum. Next base: position 225,968,674 of record NC_042617.1, on the reverse strand, counting down.
AGCTAACAGCATAGATCACGAAGTCAGTGTTACAATTGACTGCATGTTTACTTATGACTTGAACTCCAGATTCTGGATCTTTCCATGTAGAGCCAATGTATGCTGAGGAACAAAATGAACAATTGCCTCATGGTGTCTGTCCAACTTGTACTGGAGTTGAATGAACCTGAGAAGCTGCCCTTACCATCCATTGTTTGATGTTTTGGCCTCGAGAGTACGCAAACATGGGAGGATCATGGAATATCGAATGTGGGCTTAATACATGCCAGTTTTTTTAAGATAGCTTCCTTAATTTGAGATGTAAGCTCTGTATACTGCAGAACACAAATTAAACTTGGGGCTTCATTTTTTTGTCTATATTGAAGAAGTTACTCCCTATCTGAAAATGTGGCCCTCTTATATGCTCTTTGAATGATACATGCAGGATACCCTCTTTCTAAAAATCTACCTCGTAAATGATCAGCTTGTTTGTGAAACTCACTAGTGTCAGAACAAAGCCTCCGAATGCGGAAGAATTGGCCCACTGGTAATCCTTCTTTAAACTGTCGAGGGTGGTGGCTCTCATAGCGGCGAAAATTATTTCTGTCGATGATTTTTCTAAAAAGGGTTGTACTAATACCCTGATTGTTCTTTGTAATTTGAATGTTGAGAAAAGATAACCAATTTTGATTGTAGGTGAGACTACATTTGAGATGAGAATTGATTTGATTGAGCCATTGATGAAACTGCAGAAGTTGTTCTTCCGTTTGGATCCAAATGAAAAATATGTTGTCTATGTAGCGTGACCACAATTTGACAAATTGGTAATAAGGTGACTTGTAAACATATTCTTCCTCAAATTTGGTGACGAAAAGGTTAGCAACATCTGGAGCGATGGGAGATCCCATGGCCACCCCATGGATCTGGAGATAAAATTATTGTTCGTACGAGAAGAAATTGTTGAATAATATCAACTCTGTGAGATTGATTAAGAACTCCAATGGAATACGTTGTGGCCTCACTCTGGATTGAATAATCTCTTTAACCAATTGAAGGGTGTCTATTTGTGGAACATTTGTATATAATGCCTCAACATCCAGGCTGACCAAAAAATGACTGCTGGAGACATCACTTACAGTGGAAAGCTTTTTGAGCATATCCAAAGTGTCTTGAATGAAAGACACAGCATCCTTGACAGCTGGCTGAAGAAATAAGTCCATAAACTTGGCTAGTGGTTCCAAGATGGAACCATTAGCAGAAACGATTGGTCGACATGGAGGTTTTACTAAAGTCTTATGGATTTTAGGGACACCGTATATGACCGGAGTCCATGGTGAAGAAATATTTTAAAAAATGTATTCTTTGATAGTTAGAAAACCTTGTACTTGTGCCTCATGTAATAAGACTTGGATCTTATTGTATAATACTGGAGTGGGATCTGTATCCAACAGTTGGTAATATTTCTGGTCTCCAAGTTGACGTAGCATTTCTATACGGTAATCTTTGTGATCCATAATGACAATGGCCCCACCTTTGTCGGCTGGCTTAATGACAGTTTCCTTATTGTTTGCTAATGTTCTTAACGCACTGTTTTCTGCCATAGAAAGATTATAAAATGTGCGATGTAATCTTGATTCAATATCGGTGATATCTTGGAGAACTAGCGTCTGGAATGCTTTAATCTGCTCATCTACTGCTCCTGGCGGAATCCAACAAGACCTTGTCTTTACGATTGATATGTCTTGTGACATCTCTGGAAATTTAGAAAAAAAATGTTTAATCATTAGAAGTCTGAAAAACTTATATAAGGATATCTGGCAGGAGAAGGGGTTGTGTTTATTGGTGGGAACAAAGGATAAGCCACGGGTCAAGACCTGTTCCTTATGTTTAGTGAGAATGTATGCAGATACATTGATTATCGACGACTATTTGTGTTCTGGGACCGAGTAAACAGCTTGTGCCATTGTGAATCCTCTTCGTTTATCTGTTGCTGATTGGTCTTTCTTCCGTAAGATCGAGGCGGTCGGGACGGGTATCGGCGTTTCTCTAAAAAAGCTGAAGGTCATTGTGAGCGTAGTTCCTGATGATCATCGGATCCGCTTGATGAATCATCAGACGAGGCGAATGAGGAGTAGCATATGTCATAGCAATTTTTAAAAGTCTATTTTTGCATGTAAATCCTTTTGAAAATTATCTTTTTAGTTTGTACCTGAGATAATGGAGGGTGAAGTGACATCACCAAGGTCATAACCAGTGGCAGTGGGATTTGAACCCTACTTTCCCTGGTTTATAGCCCACTGCTTTATGCAGAGGCTATGCCTCACTAGATCCACTAAGAATGAATAGGTTAGTTTTAAATGTTAAGAAAATTGTTTTAATGTAAGCTTTTTCAGTACTTGACCCAGTAATGTGGAACAGCTTGAATAATGATTTAAGAAGGGACACAGAATATTTACATTTTAGAAAGGATTAAGGCAGAGTTTTTAGGTGTGTCTATGTAACCCTTAGTTGGGGTTTCAAACCCAGGGCACACAAACTTATTTATTCCTCTTTGAGGCTGCTCTAGCTAGCAATGTACTCCCATGCTCAAACTCTTAATTGTGGGGTGATTCTTTTAATGGGGGGGAAGCTCTCACTTATGGCCCAGACCATGGTGTCTTGCTTTCGGTGTGTTTAGACTCTATGGGCATTCTATGAAGTGATATGCTGGGACAAATCAAACAGGACCAAAGTGTTAAAATAAAGTTTACTGATTTGTAATCACCTGGACCAGATGGTATACACCCCAGAGTTCTGAAGGAACTAAAAAATGAAATTTCAGACCTACTAGTAAAAATTTGTAACTTATCATTAAAATCATCCATTGTACCTGAAGACTGGAGGATAGCAAATGTAACCCCAATATTTAAAAAGGGTTCCAGGGGCGATCCAGGAAACTACAGACCGGTTAGCCTGACTTCAGTGCCAGGAAAAATTGTGGAAAGTGTTCTAAACATCAAAATCACAGAACATATAGAAAGACATGGTTTAATGGAACAAAGTCAGCATGGCTTTACCCAGGGCAAGTCTTGCCTCACAAATCTGCTTCACTTTTTTGAAGGAGTTAATAAACATGTGGATAAAGGTGAACCGGTAGATATAGTATACTTGCATTTTCAGAAGGCGTTTGACAAAGTTCCTCATGAGAGGCTTCTAGGAAATGTAAAAAGTCATGGGATAGGTGGCGATGTCCTTTCGTGGATTGCAAACTGGCTAAAAGACAGGAAACAGAGAGTAGGATTAAATGGGCAATTTTCTCAGTGGAAGGGAGTGGACAGTGGAGTGCCTCAGGGATCTGTATTGGGACCCTTACTTTTCAATATATTTATAAATGATCTGGAAAAAAATACGACGAGTGAGATAATCAAATTTGCAGATGACACAAAATTGTTCAGAGTTGTTAAATCACAAGCAGATTGTGATAAATTGCAGGAAGACCTTGTGAGACTGGAAAATTGGGCATCCAAATGGCAGATGAAATTTAATGTGGATAAGTGCAAGGTGATGCATATAGGGAAAAATAACCCATGCTATAATTACACAATGTTGGGTTCCATATTAGGTGCTACAACCCAAGAAAGAGATCTAGGTGTCATAGTGGATAACACATTGAAATCGTCGGTACAGTGTGCTGCGGCAGTCAAAAAAGCAAACAGAATGTTGGGAATTATTAGAAAGGGAATGGTGAATAAAACGGAAAATGTCATAATGCCTCTGTATCAATCCATGGTGAGACCGCACCTTGAATACTGTGTACAATTCTGGTCACCGCATCTCAAAAAAGATATAATTGCGATGGAGAAGGTACAGAGAAGGGCTACCAAAATGATAAGGGGAATGGAACAACTCCCCTATGAGGAAAGACTAAAGAGGTTAGGACCTTTCAGCTTGGAGAAGAGACGACTGAGGGGGGATATGATAGAGGTGTTTAAAATCATGAGAGGTCTAGAACAGGTAGATGTGAATCGGTTATTTACTCTTTCGGATAGTAGAAAGACTAGTGGGCACTCCATGAAGTTAGCATGGGACACATTTAAAACTAATCGGAGAAAGTTCTTTTTTACTCAATGCACAATTAAACTCTGGAATTTGTTGCCAGAGGATGTGGTTAGTGCAGTTAGTATAGCTGTGTTTAAAAAAGGATTGGATAAGTTCTTGGAGGAGAAGTCCATTACCTGCTATTAAGTTCACTTAGAGAATAGCCACTGCCATTAGCAATGGTAACATGGAATAGACTTAGTTCTTGGGTACTTGCCAGGTTCTTATGGCCTGGATTGGCCACTGTTGGAAACAGGATGCTGGGCTTGATGGACCCTTGGTCTGACCCAGTATGGCATTTTCTTATGTTCTTATGTAATAATTAAAGTCCATTTCTCAATAAGGTTGAAGTTACATCTGACTGCTGGTACATGAGTGTATTTCTCTGAAGGTACATGTCCTTTTATTTCAGGCATCTGTGTAGAGAACCTATGGTGATTTTAATTGTGCAAAGCTCACCCAGTGGCTAACTGGGAATTCTATTGGAGGAGTCCCTACATTCACAGCAAAAACAGTTCCACCTGACTTCATCTCTTTCCCTTACACAGGTTGGGGTCTCACAGTTTTGTTCTTTCATCCTTAATTGATATTTCTGGGGACTTCTCTTGGGGAAAAGTCAAAAGGGATCAGACTACATCAGCACTGCAATCCTTGTGGGGAGGGGGGAATCAAAAAACCTCCCCATACTGTCTGTGTCCAAAAGATACTTCTAAATACAAACACTAGATAGACATTCAGCCTTCACTGTCTCTCAAAGCAAGATCTGTCACTGATGCTTGCCCTTAGGGTTTAGAGTGGATTCACAGGTCTTTGGTCCTCTGGTTAAGAGTACTTTCTCCCCAAAAGGGAATCAGACATAAAAATCTATCTCATTTGTAAATTAATGGAAGAAGGACCCTCTGGCAAGGAGTGCACAGTGAATTATCACTTCTAACTGAGACTCCTTCTGAGTGAAGTTGGGAGGCCTCACCAAAGTGTAAAACTTAATAAACATCCTTACTGTTCCAAGGTATCTTAAAACTGATCCCAAAGAGTCCTAAAATGACTGAGCTAAATAGAAATGAGTCATCCAATCCAGACCCTCCAGGTTGGGAGGAGCTGTGTGGGATGGAAGGCTCCTTGATAGTGTGTTCTATACAGTGACATCTAGTGACCAACCCGGGGGGGGGGGGGTTGCCACATATATAAAGATCCTTAATTTTAAAATTAAATTATGTGTTTATATTTTGAGGGATTTTTAGAAAATACAATACATAAATACCTTTCATTCTATATATGTGAATTTGTGAGGGAGATTAAACAATGTGTTTGGTAGCTGACAGGTTCTGCTCCCTGTTTAGAAAGACAACTGCTGAGGTTTTATGTTTTTAAAAGCACCAGACCATTAAGAATTTACAATATGCAGCCAATAAGTGGCTTTCATCATGTTTGAAAGTAGTGAAAACTTTGAGTTGCAACCAACTTGGGCCTCCCCTTTGTAGGTTAGGTATGCCTTATCATGATTAAGCATTAAGCATTCTGAACTTATCTGTCTAGAAAAGTTAGCCAGATAAACATGGACTCTATAACAGGGAACCATCAAGCGAGGGTGAGATAACATAGTAGAAATTTCATTTTTGTGAGACTTTTCTCATTCCAAATGATGTCAAATCTTCACCAAGGTGTACTGTGCTGTTTGTACATCTTACTCTGCATGTGAAACTGGTCCCTAAACCCTAAACCACCACCAACACCTCACCTCGACTTATTAGATGGCCCTTCTATTGAGATATAAATCCTTCACTACTATGAGGGCCTTGGAGCTAGGTACTCTCTCTCTCTCTCTCTCTTTCTGCCAAAATGCAATATTGTCCCTCATTTTACTAAATCACGCCCTTCTCAAAAATTTGCATTTGCACTGTGCAATATTGTTCTTAACGCATGCATTATGGCATTAACGCATGTGTTAACGCGTTATCATGAACGCCGTAACGCATTTTGATGAATGAACCTATCAGCCGGATAAGTCTGAATATTGCCACTTATCTGGATAAGGCCTAGATTCATCAAAATGCAATAAATATAGCAGAAATAGCACCCACGATAAAAATGGGCATTGTTAGGCTGATTTCCTGTGTATCGCCTTGCAGAGCAAAATATCCCGTAGTGCATTGGTTCAGCGAGCTGTGTCAGCATGTCGCACGTCTTTTTAAGTGGCAGGTATTTTTTTTTTTTTAATATATACAGGCTTCCTGCAGCTTCCTCTTTGAGGGTATGTCAGGCATTATAGAGGGAGAAGAGGAGGTATGTTTTTGGATAGTGGTTAGAGTAGGAGTTTAGCTAGCGATTCTGCAGTGTCTTGTGTTCTGATGTCATCTGTTTCCCTGTACCTTGGTCTTTAGTCTTCTTTGTTGGAATGAAAGTTTTTGTCAGTTTGTCCTGTTTGTCTGTGTTTGTGTCAGGTGGAGGAGTGGTGAGGTGGAGGAGAGGGGTGAGGCATGGTGGTGAAGCAGAAGAGGAGTGGTGAGGCATGGTGTGAGGCGGAGGAGGAATGGTGAGGTGTGGTAGTGAAGCATAGTGGTGTTGAGTGGAGAGGATGGAGCATGAAAGGCAGGGGGAGAGAGGAGAGGCATGAGGAGGGTAGGAGGGAGGAGAGGAGGAGGAAGGATGAGGGCAGGAGTGCTAGGGAAAGGAGGAGGAGTAGGAGTAGGGACAGAGACAAGAGTAAGGAAAGGGAGGACACCTCTCCGGAAGTGGAAGTGGCAACCCCCTCAGGTTGCCAGGCAATAGGGCATGCTCGTCTCAGGGCCTTGAAGTTCAGCCCGGGGGACAATGACATGTTAATTGCTGGGGTCCTGGAACATTATGCCATGTTGTTTGGGAACTGTGTGCTCAAGACCTTGAACGCAGCCAAGGGCCAGATCTTTCGCACCATCACCCTAGGCAATCTCCAGACACAGCGGCGTGAGACACAGTGGGCAGCAGGTAGCCCACAGATACTGGGACATAAAGGCACAGTTAAAGACTAAGGTGGCAAGCCATAATAGTTACATCTGGTACACTGATGGAGGAGTCCTGTATCCAATAGTGCTGATGCCCATGGAGGAGCGCCACATCCAACGGCTGGGACAGGATGTGTTTGAGAGCATGGCTGAGCAGCTGAACACCACGTGAGCTGGAGCTAGTAAGTTCACCTCACCTGTAAATGGCAAGGCTGCTACAGTTGTGCATATCTTTTGGCACAAGAGTATTTATTTATTTATTTATCTATCTATTTATTTATTTCAATTTATATACCGGTTTACATTCTAAAACAATAAATAGAGATGATCATATTGATTGAAATCAAAGTGTGCAGCTCATGTCAAACGTATCTCTTGGCTTTGGTACTTATATGTTCTTCTTGTTTCCACAGCTCTCACCCATGTCTCCACTGGTCCCGGCTGGCCAGCTACAGGGACCAGTAGTGGAGAGCTAAGGACCAGCCATGAAGAGACAGGGACCAGCCATGCAGCAGCCTTTTTCTGAGCCCTTTTGCTCATGGATACTGAGACACAGTACAGTGAGGAGTAGGAGGAACAGCAACAGTATCAGTCTTCTCAGCACAGCCACATCCTGCAAGGCCTTGGCTTAACCAGCCCTCTGAATGTGAACCTAAATTTTTCCAGCTTCATGGAGGAACCCAGCCTGCAGTGGCATACCATTGACCCAGCACAATCTCACTCCAGCACACCATATGGCTAGCACAAGGTGGCACACATAGAGCCGCAGCCACCCACCTCACTCATGCCACTTCTAGAGCCTTAACCCTCCACTCTACCTACGACCAGCACTGCACCAGCTCCAGGACCATCTCCGGCACCAGCTCTGCTAGCAGCACCAGTACCGAACGAGTTGGATCGGCTGGAAATGAGCCATGGTGTTCACCTGTACCAGATATGGGCAGAGCTAGTGCACCTCAGGAGGGCAGTCAACAGGAAACCCAGGCCATGCATGACCAGATGGCAGCCCACACAAAAGATCTTACTACAGTGTCAATGTCAATAAATCATGTCAATAGTGACTTCATACAGATTCTTCAAAGAATGCCGGAGCCTGCACCAGTGCCTTCCTCAGCATCCCAAGACTCTATGCTTTGTAGCAGTCCCTGGCCTGACAGATGAACAAGGGGTAGACCCCCAAAGAAATGCCACCCTCAAATGGCAAGCCATAGTGTGGCAAAGGCCTATGAACATTTGCCACTGAGGGCCTGTTACGCTGAAAAACAAGACTTGTTGAACAGGCCTGGCTGGGCCTCTCAACAGAGTTCCTGTGCCAACTAGATGGAAAAAGACTCCTGGACCCATCCTCACTACAGAGTTCCTGTGCCGGCTAGATGAACGAATTGTCTACTTGTCTGCTACTGTGGTGCTGCTGCCTATCTCTAAAGCCCTCCTCAGTACTCTATCCATACTTGAGCCTCCTTGATGTGGTCTCCAATCATGGTCCAGCTGCTGTCTCTTCTCATCAAGTCTCATCTCCTGCTCCTGAACATGGTGTCTGACTTATCTACTACTACTACTGTTACTACTATTTAACATTTCTATAGTGCTACATGACATACGCAGTGCTGTCAAACATACAAAAAGACAGTCCCTGCTCAACAGAGCTTACAATCTAATAAGTTAAACATAGAGGACAAGAGACTTGGTTAAAAGAAAAGAAAGTTAGTCAAGACTAAAAGCAGACATTCAGGCATAAGATTTAAAAATGTTTTCAAAAAGGTAGGTCTTTAGATGGGATTTAAACATGGCAAGAGAGGGAGCATGATGCACCAATTCAAGAAGATTATTCAAAGCACACGATGCAGCCAGGTGGAAAGCACGGTGTCTGGAATTGACAGTAGTGGAGAAGGGCACAGATAGGAGTGACTTATCCGATGAGCAGAGTGCACAAGGAAGGGTGTAGAGAGATAAGAGAGGAGAGGTAGTGAAGCGCTGCAGAGAAGGAATTTGTAGGTGAGAAAGAGGAGCTTGAATTGTATGCGGGAGCAGATAGGGAGCCAATGCAGTGACTTCAGAAGAGGGGTTATGTGAGCATAGCGACTACAGTGAAAGATAAGCCCCACAGCTGAATTTAGGGCAGATAGCAGTGGAGAGAGATGGCTTGCCGGGAGACCTGTGAGCATCAGGTTGCAATAGTCTAAGTGGGAGGAGATGAGAGAGTGGATAAGGGTTCTGGTAGTGTGTTCAGAAAGGAAAGGATGGATTTTGGCAATGTTATAAAGAAATAAATTACATATTTTAGCAGTGTTTTGGATATGCGTAGAGAAGGAGAGAGGAGTCGAAGAGGATTCGACTCCTCTCTCCTTCTGATGGGACAGGGATGACAACCATGTTATCCATAGAAACAGAGAAAGGAAGAAGAGGGGAGGTGGGCTTGGGGGGAAAGATAAGGAGCTCCATCTTGGCCATGTTGAGTTTAAAGTGGCGGCGGGACATCCAGGCAGCAATGTCAGACAGGCAGGCCGAGATCCGGGATTGGATTTCTGGTGAAATTTCTGGTGTACATAAGCAGATCTGGGAGTCATCAGCATAAAAATGGTATTGAAAGCCATGAGAGGAAATAAGAGCACCAAGGGAATTAGTATATATTGAGAAGAAAAAAGGGCCCAGGACTGAGCCCTGAGGCACACCAATTGATAGTGGAATGGCAGTAGAGAAGGAACCACCAGACGAAACGCAAAAAGTGCAGTGGGAGAGGTAAGAAGAGGACCAAGATAGGACAGAGTCCCGAAATCGAAGCGAGGACAAAGTATCAAGGAGTAGGTGGTGATCAACAGTGTCAAAAGCAACAATCAAGTCAAGGAGGATAAGGACCTTTGGCTTTAGCCATAAACAGGTCATTGGAAACTTTGGCAAGGACTGCTTCAGTTGAATGTAGTGGGTGAAAACTAGACTGGAATGGATCAAAAACAGCTTGAGGTGATGAACAGCATGTTCAAGTAGTTTGGAGGCAAAAGGGAGAAGGGATATGGGATGATAGTTGGCAGGTCAGGTAGGATCCAGTGAGGGTTTTTTAAGGAGTGGTAAGATTATAGCATGTTTGAAGGCAGCAGAAACAGTGGCAGTGGAGAGTGATAGATTGAGGATGTGACAAATAGGAGGGATGACTGCAATGGAGATGGGGCTAAGGAATCGGGTGGGGACAGGTCAGAGGAACAAGTTGTGAATTTGGAGGAAGAGAGAAGATGAGCAGTTTCCTCCACTGTGACTTCAGGAAAGGTGTAGAGAGTGGCAGAGGCTAGGGGAAAGGTAGAAGAAAGAAGTGGGGGAGAGGCAGGTAAAGGTGAATAGTTGAGAACTCAAGACTAATTTTGTGAATCTTGTCATGGAGGTAGTCAGCCATAGTCTGGGCAGAGAGAGAAGGGGAGGAGGGAGGCGAGGGAGGTTTGAGGAGGGAATTGAGAGTGCCAAAGAGACAGCAAGGGTTGTATGTAAGAAAGTTTGTCAGATGGACATAGTAGTCTTGTTTGGAAAGTGCAATAGCATCCTGGAAAGTGGTCAGCATGAATTTGAAATCTGCATGGGCACAAGATTTTAGCCAGAGATGATCTGCAGTAACGAAGGTAGCAAATTGTAGGTGTAAGCCAAGACTGGAGTTTAGTGTACCTTACAGGATGGGTAGGAGGAGAGGCAAAGGTGTCTAAAGCTGAAGAGAGTATAGTGTTGTAAGAAGAAACTGCTTCATCAACAGATTCAGACAAAGTTGTGGAGGAAAGGAAAGATGAAACTGCAGTGGAAAAGGATCAACAGCTTGGAGATTCCTAAAGGTGTAAGTGGTGGGGGAGGGTGGTTTAATGTGAAAGTTATCAGGTGATAGTCTGAGATTGGAAGAACGGAGGTGGCAAAGTCTGAGAGACTTGCAGTTGGAAGCAAAGATTAGGTCAAGGCAGTGGCCATGCTGGTGAGTAGATGTGGTAGAGTCAGAGATCAAATAGAAACATAGAGATGACGGCAGAAAAAGATGAAATGGTCCATTCAGTCTGCCCAGCAAGCTTATGGTAGTAACTACTGGCCATACAAGCCATCTTTATAATTATCAGTTTCCTAACTGTCAAAGTCAGGGCCCTTGTTGGTTACTGTTTGAGTTCAATTCCTCGTTACCTCTTGCAATTGAAGCAGAGAGCAATGCTGGAGTTGCATCAACCCGCATGCACAAAAAACTCTTTAAACAGAAAAAAATGTTTTTCTTTTTTTTATTGAAATTTACTCACTTTTGTTAATTTCTTATAAAAGACACAAAAAATGTTTTTGAGGTGTAAGGGGGTCATTTCATAAACGAGCACAGGTCCCATCCAGGTTAACCCGAATCTTACTTTTAATCATGAATGAACCACCTTCCACCCGCTTATTTGTATCACTTTTAATCAAGAAATTCAAAAATTCTCAAAAAATTTCAAAGATAATAGATTAAAAAATGTTTAGTGAGAACAGCTCACCACCGCATTCTTTTAAACACACAGTTTCTTCATAGATGAAAAAATCAAATCTTTGTATCAATCTTAATAATGACCTAAAAGAGAACACTTCGTTATGTCAACTGAACAAGAGCACATATGGCTATAGAAAATGACGAATTGAAAGAGCACTTAGCTTGATCAACTGAGCAGGAGCGCTTGAACCCGACATGGCCAGGTTTCAGAAATGAATTCTTCATCAGGGGTCACCGCTCACCCACATGTCATCTCAGTTCTTATCCTTCATTGTAACCTTACTCCAAGGTATTAATCCATAAATGTTTTCTCTCTTGAACCGGCTCACTCGCCATTTTGAAAAGTTTTGAGGCAGCACTTTCTGAGTGAGCCAGTTTAAGAGAGAAAACCTTTATGGATTAATATCTTGGAGTCCTCACTTGAACTCTGATGCCTTGGCCCTTAGGTTGTCCCATCTTTGAATGTGCTTTTTCTCCATGGACTATCTGGGGCTTTTTCTTGCCTTCACATAGTAAGACTGCTATCATTTCATACATTAGAGCTGTACTATAGCTAATCGGGGTGCCACTTCCACTTTCTATGTTCTTTGCTGTAATCATGATTGTGCCAAAAATATAAGATGCTAAGCCTATATATGTAATGATGCCATTTCTAACAATGTATGTACAGGTCTACATTGAATGTGCTATTCAGTTCATTTACAATGTAACGTGTTAATTTGCTATATTGTCCTTGCAGAATGTGATTATCAAAGACGTTAACTTTATTTGAAACAGTTGACGATATTTGTTCACTAATAAAGTGGTCACTGGTTTGAAAAATACACTTTCTGGTTGGGTCTTGATTGTGTGATTTTTGACTAGGTACAAGGTTTGCTCTTCTCATGACCTTGCATGTTAGAATGCCCTTGCATATTCCAACTAGCCACTTATCTAGCAGGCAAGACCATATGGGATAATCCATACAACTCAGTATATGCTCCTAAGGAAGACAGCAAGAGCTAAACAGGAAGCTCCCTACTGGCGAGCTTCAGTATTGGCTCCTGTTACCATAAAACCATGGAAAGTTGTGGAGTGACCTTGGAAATGGACAAATCTGAAAGCTGTTTGCCCCAGGAGTACTCAGCCTATATGCTTTAAGAGTGTCCACAGATAGCATTAGGACTGTAAATAATACTGTCTATCGCTACAAACTACTTTGCATTTTTTCTGGGTACATACATACATATAGCAGCATCACATGACTATCCATGAGCTACAATGGCAAAGGGCCTTGCAGCACCCTGACAACTCCATAACTGACTAAGGCTACCTGTGACAAGTCAGTCAACACAAAGAGCTTTTAACACACCTTACCGTTGGGTTCTATGATGTGAACCTTTTCTTAGGAGAGATATGGGTGCTCTTAGAATCATTAAAAACTATTCTGTGACTGACATTTCAGAGGTGACTGGAAAATACAGGTGAAGGCAGGACACCGTCTGACCTGCATCCTTGTCTAACCTCCCCGAGAAGCTAACCTAACCAACAGGACATCCCATCAGCCAAGGCCTTCACCTTCTGCACATGATCATTGACAAATAGCCTAAGTAAGTATAGCAGGGTGCATCAGTGTATGGGTGTATGTAAAAACAAAGAGGTATGCTAGCTTGGAAGGGCCTGTGAGCAATGTGGGAATGGCACCATGTAGCACACGTGCTTTACCCAAGGCTGTAAGTGAAGGCTTGCTAGATGAGCACTCTGATGTCAGCAGTAGGGTTGTCAACTGACTCCTGATTTTTAGGAGAGGTTGATCTAGTCCTGGTTTTAACCTATTACATACTGGGACTTGTTTTGTTTCTCCAAATGCATTTCCTAGAAAATGCAAGACTAAAAATACTTGCATGCAGGGGAGTAAAATCAGGACTAGATCAACATGTCCTATAAATCTGGAGCCACTTGGTAACCCTAGTCAGCAGTGGCTCTAAAACTGCTGAGGCAGTGCTATCAGCTGTGTTTTGGCACACCCATGTGACACCAAGCCTCCCCAGTATAGGTGCATAACTTCACATGCACATGTGTGTCAGCTATGGGATGAGGCTGTAAAAAGGGAACTCTGTCATTTCTGTCTACTTGCACCTTTAGGCAATGCCTTTAAGCTTCAGAGCTAATTGTGATTTATAGCATTTGTAGAGCAGTTGCTCTCCATGCTTGAGGCCCAGCTGGAGTCCCATCACACCTATGGCACTATCTCACCCACATGTGAGGGCTAGGACAGGGTTCGATGGAGAGGCCCACCAAGCCAAACACTGCTAGCTAGGCCAAGCTATGTACAGTATGTTGGCAGTTGTACACAAACTTTTGTGTGATACATGCCTCTTTTAGTGTCACTATCAGGCAGAAAACATCATGCCAGCCACATGTATTTGATGTTATCTTTACTGTTTTTCAAGTACAGTCAAATGCTCCATTGTGAAGAGGAATCCTAAATAGGCATATGTGTTTTCTGTTACACACTGACTCAGACAGAGGAGCAGTTAGTATAAGACAGATGATAGAGAGGAGAGCATCAGCAACATTTTACAGGCCGCCGTTCCCTGGAAGGGGATGGGGTAAGTGAGGCCTAACAGCAAAGCAGTGCTCTATAAGGTTTTGCCGAAGCTGGCTGCCACTCAGAGTGGTGTCCTCGGCTTGTGTGGGTGTACATGGGGGATCCTGCGGTAGATCTGGAAGTATCTCCACTGGTATTCTATGGCGTAGAGCGAGATGATGGAATACACAGCAGAACAGCACTATATCTCCTACTTTGAGTGGGGCATATATTAAAGCTCCATCCATTTTGTCCAAACAGTGAAGTCTACTTTTGAGAACTCCGAAGGTGCATTCTATGACAAAGCAGGTAGAACATAAGGTCTTGTTGTACTTCATTTCCGCAGCATGTTGGAAATTGCCATGGGATTGAGAAGCCAGGTCCTGCAACTGGAGCCAGAATCTCCTGTGGCAAAGACAGATTTAGGGCATCAATCACAACACAGTCACTTGGAGGACTGCTGCCAAACCACAGCATGCTGTAAGACAGTAGAAGCTAGTCTATAGCTTAGCCTGAGCCTTTAAAACCTATTTCCCTACCCTAAGTGCATGCCACATTCTCCTGGGACAGTATATGTCCAGGACAGCAGTAGCCAAATCTAGTTCAGATCTTCTGGACTACTAAATCACATCCGGGGATTACAACAAATGTGTGCCAAGCCCTCACAACCAAGCTAAGGTTACTCTTTTGTAGCAGTCAGCCAACCTTGAAGCACTACATAAGAGCTGCCACACCTGTCCTAGCAGAAAAACCACTACCTCATGGTCTGATTGGACAAGTCCCCCCTGCGTGTTCTGCAGGGATACCAATTTGTGAGCCCTGACACAGGGAATATGCCTGGCCCCCAAAATGCACAGGCCACTGCTTCTGGTTTAGCTGTCTGATGGCCAAGACAAACTATGCCTGACATCCTAGCTGACCCAACAATAACAGGCCACACAAGATCTGGCAGTATCAGCAGTGTGGATTAGGGATGTGAATCGTTTTTCAATGATTAAAATTATCATCCGATAATTTTAATATCGTCTTAAATCGTTAAAGAACACAATACAATAGAAATTCTAACGATATATCGTTAAAAATCGTTAAATCGTGTTAGTGCATACTAACGGGAGTTAGTGCGCACTAACAGAAAATGATACAAATTGACACTTTCCAGGTCAGTAAAGGTCAGTTAGGAATGAATATGTATTCCTATTGGCTGGCTGCCCTCTTATCTATTGATGTTACCAAGGTTCCCACTGAGGTGATGGTTGGGGGGAAGGGAAATGGAAATGGAAATGGAAACTCAGGAACACTAACAGAAAATGATACAAATTATTGACACTTTCCAGGTCAGTAAAGGTCAGTTAGGAATGAATATGTATTCCTATTGGCTGGCTGCCCTCTTATCTATTGATGTTACCAAGGTTCCCACTGAGGTGATGGTTGGGGGGATGGGAAATGGAAACTGTTGGTAGTTGACAAAAAAAGTAATGTGATCAGTCAATGTGACTAGAACTGTGCCCTATTCCTGATACCAGGGGTGTTGTGATCTTCCTGCACTCAGTGCCCTATCCCTGATACCAGGGGTGTTGTGATCTTCCTGCACAGTGCCCTAACCCTGACACCAGGGGTGTTGTGATCTTCCTGCACACTGTGCCCTATCCCTATTAATACCAGGGGTGTTGTGATCTTCCTGCTTGCAGTGCCCTAACCCTGATACCAGGGGTGTTGTGATCTTCCTACACACAGTGCCCTAACCCTGATACCAGGGGTGTTGTGATCTTCCTACACACAGTGCCCTAACCCTGATACCAGGGGTGTTGTGATCTTCCTACACACAGTGCCCTAACCCTGATACCAGGGGTGTTGTGATCTTCCTGCACACAGTTCCTTAACCTTGATACCAGGGGTGTTGTGATCTTCCTGCATGCAGTGCCCTATCCCTAATACCAGGAGTGTTGTGATCTTCCTGCACACAGTGCCCTATCCCTGATACCAGGGGTGTTGTGATCTTCCTGCATGCAGTGCCCTATACCTAATACCAGGAGTGTTGTGATCTTCCTGCACACAGTGCCCTATCCCTGATACCAGGGGTGTTGTGATTTCCTGCATGGAGTGCCCTATCCCTATTAATACCAGGAGTGTTGTGATCTTCCTGCACACAGTGCCCTAACCCTGATACCAGGGGTGTTGTGATCTTCCTGCACTGCATGCAGGAAGATCACAACACTCCTGGTATTAGGGATAGGGCACTTTGTGCAGGAAGATCACAACACCCCTGGTATCAGGGTTAGGGCACTGTGTGCAGGAAGATCACAACACTCCTGGTATTAATAGGGATAGGGCACTGCAAGCAGGAAGATCACAACACCCCTGGTATCAGGGTTAGGGCACTGTGTGCAGGAAGATCACAGCACCCCTGGTATCAGGGTTAGGGCACTGTGTGCAGGAAGATCACAGCTCTCCTAGTATTAGGGATAGGGCACTTTGTGCAGGAAGATCACAGCACTCCTGGTATCAGGGTTAGGGCACTTTGTGCAGGAAGATCACAACACTCCTGGTATTAGGGATAGGGCACTTTGTGCAGGAAGATCACAACACCCCTGGTATCAAAGATAGGGCACTGTGTGCAGAAAGATCACAGCACTCCTGGTATCAGGGTTAGGGCACTTTGTGCAGGAAGATCACAACACTCCTGGTATTAGGGATAGGGCACTTTGTGCAGGAAGATCACAACACCCCTGGTATCAGGGTTAGGGCACTGCATGCAGGAAGATCACAACACCCCTGGTATCAGGGTTAGGGCACTGTGTGCAGGAAGATCACAGCACTCCTGGTATTAGGGATAGGGCACTTTGTGCAGGAAGATCACAGCACTCCTGCTATCAGGGTTAGGGCACTTTGTGCAGGAAGATTACAACACCCCTGGTATCAGGGTTAGGGCACTGCATGCAGGAAGATCACAGCACCCCTGGTATCAGGGTTAGGGCACTGTGTGCAGGAAGATCACAGCACTCCTGGTATCAGGGTTAGGGCACTGTGTGCAGGAAGATCACAGCACTCCTGGTATCAGGGTTAGGGCACTGTGTGCAGGAAGATCACAGCACTCCTGGTATCAGGGTTAGGGCACTGTGTGCAGGAAGATCACAGCACTCCTGGTATCAGGGTTAGGGCACTGCATGCAGGAAGATCACAACACCCCTGGTATCAGGGTTAGAGCACTGTGTGCAGGAAGATCACAACACTCCTGGTATTAATAGGGATAGGGCACTGCATGCAGGAAGATCACAACACCCCTGGTATCAGGGTTAGGGCACTGTGTGCAGGAAGATCACAGCACTCCTGGTATTAGGGATAGGGCACTTTGTGCAGGAAGATCACAGCACTCCTGGTATCAGGGTTAGGGCACTTTGTGCAGGAAGATCACAACACTCCTGGTATTAGGGATAGGGCACTTTGTGCAGGAAGATCACAACACCCCTGGTATCAGGGTTAGGGCACTGCATGCAGGAAGATCACAACACCCCTGGTATCAGGGTTAGGGCACTTTGTGCAGGAAGATCACAACACTCCTGGTATTAGGGATAGGGCACTTTGTGCAGGAAGATCACAACACCCCTGGTATCAGGGTTAGGGCACTGCATGCAGGAAGATCACAACACCCCTGGTATCAGGGTTAGGGCACTGTGTGCAGGAAGATCACAACACTCCTGGTATTAATAGGGATATGGCACTGAGTGCAGGAAGATCACAACACCCCTGGTATCAGGGATAGGGCACTGTGTGCAGGAAGATCACAACACTCCTGGTATTAGGGATAGGGCACTTTGTGCAGGAAGATCACAACACCCCTGGTATCAGGGATAGGGCACTGTGTGCAGGAAGATCACAACACCCCTGGTATCAGGGTTAGGGCACAAGTTCTAGTCACATTGACTGATCACATTACTTTTTTTGTCAAGCTACCAACTGTTTCCATTTTCCATCCCCCATATATTGTCAGTGGGAACCTTGGTAACATGAATAAATAAGAGGGCAGCCAATAGGAATACATATTCGTTCCTAAACTGACCTTAACTGACCTGAAAAGTGTCAAATTGTATCATTTTCTGTTAGTGCGCACTAACTCCCGTTAGTGCGCACTAATCAGAAAAAACAATTTTTTAACTAAAAAATCGTGACAAACACAATTTTCTTCTCCTGCCAGACGATTTCGATCGTTAAGACGATAGGGCACATGATTCACACCTCTAGTGTGGATACTTCAAGCTTATGATTAACCAGTGAGATTTCAACTGCTCCAAGTGGGAGGATATGAACTTTTAAAGTGAATACATAGAAAGTGTATAGTGCCTGCTCACACACCAAGCATTATGGCAAGTGCATTGTTTGCCCTCACAAGATTAGCAAGCCTCTGCAGCATGGGGTGAAAAAGGCAGGCCCTGGGGCAATGGCCTGCAGGCATAAGTGTACAAGCCACTTGTCATGCCAGCGATGCTGTTACATCCCCCATGGCTGCCCCCCACTATGTCCATGTCATTTGCCACAAACACATAGCCAGAGATGGAATAGAGAAAGAAGCATCTCTCTTACCTACCAGCCAACCATTACCATAGAGCCCGTCCTCAAAAATTTTACACAAGTCCAATTGCCTAAGTATAAAGGAATCCTGTGTGGGTCCCAGGTACCTGGCCACCACGTTGAGGATGCGCATTTGAGTGTCAAAGACCACTTGCACATTGAGGGAGTGGAAGAGCTTTCTGTTGTGGAAGATCTCCTCCCTGTCACGGGGTAGGATGATGGCCTCGTTAGTGCAGTCATGAACTCCGAGAACATTGGGAAAGTTTGCGACTTGTCCTGCGACTTGTCCTGCAACTTGTCCTGCTTGTCCTGAGTAAATGCTATGTAGCAATTAATGTGGTCAGATTCAGCTGTTATGACCTGGTCCAGACAGTGGGAAAAAGTGGTTTGGGACCTTCCACCCATGACTCCTACTGTCGTTTGGAAGGAGCCAGTTGCCATGAAATGCAGGGTGGTCAATAGTTTGGTGAGGCCAGGCATAGCATGGGACTTTTCTGTGACCAGATTCAGATCCCCTCAGATTTCTTCACATAATTCCATGTTACTCGAGAGCTTAGGCATGCCCTCTGGCATGCCCAGCAATAAGGCTCGGGGAGGTAAGATACGCTACCTGTATCTCCACCTGTGTGCTAAGTGTTGCTGTGGGCCCGGACCCTCTCCCTGTGGGGCCAGTGGTTCAACCTCTGGTGCAGGGACTTCCCTAGGAAGGGTTGGAACTGCCTTTGCCTGTTCTTGTGCTTGTTATTATCCTTCATGTTGTCTGCAGCGAGCCTCTGAAGCATACAGTATCCCCTAACAAATAAACTTGCCACAAATATTATGGGTTTACAAAGACTGGTCAGGTAAGAACAGATGTTTTTATTGGGCCAGGAGGCCCTGGTAGGTGTGTCTGATAGAATACCTCTTTTTATCACGAGCAATAATCACCACAATAATAGTTGTGTTCTGAAATAACTGCCACGGATGCACAATAAAGTTTTATTTCTGACATTAAATCCCACACTACTTTGTGTTACTCTACCACATTCCGCGCTAGAAAACCATCATTTCCATTAGTTCCTCCCACTTGCATACTAAATGTAAATTTTACATACTATCTGGCATTCCGCTATTTATTGCATGCATAAATAGACCCATTTAATGCACATTCAGGCCCTAATGTATTTTGATGAATGACTCAATAAATTAGCCGAATAAGTGGCTCCTACCCATAATGACACGGTCCTGCCCACCACTTAGATGGATAACTATTTAGCCAGATAAATAGTTACCTGGATAAATGGCGACCACTGAACATGGCCTTAGAACTACATAAAGGAAAGGATATAGGATCACGCTATCAGTGTTAATTATAGGTAAATAATTACCTGTGGCATGAGGAGTTCACTGCTCCTCATCTGTTCTGAAGGTGATTTTTGAAGAACCGGCTGCATTTTATCTAGCAAGAGTGTTGCATCTCTATTTGCCTAATAGAGTTGTTAATATGTACCCTCACTAATGATTTCTTCAGATTCTATTTGGTGGGAATGAGAATTGATGACATACCCCATTCAGGAAGATAATGTCAGTTAACTTTGTTTCCTGGTGTACTGCTGTGGGTTTTGGAAAGCATTTGAGGCATGGCAGTCAGAAGGTCTTCTGTCAATAGAGGCAAATTATATTAGTATACATCTCCTAGTTCATACTTGTTCCCTGCCTTCTCAATGAAGTTTGTTTGTACATGTGTTTGTATAATAGTAAACCCTGAAAGAGGTAGAGTAAGGGGCAACATGTCACCTAGCATGTAAATGAAAATCAATACTGAATAACTTTTCCAAATGAAAAACATATATATTTTAGCAATTGTATACAACTATGGGAGGGATGAAAGAACTAGTGAGAAAAGTATTTAAAAAAGAAAAAGGACTGCAGGAACCTGACGAGGAGAGGTCTTGCTGGACTTAGGGAAGTGGGTGCCCAGGTAGTAGTTGTGAGCCTCTCCTGAACCTGTGCAGTCAGATCTCCTGAGGTTGGCACGCATGCTGGCCACATTTTGACACAGCCATTACAGAGTTGTACCCACAGCTCCATAACAGCTTGTACTGGAGTAGATGCTCATGGCACAAATCCAGCCTCAGAAGCTGTAGGTATCACAGAAACTGTCTGTGCCAAGCTATGAGTGTTAACCTTTCCCCTCCTCCAAAGAGAGTTCATCCTCAGGTCCTGAGGTAAATAGGAGAGGTGACTAATAGGGGGGGGGGGGGGGGAGGATCTGAATAAGAGAAAGGCACAGCTGCTCCTGGTGGTGCTTGTAAGGTAAAGGCAGGCCATCATCAAGAGGGCCAGGCCCAGTTTCTCCAGGGGGAGGACTAGTAAAGGGCTGATGGCTGTTGGCGGCAGTGGAACTGCCAGAAGTGCAGCTGCTGCAGCAAGAGGGATCAGGTTCTTTTCCTCCTCCTCTGAGGTGTCTCTGAAAAGAGAAATATGTGTAGATAAGTAAGCAGGTAGTTTATTTATTTATTTTATTTATTTATTTAAAAACTTTTCTATACAGTCGCTAAGTTATATACCATCGCAACGGTTTACAAATAGGCACATAGACAATGGTATGTAAATGTAGGTTATCGTACATTCCAACAGGTGCCAATAAAGTTCGGTTACAATTTCATCAATAAAATCAATATTTGAGTAATTTTGGAATCGTCTGGGTGTAGTATTGAGTTACTCTCTATTTGTAGTATTACTTCTAAGTTGTAGGATTGAATACATTAATATCATGCACTTTTTAGTATTGCTGTTGTGTTCATTCTCATCTGCATTTCCCTGTACTTTCATTCTCTACCCTCCAGACTCTTTAGTGAAGGCTTTTAAAAAGAGCCATGTTTTTAAATTTTTCTTAAAGGTTTTGAGATCACTCTGTAATCTGATTTCAGGGGGCATCGTGTTCCATTGTATGGGCCCAGCCAATGATAAGGCCCTTTCTCTCACTTGGGTTAGTTTTGCTGACTTTTCTGAAGGGATTGTTAGTGGTGCTTTGTTTGCTGAGCGAAGGTTTCTTTGTGGGACGTGTACTCATAAAGCTGTGTTTAGCCAGTCTGCTTCTTTGTCATATATTAGATTGTATATGGTACACAAGGCCTTGTATTTTATCCTGTATTTGATGGGCAACCAATGTAAGTCTGCTAGAGTTTCCGTTATATGGTCCCTCCTCCTTTTTCCCGTCAATATTCTGGCTGCAGTATTTTGTAGTATTTGGAGTGGTCTTATCGAAGTACTTGGGAGTCCTAGTAAAAGTGCATTGCAGGAGTCAGTGCTGGAAAAAATAAGTGTTAGTAATACTGTTCTGAAGTGGGCAGGTGTGAGTAATGGTTTCAATCTTCTGAAGATCATAAGTTTTGCATAGCCTTCCCTTACTTGTATAGATATGTGTTGCTTCAGGTTGATTTCTGGGTCCATTATTACTCCCAGATTCCTTACTTTTTCAGCTAGCTCAATTGTCTGGTTATTTCATAGAGTTATCGGTGTTTGAATGATTTCAGTATGTTTTCTCTCAAGGTAAAGGAATTCAGTTTTGTCAATGTTAATAACCAGTTCCATTTGGTTTAGTAGTTGTTTAATTATATCTAGGTACATGTTTGCTACACTTAGGGGCGGATTTTAAAAGGCGCGCCAATAGCCTACTTTTGTTTGCGCTCCAGGCGCAAACAAAAGTACGCTGGATTTTAGTAGATACGCGCGGAGCCGCGCGTATCCACTAAAATCCTGGATCGGCGCGCGCAAGGCTATGAATTTTGTATAGCCGGCGCGCACCGAGCCGCGCAGCCTACCCCGTTCCCTCCAAGGCCGCTCCGAAATCGGAGCGGCCTCGGAGGGAACTTTCCTTTGCCCTCCCCTCACCTTCCCCTCCCTTCCCCTACCAAACCCACCCGCCCGGCCCTGTCTAAACCCCCCCTTACCTTTGTTGGGGGATTTACGCCTCCCAGAGGGAGGCGTAAATCCCCGCGCGCCAGCGGGCCTCCTGCGCGCCGGGCCGCGACCTGGGGGCGGGTACGGAGGGCGCAGCCACACCCCCGGGCCATAGCCACGCCCCCGTACCCGCCCCCAAAACACTGCCGACACGCCCCCGAAACGCCGCGACGACCGGGCCCGCCCCCCGACACGCCCCGACACGCCCCCCTCCGAGAACCCCGGGACTTACGCGAGTCCCGGGGCTCTGCGCGCGCCGGGAGGCCTATGTAAAATAGGCTTCCCGGCGCGCAGGGCCCTGCTCGCGTAAATCCGCCCGGTTTTGGGCGGATTTACGCGAGCAGGGCTCTGAAAATCCGCCCCTTAATGTTTTTTCAATTGTGTCGTCTATTGGTAGAATTAATTGAATGTCGTCTGCGTAAATGTAATATATTATCCATAGGCCTGCCAGCAGATGGCATAAGGGTAGCATATATATGTTAAAGAGGGTAGCAGACAGAGCTGAACCCTGAGGTACACCTGTTTAAAGTTTAAATTTTCCTGAGCATGTGTTTTTTATCTGGACTTGAAAGAACCTATTGTTGAGGTAGGATCTGAACCAGTTTATTGTTTTGTCACGTAATCCAATTTCTTCAAGTCTTTTTAGTAGTATTTTGTGGTTTACTGTATCAAAGGCTGCGGATAAGTCAAGCATTATAAGGATATAGGGGCGGATTTTCAGAGCCCTGCGCGCCGGGAAGTCTATTTTACATAGGCCTCCCGGCGCGCGCAGAGCCCCGGGACTCGCGTACGTCCCGGGGTTCTCGGAGGGGGGCGTGTCGGGGGCGTGGCCGGAGCGCGCGGCGTTGCGGGGGCGTGTCGGCAGCGTTTTGGGGGCGGGTACGGGGCGTGGCTACGGCCCGGGGGCGTGGCCGCGCCCTCCGTACCCGCCCCCAGGTCGCGGCCCGGCGCGCAGCAGGCCCGCTGGCGCGCGGGGATTTACGTCTCCCTCCGGGAGGCGTAAATCCCCCGACAAAGGTAAGGGGGGGGTGTAAACAGGGCCGGGTGGGTGGGTTAGGTAGGGGAAGGGAGGGTAAGGTGAGGGGAGGGCAAAGGAAAGTTCCCTCCGAGGCCGCTCCGATTTCGGAGCGGCCTTGGAGGGAACGGGGGGAGGCAGCGCGGCTCGGCGCGCGCAGGCTATACAAAATCGATAGCCTTGCGCGCGCCGATCCAGGATTTTAGTGGATACGCGCGGCTCCGCGCGTATCTACTAAAATCCAGCGTACTTTTGCTTGAGTCTGATGCGCAAGCAAAAGTAGGCTGATCGCGCTTCTTTTAAAATCTACCCCATAATGTTTACTGTTATCAAAATCTCTTAAGATGTTGTCTGTTAGTGAGAGAAGTAATGTCTTGGTGCTGTAGTGTTTTCGGAAGCCGTGTTGTGAAGGGTACAGTATGCTATTATTGTCTAGGTGTTCAGCTAGCTGTTTCTGTACTGTTTTCTCTATTAATTTAGCTATTAAAGAGAGGTTTGAGACTGGGCGGTAGTTATTGAGGATTAGTGGGTCACTGTTTTTCTTTTTGATGATTGGTTTTATGATTGTCCCTTTCAGTATATCTGGCATTAATCCTTCTGTTAGGGATAGGTTTATGATATTGGTTAGTGTTGGGGCTACTACATTGGTAATCTTTTTTAACTCAGTTGTTGGTATTTATCAATTTTATGTGGAGCTGGGTTTATATTCTTTATCATTGATTCTACTTCTTGTTCTGATATTTCTATAAATGAGGACCATAGGTTAACATCTCTTTTTTGCATTATGATTGCTTGTTTGGTGTTTTTTGGAAATTTGTTTCTTAAGTTTAATATTTTGTCACTAAAAAATGTGGCTATTTCATTAAATTTTGTTTCAGGAAGACTTTGAGGTAATTCTTGCTTGTCGTTTGTGAGCTTTGTTACTATGGAGAATAAGGTTCTTGGGTTATTGGCAAACTTTTCTATTTTATTGCAATAGTATTCTTTTTTAGTATTAAGGATTAGTTGTTTGTAGAAAGCTAGATGTTTCCTGAATTTGGTTAGGTTTTCAGTTGTTTTGTGTTTTCTCCAGTTTTTTTCAAATTTTCTGAGCTTTCTTTTTGCATCTTTTATTTTTACATTATGCCAGTGGTTATTTTGTTTTGTTTCTTTGATAAGTATTGTTTTGATGGGGTTTATTTCATCGGCTATCTTTTTGGCTCAGTCTAACCAGAGTTCCATAGCTGAGTTACAATCATTAAGTATTATGTCTTTTAGTTCTTCTTCTAATTTGTCCTTTAGTTCATCATTGTTATAGGGTGGTCGATATTTAAATTCAATGGGATTATGATTTTGTATGGTCTGAGAATTGAGAGTTTTAATAATGGACTGAATAAGGAGGTGGTCAGACCAAGGAATTTGTGTGTAGCTAGTTGCTAAGTGTTCTAAGTAACTGTTGTTTATGAATGTTAGATCAAGGGAGTGTCTGGCTCTGTGTGTTGGTTTATCGGTAATTAGTGAGAACCTTAGTGCTGTCATGGCATCCATTAGTGACTATCCAAGAAAAACTGTGAAATGGTGATGTATATAATGATACTTAATTCAAAAGGAACATCCCAAGTGAAGCTGTTTTCAGGCTGTGATACCTCATAAATATCTATAGCCTCTCAATATTTATCGGAGGGTGCTCTCATAAAGTCATATTTCAAGCGTTAACTGCAATATGTAGGCAGAGTTATAAGCTGTATGGACTTGTTTATAATCACTGGTATCAACAGTCCCTTGATTTTGAACAATACTTTTGCAATTTTTTAATAAATTTTTCGTTTAAGGTTAAAGATAAGATGGAAAACGATCACTTATCATTATATGCTGAGCGTGCCAGGGTGACAGCTTTTCTAAAGAACACCGACATGAACCCGACACGTCCGTGTTTCGTGGACTTCTTCAGGGGTTTTAAATTTTCAGCGGTGTCTACAATATAAACAACAGAGGTTAAAGCATTTAAACCATGACTTTTAGTCAAAAACAGTATAGAAACATGCGTCATCCAGTGCTAAAAGCATACATTATTGAAAGCTTGTCCCATCATATAAATGCTTCGTGCGTGATCACAGCTTAAAGAAGCAGGATCCGCCATCACTCTACCGCGCTTTATTTAAAGAGAAACCTCAGAGTTAGATGCAGACCAATCAGAATGAAAACCGGAAATGACGTTAGTAAGCGCAGGCTAAAATAATGATGACCACTCAATGTTGTCATTAAGTCCTGCTGGAGCTTCAGTTGCCAAGGTGAAAATCCACCACTGTTCCCTGTAGTTGAGGTGATTCATGACGTCACCGCCCCTTGAGTTAATTTGTACCTGCTCTAAAATGGTCCATTGTAATTGATCAAATGATGAGAATATTGGGAGCAGTGTTTGACAATTGGGGCTTCAATATTAGCTGTATTGATGCGACTTCGATGTTCGCGTAGTCTGACTTTTATTTGTCTTTTAGTGCGGCCCACATATAGGAGGGGACATGGACATTGAATGAGATAAATTATACGTGTGGACTCACAAGTAGTATTTGGGTTTTTGTAATATATTTTCTGAGTGATAGGATGTGTCCATTCATGTCCTTCAATAGTAAGCTCACATACATCACATTTGCCGCATCTGGTGTGTGTTCCATTGGTTACTATGGGTCTGCTGTGTAAAACTGATGCATGCACCACCTGATCCTTAATGTTTCTACTGCGTTGGTAGGATATCAAAGGGGTTTCAATAAACGAGGGGTGAAGTTGTAAAACATGCCAGTGTTTTCTGATGCTTTCAACTATTAAATAGGATTTGTCTGTGTGTGGTAATACACAAATACTGGCTGTAACCGATCCTCTCGTACGATACTGTAAAAGAGACTCTCGGGGTGAGTAATAGGCTCGTTTGTAAGCCCGGTGTACAACTGAAAATGGGTATCCCCGTTCAAAAAATCTTTTTGCCAAAATTTGTGCTTGAATCTTGAAATCTTTATTGGAAGAACAGAGTCGACGTATTCTAAAAAATTGGCTCACTGGAAGGCCATTTTTGAATGCGCGCGGGTGAAAACTGTTGTAATGCAGAAGATTGTTTCTTTCAATATCTTTACTATAAACGGTGGTATGGAGGGTGGTGGCTTGTTTATTGATCATGATATCCAAAAACGGAAGATGTGTCTTACTGGATTGTAGGGTGAATTTTAAATCAGGATCCAAACTGTTTATCCATACTAAAAAATGTTGTAATTCTATTTCTTCCACTGTCCAAAAAAATAATAGATCGTCAATGTACCGGATCCAAAAATTAATGTGTGAAAACCAGGTTGAAGAATAGATGAATGTGCGTTCAAAGCGATCCATGATTAGGTTGGCTATTGATGGGGCCACCGAGGACCCCATAGCGATGCCATGGATTTGCAAAAAGTATTCACCGTTAAACTGAAAATAGTTATGTTGGAGAACAAGTTGTGCTATTTCAAAAATGAATTTGAAAGGAATGCGATGCCCTTTTTGCTTTTTTTTGAGACATTCTTCCACAATAGACAGCGCTGTTAATTGAGATACATTAGTGTACAGGGATATTACATCCATGGTAACTAATATTGTGTCAGATGACAAAATTTCAACTTCTTGCAATTTTTTTAAAACTTGGGTGGAATCTTTGACAAAAGAACGCATTTCTTTAACAAAGGGCTGTAAGGAGTCCAAAAAAATGGCTAGTGGTTCCAATATGGACCCGTTACTCGAGATTATGGGTCTGAGTGGAGGATTATGCTTGGACTTATGGACCTTTGGTACCCCATATAATATGGGGATACGTGGATGGTCCACTTGGAGAAAGCGCCGTTCTTTGCGTGTCAAAAAAGGGGACATTTTTTCATCCAAAAGATCTTTAATCATGTTAAAAAGCTGTGGCGTAGGATCCTCTGAAAGACGTTGGTAATATTTTACATCTGTTAATTGAGTGAAGCAGGATACGCCATCACTCTACCGCGCTTGATGGCGGATCCTGCTTCTTTAAGCTGTGATCACGCACGAAGCGTTTATATGATGGGACAAGCTTTCAATAATGTATGCTTTTAGCTCTGGATGACGCATGTTCCTATACTGTTTTTGACTAAAAGTCATGGTTTAAATTGCTCCATAAAGCTATCATTTATTCCATCCAGGAATGTTATCTCTCTAGCGTGTCCCAATGATACATTTACCCAGTCAATATTGGGGTAATTGAAGTCTCCCATTATTACTGCACTACCAATTTGGTTAGCTTCCCTAATTTCTCTTAGCATTTCACTGTCTGTCTCACCATCTGGCATAAATGATATTAAGCATGTTAATTGCATAATACTGACTGTGTGGGAAGTCTGAGTGAACTGGGGATAGTTCAGGCTGAAGAACCAGGAGGGTCTCAATGACCTGGAGAAGGACTGAGTGAACTGGTGAACTAATTGCTAAAAATGCAATTTCCTTGGCGCAGGCATGTTTTAAAATACACTTGCTTACACACATAAATCCTGATTTACCTAAGTCATACTTTATTTTCATACATAAAATAAACATGCATTGCATGTATTCATGTGTTAGCCTACAAACATGCATATGTTGTGGGATAGAGTTATGTTTATTTTATAAAACTCATGTATATCATACATGCAGGTTATAAAATATTAGTATAGATCTGCTTTTGGCCATACATGTGCTTATTTGCTGCTGTGCACATTTGTTGAAAGTTATCCTCATATTTTTTACTTTAAAAAAATTTCAGGTGAATTTTCAAAAGAGTTATGTGAATGTAACATACTATCATACCAGTTTTCAAACGCCATTTACCTGCATTAAATATACTTACATGCGTAAACCCTATTTACAATTCAATGGCATATATTGTAGCAATATTCAAAAGTCCACTTATATGAGTGAAGTGCATTTATATGTGTAAAACCCAGATTTAAGCATTTAAATGCTTTTGAAAATCAGGCTGTACATGTGAAAATGTATAAAGGAAGTTTTATGAGGATAGTTTTCAAAGTGAAAGTACACATATAGTTTTGCTTTGAAAATTCTTGCAAAGTTTTTGGGTACACGTCCCAAATAGAAACCTGAGATCAGCCAACAAAGCACTTCTTACTATCCCATCAATCAAAACAGCAAGACTAACACAAGTAAGAGAAAGAGCACTATGGGCCTTATTTTCTAAAGTATCGCAGGCCTGCGATACTTTAGGAAATGAGGGGCGGGCGGACGAAACGGGGGGCGGGCCTGCGCTAGCTGGCAGCGATCGCACCGTCGCGGTGCGATCGCTGCTGGTTTCGTACCCAATAGCGCCACCATAGGAGATGTAGCTATTGGGAGCGAAAGCGGACGCGAAAAGGGCCTTACCTTTTCGTCATCCACGGTGGCTTCGCGGAGTCGGCCCCGGTGACGCCCCGACTCCTCCTCTTCCGGGGCCGACTCCACCCCCATTTTGGTATCACACGTGAAAAGGGACATTTCACGTGCGAAACGTCCCTTACCGCGTGCGATACTTTTAGAAAATAAGGCCCTATCCTTGGCAGGACCCATACTATGGAACATCATGCCCTTGGAGTTAAGACTACAAAGTAACAACAAAACCTTTAGAAAAAAATCTAAAAACCTGGCTCTTTAAACAAGCTTATCAAAAAGAGAAAGGAGAATAGTACCCAGGGAAAAGCAGGTACAAACAAACAATTGAACAACAAACACATAACCAATATCAATTTGTGTATAATTTTATTTGTTATTTAGTTTAAGTTTCATTTGTAAGTTCATCAATAAAGGATAAAAGTACAATGATAAAGCCAATCCGTATCCCAAACTGATACAATGAGAAATGGACAGGATTCATTACACTTACCATTTAATTTTGTTTACAAACTATGGGCCTCATTTTCTAAAGTATCGCAGGCCTGCGATACTTTAGAAGATGAGGGGCGGGGGGCTAAAATGGGGGGTGGGCCTGCGCTAGCCGGCAGCAATCGCACCATGGCGGTGTGATCGCTGCTGGTTTCGCACCCAATAGCGCCACCATAGGAGGTGTAGCTATTGGGAGCAAAATAAGCAGCAAAAAGGCACCTACCTTTTCGCTGTCCGCGGCGTCAGCGCAGAGTCGGCCCCGGTGATGCCCCGACCCCTCCTCTTCCGGGGCCGACTCCGCCCTGACTCCGCCCCCATCCTGGTATCGCACGCGATAAGGGACTTTTCGCATGCGAAAGGTCCCTCATCGTGTGCGAGCGGCTTGGAAAATGAGGTCCTATGTTACCGATCCTTACTGGCACCTATGTAATTTATATTTTTTAGTATCATTTTTATGTGCCTTAATGTAAACCTTTGTGATGGTCCCCACTGAACAACGGTATAGAAAAATGTTAAAATAAATAAATAAATAAATAAATAGAACTACCTGCAGACTTTGCACTCTTCAAAATTACTCAAAATAAGTGAAGTAGGGCAGTGTTGTCAATCATGCAGAATAGAATCATTACTACTGGTGGCTATTATGGGAAGAAATATCAGTTTTATTCTTGTCTCTCTCATTCTTATGCAGTACACTGGAAAAGTTATTCCATGACAGACTGGCACTTTGAAGAAAAAGACTTGAGGCCGCTAGTGTTTCGTCTCCAGGACAATGCACCTGAGGTGGTGCGGGAGGTTCTGTTGGAGCGAGGCTGGATAGAGTTTGATAAGCATGAAGAAGAAGAATGGAACTTGTACTGGGGCTCTTCATTCCGGACTCCTGACTATGATAGCATTAAACCATGGCAGAGGCTCAATCATCACCCAGGCACAGTCAGAATTTTAAGAAAAGATAGTCTGGCAAGACATTTGAAACGCATGAAAGCAGTTTATGGAGTGTCCCATTATGAGTTTAGTCCAGTGGCATTCATTCTTCCTAATGATTATATAAAGTTTGTAGCAGAGTATACCCAGGAGAGTCTCTCACATGGTAGGAGAAGAAGCTATTGGATTTGTAAGCCTATTGATTTGTCTCGTGGGAGAGGCATATTCATTTTTCATGACATTAAAGACTTGACTTATCACTCTGCTGTCATCGTACAAAAATACATTACAAACCCTTTGCTGATATCTGGCTACAAATTTGATCTGCGCATCTATGTCTGTGTTACCAGTTTTTGCCCTCTCACAGTATATGTGTATCAAGAAGGTCTGGTGAGATTTGCAACAGAAAAATTTGATCTTGACTCATTAGATAATATTTATGCCCATCTGACCAACACAAGTATCAATAAATATGGTATATCATATAGTAAAGGTAAAGAGAGAGTTGGTTGTGGGTGCAAATGGACACTTAGTCAGTTTCGTTCCTATTTGTATAGCCTTGATATAGACAATGTGCTGCTATGGCAGAGAATTCACAACATTGTGATAATGACATTACTTGCTATTGCCTCACAAGTGCCACCTACTCCCAACTGCTTTGAACTTTTTGGTTTTGATGTTCTCATTGATGAGAACTTGAAACCATGGCTTTTAGAAGTGAACTATGGCCCAGCATTGTCTTTAGATTGTTCCAGTGATGTGACAGTGAAAAAAAGCCTTATCCATGATATTGTTGAACTTCTAAATTACAAGGCAACTGATGGTTTAGGGCACAGTAGTGACTGCAAGAAATTGGCCAGTCAAACTTCCTCTTTAAATAATCATTCTCTTGGGACATTAAACAGATGTGCCAATAGACAGTTGTCTTATTCTGAAACAACAGAGAAATTCACAGACATTTTACGAAAAATGCCTTTTCATCAAACTAAAGATATTCTGAGCAACCCCATTGGTGTTCTACAACGATCCAGGGAGAACAATCAAAGCTCTTCATACACTGGTGATTCCAGAGATAATGGTAGATCTACTAACCCTTCCTTGAGAGATACTGCAAAAAGCCCAGCAGCTGTCCAGAATAATTTTACCTGTCAGCAGACTTTTGAGTATACTTCTTCTTCAGAACAGTCTCTTAATCAGCTTGAGAATGGTTCGTTAAATAATAAGGTAGCAATAAATGATAAAATATTCACAACTCATCCTAGGAAGACACTAACATCAAAGTTTCGGGAAAAGATAAATCTGTCCCAAAATTCACTGCAATCAAAAATGGTGTCAAAAAACAAAGAATTGTTTACCACTGTAAGACCTAGAAATGCAACCTTACAAACTACTTGTTGTTTGCCATCAATTGAATTCCCTAACCACAACCTGACTTTTCCTCTTTATTTTATCTCACACATAAACAGAAAGCCCTTTCGTCAAGTAGGTGATTTTGTCCTTATATTTCCATTTAATGAAGCTACTCTTGCTGCATCTAGAAATGGGATAGATGTAAAAAGCATAATACGCGAAATAAACAAGTTAATGAATAGAATGATATCAATAGAACATCAAAAAGTGAAGAGAAAAAAAGATGATGGTTAGCTTATAGACTATTTTTGTAAATATCTGTTACATATTTCATATTATTTACTATTTCAGAATGCATTGTCCATTTCAATTGTTAGATCAATTGCCAAATAAAATGTTTCTCTATTTAATGACTTTTTAGCAACTGACTAAGAAAATATCCACATTTAATTTGATTTTATGTGAAATTATGTTGATACATAGCCAACTCAGAAGGCATGAGTCCATAGTAAAGAAGATGTAACAATTCCTGATGGCATGATTATGTAAAACTTAATATTTTCTTGTTTTAAAGTATCGGTAGTTGTACATTTGGGAAGACAATTTTCAAGTTGGCTAAATAGTTAGCTGGCTAGATTCCCCTGGAAAAACTGTCCTCCTCATGGCAGATAAAAGTATGTGCATGTTTTCACAATATGCATACTTTTAACTGGATCAAAAAGGTATGTTCTAGGGGTAGGGTGGTTAGGTTGAAAGAGGAAACAACACTCATAGAACTGAATTTTCAAATGTGCATACATTGTTTTGTTCCTGTTCCACCACCAGCAGAAATAATATGTGTAAAGTATGTAGGAACTTTGTACCTGCAAACCCTGTAGGCAGGGTTTTTTTTCAAAATTAACTACAGGGTCCATGGATATTAAAGTACCTGCATTCTTTGCAGCAATATGGGCAACTGAACATTTCCCCCATATGCACTATGCATTGTTTTAGCAACAGATTTAAGCACACACAGCTCACTCTCCATCAATATTAGACCTAATATTCAAGAAGCTGGTGAACAGGATTGAAATCTGGCTACATTTTGCTGAATATACTACATAAAGAGGCCATTACCGAACTTGACTGTTTGGCCATGCGTTTTTGACGCGCTATTATTACCTCTTATATTGTAAGGGGTAATAGTGCGTGGAAAATGCACGGCCAACCCCCCAAAACTAATAGCGCTCATCACATGCAAATGCATGTTGATGAGCCTATTAATTAGTCACCCGCAATACAGAAAGTAAAATGTGCGGCCAATTAATTTCAGATGGCACCAGGAAAGTGTACAGAAAAGCAGAAAAAACTGCTTTTCTGTACACCCTCCGACGTAATATCATAGCGATATTAAGTCGGAGGCCCCAAAAATTAAGAAAAAAAAAACCTATTTAAAAAAAAAATCTGTCCGTGGCCCGCGGCTTGGAAAACAGACGCTGAACTTTGCTGGCGTATGTTTTCCAAACCCGTGTCTGTCAGAGGGTTCAACAACTGACTCTGGTAAAATTAAGCATCAGCTGTCAGACCCACTGACAGCTGCCGCTTCCTCCAATAAGGTGGCGCTAGAGACATGTTAGTGTCCCTAGCGCATCCTTATTAGCGCAGGCCCTAATTTAAATAAAGAATCGCGAGCCCAGGAGAGGAGCCTGGGCATGCGTTGGGAGAGCGGGCGCTTGCATCGGAGCTCCGGCTCTCTCGTGGACTTTATTGAATGGGCCTGATAGTCGGATAACTTTTAAAACCTAACCATCTATATTTTAATATAACCAAAAAGTTTCTAATGTTATCTGACCTTTTGCAACTTAACTGGATATCTTCAAAAGTGGCACTGTTTACAAAAAAAAAGTTAAGTATGGTCCTGTAGCTCATTCCTCTTTCCCCCAAAAATTTAAATAGATGATCCTGTTAGGTTAAGACACCCTACCCCCTCGATTCTCTTTGATGCTTGTAAAATCTGTGTTGGTGGGGCCATTAGTTTAGTTGTTTTTAAAATTCTGGCTCCTTCCTGTTTCCACTTCTCACTCTCTACTCATCCGCAATCACTTTGAAGATGGCTGCCCTCCCCCTGTCGTTTAGAACGTCTGCTGGAAGCAAGGTATTTTTGTACCTGCTCCTGGTGCTTCCAGGATTGAACCAACTGCAGCCATGCTGGAAGCATTGCTGTCAGTTCACATAATGCTGGAAGCATACATTCGCTTAGTGGCTGCTGTCAGTTCAACACTGGAAGGTCTGGAAGCAGGTAAGAAAATACCTTACTTCTGGCAGGTGCTCTAAAGATCCAGTGGGGGGGTGGGGGTGGATATTCAGGGTGGTATGTGTGTGTGTGAGGGAGAGTTTGTTGACAGGAGGTGATTGAATGGTATTAGCGTGATCTTGGTGAGGAATGAAAGTGTCAGGAAGGGAGAAGAATCACATTGAAGGGGTTATTGGGTGATTATTGGGGTGTT
Source organism: Rhinatrema bivittatum (assembly GCF_901001135.1). Classification (NCBI taxonomy): domain Eukaryota; kingdom Metazoa; phylum Chordata; class Amphibia; order Gymnophiona; family Rhinatrematidae; genus Rhinatrema; species Rhinatrema bivittatum. Next base: position 225,934,440 of record NC_042617.1, on the reverse strand, counting down.
ATCTGCTGACGGTAGTAGGGTTATACCTACCTGTAAGGATAGCCAAGCAAATCTTCACCGGCTGGAGCAGGAATCACATTGATTCCAGCCTTCCTTCATGCAAATTAAACTTTATTATCACATTCAAATGCAAACATTAGTAGACTGCCTAGCTCCTTAGGAGTGTACTTTACAATACCTTCTTCCAGAGTGGGTCAGGAGCTCCTACTCCTGGAAAAGAGGGGCTTTATGATTCCAGGTGGGCTTCACACTTATCCCTCTCCCAGCAGAGTCCCGCCCAAAGAGCTCTCTCTCCCTGTAGGACTTAAGGTGGACCAGGTTAGATGTCTGCTCCCGCACAGGTTAAGGAGGGTTTTAGGGCCACTCCTTCACACCGCCATACTTCAAAATGGTGCTGACTCCAGCACAGCTGGCACCACTTTGAAATTTGACACCAGTATAGCAGGTGTGGCTGGGATTGCTCCTACTCCATTTAGACTCCTACTCCATTTAGACTCTCAAAAAAGATATAATTGCGATGGAGAAGGTACAGAGAAGGGCTACCAAAATGATAAGGGGAATGGAACAGCTCCCCTATGAGGAAAGACTAAAGAGGTTAGGACTTTTCAGCTTGGAGAAGAGACGGCTGAGGTGGGATATGATAGAGGTGTTTAAAATCATGAGAGGTCTAGAACGGGTAGATGTGAATCGGTTATTTACTCTTTCGGATAATAGAAACACTAGGGGGCACTCCATGAAGTTAGCATGTGGCACATTTAAAACTAATCGGAGAAAGTTCTTTTTTACTCAACGCACAATTAAACTCTGGAATTTGTTGCCAGAGGATGTGGTTACTGCAGTTAGTATTAGAGATGTGAATCGTGTGATCGATCGTCTTAACGATCGATTTCGGCTGGGGGGGGGAGGGAATCGGATCGTCGCGGTTTTGTTTTTGTAAATATCGTGTAAATCGTAAATCGGGGGAGGGCGGGAAAACCGGCACACTAAAACGTCCCTAAAACCCACCCCGACCCTTTAAAATAAATCCCCCACCCTCCCGAACCCCCCCAAAATGCCTTAAATTACCTGGGGTCCAGAGCGGGGGTCCCGGTGTGATCTTTTACTCTCGGGCCTGCGGTGCGTTGTAGAAATGGCACCGGCGCTACCTTTGCCCTGTCGGCCAAAGGTAGCGCCGGCGCCATTTTGTTTTTTGTCCCCCGACGTCAGGAGCATGGGAGATCGCTCCCAGACCCCCGCTGGACCCCCAGGGACTTTTGGCCAGCTTGGGGGGGGCCTCCTGACCCCCACAAGACTTGCCAAAAGTCCAGCGGGTGTCCGGAACGACCTCCTGCAGTCGAATCGTGTTGCCGTACGGCCGGCGCCATTTTGTATGGCAAAATGATTCGAGTGCAGGAGGTCGCTCCCGGACCCCTGCTGGACTTTTGGCAAGTCTTGTGGGGGTCAGGAGGCCCCCCCCAATCTGGCCAAAAGTCCCTGGGGGTCCAGCGGGGGTCCGGGAGCGATCTCCTACGCTCCTGACGTCGGGGGACAAAAAACAAAATGGCGCCGGCGCTACCTTTGCCCTGTCATATGACAGGGCAAAGGTAGCGCCGGCGCCATTTCTACAACGCACCGCAGGTCGGAGAGTAAAAGATCACACCGGGACCCCCGCTCTGGACCCCAGGTAATTTAAGGCATTTTGGGGGGGTTCGGGAGGGTGGGGGATTTATTTTAAAGGGTCAGGGTGGGTTTTAGGGTTGTTTTAGTGTGCCGGTTTTTCCGCCCTCCCCTTCCCCTCCCTCCGATTTACGATTTTTGACGATAAATCGGGGGAATTCCTATTGTATCGCGCTTCTAACGATTTTTGACGATTTAAAATATATCGGACGATATTTTAAATCGTCAAAAAACGATTCACATCCCTAGTTAGTATAGCTGTGTTTAAAAAAGGATTGGATAAGTTCTTGGAGGAGAAGTCCATTACCTGCCATTAATTAAGTTGACTTAGAAAATAGCCACTGTTATTACTAGCAACAGTAATATGGAATAGACTTAGTTTTGGGGTACTTGCCAGGTTCTTATGGCCTGGATTGGCCACTGTTGGAAACAGGATGCTGGGCTTGATGGACCCTTGGTCTGACCCAGTATGGCATGTTCTTATGTTCTTATTGGTAAGGTGGTCAAGAAGTCTGGAGAGAAAATGAAAGGGGCAAGGCTGGCACTTCTATTAGGCAAATTAGGCAGTTCCCTAAAATGTCCACCCTTAGAGGGCGGCAAAATTGCCAACATGAGAATCTGGCCAGTAGCTGAAGACAAAAAGGAGAGACACCAGTGGACTCCATCCCACTCATAGCTGAAGATGAGAAGAGTGGTCAAACAGGCAGAACCCATCCCACCCAGAACACCCAGAAGAGCTACAGGTAGAACTGAATCCATCCTGCAGTCAAAGATGAGGACAGTGGCCCACTGGGGCCATGGGTGGGGCTCAACCCACCCGCAGCTGAAGACAAGAAGGCCTGGGAGGATTACAAGAGAAGGAGAAATGTCAGGTCGAGCTGTGGGTAGAAGAAGAGAGGCCAGAAAGAACTGTGGGCAAAGCCCATTTCACACATGGAGGAGAATACAAGGAGAGATCTGGGAGCGAAAACAAGGGACCCTACGTGTTTGTATTTTAATGAGAGAGAGAGAGCCTGTTTGAGGGAGTGGGGGTGTGAGTGAGAGAGGGAGGAAGGGAGGAAGGGAGATATCCTGTTTGAGGGAGTGAAAGAGCATGTGTGTGTGTGTGTGTGTGTGTGAGACAATATATTTGTGTATGTGTGTATGTATATATGAGAGAGCTAATCCACGATAATCTCAGAGCATCTGGAAATAAAAAATTCCCAATTATGGAGAGCATGTGATTTTTTTTTATCATTGTTAATTTTCATCATTGGGTGTTATTTGATGTGTCTGCTATTTTCCAATATTTTTGGTATTTGTAACATTTTTTTAATTTTTCATATAAGGTTTTGTAACATTTGTAACAATATTTTTGTATTTGTAACATTTTTTAAATTTTTCATATAAGCTTTTAATTATTGGATATTACTCAGGACTTTTCAGCGTGGAGAAGAGACGACTGTCTATATGATAGAGGTGTTTAAAATCATGAGAGGTCTAGAACGGGTAGATGTGAATCGGTTATTTACTCTTTCGGATAGTAGAAAGACTAGGGGGCACTCCATGAAGTTAGCATGGGGCACATTTAAAACTAATCGGACAAAGTTCTTTTTTACTCAACGCACAATTAAACTCTGGAATTTGTTGCCAGAGGATGTGGTTAGTGCATTTAGTATAGCTGTGTTTAAAAAAGGATTGGATAAGTTCTTGGAGAAGTCCATTACCTGCTATTAAGTTCACTTAGAGAATAGCCACTGCCATTAGCAATGGTTACATGGAATAGACTTAGTTTTTGGGTACTTGCCAGGTTCTTATGGCCTGGATTGGCCACTGTTGGAAACAGGATGCTGGGCTTGATGGACCCTTGGTCTGACCCAGTATGGCATTTTCTTATGTTCTTATGTTCTTACTCTGTCAGCTGTTTTTGAAATATTTTTTTTACTAATGTAGTGGGTTGGCAGGTTAGCTGGAACAGGGAAGCTACATAAAAGATGGGGTTCATCTGACAGGGGGGTAGATAACTTTCTGGGCCCTAGGTGCTATTGTAGGGATACCTTCCTGCTTCTGATGCCTCTAAGCCTTGATAGCACTGGTCAAGGGGTATTCTCAGCTGCTAACTAGGTTCATCAGAGGATTCCAAGTACCAAAAAGAACCACAGACTCTGAGGATGGTGTTCAAATTAGAAGTTTACTTATAATATGAAAAAAAAAAATACCACAGTCAATGCCAATGCCTAAATAAATAAATAATAGATAAAATAAACTATATGGCAAAAATAAAACAGCATCAGAAAAGCAAAGTCTCTTTATCCATGGTTCATCCCATGGGTGTTCTTTCACTAAGTGAACCAGTGTCCCTTCAAATACTTCTTCCCTATTCAAACTCCAGCATAGAGTAAGGACTGGAGAAGTGAAAATCCTCTTGTCCAAAAAAATAGATCTCAAAACATTTTAACTCCAAAGTCTGTACAAAAATCTCAAAGTACAAAAAGTATAAAAATCTCAGCAATCTCCATCTGTGGTCAACTTCCATTTCCATTTATTAAATGGAAATGGAAGTTTCCATTTCCATTTTGCTTAACACAAAAGGTCTAAGTAATAAATAAAATGAAACAGTCATAATTTCCAAATGTTGTGTATAGCAAAACATTTAAAACTTTATAAAACAAAATATATTTACATTAGTTTGTAGAGATGTGAATCGTGTGATCGATCGTCTTAACGATCGATTTCGGCTGGGGGGGGGGGAGGGAATCGGATCGTCGCAGTTTTGTTTTTTTAAATATCGTGTAAATCGTAAATCAGGGGAGGGCGGGAAAACCAGCACACTAAAACAACCCTAAAACCCACCCCAACCCTGGCAATATGGCCATACGGCCGGCGCCATTTTGCATTACGGCAACACGATTCGAGTGCAGGAGGTCGTTCCCGGACTCCTTCTGGACTTTTGGCAAGTCTTGTGGGGGTCAGGAGGCCCCCCCAAGCTGGCCAAAAGTCCCTGGGGGTCCAGCGGGGGTCCGGGAGTGATCTCCTACGCTCGTGACGTCAGGGGACAGGAACCAAAATGGCGCCGGCGCCATTTCTATCAACCTGTGGCCCGAGAGTGGAACATCACACCAGGACACACCCCCCCCCACCACTGGACCCCAGGTAATTTAAGACATTTTGGGGGGTTCGGGAGGGTGGGGGATTTATTTTAAAGGGTCGGGGTGGGTTTTAGGGTTGTTTTAGTGTGCCGGTTTTCCCGCCCTCCCCCTTCCCCTCCCCTTTCCCCCGATTTACGATTTTTGATGATAAATCGGGGGAATTCCTATTATATATCGCCTTTATCGATTTTTGACGATTTAAAATATATCGGACGATATTTTAAATCGTCAAAAAACGATTCACATCCCTATTAGTTTGTCATAAGTCCTGAGCTGAAAAGAGTACCTTCAAAATAGTAGTTAATAATAAGCCTTTTTAAACAAGAAGGTTTTCAAAAGACCTCTGAATGTTTTTATACAGTCACTGAGTCATAATTCCAGAGGAAAGGAGTTCCATAAAATTGTAGCTGCAGTTGAGAAAACAGACTCCCTAACTAGGTACAAACGTAAAAGATCCAGAGCCCAAACCCTTTGAGATATCAGGGGCATATCCTTCTCTGAGGTAACTTGGCCCAAAAATCCACAATCGGCAAATTCTTCCAAAAATCTCTACTTCTCCTACTTTCCCACTCTCCAAAAAATTCTCTTTACATTCTCTTCACCCTTGCCTTAGACTTGTAGCCTTTCTGGATAAGAGGGGGGGGGGGGGCAGACTTTCTTCCTTCCAGACTGGTCAAAAATCAAAAATCTCTTCAGCAATCAAATTAAAATCCTTCTCTTCTGATCAAAAATCTCCAGGGTTGAGGCAATGAAAAATATAAAAGCTCACTCCCTCTGCGTATACTAGAAAAATCCAGGACAATCTTAGTGTAACACCATGCCGGCCATGACCCCTGTACCTTACCAGGATGACCCTGGGATGCTGTCTTCCCCATTACTGCCATCCCCCCCCCCCCCCCAAGCTTCTGGCTGTTATGGTTGAGCGGTGTTTGGGTGGATCCTTGGGTACTGTGGCAGATGACCATGCCCACGGGGAGGAGCCCCGTGAGGAGCCACAGTACTAGGCTAGACTCAGGACGCACACAGTTAGATCTTTATTATACAGCTTGAAGAGTACCACCAGAGGTGGCAGTAGTGAGGCAGTCTGGTAGTTGCAGTCTCAGGGATCTCGGCAGAGGAAGCCCTTCTCACCCCGTTGGTATTGGAAGGTTCCGAAGCAGGTCTCCCAGCAAGGAAGTACTGTGGATGAGATAGACTGAGAGTTAGAGAACTCACTAGGTGTTTGCTGTATATATGCGATTCCACCAGGTTGTAGAAGAAAGTACAGGCACCGAGGCAAGGAAAGCAGGCCCTCGAGGAGTGAGTACCTGTTCCCTGTATGGCACCTGAAATAAAGCAGAGGGCCCCCGAGGAGCAGGTACCCAGGTTAGCAGTTACCCCAAAGGGCAGAGAGAGAGCTTCCAACGGCAGCACGGAAGTGGCAGAGTAGCGTAGACAGGAATGGATTTGAGTCCTTGCTAACTCAACGAGATAGCAAATTAGAATAGGTTATATACCCGGATGGCGTGACGTCAGCAAGGGGGAATGCCCCCGAGGTTCACGCCAAGGTTGGAATAATGACATGGGTGGCACGCGCACGTGCACCCTAGTAGGTACCTGGGAGGAGCTTGGTGGGAGGCTGCACCATAGCCATTCCAGGGACGCTGGAGAGGTCGGCTTGTAGACGCGGCAGTAGCCATCTTTCCTAGATAAGCGAGAGAAGCTGTGAATAATGTGAGGCAAACGGGGCGAAGCCATCTAGCACCAACGGATGCAACACTGGCCTGCTTTCCCATAGGCATACATGTGTGCACTTTACCAATACTTAAGGGGCCCTTGATGGGAATAGCTCCGTGGCATGTCATCTTGATATCAGCAAGCCATGAAGGATTTAAGCATTTATCTCGCACCAGTTGGATGCCTCAGCAACAGTTATCCTGCCATGCCTTGCCAGCAGTGCATGTTGCTTCTCCAGCCTTTCCTCAGCCCAGTCCTACTCCAGCCCTGCCTTGTTCCATTCTTCTCTAGTCTTGTCTTGTCCCAGTCCTGCTTTTGCCTTGTTTCATTCCAGTTCTTCTCCTATCTCCTTGTTAATTGATCACTCAATCTTGACTAGTTCCTGGATTTTTACTTGCCTGACTGCCACCTGCCTGGATCCTGATTCTTCATGATTGCTGCCTGCCCTGACCTCCACCCTGATCGGGATTCTGTCTGATCACCACCTACTCTGATTCTTCTATGTTCCAACTCCACCTGACCACTCCCTTGCGGGACTCTCACCTAAGTCCTGCTGGCCTCAGAACCCAAGGGCTCAACCTGTGGGGGAAGAGGTTGGTAAAGGTACAGCCTATTCCTAGTCTCAGCTTGAGTGTGTCTACCTTATGTTGGTATGGGCCCAGCTGATTCACCTGATTGGCTGCACCAATCATGCCACAGTCAAAGTATTCACACTACGTGACAGACTGCTGAGGCCATGAGTTTGGCAGACTCAAGCTATTCCAAACCTGGTCCACTGGGTCCAGCAGCAGCAGGGACAACTGAACCAAATATTGGGTTTATTGCAGGTATTCACCATCTGCATGGATGCCTTACAGGCATGACTACAAGTGCCCACTCCATGTCTACCCCTTTACTCCCATACCACTTTTGGCTCCACCACCCAGCTACAATGGAGACCCAAAGACCTGCTGAGGCTTCATTAACTAGTGCCTCATGCACTTTGAGCTATAGATATCGAGTTTCCCTTCTGACCGGATTAAAGTAAACGTCATCCTCTCCCTATCAGTCTATCCAACCTTAGCCTTGGCGTCACCCCTCTGGAAATGTAATGAACCCCTTATGGGAACCTAGAAGAGTTTCTCATGCAGTTTAGTTGCACATTCAACGAGCCTAGATGCTCCTCTTCCACAGCTGTGGAGCTACTTCATCTGAAGTAAGGTAACAAAACTGTGAATAAACCATCTAGCTCAGAACTCTTGTGTCAGAGCTTCAATGGAATGAGACCATCCTAGTGTCAATTTTTGGCAAGGCCTTAATGACTGCATTAAAAACAAGTTTGCAGGACAAGATATATCACCCAGTCTGGAAGCCCTTATTTTTCTCTGCATCAAGGTCGATTTCCAAATCCAGGATCATGATCAGGAGAGGGATTCTTCCCAAAGGCAGCTGAAGTTGGCTCCCAGATTCCAGCACCCACCAGTGCTCCCATCAAGGAATACACAGCAGTACCCACAATAAAGGAACACATGCAGCTCAGAAGATGTGAATCAGTTATTTATTCTTTCGGATAGTAGAAAGACTAGGGGACACTCCATGAAGTTAGCATGGGGCACATTTAAAACTAATCAGAGAAAGTTCTTTTTTACTCAGCACACAATTAAACTCTGGAATTTGTTGCCAGAGAATGTGGTTAGTGCAGTTAGTATAGCTGTGTTTAAAAAAGGATTGGATAAGTTCTTGGAGGAGAAGTCCATTACCTGCTATCAAGTTCACTTAGAGAATAGCCACTGCCATTAGCAATGGCAGTGGCAGTGGTAACATGGAATAGACTTAGTTTTTGGGTACTTGCCAGGTTCTTATGGCCTAGACTGGCCACTCTTGGAAACAGGATGCTGGGCTTGATGGACCCTTGGTCTGACCCAGTATGGCATTTTCTTATGTTCTCATGTTCTTATGTTCAGAAGAATTAAATTGATGGCCAAAGAAAAGCGGAAGTGCAGATACCTCAACCTGTGCCTGTATCATGCCAGACAAGGGCACTGTGCAACTAAATGCCCAGAGAAGTTAGGAAACTTCCAAGCCTACGGGTGGTCAGAGAGGCAACCCTAAACCATTCTTCCTTGTTCTCCTCTCCACAAATGCTGGTTCCAGTCATCCTGAAAACTGAAGAATTCACCACAGAGACCTTTCTGGACTCAGGTGCTGCTGGGAATTTAATTGAGGAAGCCCGGTACTAAACTACAACCTACCCTTGGTTTCCTTGGTGCCCCTCTTGAAAATTTCCTCAGTATATGAAGAGCCACTACTGGGCCATCTAGCCATGACTACTGCTACTCTGACTCTACAGAATGAAGCACTGCTTCATGAGCAGATTACCTTCCTCATCCTACCAAAGGGCTACCTTAGTTGATTAAGCACAATCCCATTATTAATTGGGACACTCTCGAAATTACCATTGGGGGTCCAGGTGCCAACAAGGATGTCATCTACCAGTAATACTACCATTGATTGCTGCTCTGTCAGATATCCCAATACCACAAGGACTCCATCGGGCTTATGCAGCCTATACTGATGTTTCACTAAGCAGGAAACCTCATAGATCCTATCATTGTGCCAACAACCTCCTGCCAGGCCAGACTCCACCCAGAGGCCACATCTTTCTCTTTTCCATTTCAGAGACACGAGCCACGTTGGTTCTATATCAAAGAGATCCAGATCCCCAGAAACCATTTATCCTGAAAGTGGATGCCTCCTTCACTGGGTAGGAGCCATGTTATCTCAACATAATGATAATATTTATTTATTTATTTATTTATTTTTAATTTTTATATACCGATCTTCTTGCATAAAATGCAAATCAAGCCGGTTTACAGTGAAAGCTGAACAAGCAGGAAATATAATTCCTTAGTCTAATACATTGAACATCTAGAACTGAAAAAATATAAAAGCAAAATTTTTAGACAGCTTAATAAAGGTTAATTAAATAACAAACATAACTAAACTTATTTTACAAGAAGCACGAAGGTGAGCACAAAGGGGAGAGCCCCTTCGGCGCGCGACGTCCGGCGCCCGATGTAACGGCGTCGTTTACCGGCTCTGCCGTTAGCGTGATGATGTCATTGTGGGCGGGTCTCATTCTCTCTGAGGACTCCCTCCTTTGTCAGTTTCATGGCGATTTTTCATTTTTATTAGGTTTTTTCAGCCCGGGATTGTCTCTCAGGGTACCCGATGTTAGTGGGTTGCCCTCACCTTCGTTGCCCGATGGAACGGCGTCGTTTACTGGCTCTGCCGTTAGCGTGATGATGTCATTGTGGGCGGGTCTCATTCTCTCTGAGGACTCCCTCCGTTGTCAGTTTCATGGCGATTTTTCATTTTTATTAGGTTTTTTCAGCCCGGGATTGTCTCTCAGGGTACCCGATGTTAGTGGGTTGCCCTCACCTTCGTTGCCCGATGGAACGGCGTCGTTTACCGGCTCTGCCGTTAGCGTGATGATGTCATTGTGGGCGGGTCTCATTCTCTCTGAGGACTCCCTCCGTTGTCAGTTTCATGGCGATTTTTCATTTTTATTAGGTTTTTTCAGCCTGGGATTGTCTCTCAGTCCATAATAGATTGCTCATCCCATGTTTTTCCTATTCCAAGAAGTTCACATCTTCTTAAAGGAATTATACAATAGGCAACCAGGAATTGCTAGTCATTAAACTCGCTTTTGAAGAATGGAGACATCTCTTGGAAGGAGCTCTCTACCCTGTTACCATCAATATAGATCTTAAGAATCTCCAGTATCTTCAGCAAGCCCAGAGGTTGAATCCCCCTCAAGTTGTTTTTCAACCGATTTAACTTTATGCTCAAGTACTGTCCTGCTGAAAATAATTTACAAACTAATATCCTTTCATGTTCCTTTGTTCTTTACTCATCTGGAATCTTGTGGCAGCAGCCACTATTCCGGTATCCTCTGGAAAAACTGTGGTACCTAAGCAATTACGAGAGAGGTTTCTCCACTGGGCCCATGATTCTCTATTAGTAGTGCACCCAAGTGTCTGGGAAAACTCTTGAATTTCTATCCCAGTTTTACTGGTGGCCACAGTTATCTCACAGTGTTTAACACTATGTTGAGACTTATCCCAATTGTGTCCCCAACAAGCCTTTTCACTCCTGCTCTTGGGGGTTCTTACAATCATTGCCAAATTCTGAGAAGCCGTAGTCTCATATAACAATGGGCTTTGTAACAGACTTACCTCTATCTAATGACTGCACAGTAATTTGGGATATAATGGGTGGCTTCTCCAAAATGGCCCACTTCATGCCTCTCACAGGTCTACCTTCTGTATCAGAACTGACTCGTCACTTCTTTCAGAATGTGTTTCATATCCATGGCCTACCAACACGTGGTTACTGATTGAGGAGTCCAGTTTACAGCCAAGGGTTCGTGTTTCTATTCCTCTGACAGTCCAGTGCCCCACAGCTCAGAAATTTAAGGGACTTTGGAAAAGGATTTGCCAGCTACTCACCCAAGCCATCAAGAAATTTAAGAAGCAGGCCAATAAGAAACACCACCCTGCACCCCAGTTAAAACCAGGAGAGAGAGTATGGCTTAATACTAGGAACCTCTGCCATAAGACCCCCTTGATGAAGTTCTCCCTGTCATTCATTGGACCATTTTGTATTATCCGCTGGATAGGTCCGGTGAATTACCAACTCTGTTTGAAAATCCACAGTACATTCCATGTGTCGCTGTTAAAAGCCATAGCTACTGTCATAGCCATCTTGACCTGTTTATAAATCCACAAATATGGTCTCTGAAGAAGACACTGAATATGAAGTGCAAGATATCCTGGATATCAAGAATATATAAGACAAATTGCACTATCTCAGTTCCTGGAAACTACGAAAGGGAGGATAATGAAAATTTTAAATTAAAAAAAATAAAATTAGGACCAGAGAACACTTGGGATCCTGCCTCTAATGTCCAGGCTTACTAGAGAGTTCCATCACCTCTTTCCCCAAAAGCCTAAGCCAAAGGGCCTTAGGAGGGGGCATAAAAGGGGGGGGGGGGTACTGTAATTCCATGCCAGCCGTGGCTCCTACCCTATGGTCAGCACACTTTATCTGCTAGGTCCCAAGATGCCATCTTTCCCACCACCACTGACCCCACCACAGATGCTGGCCCGCTCTCCCTTAGGAATTGCTAAAGGTGTCTGGTGGGGATATAGGCTAGCTCTGTGCTACACGTTGTTATTGTTAAGCAACAGATATTCCATAGTGGGTCAGACCAAGGGTCCATCAAGCCCAGTATCCTGTCTCCAACAGTGGCTAGTGTTGCAAATGTTATGTTCAGGTTTTGAATTGTATTGCTGTAACTATTTCATCCACTCAATAAAGGTCAGTTGTAAAAGTAAGAAAGTGTCATGGTTGTAAACAGGGGCAGGGGGGTGAATTTGTGAGAAATTTTGACATGCCTCAGTTATGATGCTTGCCTTTGTCTCCCTTAGTTTACATAGTTTGCATTCTGATCTAGTCTCCAATAAATATTTGAGCATTTCATATGTGTCCAGCAAGCTACATAATAATATTGCAATTACTTGACCATCTTTCAAATCTTTCCTATGCATAGCAATATTTCTTTTTTTTCTTTAGTCATTTTTTTAAAGTGAGAATTTTAATTATAACATAAACATGTAGCATCATGCAGAATCCTGCTTATTAGCATCATAATTTAGTACAATAATTAAGTCAACCATGTACCTCACTGTTTTATCAAGCTCCCCATTCATACCACAAACACCCCATTCATACTCCATACATACCCCACCAACCTTCTCATTGTCCCATAGCAGATGTTATAATCTACTTAAAGTAGCACTATTATATGACCCAAAAAACAGCTGAAAATGAGAATAAATCACAGAAGAAAAAAGATTCAGCTGTGAACGGAACTCAGTGAAAAGAGCTGTCTAGCAACCGTCATATATTGCCACAGAATACTTATTGGCTTATATAGTCAAGCCCGTAAAGCACTGGGCGCCGGCCATCCAGTGCTCCTACCATGTGACAGGGGCCGGCCAATGGCACGGATTCCCTGTCACATGGTAAGGGCAAAGGGCCATCGGCGCCATTTTTATTAGTGGCAGCCGATGGCCCGAGAGCAGGAGATCGCTCCCCGCGCCCCCACTGGACCACCAAGTAATTTTAAAAGGTTTTTGGGGGGGGGGGTCGGGAGGGTGGGGGAGGCTAAGGGGTAAGTTTTAAAGGGTCGGGTGGGTTTTTCTTTTATTGGGTCATCGGCGCCATTTTTATTAGTGGCAGCCAAAATGGCGCCGATGGCCCGAGAGCGGGAGATCGCGCCGGGACCCCCCCCCCCCCCCGGCTGGACCACCAGGAAATTTAAAACATTTTGGGGGGGTTCGGGAGGGTAAGGGATTCGTTTTAAAGGGTCGGGGTGGGTTTAGGGGTTGTTTTTGGTGTGCCGGTTTTCCCGCCCTCCCCCCAAATAACTCCCGTACCCGATTAACGATTTTTCACGATAAATTGGGGGAATTTATATTGTATCGCGCACTCTAACGATTTTTGACGATTTAAAAAATATCAGACGATTTTTTAAATCGTCAAAAAACGATTCACATCCCTAGTGGCAACATGCAAGGATTCCTTACTTGGGAAACTGGAATAGACACAATAAACATAATATATACAGCTACAAGGTCTGTACAGGTGATTATGCTAGAATATAATCAGCACAACAGGCATGGAGAAAGATAAAGACACAACATGTTGATACAGGCTACATCCTATGTAGAAGCCCTTGCAGACCCCCTGACTATCCCCGCCCCCCCCCCCCCCCCACACACACACACACAGACACTATGTCAGGTGACATGGCTGGAAGGGTTTTAACCCCTTGAGTTCTGTGCAGGAAGATGGCCTCCTGCTATTAAGCCTCCAAAACTGGGCAATAAAAGGGGTAGGAAGGATGCCTCATTCCCCCTCAGTCATCTCTTTAAAATGGCACTAACTACCCTGAGACTGATGCCATAGTGATGTCAAAATGGCACTGCTCTCAAGACTGGTCAGCACCTATTTTCTTGTAAGGTTGTATGTTTGTTCAGCTGTAAATAAAATGGTGCCAGCTGGCCCTGAGACTGATGCCATTTTAAAGTTACGATGGTTCTGGTTTCAGGACCAACTAGTGCCATTTTAAAGACACAACTGAAAGGGCAGAGGGCGAGTGTGCATTTCTCCTGCCCCAGACCCCCATAAAAGAGGTAAGAGAAGGCCAGGGTAGTTTCCAACCTTGGTACCTTTCTGGGTCAGAAGGGCCACAGGGAGGCCTCAGGGCAGGCCCTGGGGCAGGCTCTGAGCAGGTCATTGGGCAGTTCTGGGGCATGTTCCAGAGCAGGTCACAGGGCAGATTATGGGCTCTGTGGCAAAATCTGTGACAGGCCACTGGGGAAGCCTTGGGTCATGCCATCTGAAATCCTTGAGACACTATTCACTGAAGTAACTGAGCCCCCTAGGTATACAACTACACTTATTGATGGCAAATGGGAACTCTGAGGCATGGAGCATCTTTGGTAGAAAATCAAAACCACTAGTAATCTTGACCTGCACAAGGTTAAATACAAGTCAACAACAACTGATTGTGCCAAGAAAGCTCATTACTCTTTTCTCATTCAGTCAGCTGCTTCTCAACCTCACAAACTATTTTGGATAGTTAATTCCTTGTCACCCCTCCATTAGTCAATCCTTATTCCACCATTATTAGTTGTGATAGTGGGTTTGCCAATTCTTTTCATGAGATTTACCAGTTAGTTAAGTCTTTTCTTGTGAATTTGCATTCTTCGCAAAATGACCGTCTGCACAATGGTATTTATTGGAAATTGTTCGAACCTACTACTACTAAAGAAATTACTGACATAATTGGCAAATTAATCTTGTATTTATGTTGAAAATTAGATTAACTGTTAAATACTAAGCACATCAATATATCTGGATAAATAATTATAGCTCATCGTGGGTTGTCTTTAGTTATAAGATTGTTATTATTGGTACCATTGTTGTTTCCCGTCGATAGCAGGGCTGAATTAGCCATGCTGTTATGGGATCTGTCAATCAGGCCCAGGAGGTGGAGCTTGTCAAAGCAGAGAACAGAGCTTTGCTCTCTGCGGCTGCGCGTGTGTTCCCACGCAGGAAAGTAACGGAATCTCCTCAGTCTGTTTTTTCCGCGAGCGGGATCGCATGCGGAGCTGATTTCTCCTCAGTTTAAAAATAGAATTAAAATGTCAAAACCGGGGTTCAAACCCTGTCAATGTGGGAAAAGAATGTCGGTCACGGACGGACACGACCGATGTTATCAATGTCTCGGACCACATCACAATAGAGAGAATTGTGAGTTTTGCTCTAAGATATCACCTAGAGCATTAAAACAAAGGGCCTATAGGCTTCAGGAACCTTTTGCCTCACGAGATCCGTCGGAGGCTCATTCATCGCCTGGCCCGCTAACTTCATCGGCTCCATCGAAAAAGAAAACTTTGCCGTCTGATCCTAAGTCCTCCACTCTAGGAGGTAAGGGAAAAGCAAAAAATCAAAGGCCAGTGGTTTCTCGAAAATCCCCAGTGCCTATAGAGCCGCAACATACCTCATCGGAGGATGAACCCTCCGCGCCGAAGACTTCTGCGCCTATGGCGCCATCTGCGCAGACTCCCATATCGGCGCCGAGGATGGAGTCTGCACGCAACTTACAGCTTCTGGCGCGCATGGCGCAGAAGAAACCACCGCGCGGATCAGTTGCGCGCAAGGCGCCGGAGAAACCTGTGCGTATGGCGCCAGAGAAACTTGTGCGTATGGCGCCGACTACTAAGAAACTTATGCGCACGGCGCCGAACACATTGGCGCCGATATCCCATGTGCGCGCCGTATAAAAAATATATGCGCATAAATCTACAACTGCGCATAAATCTGCTTCCGCACACAGAGATACAAATGCGCATAAGTCGACCGTCGCGCATACGCGCATACCTGCGCACAACTCTACATCTGCGCGTAAGCACATATCCGCGCATAGATCTAACTCAGCGCATAGATCAAAATCTGCGTGTGAAAACCATAATTATTCAATCAGAAGATTAACAACGAGCTTGAAGCGGAAACAATACCCTTCACACAGCTCTGCTCCAGACACTGAAACCACGGATACTGATACATCATCTGATGACTATCACAAGTATTCAAGTCACTCCCACCGTAATAAATTACCAAAGAGGAGTGCTACATGGGAGATAAGTCCTTCGACTTCTAAATCATCTCGTAAACCTAATGCCTGCTCAAAAAGAGAAATAGTACAAATATTTTTCTCTAACACCTCTTCAGATTCGGAAGTTTTAAGGAATACTTCAGTCAATAGACTACACAAAGATAGGGAAGTTCCTACAACTTCATCTCAAACAAGTATCAAACAACAACAAGACAGTCGTATGGTAATGCCATCTCATACAAGAGAAGCATTTTTTCAACTGTCTCAATCTCTAGCAGGGTTTTACGAGACGCTTCAATCATCATTCAAAATGACTAATATTGCTGATGACAATGCTACGAAATATAAAGCACAGTCTAATCAAGAGCAGTCGGCAGAACCACCAACATCTCCCATGATAAACCAACCACCCTCGCCAACTCATATCCATGAGACATCTTTAGATTCTCCTTCAATACAAACATCCCCAACATCATCAGTGGGATGTCTCTCAGATCTGCAGGACCACATACAGGAGCCGTATTCCTCTCCTGAAGACCTTACATACCCAAAATTCCTAGAAAAAATGGGTACCATTCTACATCTAGAAGTCCAAAAAGAAACAGACCCTAGGGCAGAAACCCTCGGTCTTCTAAAGATTTTTGATACTCAGGTGGAACCAACTTCTCTTCCACCACAAGATATCCTGCATTCAGTCTTACAAAAATCCTGGGAGGCCCCTTATACAATAGCAGCCGTTTCCAGGAAAACAGACATAAAATTTTGTATGAAGAAAACATCACTATACACTCTACCACAATTGTCTCACGCATCAATTGTAGTAGAGTCGGCGATGCAAAAGTTCAAGAAAACAAAGTTGCATACAACTTTCCCACCGGGGAAAGACAACAAATATTTAGATGAGTTTGGCAGGAAAATATACCATAACTCAATGTTAACTGCACGAATTATGCAACATCAGTTCTACATGGTACAATACCTCTATGAGTGCATGCAAGCTATGAAAGATATACATTCCTCCGTTGCGGAACATATTCCTCAGCCTCTTCATGACATGGAAGAGTGTTCTCGACACCTCTTGAGGTCAATCTACGAAGCACATGAAACATCATCCAGGGCATCTGCAATGGCCATTGCAGCCCACAGACTAGCATGGTTACGTTCAAGTTCGATACGTGAAGACTTACACGTGAAACTAACAAACCTCCCATGTACAGGAGATAACCTGTTCGGAGAGAAATTCCAGGACGCAGTAAGTAAATTAAAAGACGAAGCTCTAGCAGTACAATCGCTAACATCAAATCCTATTTACTCGACTACACGTCGTTATGTGGGATCTACTCATAGGCAACCATATGCTAGAAGACCCTATAGATCTTATCAATCTTTTTGTACGCAGTCATACCCTGCCTACCAGCGTCCTGCTCCACTAAATAATACCTCAAATCAACGAAGAGGTAAACCACGTAACCAGAGACAGCAGGCACAACAGCCGACTACTGCAGCAAAAGCGACATCATCTTTTTAGTTACTCAGCCACCACCACAACATCAAGCTCCTCCAGGCAGAATTCGTGCTTGCCTGAAAGCCTGGGAAAGAATAACATCGGATCAATGGGTTCTGGAGATAGTACGTCAAGACTACCAACTCCAATTTGTAACAAAACCCATATTGCCTCATCTTTCCACACTCAAGATTTACAATTCCCATCCACAACTGGGGGAGGAAATTGCTTTATTTCGCAAACAACAAGCAATTCAACAAATCCACCCACACTCCAATTTAGCAGCATTTTATTTCCCATACCTCCTCATACCCAAGAAGTCGGGAGGCCTTCGACCCATACTAGACCTAAGGGAGTTGAACAAATTTCTCACCAAGGAGAAATTCAAAATGGTATCGTTGAAGTCAATTCTTCCACTCATTCAAACCAACGATTGGATGTGCTCCATCGACCTGAAGGATGCTTACACACACATCCCAATCCATCCATCCTCGTGGCGTTACCTGTGCTTTCGCTACAGACATCAACACTACCAGTACAAAGTTCTTCCCTTTGGGCTATCTGCTGCACCCAGGGTATTCACCAAATGCATGATAGTGGTGGTGGCTCATCTCAGGAAACAAGGTATAACCATCTTTCCATATCTGGACGATTGGCTCATAATAGCCTCCACTCCAAACATCTTACAGGATCACCTCCATCGGGTGATACACTGTTTACAAGAACTAGGGTTAGTGATCAACTTTCAGAAATCACACCTACAACCAACTCAACAGTTGCAGTTCATAGGCGCATGCCTGGATACTACGTGCAACAGAGCATACCTTCCAGTCGACAGAATATCACATTGCCGTCAACTTCTACACACCTTGAAACATACTCAGAGGCCGTCAGCAAGACAAGTCTTGGTAATTCTGGGCCACATGGCAGCGGCGAACTTCACGGTTCCCAATACCAGGTTACACATGAGATGCCTACAATGGGGTCTAAAGCGCCAATGGAAACAGCATTCTCAACCATTGACGCAGAGGGTATCGCTGACCGCAGAAATGAAAAAAGATATAGCATGGTGGCTTCTAGATTCCACCCTGTCCAAAGGAGCATTGTTCAGCCCCCCATCTCACAATGCAGTCCTAACCACAGATGCATCTCGCAAGGGATGGGGTGCTCACCTCGAGATTTACGAAACCCAAGGGTTATGGTCACCCTCAAAACAGAATCTACAAATAAATCTATTGGAACTGAGAGCGATTCGCAATGCATTGCGAGTCTTCCAAAACCACCTGAAGGGACGCAGGGTCATGATCTACACAGCCAACCAAGTAGCGATGTTTTACATCAACAAACAAGGAGGGTCCGGCTCATGGTCCCTCTGCAAGGAGACCCTGGCAATCTTCGAACACGCTCACAAGAATTGCATACATCTCCAAGCAACTTACCTACCGGGAGTTGCAAACACAAGAGCGGACAGGCTAAGCCGCATCTTTCATCCCCACGAATGGACACTCAATACAGAAATAGTACAGGACATATTTCTGCAGTGGGGGACACCTTCCATAGATCTCTTTGCAACAGAGATCAGTTCTCAAGTTCCCAAATTCTGCTCGATAAGACCAAGCCAATTCAGAATCGCTCAAGATGCCTTCCTCATTCCGTGGACGACAGGCCTTCTGTATGCCTATCCTCCCATACCTCTCATAACAAGAACAATTCAGAAGTGCATAGTGGACAAAGCTCAACTGATACTCATAGCCCCGGCATGGCCGAGGCAACCATGGTACAGTTTCCTACTTCGACTATCTATCAAGGATCCAATTCTATTACCGAATCATCAAGATCTTCTCAGTCAAGATCAAGGAACACTACTACACCCGCTACATTCATCTCTACACTTGACAGCTTGGAGATTGAAAGGCTCCTTCTAACAGAACAAGGAGTTTCCACTTCAGCACAATTCATTTTGTTACAATCAAGGAAACTCTCAACCAGGAAAAATTATAACTATAAATGGAAATGCTACTCTGCCTGGTGCACTTCCAATGGTGTACCACCACTGGACTGCTCCCCGGAATTGCTCATTGATTATCTTCATACACTATATGTAGCTGGTCTAGCCACATCATCCATCAGAGTTCACCTCAGCGCCATAGGCGCCTATCATAGACCAATCAATGACATTCCTATATCCAATAACCCATTGCTGACTCGTTTCATGAAGGGTTTAACACACATTCGTCCTCCGGTATCCAAACCTCCAGTTCCATGGAACCTCAATATAGTTCTGGAACAGCTCATGCTTTATCCTTTTGAACCCATGGACTCGGCACACATTAAATACCTCACCTGGAAGGTGGTATTCCTGGTTGCAGTAACCTCAGCACGAAGAGTTAGCGAGTTACAAGCTCTGGTCCATTATCCTCCGTACTTGCAATTTCATCAACAGAAGGTAGTTCTACGAACTCACCCATCCTTCCTACCGAAAGTAGTTACCCCATTCCATCTCAATCAGACAATGGAATTACCAATATTTTTCCCTAAACCTCATGCAAATGATAGGGAAAAACTACTGCACACACTGGACTGTAAAAGAGCTTTAACACACTACAAAGAAAGAACGAACTCGAACTCCCATGTTTCTCAACTCTTTGTCTCCTTCGACCCGAAGGCACCTGGATTACCAGTGGCTAAACGCACCATCTCCAGTTGGATAGCACAGTGCATAAAATTCTGCTATGACAAACAAAATTTACATTTACAATCTACTCCTAAAGCTCACCAAGTTAGAGCAGTAGCAACCTCCTTAGCACACTTGAACGAGGTGCAACCCATAGACATTTGCAAGGCAGCTACATGGTCATCACTGCATACCTTCACATCTCATTACTGCCTTGACCAGCAAGCAGCCACTGATGCGAAGATAGGGCAAGCAATACTGCAGTCTCTATCCTCCAACAAACGGTGACTGCCACACTGTCAAAGATCACGTCCAAACACTTATATCACTACTGACGTGATCAAGAGCTTGGGACTCCCATAACAGCAAGGCTAATTCAGCCCTGCTATCGATGGGAAAAAGCAAGTTTGCTTACCGTAAACGATGTTTCCGTAGATAGCAGGATGAATTAGCCCATGCTGACCCACCCTCCTCCCTGGCAGTCACCAAGTCTTCGACTACAATACAGCTTAATCACAGACTGAGGAGATTCCGTTACTTTCCTGCGCGGGAACACACGCGCAGCTGCAGAGAGCAAAGCTCTGTTCTCTGCTTTGACAAGCTCCGCCTCCCGGGCCTGATTGACAGATCCCATAACAGCATGGCTAATTCATCCTGCTATCTACGGAAACATCGTTTATGGTAAGCAAACTTGCTTTTATATACGGATAATGTACAAATCTATTATGCAGTTACCCTAATAAAAGAATATATATAAAAAAAAAAAGATTCCCATCTCTGTACTATACTATGTTCTAAGACAGGAATTTTCAATTTTTTGTGGGGATATGTGCTGCCAAAGTGAGGTTTCTCTGTTCCATGCCGAGTGGATTTGGTATGGTTTATCATATAATGTAGTGCTTAGCCAGAGACATTGCCTGCTGTATCAGAGATAAAGTGCAATTGTAGCTCACGAGTTTCTGCGAAATCAGGTTCCACTCACTGTACTTTCTGTGAATATAATATTTTTATTGTGTGCAAAATTCAGGATATTTAAGTAATAGGTGAATTTTCAAAAGTTGCACACATATAAAATAGCACTTAAGCATGTAAAATAGCATATATAAGAGTATATGTGATTTTAAAAACCTGAACAAACATACATTAATCTGCGAGTGTTGTGAGTCCTGGCTGCGCTGGTGCAGCAACCGAGCCTGCTCACCTCGGGCTCCCCTCCGCGGGCTCCGTTCCGTCCTCCCTAGCTGCAGCAGCCAGCTCTCGCGTCCCTAGTGTCTGTCCCGAACGCCTATGGCTTTGCAGTCCTCACAACAGAGCTCCCACAGGGGCTCCGTGTCTTTGTCCCCGCCCCTAGGCACGCGCATGGCCCATGCTCCCTCATTTAAAGGGCCCAGGGCAGGAGCCTCGGCCCGGATGCCTCCCAATGATGTCACGCAGGCACAGTATATAAGGCGAGGCCCTTCCCTCAGTTCCTCCCCTTGGCAAACGGGTCGTCACACTTGTGTGAAGCTAGTTGCCATCCTATGTTCCTGCGTTCCTTGTTCCTCTGCTTAAGAACATAAGAACATGCCATACTGGGTCAGATCAAGGGTCCATCAAACCTAGCATCCTGTTTCCAACAGAAGCCAATCCAGTCCATAAGAACCTGGCAAGTACCCAAAAACTAAGTCTATTCCATGTTACCGTTGCTAGTAATACTAGTGGCTATTTTCTAAGTCAACTCAATTAATAGCAGGTAATGGACTTCTCCTCCAAGAACTTATCCAATCCTTTTTTAAACACAGCTATACTAACTGCACTAACCACATCCTCTGGCAACAAATTCCAGAGTTTAATTGTGCGTTGAGAAAAAAAGAACTTTCTCCGATTAGTTTTAATTGTGCCACATGCTAACTTCATGGAGTGCCCCTAGTCTTTCTATTATCTGAAAGAGTAAATAACCGATTCACATCTACCCGTTCCAGACCTCTCATGATTTTAAACACCTCTACCATTTCCCCCCTCAGCCATCTCTTCTCCAAGCAGAAAAGTCCTAACCTCTTTAGTCTTTCCTCATAGGGGAGCTGTTCCATTCCCCTTATCATTTTGATCGCCCTTCTCCATACCTTCTCCATCACAATTATATCTTTTTTGAGATGCGGCAACCAGAATTGTACACAGTATTCAAGGTGCGGTCTCACCATGGAGCGATACAGAGGCATTATGACATTTTCTGATTTATTCACCATTCCCTTTCTAATAATTTCCAACATTCGATTTGCTTTTTTGACTGCCGCAGCACACTGAACCGACGATTTCATTGTGTTATCTACTATGATGCCTAGATCTCTTTCTTGGGTGGTAGCACCTAATATGGAACCTAACATTGTGTAACTATAGCATGGGTTATTTTTCCCTATATGCATCACCTTGCACTTATCCAAATTAAATTTCATCTGCCATTTCGATGCCCAATTTTCCAGTCTCACAAGGTCTTCCTGCTATTTATCACAATCTGCTTGTGATTTAACTACTCTGAACAATTTTGTATCATCTGCAAATTTGATTACCTCACTCGTCGTATTTCTTTCCAGATCATTTATAAATATATTGAAAAGTAAGGGTCCCAATACAGATCCCTGAGGCACTCCACTGCCCTCTCCCTTCCACTGAGAAAATTGTCCATTTAATCCTACTTTCTGTTTCTTGTCTTTTAGCCAGTTTGAAATCCACGAAAGGACATCGCCACCTATCCCTTGACTTTTTACTTTTCCTAGAAGCCTCTCATGAGGAACTTTGTCAAACACCTTCTGAAAATCCAAGTACACTACATCTACCGGTTCACCTTTATCCACATATTTATTAACTCCTTCAAAAAAGTGAAGCAGATTTGTGAGGTAAGACTTGCCTTGGGTAAAGCCATGCTGACTTTGTTCCATTAAACCATGTCTTTCTATATGTTCTGTGATTTTGATGTTTAGAACACTTTCTACTATTTTTCCTGGCACTGAAGTCAGGCTAATCAGTCTGTAGTTTCATGGATCGCCCCTGGAGCCCTTTTTAAATATTGGGGTTAAATTAGCTATTTTCCAGTCTTCAGGTACAATGGATGATTTTAATGATAGGTTACAAATTTTTACTAATAGGTCTAAAATTTCATTTTTTAGTTCCTTCAGAACTCTGGGGTGTATACCATCCGGTCCAGGTGATTTACTACTCTTCAGTTTGTCAATCAGGCCTACCACATCTTCTAGGTTCAACGTGCTTTGGTTCAGTCCATCTGAATCATTACCCATGAAAACCTTCTGCAGTACAGGTACCTCCGCAACATCCTCTTCAATAAACACCGAAGCAAAGAAATCATTTAATCTTTCCGCAATGGCCTTATCTTCTCTAAGTGCCCCTTTAACCCCTCAATCATCTAACGGTCCAACTGACTCCCTCACAGGCTTTCTGCTTCGGATATATTTAAAAAAGATTTTACTGTGAGTTGTTGCCTCTATAGCCAACTTCTTTTCAAATTCTCTCTTAGCTTGTCTTATCAATGTCTTACATTTAACTTGCCAACGCTTATGCATTATCCTATTTTCTTCTGTTGGATCCTTCTTCCAGTTTTAAATGAAGATCTTTTGGCTAAAATAACTTCTTTCACCTCCCCTTTTAACCATGCCGGTAATCGTTTTGCATTCTTTCCACCTTTTTTAATGTGTGGAATACATCTGAACTTTGCTTCTAGGATGGTATTTTTTAACAATGACCACACCTCTTGCACACATTTTACCTTTGTAGCTGCTCCTTTCAGTTCTTTTCTAACAATTTTTCTCATTTTATCAAAGTTTCCCTTTTGAAAGTTTAGCACCAGAGTCGTGGATTTGCTTACTGTCCCCCTTCCAGTCATTAATTCAAATTTCATCATATTATGATCACTATTGCCAAGCGGCCTCACCACCATTACTTCTCTCACCAAATCCTGTGCTCCACTGAGAATTAGATCTAAAATTGCTCCCTCTCTTGTCGGTTCCTGAACCAATTGCTCTATAAAAATGTCATTTATTCCATCCAGGAACTTTATATCTCTAGCATGCACCGATGATTAGGGATGTGAATCGTTTTTCAACGATTAAAATTATCGTCCGATAATTTTATTATCGTCTTAAATCATTATAGAACACAATACAATAGAAATTCTAACTAAGCTTCAACAACAAGAGGAAATGTGGAAAAAAGGATTTGCACTCACAAAGAGGGGAGTAGCTGGCTTGTTACGGCGGTTACTACCCCAAATCAAAAAAGCCTGATACTTCACTTTCAATGCATATACAGCATAGTTCTCTGATTCAACGGCAGGGGAGAAGAAAAACTGATACTTCACACATCCAGCAGAGCTCTCTGCTTCAACGGCAGGGGAGAAGAAAAGAGGGTTCGCACTCACAAAGCGGGGAGTAGCTGGCTTGTTACGGCGGTTACTACCCCAAACCAAATGTGCCTGATACTTCACTTTCGATGCACATCCAGCATGGCTCTCTGCTTCAACAGAGGGAGAAGAAAAACAACCAATAAGGGCTGTATAACATAGTCTGGGTAAAACAAATAAGCATGGGTGTAGCTTGCTTATTGCGGCGGCTACTACCCCTAACGAATCAAGCTAGATATTTCACTTGGATGCAGCTCCATCACTGCTCTCTACATTAAAGGTGGGGGTGGAAGGGAAATAGAACCAAGAGCTAAGAGAAACAGATAAGTATGAGAGAAAAATGTGTGAAGCTTGCTGGGCAGACTGGATGGGCCATTTGGTCTTCTTCTGCCGTCATTTCTATGTTTCTATGATTTATCGTTAAAAATCGTTAAATCGTGTTAGTGCACACTAACTGAAAATGATACAAATTGACACTTTCCAGGTCAGTGAAGGTCAGTTAGGAATGAATATGTATTCCTATTGGCTGGCTGCCCTCTTATCTATTGATGTTACCAAGGTTCCCACTGAGGTGATGGTTGGGGGGATGGGAAATGGAACTGGAAACTCACGAACACCAACAGAAAATGATACAAATTGTTGACACTTCCCAGGTCAGTAAAGGTCACTTAGGAATGAATATGTATTCCTATTGGCTGGCTGTGCTCTTATCTATTGATGTTACCAAGGTTCCCACTGAGGTAATGGTTGGGGGGATGTGAAATGGAAACAGTTGGAAGCTTGACAAAAAAAGTAATGTGATGATCATCACTCATTGACTCCAGTTTGGGGACAAGGCAGGTCTCCTTTACTGCACACATTGACTCCAGCTTAGGGAAAATGGCAGGTCTCCTTTACTGCACACATTGATTCCAGCTTGGGGATAAGGCAGGTCTCCTTTACTGCACACATTAACTCCAGCTTGTGGAAAAGGCAGGTCTCCTTTACAGCACACTGACTCCAGCTTGGGGACAAGGCAGGTCTCCTTTACTGCACCCATTGACTCCAGCTTGGGTACAAGGCAGGTCTCCTTTCCTGCACACATTGACTCCAGCTTGTGGACAAGGCAGATCTCCTTTACTGCACATACTGACTCCAGCTGGGGAAACGGCAGGTCTCCTTTCCTGCACACATTGACTACAGCTTGGGGAAAAGGCAGGTCTCCTTTACTGCACACATTGATTCCAGCTTGGGGAAAAGGCAGGTCACCTTTTCTGCACACACTGACTCCAGCCTGGGGATAAGACAGGTCTCCTTTACAGCACATTGACTCCAGCTTGGGGAAAAGGCAGGTCTCCTTTCTTGCACACATTGACTCCAGCTTGGGTACAAGGCAGGTCTCCTTTCCTGCACACATTGACTCCAGCTTGGGGAAAAGGCAGGTCTCCTTTACAGCACATTGACTCCAGCTTGGGGATAAGGCAGGTCTCCTTTACTGCACACATAGACTCCAGCTTGTGGACAAGGCAGATCTCCTTTACTGCACACACTGACTCCAGCTGGGGAAAAGGCAGGTCTCCTTTCCTGCACACATTGACTCCAGCTTGTGGAAAAGGCAGGTCTCCTTTACTGAACACATTGACTCCAGCTTGTGGAAAAGGCAGGTCTACTTTACTGCACACACTGACTCCAGCTTGGGGACAAGGTAGATCTCCTTTACTGCACACACTGACTCCAGCTTGGGGACAAGGCAGGTCTCCTTTACTGCATACATTGACTCCAGCATGTGGAAAAGGCAGGTCTCCTTTACTCCACACATTGACTCCAGCTTGTGGAAAAGGCAGGTCTCCTTTACTGCACACATTGATTCCATCTTGGGGAAAAGGCAGGTCTCCTTTACTGCACACATTGATTCCAGCTTGGGGAAAAGGCAGGTCACCTTTTCTGCACACACTGACTCCAGCTTGTGGAAAAGGCAGGTCTCCTTTACAGCACATTGACTCCAGCTTGGGGAAAAGGCAGGTCTCCTTTCCTGAAAACATTGACTCCAGCTTGGGTACAAGGCAGGTCTCCTTTCCTGCACACATTGACTCCAGCTTGGGGAAAAGGCAAGTCTCCTTTACAGCACATTGACTCCAGCTTGGGGAAAAGGCAGGTCTCCTTTACTGCACACATTGATTCCAGCTTGGGGATAAGGCAGGTCTCCTTTACTGCACACATTGACTCCAGCTTGTGGACAAGGAAGATCTCCTTTACTGCACACACTGACTCCAGCTGGGGAAAAGGCAGGTCTCCTTTCCTGCACACATTGACTCCAGCTTGTGGAAAAGGCAGGTCTCCTTTACTGCACACATTGACTCCAGCTTGTGGAAAAGGCAGGTCTCCTTTACTCCACACATTGACTCCAGCTTGTGGAAAAGGCAGGTCTCCTTTACTGCACACATTGATTCCAGCTTGGGGAAAAGTCAGGTATACTTTACTGCACACATTGATTCCAGCTTGGGGAAAAGGCAGGTCACCTTTTCTGCACACACTGACTCCAGCCTGGGGATAAGACAGGTCTCCTTTACAGCACATTGACTCCAGCTTGGGGAAAAGGCAGGTCTCCTTTCCTGCACACATTGACTCCAGCCTGTGGACAAGGCAGAACTCCTTTACTGCACACACTGTGATCTTCCTGCACTGTGTGCAGGAAGATCACAACACCCCTGGTATCAGGGTTAGGGCACAAGTTCTAGTCACATTGACTGATCACATTACTTTTTTTGTCAAGCTACCAACGGTTTCCATTTCCCATCCCCCATATACTGTCAGTGGGAACCTTGGTAACATGAATAAATAAGAGGGCAGCCAATAGGAATACATATTCATTCCTAAACTGACCTTAACTGACCTGAAAAGTGTCAAATTGTATCATTTTCTGTTAGTGCGCACTAACGGGAGTTAGTGCGCACTAACTCCCGGTAGTGCGCACTAATCGGAAAAAACGATTTTTAACGATTTTTTTACTAAACAATCGTGCCAAACACGATTTTCTTCTTTTGCCAGACGATTTCGATCGTTAAGACGATAGGGCACACGATTCACATCCCTACCGATGATACATTTACCCAGTCAATATTGGGGTAATTGAAGTCTCCCATTATTACATCACTACCAATTTGGTTAGCTTCCCTAATTTCTCTTAGCATTTCACTGTCAGTCTCACCATCTTGACCGGATGGACGGTAGTGTTCCAATAAATCATGTCTTTCTATATGCTCTACGATTTTGATCTTGAGAATAGTTTCCACTATTTTTCCCGACACTGAAGTCAGGCTAACTGGTCTATAGTTACCCGGATAACTCCTGGAGCCTTTTTTAAATATTGGGGTTACACTGGCCACCCTCCAGTCTTCAGGTAGAATGGGTGATTTTAATGATAGGTTACAAATTTTCTCATTTTTTAGTTCCTTCAATACCCTAGGATGCATACCATCCAGTCCAGGTGATTTGCTACTCTTTAGTTTGTCAATCTGGCCTACCACATCTTCCAGGTTCACAGTGATTTCATTCAATTTGTCTGACCCATCACCCCTGAAAACCATATCCGGAACACGGAAGCAAAGAATTCATTTAGTCTTTCTGCAATGGCCTTATCTTCCCTAAGAGCCCCTTTATTATGAGTTTTTGCCTTTATGACCAATTTCATTTCAAATTCTCTCTTCGCCTGTCTTATCAATGTTTTACACTTAACTTGACAATGCTTATGTTTTATCCTATTTTCTTCAGATGGATCCTTTTTCCAGTTTTTTAAGGATTTTTTTTTGGCTAAAATAGCCTTTTTCACCTCACCTTTTAACCATGATGGTAATCGTTTTGCCTTCTTACCACCTTTCTTAATGTGTGGAATACATATGGACTGTGCCTCTAGGATTGTATTTTTAAACAATGAACACTTTTAACCTTTGCAGCTGCACGTTTCAATTTTTTTTCTATTTCCTCATTTTATCAAAGTTTCCCTTTTGAAAGTTTAGTGTTAGAGCTGCAGATTTACTTATTGTCCCCCTTCCAGTTATTAGTTTAAATTTGATCATGTTATGATCACTGTTGCCAAGTGGCCCCACCACCATAACCTCTCTCACCAAATCCTGCTTTCCACTAAGAATTAAATCTAAAATAGCTCCCTCTCTTGTTGGTTACATCCAAGAACTTTATGTCTCTAGCAAGTCCTGATGTTACATTTACCCAGTCAATATTGGGGTAATTGAAATCTACCAAGCAAAAGCAAGAAGCAAAAGCCTTGCACATCAATTAATATCCATACATCCAGCGTGCAAGGAAATAGTAAAGCAAGTCCACCTTCAAAATTATAATAAATTTTTATTGCTTAGCTGAAATTCTTCAATATTAATAGTGGCAACTCCATACATTTTCAATGACAAATATTAAAGTCCCCCGACACGGTCCGTGTTTCGCGGTCGCTGCATCAGGAGGGACCCACAATCAGTATCATCTAAAACATAAAGATAATGAAGCTGATGGACCTGACAACAATGGCTACACAGTTTCAATAAATTTTCAAACATACCTTGTACGTGCATCATGGAGCGCATCGGCTCACACGATTGAAAGACGATTTAAAGAGGTAATTTGGCGCCAAAAGACAGCAGCTATCGCGATAGATTCGTTCGTATAAGCCCCGCCCTCTCTATACACGGTTCAACCAAACAAATGCCATTCTACATCCCTGTTTAGTCCCTTAGGATGGACGGAGGAAAGCATAAAAATCCACTTCTGTTCCCGTCTACCTAAAATTTCTGAGTAATTACCTCCCCTAAATGGGGGAACAACCACCTCTAAGACTGAAAACTGCAATTCAGCAATAGTGTGTTGGTATTGAACCCAGTGTGTAACCAAAGGTTCATCCATCCTAAGGAGACGAATGTTTGAACAATGTTCTATAATGCGGGTTTTGATCATCCTAGAGGTCTTCCCCACATATAACATGGAACACGGACATTGTATAACATACACCAAACCCTTAGTGGTACAGTCTGATGTATTGCAAAGTTTAAAGTGAACCCCAGTGTCAGGATGAATAAAGGAGTCTGAATGGCTGGTATGTTTACACATCGTGCAGTGCCCACAGGGGCCATGATGGCCTCCCCTGGTGTCCCTCAATTGTTTACTAAGACTAGCGTGTACTAGCTGATCCCGGAGGTTACTAGCTCTCCGAAAAGTGAAACGTAATGATCCCTGGAAAAGGGAAGTTAAAGATAAATTCTCCCAGTGTCTTCTTATCATTGTGGCAATAGCCTTACTCGCTGTTGAAAACGGTAAAATACAATTGAGACATGGACTATCATCATCCATTGAAGGAAGAAGCAACCAGTCTCGATTGGCATACAATGCCCTTTTAAAAGCCTTTTTTACCACTCGTGGGGGGTAACCCTCTTTCCCAAAACCGCTGAGACATCAATCGGGCTTGCTCTAAAAAATCACTCCGGGATGAGCATAGACGTTTCAATCTTAAAAATTGCCCCGTAGGGATATTATCTCTAAGGGGCTTGGGATGACAGCTCGAGTAGGCTAAGAGTGTGTTTCTATCAGTCTCTTTCCTAAATAGAGTGGTGACATACTTATCCTGTTCTACTGAGATCGTAATATCAAGGAAAGCGATTTCTGAAGCATGAATGCAAAAATTAAATTGAATGTGTGGGTTCAACGAGTTGAGCCAATCAAAAAAACCAAAAAATTGAATGTCAGATCCAGTCCAAATAATTAGAATGTCGTCAATATATCGTAGCCACAAAGCCACATGGGAAAACCATTCCGTAGGATATACTAAAGACGATTCATAGTCGTCCATGTACAGACAGGCAAGTGAGGGGGCCATAGTGGCCCCCATTGCCGTCCCTTTAATCTGTTGGTAGTAACTCTGGTCAAACAAAATCTGTTGGTAGTAACTCTGGTCAAACAAAACCCGCATTATAGAACATTGTTCAAACATTCGTCTCCTTAGGATGGATGAACCTTTGGTTACACACTGGGTTCAATACCAACACACTATTGCTGAATTGCAGTTTTCAGTCTTAGAGGTGGTTGTTCCCCCATTTAGGGGAGGTAATTACTCAGAAATTTTAGGTAGACGGGAACAGAAGTGGATTTTTATGCTTTCCTCCATCCATCCTAAGGGACTAAACAGGGATGTAGAATGGCATTTGTTTGGTTGAACCGTGTATAGAGAGGGCGGGGCTTATACGAACGAATCTATCGCGATAGCTGCTGTCTTTTGGCGCCAAATTACCTCTTTAAATCGTCTTTCAATCGTGTGAGCCGATGCGCTCCATGATGCACGTACAAGGTATGTTTGAAAATTTATTGAAACTGTGTAGCCATTGTTGTCAGGTCCATCAGCTTCATTATCTTTATGTTTTAGATGATACTGATTGTGGGTCCCTCCTGATGCAGCGACCGCGAAACACGGACCGTGTCGGGGGACTTTAATATTTGTCATTGAAAACGTATGGCGTTGCCACTATTAATATTGAAGAATTTCAGCTAATCAATAAAAATTTATTATAATTTTGAAGGTGGACTTGCTTTACTATTTCCTTGCACGCTGGATGTATGGGTAATTGAAATCTCCCATTATTATTGCACTGCCAAATTGGTTTGCTTCCCTGATTTCATCATCTGTCTACCCTTTTTGTCCCGGTGGACGGTAGTATACTCTTATCACTATACTCTTACCCAACACACATGGGATTTCTACCCATATAGATTCTACTGAGCATTTAGTCTCTTGTATGATCTTTATCCTGTTGGACTCTATACCCTCCCGGATATAAAGTGCCAGCCCTCCCCCCCAAGTTGATCCTCCCTATCATTGAGATATAATTTGTACTCTGATATAGCACTGTCCCATTGGTTATCCTCCTTCCACCAAGTCTCTGTGATGCCAATTATGTCAATCTCATCATTTGCTGCTATACAGTCTAACTCTCCCATCTTACTTCTTAGACTTCTGGCATTGGCATACATGCACACATATGTTTTCACCATTTATAAAATCCCCACATCTCTGGGTGCACACCAACATATTTGCACTCATGTACTGTTTGAAAGTTACTGTCTTTATATATGTTTGGAAAAGGAGGGGGTGGGGTTGTGAAAAAGAGAACAGTGTACTGAGTCTGAACTGTATCCTGAGAAAGGAGGGGCAAATAGGGGAATCTGTCCCCAGAGGAAAAAAGAAAGGGACAAATTATAGACTTTAGCATACATCATTCCTGGCATGCCTTGTGTCTCAACCCTGCCTGGAATGTTTATCAAAACAATATTTCCTATTTATGACCTCTTGATAAGTGTCTTTGACTGCTTTTTACAAAAAAATATGGCCTGGCTTCTACTCGTTTTAGAATTATACATCTGTTAAAAATATAATCCAGGCTGGGTCTGTCTTTTTAAGTTTTGAATATTTTAAAAAATAAAAAAAGGGGCTGCTCATAGCAAATGTTCTTTTCTAAAATGCAAAGTACTTAAAAGAAAAAAAAACTGATCCTCTTATATTATCAGAATTTTGTTTTAAACTAAAATCAGCAACTTTTTTTATATCCTAGAATTGCCGCCAGCATATTTTTGTGCTACTATGTTTTAGGCTTCATAATTGAAAGAATGAAATTCTTGATATCATGATATTCTTTTCAGTAGAGGACAAGAGCATTTTAGTTTGCTTAAAACATAGGATATTTTAAGGAGGAAACCTATCATGAAATGTATTATTCAAAACTCCATTTTTCCCCCCTGATTTTCCACTTCTTCCAAAAGACATTCTTAGGCATGCCCTGTTTTTTCTCTGAAGTATCATATCATTAGTTTTCACAACTTTGTGTTGTGGGATTGTGGGTAGTGGACCCATCTCTGGTGATTTCGTGTACCCTTGGGCCATGACTACAGCCATATCTACAGCAGGCCATGACTACAGCCATGTGGGATTGTGGGTAGTGGACCCATCTCTGGTGATTTCGTGTACCCTTGGGCCATGACTACAGCCATATCTACAGCAGGCCCCATTCAATGGAATGCGCTCCCACCAGACATTCGGATTGAGTTCTGCCACTCTTCATTCAAAAAAAAACTTAAAACCTGGCTCTTTAGCCAAGCTTTTCCAGGACCATGATCATCATTTTTTCCCCTCCAACCAGCAAGAACATATCTTCTTCACAAACCCCCATTTTCCATACCACTACCTACTTCGGTATCTAATCTCTTGCTGCAGGACACTTGAGACTTTCTCACTTATACGTTATAATTTTTATGCTCAATAAGACCTGTCAACTTAATTGTTTAAGTCTTTTTTTTTTTTTTTTCTCCTTTATCTTTTGGTCATCAATGTTACAACGTTATTGTTAAATTTTGAACTTATGTACACTGTTCCAAGTTTCATAACCTTGTTCTATGTAATGCCTTTTGGCAATTTTCATGTTCTGTTTCAATGTAAACCGATGTGATCTTTATTTCATATAGGAACACCGGTATATAAAAATCTAAAAATAAATAAATAAATGATGCAGCTGCAGAGGAGCGCCAGCAAGCGCCTAGGCAGGTGAAGAGTTTCATTAAAATTATCCATTGTACCTGAAGACTGGAGGGTGTCCAATGTAACCCCAATATTTAAAAAAGGCTCCAGGGGTGATCCGGGTAATTATAGACCAGTGAGCCTGACTTCAGTGCCAGGAAAAATAGTGGAAACTATTCTCAAGATCATGTGTAGAGCATATAGAAAGACATGATTTAATGGGACACAGTCAACATGGATTTACCCAAGGGAAGTCTTGCCTAACAAATCTGCTTCATTTTTTTGAAGGGGTTAATAAACATGTGGATAAAGGTGAACCGGTAGATGTAGTGTATTTGGATTTTCAGAAGGCGTTTGACAAAGTCCCTCATGAGAGGCTTCTACGAAAACTAAAAAGTCATGGGATAGCAGGCGATGTCCTTTCGTGGATTACAAACTGGTTAAAAGACAGGAAACAGAGAGTAGGATTAAATGGTCAATATTCTCAGTGGAAAAGGGTAAACAGTGGAGTACCTCCGGGATCTGTATTGGGACCGGTGCTTTTCAATATATATATAAATGATCTGGAAAGGAATACGACGAGTGAGGTTATCAAATTTGCGGATGATACAAAATTATTCAGAGTAGTTAAATCACAGGCAGACTGTGATACATTACAGGAGGACCTTGCAAGACTGGAAGATTGGGCATCCAAATGGCAGATGAAATTTAATGTGGACAAGTGCAAGGTGATGCACATAGGGAAAAATAACCCTTGCTGTAGTTACACGATGTTAGGTTCCATGTTAGGAGCTACCACCCAGGAAAAAGATCTAGGCATCATAGTGGATAATACTTTAAAATTGTCGGCTCAGTGTGCTGCAGCAGTCAAAAAAGCAAATAGAATGTTAGGAATTATTAGGAAGGGAATGGTTAACAGAACGGAAAATGTCATAATGCCTCTGTATCGCTCCATGGTGAGACCGCACCTTGAATACTGTGTACAATTCTGGTCGCCGCATCTCAAAAAAGATATAGTTGCGATGGAGAAGGTACAGAGAAGGGCAACCAAAATGATAAAGGGGATGGAACAGCTCCCCTATGAGGAAAGGCTGAAGAGGTTAGGGCTGTTCAGCTTGGAGAAGAGACGGCTGAGGGGGGATATGATAGAGGTCTTTAAGATCATGAGAGGTCTTGAACGAGTAGATGTGACTCGGTTATTTACACTTTCGAATAATAGAAGGACTAGGGGGCATTCCATGAAGTTAGCAAGTAACACATTTAAGACTAATCGGAGAAAATTCTTTTTCACTCAACGCATAATAAAGCTCTGGAATTTCTTGCCAGAGAAGGTAGTTAGTGCCGTTAGTGTAGCTGGGTTCAAAAAAGGTTTGGATAAGTTCTTGGAGGAGAAGTCCATTAATGGCTATTAATCAATTATACTTAGGGAATAGCCACTGCTATTAATTGCATCAGTAGCATGGGTTCTTCTTAGTGTTTGGGTAATTGCCAGGTTCTTGTGGCCTGGTTTTTGGCCTCTGTTGGAAACAGGATGCTGGGCTTGATGGACCCTTGGTCTGTCCCAGCATGGCAATTTCTTATGTTCTTAAGTGTAGGCTGGTGTTGCTGGAACCTTGGCCACAGCCGAACCTGTACGCAGCAGAGAGACCTAAACAACCCAATGTTGGTCTCGAAAGTAGTCCTCCGACCACTTGATAGCTCTTTTGGACCTGCTGCATGGGAGCAGCAACTGCGACAGGACGGACAGTGGTTGAAGGATGAAGACATCAAACGAAGATGAAGACTTGAAGTGAGACAAGACTCTGGATACGTGGAGTGGATCGACACTCTGGATACATGTAGTGAGATGAGACTCTGGTCACGTAGAGAAGAAAACTCAGGAAGGCCATGAGTTGCTTGAAGAGTACTGAGTCGGTACTTCACATCACGCACCCTACACAACCTAGCGGACTGGTCGCGGACCACGCTAGTGGTTCCCCACTCGAGTTGCTTTCAGAATGCTGAGTCGGTACTACCACATCAAGCGCCCTACTCAGCCAATGAAGACAGGTCACGGACCATGCTGGTGGTTCTTCACACAGGAAGAAGAGAAGATGAAGTGAAGACTCCGACGAAGCCTGTACCAAAATACGTCCTGCACAGTCAATCAAGGCCAGGCTAGGATGGAACAGGAAACAGAGTTCATTCATGGAGTAGAAGATTCGAGGGAATGCCTCAGTGACAAAGTCAGGATAAGTAAGATAAAAGCAGGAACCCCTTGGAGACTTGCGCTGCCATGGAAGAAGATCATCCAGAGAAAGGAGACATCTAGACGTGAAGACATCTGATGGACGAACATCAGGAACTCAGAAGCTTGACAAGACGAGCGACTAGGGGAAGATGAAGACAAGGGATCCCACACAGAACGAAGTGCCTTGAGAAGCTAGATTGCAGAAAAGTCCTAAGTTGGACTTGTGAAGGACTTGCGAAGGCAGGTCCTTTTTATAGGCCTGAAGAGGAGACTCCCTTGATGACATCAGAGGTGCACCACTACCTGGCTGTACCTTTAAGATGTGAAAAGAAACGCGGCTCCGCCCCTAAGGAAGAGGGGCTGGACCTTGGAGAGTGGCGTCCCTGTCACTGATGCAGAGCCAGAGGTGAGCCAGACCTGGAAGCAGGCCCTGAGGTTGGAGGCAGCTTCCCTGCCATGAAGGGTAGACCGGAGGCGGCCTCCTGCTGCAGAAAAGTCCGGGGATGAAGGCCCTCTCCCCACGGAGGGCTCAAGGTAAGGTTGGTGGCCTTGTGGAAATGCCTTCAGC
Source organism: Rhinatrema bivittatum (assembly GCF_901001135.1). NCBI lineage: Eukaryota > Metazoa > Chordata > Amphibia > Gymnophiona > Rhinatrematidae > Rhinatrema > Rhinatrema bivittatum. The sequence goes on along the minus strand of NC_042617.1, from coordinate 225,898,803 downwards.
GGTCCACTGACAGCAAGAGAGGTAGCAATGCGGCACCAGCTGCGAAGGGAGCGTCGGCGGTCTCCGGACCGTGGGGGAATGCTGTCGGCGATCCCCTGAGCACAGGGGATGTCTCAGCATGGCTCCTGCCACTTAAGGAGAGCGTCGGCGGCCTCCGAGCCGTGCCGGGTGTCACGGCAGGGCTCCAGCCGCGCAAAGATAGCATCGGCGGTCCCAGTCCACAGGAAAAGCCATAGCAGCGCAGCGAAAAGGAGAAAAAAAAGGTGAGAAACTGCCCAAACAGGGCAGAATCGCAACACTTTGCTTGTATGTCAAAAAACATCTCATATTTATAACAAAAACATAGTAGGGTCTGTGTGTATGCGTATGTGGCTGGGTTGCAGTTTTATCATTGGCTCCTGCCTGGAGAAAGGATAGGCTTGTGGGGGGTGGGGTGGGGGGTTGCCTTAGCAATATACCCAGGAAGGATCTGTTTTCCCCAGTATCCCTTGCTGTATGAGGTTACAGTCCTATCACAATCCATAATGGCTGTCTGTGTAGCTCTGAGTGTATGTTTTTCTTTTTTCACAGCTAAAATGTTTCACTTTTTTTTTTTTTTTTAAAGCATTGCTTTCAAAATATTTTGTTTTGCTTTGTGTGTTTTGTACAACAGGAGGTTCTGTGATTCTGTACTCTTTGGGTTGTAAAACATATTCAGCTGTGAAAACATAAAGCTTTGACAATTAAAAAACAGAGAAGGGGGTAATGGAAGGAGGAAGGGGTGAGAATGAGTTTCCACCAGGCAACATTCCATCAGAAGGAGGAAATGACAACATAGAGGGGTGAAAGCAAACACCTTCCTGCTTCTGCTTGCTGTGCTGGCTTAAGGAATGTTTACAGCTGCCTGCTTTGTTAGAGAGAAAAAAGAATCAAAGGAGACTTTTCCTCTTTTTTAAGAAACACGAATGTTCCGAAATGGACCGCCTATTATTATTTTTCTGAAAAAAAAAATAGCTACATTGTACACACTTCTGATACTGCTTGCTATATTATTTATAACCCAGTATAGCTTGAACTACAAAAAGAATAACTTTTCTCTCACTGCCCTGACCAAAAGGGAAGGGAAGGGAAGGGAAAGTAGTAAAAAAAAAAAACAAACTTCCAGCCCGCTTTTCTCTGTGCTTGCTAGAAGACAAAAAAAAACTGTATGGTAAGTGGAAAAGAAATCAGAAGGATTTTTTTTTTAATTAATATCAATTACACTTTCAACCCCCCTTCACAATGGCCACTATCTTGGATGTGCATTATTTCCTGTCCCCAGGCACCCACCTCCAGATTGAAAAACATATTTCTAGTTCTGGTCTATATCATTTACAAGAAGCACAAAGGGAATGTGTCCGGATTTGATTAAATTAAAAAGGAACAAAAAGGGGTGTGGTGTGGGCAGGACTTAGCTGGATGTCAACAAAGGGTTGGAGCTAGAGTGGGCTAGAAATAAATGCTGATTGGCTGAGAGCATTCAGTGGGCAGGGATTAATCAGAAAGTGAATGCTGGGCAATAGCCCTCACAATGGGTTATCCCCCAGAGAGAAAAGATAAGACCAAGACCATGTCTCAGGAGTGAAGTATTTCAAGCCCTCTGAACCTTTCAATGCCAGGTGTACCACAGACTGTGAAGAGGCTTCAGAGAAATCATTTATCATCTGTTGGCCTTATGTCCTGCATACTGATGCTAGCTTGGAGGGGTTGGGAGCAGTTCTATACCAAGAGCACACCAATAGTACGTGGCCTGTTGCTTTTGCTATTAAGAAGCTAAATCAGATTTTAAAAAGTACCCAGTGAATTAGCTTGAATTCTTATCATTAAAATGGGCCACAGTGGACAAATTCAATGATTATATGGTGCCGTTCACTGTGTCCACAGGCAATAATCTATTGATCTATATACTCACCACTGCTAAGCTAAATGTAACAGGGCACCGATGGTTGGCTGCTTTAGCCATATATGACTTAAAATATTGTCCTGGTAAGACCAACATGACAGGTCTCTTGTACAAAAGGCTCAGACCAATGGATACAGGTGCCAGAGGATGGCGTAAAAGCCTTGTGTTAACCCCCGTTGAGATAGAAGCAATAGTTTCACTGGTTGCATCTATCACTGCCTTGCCAGTTGCATACACCAAAGTTGCCAGTCTAAAGAGGAAAAGGGTCATCTTTGCTATGGAAAGATGATCTTCAACAGGCTCAGGAATGTGATCCTAGTTTTGCAGCTAAGATGTATAACAGGCCAACTACGTCAGTGGTGTCACAATACCTGTTGCTGAGAGGGTGGGATTGCATAGCAATGACCGATGTCAGATTTAGAGGGAATCTATGATTAGGATCCCATTTGTAGTGATGTATTGAGGCTTCTTCCATTCTTCTATATAATTCAATAATACAGAAACTGCTAAATGTTGGACATGTGATAAGGGGGTATGAAGCAAGAATATAACATATTAGAACCAGTAGTTGTATACTTCTTAAAAGACCATTAGGATTGCATAAGTTTAGCTGCACCTGTGATTATTGAGTATTAATGAGCAAAGTACTGCAGTTCTTTTTTTTTTTTCTTTGATAACCAATTAATGTAATGTTGAAGTTCCTCATTTTTTTAGAGATATATAAAAAGAAATTAATTAATAAGAAAATACTGTAGCTGACATTTTATTGCCTTTCTTTATATGAAAAAAGCAGAAGTAAGAAAAGGTATTTAAGACTGAATTGTTAGCGTGAAGACAGTTATTCCTACCTGACTTTTTCTTGGCAGCGAGCCTTTGTGTTTGACCGCTATGAGATGGACTGTAAAACTTTTTACAGTCTTGTCAGGGCAAACAGTCACCGATGGCTTGCTGTACTGAATTAATCAGGCCCACGAGTCTAAAATAAAATACCTAGTATTTCCTCAGAAGTTCCGGAGGTGTGTTCTGAGAAGCTTGCACGATACTGTTCTACTGAGTTAGTGAAGACTAGATACTATTGGCCCTGGCTGTTGGCAGATGTGGAAGCATACGTAAAGACCTGAGGAAAGTGCATTATGTAGAAGCCCTCATTATTTACTAGCGGACCCCTGCCACGCGTTGCAGTGGCTGAGTTAGATTCTTTGCCCTCCCTGCCCCTTCCCCTTGCTCATTTAGCTCAGTCACTCATCCTCTTCCCCCTTGGTCACTCCCCCCCCCCCTTCCCTCCCGTGTCCCCACTCCAACTCTGTCCCCTCACACTCACCTCTCCCCTCATTCTTCCTCCCCTGACAGTTACCTCCCTCCTCATTCTCCCTCCCCTCACTGTCACCTCAGTGACTCCCCACCTAGTGAGGGCTGTTTTGCAACCTTTCGGAGATGGTGCACATTTTGTGTATGTTTTTGTGTGTGCCCTCCCCCTTTGTACCCCAAAGTAATCCCCACAGAAACGTTGTGTTTATATAAGCCTCCCCCACCCTCCCTTCCCCCCCCCCAGGCCAGCGAAATAGACTAACCCACAAGAGTTGCAGATTCTCGGAACTGCCCCCTGGCCCCCCCCGAACATGGACGCAAGAACATCCCCATGCCCCTCCCCCCTGCAGGCCCGATGATACCTTTCAAAAATGGTAGTCGGTGGAGCGGGCGTTCGTTCCGGCATGGAAGTATTAGCACCGGGCCCTCGAGGTGGAGTAATGGGAGCAGTCATCTCGCTCAGATAGTAAGGGCGAAGGTGCGCCGGTTGCCAGTTCAGAAAATGGCGTTGACAGGCCCTCGCCCTTACTATGTCACATGGGCTACTGCCGCTATTGGCGTTCCCGAGTGTCCTAGTAAGGGAAAGAGCCGTCGGCGCCATTTTGATTGCTGGCAGCCGACAGCCGTAGTGCATGCGATGTGTCCCGAAGCGGTGTTGCCCCCCCCCCCCCCGCTGGAGCAGCCCGAACTATTCTGCAGCTTTCCGTGCGTTCGGAGGTTGAGGGCAGTAAGTAGAAAAGTCATGTGCGTGAGGGGTGTGAGGAGGGTGTTTGTGTGTGAGTTCGTAGGGTGTGGGAATTGCAAACATGTGGCATGTGAGTGGCCTCCTGGTGTATTTAGTGGGTTTTTAGTATTTTGGTATTTAGTGGGTTTTTGAGGGTATGTGAAATAAGTACAATTGGCATGTGTGCGGGGGGGGGGGGGGGTGTGAGGAGGATGGATTTCTGTCTGCTCGGAGGGTATGTGAATCGCAAACATTGGTCACGTGTGTGTGGGGTGTGAGCGTTTGTGCAAGGTGTAAGAGCTTCCGCTTACGTCCACCAGATGTCGCTGTTTTGTGGAACCAAATTTTAAAACTTTTTTACCAGCCCCTGGTGTGCATATATGTAATGTAAGTGTAGAAGATCCTTGCCATATGTGAGGTGAAACTTGTGTCCAAATTTGAACGCAATCGGTTAAGTGGTTGCTGAGATTAGCGATTTGGTACAAACTATTTAACATTTTTATTTATATAGATTATTATTTAAGTGTTTTATAAACAGTCATTCCATGTGAGAATCCCTCTTGACTAACATCACCAGTAAGGTCCCCCTTGAATTGGTTTGCATTGACTTCCTATGCTTAGAAAATGACATTCGTAACATCTTAGTAGTTACTGATCACTTCACTAGGTATGCCCAAATTCCCCAGCAAAGATCAGCATGCAACTACTATGGCCAAGATGCTATGGGAAAAATATTTTGTCCATTATAGATTTCCTAATTGTACCCACTTGGACCAAGGAAGAGACTTTGAGAACTGCCTGATTAAAGAAATGTGTCAGATTTTTGGTATCAAGAAATCACATACCACCCCTTATCACCCTCAAGGTGATCTGCTGTGTGAGCGATTCAATCAAATCCCTTTAAATATTTATTTATTTAACATTTTTTTTTCTATACCGACCTTCAAGGTTAAATACCATATCAGGTCGGTTTACATCGAACAGGGGTAGATCGATGCTGGGTACTCTAGATCCCAGGCAGGAATGTCAATGAAACCAGCAGGTTGGTTCACACCTTTAATTGTACAAAGAATGATACTACAGGATATTCCCCTTGCTTCCTCATGTTTGGTAGGGAAGCCCAGTTACCAATGAATGTATGCTTTGGCGTGTCCCTCAATAGTAATCTGCAAGAAGCCAGGGGGTAGATTTTTAAAAACTGCGCGATCGCGTACTTTTGTTTGCGCAGCAGGCGCAAACAAAAGTACGCTGGATTTTATAAGATACGCGCATAGCCGCGTGTATCCTCTAAAATCCTGGATCGGCGCATGCAAGGCTGCCGATTTTGGGCAGCTGGTGCGCGCCGAGCTGCGCAGCCTGCCTCTGTTCCCTCCGAGGCCGCTCCGAAATCGGAGCGGCCTCTGAGGGAAACTCTCTTTCACCCTCCCCTCACCTTCCCCTCCCTTCCTCTACCTAACCCACCCCCCAGCCCTATCTAAACCCCCCCCTACCTTTATCCATGGATTTACGCCTCCCGGAGGGAGACATAAATCCACGCGCGCCGAGACCCGACCCTGGGGTGGTTCCGGAGGGCGCGGCCATGCCCCCGGAACGCCCCGGCCCGAAACCACGCCCCCGGGCCCGCCCCCGAAATGCCACACCCCGCCCCCAAAACGCCACGTTGTTCGGTCCCGCCCCCGACACGCCCCCTTCCAAAAACCCCGGGACCTACGCGCGTCCCGGGGTTCTGTGCACGCCGGCGCGCAAGGCCCTGCTCGCGTAAATCTGGGCGGATTTACGCGAGCAGGGCTTTTAAAATCCGCCCGCAAGTATATTGAGGACCTGAAGAAGCAATTAAACCTGGTCTACCAGGTAGCCTCTCAGGCTGCAGGAAGCTGAAATGCCAGTAACAAAGTCCAATATGATGCCAGTGTTATCATGAACTGAGTGATGGAGATCACGTACTTTTGAAAGCATTAGGTACCCTAGGAAAGTACAAGTTGGCCATTCAAAGGGACAAAGAATCATATATCTCTCTAAGTTAGCAAACCTGCCTGTCTAATTAGTAAAGCCAGGAAGTGAACAAGGTCCTGAAAGAACTTTACACTGGAATCACCTGCTCCCTCTATGGCAGATGGTGCAATTGCCATTATTTGACACTGCTCCCTCACCTTGGCCCCCAAAACAGACTCCAGTGACTGAGAGGCACAAGGGATTCCTTGACCAACCTTTGGACAGTGAGGACATTCAGTCAGAGGTGGAATATTCTGCTGCATTCTCATGAAGAGTTCTGATACCATTGAGTTGGTGAGCTTTTCTCCCAAATACTATCAGTTAAATTGCTGGGGGAACCATGCCTGGCCAGCAGCGGAGCCAAAAGCCAGAGAGAGTGACATGTATGTGGCAGCTGTATAATCAGTTTTTTTCTTGAAGAGCTAATTATCAAGAGAGAAGTAGAGAAACGGACAGCTATACTTGCTTCATAGCTGAATCAAGTGAACAATCCCAACAAGGAACAGTGGAGCCAGGAGCTGGGCACTAATAGAATTTCTTTTCAAAGATATCTAGGCTTAGGAGCTCCATGGTTGGATTACCCTATGAAGAGAGCTAAGAAATCTAAATTGTGCAAAGAGAGTATTTTACAGAGGTAGGAAAACGTTTTTTTCCTTTTATTTTGTTCCAAATCCAGCACCTCATCTTGATTGATTCAACCTTTCAGCAGAAATCAAGCATAAACCCTTGCTGGTGTGTAGTGCCCCATGAAATAAGGCTGGGACAGAAAAACTGGTGGACCATGGTCTTTCTGTAAGAGGCTGAAATCAGGCTAGCTTTCTGTCTAATGCCAAGTAAACTATTTGGGGACATTCCCCAGGAAAGAAAGACTTTTCACACCCTGCAATGCTCATCTATTTGGCTTGTCATCTAGACAGCTCCACCATCAATAGATACTTCTTCATTTTCTTGATTTTTTTTTTATTCACACAATTATGTGTTTGGGGCAGGGTTCACCCTTTACAAACTGGTGATATTGGGGTGGATCTGATACTTTTTTCCCCCTTTGAGGCCTGCCCCCTCACTTTCTCTATTTGTGTTTCATATTTTTATTATCCATATGAGTATGTTGGTTGCCTTGACAACAGGCCATCCCCATTGTTGCTTTTAAAATAAAAATCCTGCAAGTCTGTTGTGTTGGGAAATGTTATAACAGACATTAGCATCTTATGCTTCACTACTGTTCTTTTCCCATTCTCTGTTCTGGTTAGATTTACTGTCTACTTACACAATACTAATAAAAGGGTTAATTAATGTGTTACTCTGGTGTAATTATTATATCTTGTCTATTTTGTCATGTATGGGAAGGGTATGGGATTATAGTATCAGGATGACTGGGACCTTGTCTCAGCATAGGGATAATTCATAGTTGGGACCAAGGGGGAGGGGCTACAAAAGCAAAAATAATAATTTGGATTGGGCCCTTATCCTCGACTCACATAACCAACACCATCGTTTTATTTTAATTTATTGGTTTTAGTGTTTTAAATTACTTGCACTGGAATTGCCAAGGTGCTTCCTGGGGGACCAAACTTGGTACGGAGTCTCCCCTAGGGCTCTCCACCTAAATTGGGGCATTTAAACATTTTTATTTTATTTATTTAGCCACTTTGTATTTTATTTTTTAAATTGCCTCAGGCTGGATTGCAGTGGGCATCACTGACATCATCAGTGACATTAGTAGGATGCAACAGTGCTGAAAGGCATCTGGGGCTTTCTGAAAGCCCCAGATGCCTGGTATGACCTCAACTCCACTGCATTAGCTTCCCCAAGACTGCCACTGCTGGAACAGGTCTCTGCAAGTGAGTTTTTATTTTTTTAAAACAACTCCATGGCCCAGCAACAAGCAGGAGGCTTGAAGTGGCAGGAACAACGTAATCAGCTGTTTACTCTATTTATTTATTTATTTATTTATTAGCTTTTATATACCGGGGTTCCTGTATAAAATACATATCACCTCGGTTTACAAGGAAATAAAACTAACGCCTCGCAGGGCGATTTACATTGAAACGAGAAAAACACTTCAAACAGGTAACAGATAAAGAGGTGGGCATAACAGGGATTATAGGAAGTAACTATAGAAATGACATGTGTTTAGCATGTCCAATTTGTTTTGATAATGCTGCTGAGTACAAACCTATGTACAGGGGGAGGTGGTTCAAAGTCTATCCTTTGGTAGAATACAGAGATTGTATTCTTTCGACTCTTAGATGTCCGGGAATGCTTGTGCGAAAAGCCAGGTCTTTAGCTTCTTTTTGAACGTAGTGTGGCAAGGTTCTATACGAAGATCCGGTGGGAGCGAGTTCCAGAGTGTGGGACCCGCACTCTCTATTCTCATTACCACACTCCGATTGCCCCTGAAAGCTCACAGTTGGCAGCCACTGAAGCAACCTCATGCTGCTCCTTATCTAGGGCCCTCTACTTAAAAACAAAACAAAATAAATGCATGCTGTGGCCATGCCGCTGGGCTCCTGAGGCCCAAGCCAAGCCACAAGGCAATCCACCAAACCAGTGGGCTTACTGCTCCTGGCTCTACAGCACCTGAGTTAAAACTGCTACCTGATGAGTTGACTGAAAGGAACAAAAGAAGATTACCCCGACTACCCAAACAGGGTGGTTGACGGGTAGTGTACCAATCCTGCATAACCCCAGACCAAGGGCACATGACTAGAGAGAGGAAATAGGCAATCCACTGGCATACTAATCCTATAGGTACTTCAACTTCTTAAAGCATCAAATCCTTCTTACGCTACAGATATACGTGGGACTCACCTAAAAGGAGCCCACCCTTAACCGTAGCGCTGTCCCCGAGCGTGGACGGAGAGATGGAGGGGGAGGGGGCGCAGAAGCGCACTCCCTCCATGGGTGCGTGCGCCTCCCTCGCCCCTCTCCTGGGAAAAATGAGTGGCACAGCGTGAAAAGAAGCGACGGGGAAACGGAGGATGACGTCGCCGGCCCTTTAAAGAGCTGCGACGCCCAGGGGGTGATCCTTTTCGGATCACTCCCAACAATGATGGAGGTCTATAAAATAATGAGTTGAGAGGTACGGGTAAATGCAAATGGGTTGTTTACTCTTTCAAAAAGTACAAAGATTAGGGGACATTCAGTGCAGTTGCTTACCTGTAACAGGTGTTCTCCTGGAACAGCAGTATGTTAGTCCTTACAGATGGGTGACATCATCAGATGGAAAAATTTTGTCAAAGTTTCTAGAACTTTGACTGGCACACTGACTATGCCTAGCATGTTGCTATCCATGCATCCATGCGGGGGTCCCTCTTCAGTCTCGTGACATAGAATTCACGAGCGAAAAAAATAAAACAACAAAACGTATGGGAACCCAATTCCACAGGGTGGCAGGTAGGTTTCCTGAGGACTAACATCCTGCTGTCCTAGGAGAATACCTATTACAGGTAAGCAACTGTGCTTTCTCCTAGGACAAGCAGGATGATAGTCCTCACAGATGGGTGAATACCAAGCTAAGGCTTCTCCCAGCAACAGCCATGATCAACAAGCACCGAGCTACATGCCAATGGGCACAACAATAACTGCAGTGCTGTTGGTTAGACAGGGAGATAGCCTGATCCCAACCAACAGGTCTTAGATAGGGAGAGTTAGGTTAAGCCTGGAAGAGGTTGTGAAGGACGGATTGGCCAAAGCTACTGTCTTGCTGACCATCTATGTTCAAGCAGTAATGGGCCACGAAATATGCAGAGAACTCCATGTTGCAGCCCTGCAGATTTTGGTGACGGGAACTGCCCATGTGGGTCACTGATGCCGCCATAGCCCTCACAGAGTGAGCCTTGATTCAGCCTCCCAGGTGAAAGCCCAATTGCGCATATCAGAAAGAGATGGAGTCTGCTAGCCAATTGGATAGAGTCTGTTTTCCCACCGCTACTCCCAATCTATTCTTATAAAAAGAAATGAAGAACAGGGTGGATTGCCTGTGGCCTGCTGTGCATTCTAAATAGAAAGCTAGGGCCATCTTGCAATCTAACGTGTATAGAGCCCATTCCCCCTGTTGTGAATGGGGCCTCGGAAAAAAGGTGGGCAAAACAATGGATTGATTGATATGAAAGTCAGTCACTACCTTAGGCAGAAACTTGGGATGCATACGCAGGACCACATGAACATGAAAGAATTTTGTGTAGGGCAGGTACGTAACCAAGGCCTGAAGCTCACTAGTCCTATGAGCCGAAGTGATCGCCACCAGCAATAGGATCTTCCAGGTGAGGAACTTCAGATCGCAGGAGCACATAGGCTCTACAGGAGGGTGCATGAGCCATGCTAACACAATGTTGAGGATCCTAAGACACAACAGGAGGCCGGCGGGGGGGGGGGGGGGGCCTTCAGTTGAAGCAGACCCCGCATAAAGTGACCCACTATGGGCTGAACAGAGATGGGTGTGCCAGTGACACCTCGATGGTAAGCACTGACCACGCTCATTTGGACCCTAACCGAGGTAGTTTTAAGGCCGGCCTTGGAGAGGTGACACAAGTAGTCCAAGAACCTCGGAATGGGGCAAGTGAATGGATCTAAGCCATGCCCCTTGCACCAGATGGAAAACCTCCTCCACTTCAATCGGTAATACTTCCTGGTGGAAGGCTTCCTGGAAGCTATCAACACCTGAGACCTGTTATCAGATCAGGCACAGACCCCAGACTGATGGGATCTCTGATTTGACAGTTCTTGAAGGAGAGGGAACCAGACTTGTCTGCAAAGGTGGGCCAGTGGAGTGACATGGCCAGAGCCTGCCATGTGGCCCAGAAGATGAAGCAGCAGATGAACAGGAACTTGCTGACTGTTGTGGACTAAGCTTGCCAGCGATGACAGGGAGAGGGCCTGATCGCAGGACAAAAACACCTTTGTCTGAGTCTTGTCCATTCTGACTCCTATGAAGACCAGATGGGGAGACAGACAGAAGTGGGACTCTGGGTAGTAGATAACAAATCCCAAAGATTGCCGCACTTGTATGGTCATGCTTAAAGCATCCAGCGCCTGACCATACAAGTGCGGCAATCTCTGGGAGGCGCTTCTGACCAACCAGTTCTCTAGGTAGGTAAGACTCGAGGGGCTGAGGCAAGGCCAAATGGCAGAACCCGATGCTGGTAGTGCACCCGCCCAACCACAAAGCAAAGATACTTCCTGTGGTTCGGGAAGATCGCAATGTGGACACAGACATCCTTGAGATCGAGGGAGCAGAGTCAATCTCCTCTTCTAAGGAGTGGGATCAGAGTATTCAGAGAGATCATTTTGAACTTTTCCCTTCCAAGCAATTTGTTCAAGGATCTGAGATCGAGAATGAGACATAGTCCCCCAGTTCTCTTTAGTATCTAGAAATACCTCGAATAGAACCCCCGCCCTTGCTGGCATAGGGGAAAGGGTTCTACCACTCCTGCTGTTAGAAGGACGAAGAGCCCTGTTAAAAGTATTTCCTGCTGAGTGGACGAACCCCACAATGGATATGGAGGAAAGTCTGCAGGGAATTCTCTGAAATTCAGTCGATACACCCGGCGGATGATAGTCGATACACCCGGCAGATGATAGCAAGAACTCACCGGTCCGACGTGATGAGCGGCCAGCAGTGGATGAAGCAAAAAAGCCTGCCTCCTACCGGGCGACTGTATGCTGGGGGTATGGTGTGCTGACTCATGCTTCCTCGCCTCCAGTCAATAACCCATCACGGGGGTCTGCTGGGGGTCTGGCTGGGGTCTGGAGGTTTGTTGCTGATGACAGCGACACCTGGAACCAGCACAAGATGTGTGAGCCTGGGAGAAGGATTTTCTGCCAATAGAAGGATTTTCTTGAACTTGGTCGAGAGGATTTCCTAATGGAGGATGGTGGATTGGAAGCACTAGCTGATAGCTGTTGAAGGGTCTCATGATGATCCTTCAGTTGAGCTACTGCATCTCTGACCTTGCCCCCTAAGAGATTCTCTCCTGTACAGGGCAGATCAGCCAGCTTCTCCTGGACCTCTGGTCGAAGGTCTGAGAAGCACAGAGCCAGGCCATCTTACATGCACCAATGCCCCTTGGCAGCCACTCTTGCTGCTGACTCAAAAACATCATAGGTGGATCTTACCTTGAGATTTCCAGCCTCCTGTTGTGGCAGATGTTCTGTGTGCTATTGGACCTGTTTCCACAGACTCTGGTTGTATTGGGCCATATTTAATTGGTATGAGGCGATATGGACAATGAGCATAGCGCCCTTAAACACCTTTCTACCTCCTCCTCACTAAGTTCCCCAGGGGGCCCACACGGGTGAGCCCTGTCCAAGCTCCTTGTTCTAGGCACCAAAGACACCATGGGCATCAGTGGTCTCAAAGGCTGTAAAGGAGCCAATGGGCTGCAAGGATCCTGATGGCCCAGGCAAGGGCTCGGGGAATGGTGGCCATGGGACAAATGGACCCGATGGAGCTGGTGGTCGCTGCGTATCTGCCTCCTTGGAGGATCCAACGATATGAATTACTCTGAAGGAGCACATCGGTGGACCCTGGCACCGGTTGCATTGGAAGGACACCGAGTAGGATGTCATGGCGCAGGCTGTGGCACCAGCATGGGGCTGGTGCCTGGGATGGTTTGATGCCCCTCAGTGCTCAGAGCACCACACTCGGGACTCTGCAGTCCAATCTCTTCCTGAAAGTCTGGTGAGGACAGGACTGATGAAGAGGGATAAGGCATCACCGGAGCCTCCTTGAAGCCCTGAGGAGTCTCAGTACCCAGCATCGATATAGGTGGGGAATGCATGGGACTCCCAGGTCTGTCAGAGGATGGGGCCTCCTCACCATGGGGTCACTTCAGTGGCGGCACCGCAGCTACCAGTGCCACACCAGAACTGGAGCCATGTGCCGATGGCGACCAGTGATGGTGTTTGCAGATTTCCCATGATGCTCGGCCCAGTCTTTCCTCTGTGCCGAGGAGGCTGAAGATCCCGATGTCTTACAGAGTGCTGAAATCTGGGAAGGCCTATCACTGGCTCCCTGTTCCCTAGATGATCCCACCAGGGGTGTAGAGAGGGACAGCATATCCAGCGGTTCCCCTCAACCTCCAGGCGTTGTCTCCAATGCTGGCGTAGATGGAGTAGACGTTTTGCGACCAAAGAGCTTCTCCATTTTATCCAGCTGAGCATGACGGCCTTTAGAGTCATCTGATCTCACAGCTGACACCCTCGGTCATCTTGCAATGCCCCCAAGCAGAGGATACAAACCTCATGTGGATCATTTATTGAAATGGGCCGTGGACACTGGGGGCACCGATGAAAACCGGGCGATGCCATAAAAAATAGCCGGTGAGTGGTTGATGGCCATTGGCCACCGAGGAGTGACATGCTGGGAATCAACCGAAGAGAAGGTAAAAATTAAACCTTGCGTAAAAGGGACACTGTCTGGGGAAGGGGGACTTGATGATGAGACGGGAAAAAATTAATTTTTTTTTAAAGAGAAAAAGACTTGTAGAGCAGAACTCCAAAACCGCGAAGCAACTAACACCGCGGAAACAAAGGGACTGAACGGGGACCCTGTGTGGATGCGCAGATAGCAGCATGCTGGGCATACTCAGTGTGCCAGTCAAAGTTCTAGAAACTTTGACAAAAGTTTTCTGTGCTGAGCTCCATCTGATGATATCACCCATCTGTGAGGACTACCATCCTGCTTGTTCTAGGAGAAAATGAAGTTACTAGGTGATACATTTAAGAGAAATAGGAGAAAATATTTTTTTGCTCAACGCATATTTAAACTCTGGAATTGACTACTGAAGAATGCGGTGAAAGCTGTTAGTGTAACTGTGTTTAAGAAAAGTTTGAACGAGTTCCTGGAAGAAAAGTCCATAAACCATTATCAAGGTGGACTTGGGGAAATCTACTGTGTTAGAAATTGTGGACCCTTGCCCCGAGGTGGGGTTGGCGCTACCTGCGGGGTTGAGCCCTGCCAGTCCCCACCATCGGGAGGCAAGGCTGGCTGGGAAAGGCAAACAGGAACTTCGCCAGTACCGGCCCTTGTTCCCCGCAGGTTGAGCCCTTGAGTGCCGGGGCCAGCTGGTCTTAGGTGCATCTCTGTGTGGCTGGTCCCGGAGAGAGTACGCGGCTGGAAGCAGGGAGTGTCAGAGAGGTTAGGTTCAGTCCAAGATTGAGGTACTCTCGGAGAGAGAGAAGACCTCAAGGGGTGAAGTGCTACAGCAGTTCCGAAAGCAGTAGAGCAGGACCGCGTGGGACTGGTCCTGAGGAGGGGAAGTGCAGGAGCAGAGGCTTGTATAGTGGCATGCTGAAGCAGGGCTAGAGCAGGGAATCCGCTATAGCAGGTTCGAGTAGAGTAGAAGTGTGGAGGTACTGCCTGAGGGACGGCAGTGCAGTAGCAGGGACCGTGATGTAGAAGCGCTAAGAGGTGCCCCGGGGAGTGGGGACACAGAGACACAATCCTGTAATTTAGAAGCACTGAGACAGGTCCAGAGCAGAAGCACAGAGCCAGCATCTTGTGACGTAGAAGCTCTGACCCAGGCCCCGAGGGGTGGAAGCGCCGCAACAGGGTCTTGTGATGTAGCAGCACTGAGCCAGGAGGTCCTGAAGAGTGGAAGCACTGAAGCAGGGTCCCCGATGTAGAAGCACTGATGATGGTCCCGAGGAGCGGGAACACAGAGACAGGGTCCCAGATGTAGAGATGCAGAGTCAACTCCAAGGAACGTGAAGTGCCGAGACAGGGTCCCAGATGTAGAAGTGCTGAGCCAGGCCCCAAGGAGTAGGAAGCACAGTAACAGGATACCGGCTAGAAAAGCAGGGATCCGTAGAGCAGGAACAACAGGTCCAGAGTACTGGAGCAAGCACCAGCTAGGAACCAGGGAACTCGCTGCCAAGTCAGTTAGTGGTGGATGGAGGTAGTCCTTAAGTATCCTGGGCCAGTGATGTCATCAGCCGGGGATGAGTCTGAAGTTCCCACCATTGGCCCTTTAAAAGGAGGACAGATGGCGCGTGCGCGTGCCTAGGGAGGCCCAGGGTCGGAATGCTGGTCGGCGGCATCCCATCCGCCACAGGGAGCAAGGAGGAACATGGCGGCAGCGACTGGCTATGGCTGCAAGTGTATCAGGAATAGAGGGCCAAGCATGACATGAGGTGTGTTGAGCCGGCACGGGTGGCTGCATCCGATGGGCATAACACACTGCTTATCACTGGAATAAGCAGTATGGAATCTATTGACCTTTTGATTTGGATTGGCCATTGTTGGAAACAGGAAACTGAGCTTGATGGATCTTTGACCCAGTATGGCAAATCTTATGTTCTTAAGCTCCTCTCTCATCTTCCACACAATTTGTCATGACACTTTTCAAATGCATTAATGCAATCATTCCATTATATAGGCTAATGCCACAACTCCTATTGTTTCACACAATGCCAAACCCACTTGCAAACCCCACTGGGGAGAGATGTCAAAATTCATGAACCATCTAATACTCACCCTAAAAGCACCAACCTAACTTCAATCCAAGGATGAAAATGGGTAACCCAGAATAAAAATAAATCCTTACTGGTTAAATTGCCATTGATTGTCTTGGCTTTAAGGTTCCCCCTCCTGTGCAGTAGGCGGGAGGGTAGAGTATAGCACGGCGTTTTTGGCTAAGATACATCTAAGACAATATATACATGCACATCTCTCCCATGCATGCTTATTAGGGATATCCTGAATTCCTGACCAGTTTGTGGCCCTCGAGGGCTGGAATTGCCCACCCCTGCCCTAGAATCCTGTGGCAGTTGAAGGGTAAAATATATGGCAAAAATTCTGAAACTAATTGACAAACATTTCTATCTTTTATATTACACTATAAAAATAAAGTAGTTTTCCAGTATAATTATTAATATAATTCATTTTCTTTACTAGTAACAATAGCATGGAATAGACTTAGTTTTGGGGTACTTGCCAGGTTTTTATGGCCTGGATTGGCCACTGTTGGAAACAGGATGCTGGGCTTGATGGACCCTTGGTCAGACCCAGTATGGCATGTTCTTATTAGTACAAGGAGGAGATCTCAGGAATAGAGAGAGGAAGACCCAAGGATCAAACATGGGGTGAGAAGAAACGTGAGGAGGAGTATGATAACGAAAGAAGATTAGAGATGGGGAGGATGGGAGATGGGAAAGATTAGGAATCTGGGATGGGGAAGAGGAAAGAAAACTTTTTAGATTGAGAAAGGGGAGGTGGGTGTAGGTTCCATGATCTGGGAAGGAGGGAGATATAGGAAGGAAGGGAAGTTCCAGGATCTGGCGGATAGAATCCAAGATCAAGTGAAGGAAGATTTGAATTGAGGTGGGTGAGCAGGAAGGTGTCCTTACATTCTTATCCTGTTCATCCTTGCATCCCCTCTCTATAATCACATCCAATCTGGCATACACACACACACACACACACACACACACACACACACAAACAAGGTACTAATCCCTCCTCTCTGACATATAAACACTGTCACACATCCTAGTACCACTTTCTCACACATATATTTCTCTCAGATGATCCTCCCTCATCCCCCAGCCTCATGTCATGCCATCCAATGATCTCTACTCAGCGCTTCTTAATCTCCCCAAAATCATCCCCCTTTGCTCTGTCTGCTGCAGGCTCTGGCCTGTTGCCTGCATGCTGCCTGGGAGAAGCTGGATCAGGAAGCAGAGGACTGTTCTCTGCTCAGTGAGATTCAGCATATCTAGAAGGTAGCATATCTGGGAGGCTAGTTTGCTGCCTCCCAGATTTTTGCTGCCCTCAGTCTGCTCATCAATAGCCAAAATCTGCCAGCTTTCAAAGATTTATGGTTTAAGTTGTCCTTTCTGTGATCAGATTGTCAAACTTTATAATTGATACCTTCTACTATCTCAGTATTTCAGTAAAGACCAAGACCATCAAGAAAGGAGTTTATCCTCTACTGTTAGAATATGGACCATACACCTACACATAGGGGTACATTTTCAAAGATGCATCAATTTTATAACATGAGTGTGTTGCCGCACATGTTATAAAATCCGATACCTGCGCGCACATGCACACCTGATTTTGTATTGGCACCCACATGTGCATGGATGCCCACTCACGCACGCAGGGGGGGGGGGGGATTTTTTTAACTCACGCGTGGTGACGAAATCGGGCTTTTGTTCAGTTCCCTCCCAGTCCGCTCCAATAAAGCTAAGTTGTGAACAACTTACCTGCTACTCCGAGCAGAAGTTGTGCGCGCTGGCCAGCTGCCGGCTTGCACTTCACCAGGACAGCACAAAATGGCATTATCCTGGCCGGCCCCCACCCTGGCTTGCCCCTTTTCAATAACCTGGCACTTACTTGTGTACTGGCAGATATGCACGTGTCTGGGTAGCTATGAAAAATGTGCATATCTGCTGGTATTGGCATGCACCGGCATTTGAAAATAATGACAGGTTGGAACTTTATAATAATAAACCATTATCTACTCTGAGCTTGTTTTATGCACTCTGTTAGCGTGATCTGGTTAATTTAATCTTGCATGGCATCCAAATACCTTAAAACAGGGGATTGGCAACCCTGTTTGCATGCTGGGTTGAGCACGGTCAGTAGTATGGTGCTACAATCTTTCCTCTCCCCACACAGGAGCATGACCAAAGACCCCACTGACTTTTTGGAACAAATGCCACAGGAAAGATGTGGGACAGATAGCATGTTGGGGATGGAGGGGGAAATCTAATCCCATTGGATGACCCTGTGCCCATCCCAGGAAGATCTAATTTAAATAGGGAGGATAGTTTCCCTCCATGACACATAGGTCAGCATTTCAGCATCTCCTGTTTGCTGACACCTGTTTTAAAATATTTTGATGCCATGATTGAAAATGAGATAGATTAGATACATATACAAAATTAAGCATGCAAAGATACAGAATGACAATGAATTATACATAAAAAGAATGAGGAAGATGGGCATACACAGAATGGGAGACATAAACAAGAGCAAACAAAAATGGATGATCAAACTCAAGGAATATCCAAATACTGTGAAATACAGAAACACACAAAAATGAAAGTTCAGCGATGTGTCCCCTACATCATTGTTCAATAAAATACACATATAAAATTCAGACCTTTTGGTACAAAGAATGGAAATTCAATAGCAGAAACAGAGTTAATACAATATGAGGTAGATTTTTAAAAGCCTTGCGCATGCAAAAATGGCCACATACACATGTAAGTAGGCCGCATGAGAGTTATGCAAATTTTAAATAGCTGGGAAGGGCGCGCGTTTTCTTATGAGTGATAAAAATTCTAACAAAAGCGGTTGATTTGTACACTGCACTCTCTGCTAGCTGCATTGTACAAATCAACTCCTTTTCACCACTTATAAAGTCTAAAATTATTTAATGATGATTTTACAATGGATACCTCTGAATGTGTCTACAATACCCCCCCCCCCCCCAACCCCAAGCCACCTCCTGAAAACTCACCCCGAGTCAAAGTGCCCCCTTATCAGACTGAGCCATATAAAGAGTCTCTCTCTCTCTCCCCCCACCCAGCGCATGTAACATATGTGTGCAGAGCTGCAGATATACACGTATGGCACATTTATAGGCACACACATGGCCCTTTTAAAATCTACCCGTACAATGGTACAGAATGAGAAAGATATGCACATATATAAGATGCACATGTTACGATCCTGCCCGCGAGGAGCGCGGGCAGGCTCTTACCCCAACGCGGCCAGCCGGGCTGCTGACACCGCCGCCGCCGCGGCGGTCCCTCGGTGGCATCCGGGCTCCTCCCCGGCTGCCTTCTGCTTCATGCAGCGGGGCCGATCCCCCGCGAGCTCTCCCTCGCGGTCAGGACCCCCGCTGCTGCTCCTGTGTTCCCCAGCGTGTTGCCGACGATCCTGGGGTCCTCAGCCGGCAGGGAGGGCGTCCCTGCCGGAGCCTGCAGCTCCCTGCAGCCAGCCTTACCTTTCCTGCTCCCCTGCTTCAGTCGTCATGGCCGGGAGCCGTTCCAGCAGCCTGCCATCTCTCCAGCTTCAGGGCAGGGCTGCCCCGATGTCCATCTGCTTCTCCTTGGGCTTCCACGTGGCTGGGAACGCCACCAACAACCCAGCTCTCTCTTCTCTCCAGTCTCCTAGGGCGCGAGCGCGCGCCTCTCTGCTCCTCTTCAAGGGTCAGCCAGGTGTGGCCCCCTGCTGACCCCTCCCTGGGCATTGTCCACTTCAGCGCTACTAAAGGGCTCTGCGTTCAGTCTGTCTTTGCCTTCGCAAGGAGTTGGTCACTCCTGAGTTCCTCGTTCCAGGAGCTGCCTTGTATTCCAGCCTTCTGCAAGGTCCAGTGTTCCATGTTCTCTGTCGGAGATTCTTGTCCAGTTGTTCCAGTCCTGATGTTTTCAGTTGTTCCAGTCCTGATGTTTCCAGTTGTTCCAGTCCTGATGTTTGCTTGTTCCTGTTCCTGCCTTGAGGTCTGATTTCTAATCTGGTATCCATGGTCCAGCCCAGATAATACAAGCCTTGTACCTTGATCCTGAAACTCGCCTGAAAGCTAAGTACCTTGCTCTTGAATCTCTTGAAAGCTAGCACCTTGATCCTGTGTCCTCCAATGTCCTGGTACCTCGCGGCAAGCCACGCCGTGGTCCGTGACCAGCCTTCGGGGCGGGCTGATTAGGGCCATCTGTGATGCAAGCCATGTACCTCGTTTCTAAATCTCTGAGAAGTCCTTGTTCCTGATCCTGTTACCTGCCTTGGCTGCCAGTGTGCAGCAATCCTGCTTTGACTGCCGGTGTGCAGCAACCTGCTTCTTCCCTGTTGCCTTGATGTCGGTGCCAGATCCAGTTCCTGATCCAGTCCCATATGTTCTGCCCTTCGTCTTCGTCTGGCTCCTGAGCCTTCTGGCCTGTTGGGCCCTGGAGCGGCCAACAGGTGGGATTCGTCCCTGTGCTTTGGAGCTTCCCTTCCTGCCAGCCGACGGGGCTTCGGATGTCAGTATCCCAGCATCGGAGTTCGCTTCGCCTGGATCTCTCCTGCATTCTCCTGTTCTCAGCGTGGTCCGTGACTTGCCCTCCAAGGCAGTGTTGGGGACGCGTGGGACAGGGTGGCCCTTGTCTCAGTCCCAGGGGTGGTCTGAGCGGGGTGCCCTGAGGGACAGTGCCCTTGTCTTCCTTCAGCCCTTGTTCCTGAGTCTACCTCGGCACCTTCAGTACCTTGCTTCTGAATCTACCTCTGCATCTTCAGTACCTCGCTTCTGAATCTACCTCTGTACCTTCAGTACCTCGCTTCTGAGTTTACCTCTGCACTCCCAGTACCTCGCTTCTGAGTCTACGTCAGCATGCCCAGTATCTTGTCTCTGAGTCTTCGTCTGCACTTCCAGTACCTTGCTTCTGAGTCTACGTCAGCACGTCCAGTACCTTGCTTCTGAGTCTACGTCTGCACTTCCAGTACCCTGCTTCTGAGTCTCGTCTGAATCTATGTTCCAGTCTTCGCTGTCGTGGCCTCCATCCGGCCTGCCGCTTCGTGCCGTACCCTGCGGCAGGTCCGAAAGGGCTGGGAACAGTCGGAGGACTGTTCACAAGACCAACATTGCGTTGTTGGGTCTTCCGAAGCGTGCAGGTCCGGAGGAGGGCCTGTCGCCTGGTCATCACTCCAGTCTTGCTTCCGTCCAACCCATGCTCGGGCATGCCACGCCTCCCGCGGCCCTCTTCGGAATCCTCTGGGGTCGAGCCGCGGCCCAAGGACACACATCTCTCAGGAAGTGGGATCGCTCTCCGAGCGCTCCGCAACAGCACATACAATTATTTTTTCACCAATCTTAAATTTATATTTAATATGCTGTGAATCTTTATTATGGGTTCTGATATTGCATGATACTGAAGACAACAAAATTAAACATCAACTAAAAGTAAATTCAGCAGACATTCTACTAAGATATGAATACAACATAAATCACATACTTTATCTCTATGATTAAAGCTGAATTATTATTTTTTTTCCAAAATATTTTATTAAACAGAACAATTGCACTACAACACATGAAAGAACATGTACGTAACGTCCTAGACAGTACACAGGCATGGCAGTGACAGTAACTCTGTTAAAGCAACAATAGCATTTTACCTTTTCTCCCCCCCCCCCCCCGTAACCTATACCTCCCCACACCCCCTCGTCCAAATAATCTTCTATTTAGAAATCCATCACCATCAGTGTACGTAGAAATTCTCTAAGTCCTTGAGAAATGGCCTCCTGCAATGGAAACTGTTGAGTAGACTCTGAGAGACAGCAGTAAAAACCAAACCAAATGTCACGAAAAAAGTTCTTCTTCAGTGAAAAGGAAGAGTAAAGGGATCCGTATTTCAACTGGAACAAGGCCATCATTTGGGCTTTCCATAATGAACTGTCTTGGTGGTGCAGAGTCCAGCCATTTCAATAAGATGCGATCAGGCAGGTTTTTGAGAAAAACAGAACATTGTCATAGTTCAGCAACGTGTCCCCTACATCATTGTTCAATAAACAAAAAGAGCAAGAGCAGCTGATCTGTGTTGAGAACATGTCCGGAACCACAAAGCGTAACTTTTCCCAAAAGGCTTGGATTTCTACACAATCCCATAGCGAACGTATCAACGTAGCAGGCCCTTGGGAACATTTTGCACATAGATTAGATGCAATTATTCCCATCTGGTACGCTGCCTGTGGGACATAGACCACTCTATGGAAAATTCTACCTTGTATTTCCCTCAATTGTACATTAGTAGTGATTTTGAAGATCGACATGTAACACTCTTTCAACATATATGAGTCCAATTCTTCATGCACATCATCCTCCCATTTTAAAACTAACCGATCGAAAATGCTATAGGACATCACATTTTGACAAAATTTGTATAATAAAGACAAAGACCCTTGTTTTCCCTGTAGCATTTTAAGCATAATTAAGTAGGAAGCATTATCCATAGGCCCCTTGACCCCTTTCATAAGGCATAAAACAATCTTGGAGTTGAGCATACCCCAGTAATTGTGTATCCTGCAAGCCCATTTGAGATTGCATCTCTTCAAAGGATTTGAGACATCCAGATTTGGAATCTATAAAGACATCTAAGGTCTCCTGAATCAAGGTAGGGGAAAAACCTCTGGACAGTGAATTGTAGAACGCACTTGGGTTCCCTTGCAATGGATATTGAGAAGATACCTGAGTGGGTAACTTTAATATGGTCTGCAACTCCACCCATGCTCACCGTATGATGTGTACCAGATGTGCCGTGATTCCCAGGGAGGAAATTTCCCTTTTCGTTAGATGTAGAACAAGTTTTGGATCTACTGGGCTACAGATATCTACTACCACTCTGAAGTGCCATACAACCTGCCCCAAGAAAACGCATATTCGCCACCCATGCATATTGTTTAAAATCAGGTAAGTTTAGCTCTCCCTTTTCTTTCGGGGCTGTTACAGTATTGTATGCCAGACGCGCCTTTTCCCCCCTCCATAGACAGCATGTGATAGCCTTCTGTAGGCTTTTCAGGTCTTTACTAAGTAGGTATATAGGGAGCATAATTCACAAATATAATAGCTTGGGGGCAATTATCATTTTAATAATAGCAACTCGACCAAGTAAGGATAAGGGGAAATTCTGCCATCCCTTCAACTTACCCTGAAGCTTGTCTAACAGGGGGAGAACATTGACGCGGTACCATTGAGTGGTATCTTTATGGATTATAACACCGAGATATTTGATTTTATCTACTACCCACTTAACAGGAAAGGAAGGCCATGATTTCTCCAGCCCCCCTGTGATGTCTTATCTAAGTTCAGTTTGAAGCCAGAGACAGATTGATAAGTAGCAAATAGCTGCAGAGCTAAAGGAAGAGTTGTACGTGCATTGGACAAAAGTAATAATAAATCGTCCGCAAATAACAAGGTCTTATGTTGTTGTGTGCCCACCTGAATACCAGCTATCCCCGGGTGTGATCTTAAGGCTATAGCCAGGGGCTCTACCGACAATATGAACATTAGTGGGGACAAGGGGCATCCCTGCCTGGTCCCCCTGCACAAGGGGAACTTATCTGAAAGAGTCCCATTGACCAGTATTCTGGCAGTGAGATTGGTATATAATAAGGTAATATACTCATACAATTTGCCTCGAATCCCAAATTTCAAAAGTACTTGCTTCAGAAAATTCCATGCAACCCTGTCAAATGCTTTTTCTGCATCACAAGCGACTACCAAAGGGTCTTTTATTCCCCGGTCTGAACATTGCTCCAATGCACATAGCACTCTATGTATGTTTACAGTTGCTCTATATCCCTTGACAAATCCTACTTGGTCTTTGGATATGATTAGGGGCATGACATGTTTGAGCCGACTGGAAAGAATCTTGGCATATATTTTGATATCGAGGTTTAAGAGAGATATGGGACTATATGATGCCATGAGAAGAGGGTCCCATCCAGGTTTAGGCAGGACCACTATTGTTGCGGACTTCATGGAATCAGGCATCGCTCCTGCCTCTCTCATTTCTATGTACACCTTGCACAGGGTCTCCGGTAACTCCTGGCCCAATACTTTATAGAATAAGGAATCAAATTCATCAGGTCCGAGGGCTTTCTGCGCCAGTAAAGATTTAATCGCCTCCAATACTTCTTCCATACCTATCTCGCTATTTAATTTGCTATGTTGTGCCTCCGTAAGCTCTGGGCAGGAAACCTGATCTAGAAAACGGGCTATGCTATCAGGGCTGGCCTCCTCGGAAGAACAGAGATCCTTATAATACTGTGAGAATATATTAGCTATATCTAAAGATCCCGTTTTTACATCCCCCAGTGGGGTTCTAATAGCCAATATAAATTTGCTAAGTTCTTGACTTTTAAGGAGGCGGGCCAACATTTTCCCCGATTTGTTCGCATGGTGAAACATGCGGTACGTGTAGTGCTGTAACGACTGTTCAGCCCTAATATGCAACAAGTTGTTTATCGCCATTTGGGTAGATTTAAATTCCTCAAGATAAGGGTCAGATAAATTGCCTGTAAGCTTCCTTTTCACTACTTTCAACATTTTGAGAAGATTAATTAGGTCTTTATTGACGCTTTTTTTCTGATAGCTTATGTAGCTGATTATATTTATTTATTTATTTATAATTTTTATATACCGACATTCTTGTACAATATACAAATCATACCGGTTTACATTAAAACAGGACTCTCATAACAGCTTTGGCAGTTTCCCACAACAGAATCGGCTGGGAACTATACTGTCCATTATCCTTAACATATTCTGCCCATTTATCCCGTAAATATTTTGGGAAGTGCGGGTGTGAATGAAGGAATCCGGGAAGGCACCATTGCGCCCTTCCAGGAAATGTCCTTGATTCCAGCTGGGCGGTCACTGGACAATGGTCGGATATAATCAAGTCCTCTATCGAGGCCCTGGTGAAACAAGATCAGGCACTCAGATATTAAAAGATAATCAATTCTTGACCAAGATGCATGAGCACAGGCTAAATGTGTGTATTCCCGTACCCCTGGATGCAAGGACCTCCACAAATCTATCATCTTCAATTGTGCGCATAAAAAAGGTGGGCCTTTATTTTCACTTGGTTGTCTGTCAATAGCTGGATCTACAGTACAATTCAGGTCCCTCCCGAATATAATGGGACTATCTGAGAATTGTGATATCTTTGAGACCAAGTCTACAAAAAAAGACTGGTCATACTGATTTGGAGCATAAGCTGACACAAACGTCACATCCATTCCCATAAGGGTGCCTACTACAATGATATACCGACCTTTCGGGTCTATGATCTGTTTTTACAATTTGAAATCAAAGTTCTTATGCACAAGAATTGCCACACCACAACTCTTGGTAGTTCCGGCAGCTGAAAATACCTGCCCGAACCCTTTTTTCTTAAGTTTAGCTGCCTCTGGCTGGGATAAATGCGTCTCCTGAAGGAAAGTTAATATGGCATTGTTTAGTCAACCTAGATAAAATTTTCTCTCTTTTTATGGGTGTGCCGAGTCCAGCCACCTTCCAAGTAATCACAGTCCCCGCCATATAGCCATTATCACATTATATTGTGGGGCCCCCATCCTAAACTGGCTCGGCAATCTCATAAAGTGTTCCAGGTTTCACCCCAGCATTCGAAGAAACTTTAAGGCTAAGTTTATATTCCGTGTACTATTTGTTCAATAGAAAGTTACACTGATACCACATACAATCCTCATTCAGCATCGCACCCCACTAATTTCCCCCTCCCCCTTCCCCCCATCCCAGTAGAGTACCCTTGCAGAACTCTCTCGTATACCCCCCCAATCAAGTCAAACATCCTATTTACGGGACCAGGAGTCACCGATATTGACGTGTTCAGCCGTCTCATCGTTGAAAAGAAAACCTTGATCTGGATACGGTTTCAGTTATGTTTGGGTCCAAGAGATAAAGAAAGAGCATGGTGACTGCTTAAACAGTGTTATGAAACCAGAATTCTGTAAACTTACAAAATGACTGAATTATTGCAGTAGATTCATCTCCAAGTATGTGCCCAGTTTTTCTCCACTGTTTGCCTTTCTTTTCCATCACCTCTAAAGGTCCCCGCAAAACCAGTTGTAGTCAGTTCTACAGAGTATGAAGCAACTAGGATAGGGGGCCAGAACATAAGATAGGAGATATCCACATGGCTAGGGCCTCTGAGCTCAGCCGTCTGAAGATTCTGCTACTTGCGGAAGTTGGGTTACAATGTCTCGGGCAGAAGAAACATCTTCGAAGGTTTTCTGTGCCCCTTGATGCCAGATTTTCAGTTTTGCGGGATAAAGTAGTGATAAACAAATTTTCTTTGTTACCAGCTCGGAGCATATAGGAGTGTAGGCCTTTCTGAGACCAGAGACTTGCGTGGAGAAACCTTGAAAGATTAAAATTTTCTGGTTTCCATACTTAATCTCATGTTCCTTACGATAATGTTGCAAGATAAGCATTTTATGGCTATAGTTTAGTAAGCGGGCAATTACTACCCTAGGTCTTGTTGCCATACCCTCTTGGAGTCGCGGGCCTAGTCTGTGTGCGCGTTCTATGAGGCCTCTCTGTGAGGCTTATAGCGCAGGGATTTGTGCCGTGAGCTAGGTTTCCAAAATGGTTAGGATATCGGCTTATGCAATAGATTCCGGGAAGCCTACAAATTGAAGATTGTTCCTTCTGGCGCGGTTTTCCAACTCATCAAGTTTCTCTTCTTGATTCTTCATGGTTTTTTCCAGTTCAATCATGCAGCGTTCCAGCGCCCTGACGTCGTCATTGAGAAGGGTAGTTCATCCTTCCACGCTCTCCACTCGATTTTCCATATCCACAAGAGAAGTGCGGACTTCAGCAATTTGTTCCGCTATCTGATGTAAGCGAGCATCGAGGGCAATCACAACAGTCTGGGAGATTCTTTCTTCCAGTGATTCTTCCACCGAAGGCTTGGAATTTTCTGGGGACACCGGCGCCATCTTGGGTTCCGGCTGTTTCACTTTCTCCTTCTCTTTACGCTGTATTTTGGACACTATGGGTCTCTTTCATGCAAAGCCTAAGGTACTGTCGATTTTAGGCGCAGTCTTGCAGTATTTTCGTCGCTTAAAAATCAAAATCAAGATCGCCCATCCAATGTAAAGAGATGAGATGGCTGGAGCTCGGTCCATGTGTGTCCTGTTGAGATCACCACATCATGTGACTCCGCTGAATTATTTTTAATAAAATTAAATGAAATACAAGAGACATTTTTAACATTTTTTAAACACTAGAGGTAAATTTTAAAACCCCCGCATATGCGTCCATATGTGTGCAGTTCCCAGCACATGCACATGAATGTAGTGATTTTATAACATGTACATGTCAGCACGTGCATGCTATAAAATACGATTCCCGTGTGCACATGCCCACCTGATTTTTATATTGGTGCGCTCATATGCGGGCGGGTGGCATCTCATGCGTGCAAGGGGGGGGACTTAAAAAAAATATACGTGACAAGTTCAGGCCTACACCAGTTCCCTCCCAGTCCACTCCAATTAAGGAGTGGACTGGGAGGGAACTTTCCTATCCCCTTTCCAACTCTGCCTCCCTTTTCTCCCTCTCCTCCTCGAGCCCTAAAATCCCTTTTCCTACCTTTATTTTGGATCTTACTTTATCTGAATAGATGCAGTAAGATGCATGGAACTTACTTCATCTGAATAGATGAAGTAAGTTCCATGCACCAACCGGTTACTGGTGTGCACTTCCACAGGACAGGGCATAAAAGCTGCTGTCCCAGTCAGCTCCCGCCCCCGACCCACCCCTTTCAAGGAGCACAGCACTTCTGCGGATACTGAGGGATATGTGCGAGGCCGGGCCGTTTTAAAAATGCGCTCGGCACACTCATGGCCCAGCCACGCGCTTATGCCCCGGTTTTTACACTCGCTGGGCTTTTAAAATTTGGGCTTTAGTGAAATGGAGCAATTTCATGAACTGAATGCTGTTTTCCTCTTGTAAATTTTACAGCCTAAATAAGTCAGAAATTGTGGATGTGAAAGTGCATAAAAGAGAAGTGCTGGGTCACAATACTTTCTTAGTAGAAAGCTATAGGCTTCGTCAGCTAAGCAAGCATTAAAACATATGATTAATCTTTTCATCTCTATGACATTGTACCAACAGAATTGCAAGAATTTTACCTCAATTGAAAGTAGTCACTACCTCATGAGATTAAGGAATATTTCTGTACTCTGTGAAGGGTAGTATTTTAGAAAAATTACACTTATTTCACACATGGAGAATAAACATGCAGCTTACAGTTTGCAGTGAATTTTCAGGGCATGTGATGTGGAAACCGTAGCCATTTAAAGTATCGCATGCACATACTGAAAAAACATTATTAAGTAAATATTAGTGTGAATAGAAAGTATTATAGTAAAATTTCCATAAAATAGTACAGATTTAGAGGATTTTATGCGTGTTTTCTGTTAAGCCTGTCGGTCACCGATGGCTGCGACCCGTCATGCTCACCTCTTTTTTCCCCGCGCCATCTAGTCTGGGATAAATGGTGGTGTCTGCCAGCTCACGACGACATCTCCGGCATTCCTGGGCCAGCATGGGTGCTGCCGGCCGCCGTCTTGGACCTGGAGTTACCTAGGCGCGTGCGCGTGCAAGGGCCTTATTTGAATACGTTATGGCAGGAACCTCGGGGGCGTCCCCACCCAATGATGTCGACCCATTAGTGTATTTAATCGAACCAGCCCTTGCCTTCATCGAGTTAGCAAGGAGTTCCGTCTTGCTGTGCTCTGCTCATTCAAGGACTTCCTGTTCCTGATTCAGCTTTGGCATTTGGACGCTCGGAGTACCCGCTCCTCGGGGGCTCACCAGCTTTCCCGGCTATCTGCTCCTCGGAGGGCCTTCCTGCCTCTCTGCTGCTGGATCTGCTTCTCAGATCTACTCTGCTCCAGGAACCACCAGTTACAGTACTTCTACAGACATCTTCATTTCTGCACTACACTGAGGAGCCTACGCGGCGTACCCCGATCCTCAGGCCACTACCGCCTATCTTCAGTGAGAGCCTTTCATCCATCCTGCTCTACAGTATTCCTGCTCACCATCTTCACAGAACCACTTCCGGGTTTGGCATCGCTACGTATAGCAACTGTACAGAATTCCTTGGCGTACCACGCTCTGCGGGCCACTACCTGCTCTGTATAATGAGGTGCCTACTCTCGCCAGAGGGGATCCACGGCGTACCCCGTCCCACTACCGGTTCTTCTCCACTGTGTCTCATTCTGGGTACCCATTGCCCAGGACTGTACTTCCATATTACTAATACTGTGGACTTTGCTTCCTTGCTATATAAAAAAGTCTCCTTCTTTAGCTGTGTGCCATGCCACTGAGACCACGCCTGCTGACGGTGAGGCTCACAGGGCTCCTCCCTGTGGGCGGAGTCGTCGATCATCTCAGCCCAGGGGTTCACATTCTCCCTTAAACATAACATTTTCTATATGAAATTTCTGATTCAGCTTTATATAATTAATTAGACCTTATATATTAATGGATTTCCTATCACTACATCAATGGATTTTCATAAGTGCATGCATGTGGATTCCATGTTTTGTGAGCCTCCAAAACCTTACCATCACACTTTTGTAAATAATTATTTATTATTTTTTGAAAGCAGGAAGTTGGAAGAAATTCCACATTCCAAAAATATAACCAAATACCAAAAGTCAATATTTTGCTTTACAGAAACTACTGAAATCATCTCCAAAACAGTAACAGTGGTGTCATGTTTTTTCCTGGCAAGTATGCTAGAATTAAATGATATCTACTTGAATCCATCTAGATTTTATTCCTAATAAATGTCTGAAGATGTTTCCTCTTATAAACAGTGCATTTGGGGCTGAAGTCCATATGTAAAAAGATTTCGCAACTTCAACCTGAATTTTCAAAGTGCATAAGTCCACTTTGAACATTAGCAGGACTGTGCATACATTTACACCTGTTGGGAAGCAGGTGCAATTTTTCACACGAATGTATATGCACGCACTTTCCATAATCAAAAATACACACATAAATTAATTCTCTGTCCCAGTGCTGCTGCTGGAAACACTTCTTTCAAGTATGTGTAAAAGTACACTGGAAATCGCTTCCACATGTACTTTTACACATACAAATGCTTTCGAAATTCACCCCCAGAAAGTATTAGCTCAAAATGGAACATATTATTGTTTTGGTTCTTCTGCAACATATTTCTCATAGTGAATAACAATAATTTCACAATGCTCACACATTTTACAATACATCAAAATTCATATCATTCTTCATAAAGAAGTTGCAAAATGCAAGTAAGTATTTTTTTCAAATAAGTCTGTTATCTCTATGTTGACATCAAATGATTTTTTTCCTTTTCCCAACAAGGTGGCAAGTGTGTGTCGATACACTGTAGCACAAAAGTACACCGAAATAAAAACCTTTGAATATTGCCTCCAGAAATAGGCACAAATGTTTCAGAACAAAAGTAGGTGCACACTTTCCTTTGAAACTTGATGCAAAGTCCACAAGTTAAAAGTACCTGTTTGAAAATTGTTCCCTGAAATAGTGGTTAGTATTAAATGTGTAATATTTCAGCACCACACAAGGCAAGAATAAACACCATGATAAAATAAATATGTTATATTTCTTAAACTTGTTGTGTAATTACCTTAAACCTCTGGGAACAGGTATGTTCAGAACAATATCATGGATTACATCATATAGTAACAAAGTGGATTGATTTGTATAGGTTATGATGTTACAAATGACAACTCATTTACAACTGCACTCAAATAGTTTTTAGCCAACAATACTGTTGCTTAAATTGGTTAACTGCTATTTTATATATATATATATATATATATATATATATATATATATATATATATATATATATATATATATATATATATATATAATATATATCTAACTGCTCATACCACAGGGCTTAAACTTATATATCCTAGCAAAACTCCAGCATTTTCTGCAAGAAAATATCCTCTTTTGCGTTTATATTTAATATCAAGATAAACTCATTCAGATATAATTTTCTTTTGCTTTTAATCAAGTGCTCCCACTTGAATTTCTATCACAAGTTGAGAAAGAATTGTGGAATTAATGTTATCATTTCACTGATAAAATATTAACGAAAAGAATCGGAGCAGAGACAGATCCCATTTGTGGTCTAACACAGATACACTGAACTTGGGAGCACTTTTCATCACAAAAGTTAAGTCCTTTTTAGTGCTACAGGTCCACAAACGCCGAAAATAGGAGACTCCAGCACACACATTATTATACAACATGATTATTTATTATGCTGAACAGTGCATTCAGTTTTAAGCACTTCTACTACATACAGCCCTTGAGGCAACCCCAAATGTAAGGGGCGAAACTCGGCTAGAGTCAGGCTTGTTTAACAGTACCTCGTCTCCATTAAATAAAGTATTCTTATCGGACATCTGGCATCTATTCCACTTTGTTACCCTCACGGCGTTCAAGGGGCTAAAGAAAACTAAAGGAGAGGTATCTAAAAATATCAATAATGCTGGTTGAAAAAAATATCACTTGATACTGGGTGCTGCTTCTATTTGTTGTATAGGTTTTGAACTCTTACGCTGTTTTTGCTTTGGTTCTAATATTTAATGCTGCAGGGAATTAAATTTAGTGGTTGATTTTCCAAGTGCTTTGAAATTCAACCTGAGTGTTCTACACATAATCAGATTTCGTAGATACTTTTACCTGCACTTTGGAAAGGATTTGTGTGCATGGTTTCGATTTCAGGAGCAGAGGTAACTTTGTGCATGTATGTCCACATTTTCATAGAAATGCACATAAGTCCACCTTCAAAATTCAGGTTAAAGTATGTGGATAAAAATGTCTCACAGCCTTTAGCTTTATGTAGTTATAAAATTACTTTCTCTATTACTTTCCCTACAACAACAGTAAAGTCTCATAATTCTTTTTTGAAAATAATGCACGTTTATTTTCCAAAAGTATCAAATAATGGATAGTGTTACTCCATATAAAGCTATAACTAAAAAAACAAAACTGGAAATCTATTTCCATATCTTGTTTACACTGCATGCTTTTACATCGGAAAACAGCACAAGTTTGCAACATGTGAAACCTGGTTTAAAACTATGAAGTTATATTGTGGTGCTGTACTTCTGTGATTAAGATAATAAGATACAAGTATCTGTGATACTATTTACAAAGTTCATCGCTGCACTGGAGATGGAAAAGTAAGCTACAATAGCTAAATTATGAGCTTCACCTGAAGTTTCACTATGCAAATATAGACAAATCTTAAACATAAATTGTTGCTCAAATACTGAATCCTGAAATTTTAAAAGGAAGAGCATAATATCCTAAATTGTACCTTGAGAAACATGTAGATATTTGTCACACAAATATTTAGCCATTCAGGAACAAACTGCAACATAATTGATATATAGAGACTTTAGAACATATACATGGATACGAGGAAATGTCATTAGCAATGAAATAGCTTTTGGAATACTCATGTTCATGTAACAATAAAAAAAACAGATTTTATACTACAGCATTTATCATCAATGGTAAGAGCATCTCATTGCTGCTCTCTGAACATATATAGCAAAACAAATTTCTGTGAACTCTGCACATTTCAAAATCTGATTAATTCATGTACAATACTTATTGTCTTGCACTGTGGAGGAAGGAGCACACATCTATCTCCATTTATTCTGGATTTAAAGTTTTTTAGGGCTGTAATGGTTTATAGGCAGATTTGATCATCATCCAGCTGCATAGCTACTGAGGAATGAGTAAAACATGGGCAGTTTCAAGCGCTGTTGATCCTTTCGGCACCAGGCTATCACAGTTCCATCACTGTTTGCTGTGTACAAATGATGACCGTCACAAGAAAAGGTA
Organism: Rhinatrema bivittatum; assembly: GCF_901001135.1. Taxonomy (NCBI): domain Eukaryota; kingdom Metazoa; phylum Chordata; class Amphibia; order Gymnophiona; family Rhinatrematidae; genus Rhinatrema; species Rhinatrema bivittatum. The sequence continues at coordinate 225,866,456 of NC_042617.1, read as the reverse complement.
AGGCTGAAAAGAATAAAAATCAAATGATAAAATTGTTTATACTGTACAACATTATTTATTTAATCAACTTTATCTCCCACCACAATCTGCATAGTGGTCAGGGTGAGCTATAAACTAATCATAATTATACCAAAAATAAAAACCTCAGCAACAAATTAATTAACAAATTAATATTTTCATAGTAATAACTTTGTTTCATTTTTATGTTTCAACTTTTTTTTTTTTTTAGGAATATTATTTCCTTTCAGAATAAGCATTTATTATATAACAACCAGGCTGGTTCAACCCAAACTTCTACTAATGGATATTATATATATAACACCAGGAGACTGTTACGCTGCCGATCCCTACCTGACAGCTCACAGGGATTTCTGCTCTTGCCGCCGGACTCCGCCTGCCGTCCCTCCGTGCCGCTAGCTCCAAAACTCCGCAGGGGCCTTCCCGAGCTCGCCCCATACAATCGCCCACCGGCACCGGCAACTAGGGAGCCTAATGAGGCTACCCCCGTTCACCAAGCTCTCCTGCCTCTCTGCACTGCAACTAAGGCACTAAGGCTGCGGAAAGGCCTCTAGCCCCGACTTCAGCGATCTCGACGAAAGGACAACCCCCTGACGTCACAGGAGGGGCTGGGTGAGTGGATTTAAAACTACATACTCCCCAGGCGCCCCCCTCTAACATCAGGAGACCGTTATGCTGCCGATCCCTACCTGACAGCTCACAAGGATTTCTGCTCTTGCCGCCGGACTCCGCCTGCCGTCCCTCTGTGCCGCTAGCTCCAAAACTCCACAGGGGCCTTCTCGAGCTCGCCCCATACAATCGCCCACCGGCACCGGCAACCAGGAAGCCTAACGAGGCTACCCCCGTTCACCAAGCTCTCCTGCCTCTCTGCACTGCAACTAAGGCACTAAGGCCGCGGAAAGGCCTCTAGCCCCGACTTCAGCAATCTTGACGAAAGGACAACCCCCTGACGTCACAGGAGGGGCTGGGTGAGTGGATTTAAAACTACACATTCACCAGGTGCCGCGCACCATGCGCTGCGCGGCCGAAGGAGAGCGGCCAAAGGAGCAAGCCCCTTTGCGCGCCCCTTCGCGCAGCCCATTCAGCGAAACCCACATCCCCGTCTTAAACCAGCTTCCTACAACAATTAACAAAATAAAAAGATTACCATGGATAACAAAATCCCACCATCTAATAAACAACTTTCGCCACAAATGAAACCTAATTCTTCAAAACCAATGTACAAAGTAAAACATCCAAACAAAAACAACATATCCAATTATCAAACTATATGCTCCTTTCTTTCATACTTATCAATACCCGTTCAATAATAAAAAAAAATCCACCTATTCAATGACTTCCTCACGGAACGCAAACCAGATTTCATTGCAATCACAGAAACCTGACTCAAAAACACAGACTCTGTAATAATAAACCAATTATCCAACCAAGATTACATTACCTCCTCAATCCCCAGAAAAAACAAAAAAAGGGGGTGGATTAATGCTCATCTCTAAAAAAAACCTTCAATTGACACTTCGTCCATCTAACTTTCCCCCACCATTTGAAATAGCTTTATTTGATTCTCCGAAACTTCAAATATGCCTCGTCTACTGTCCTCCAGGAGCACTCGATAAAAACTGCTCCCCTCTTATCGAATATCTCATAAACAACATCTCTCTCAACAAACCCATCATCATCCTTGGCGACTTCAACATTCATTTCAACTTATCCTCCCACTCAAAAACCTGTCAAACCATTATTGATACACTATCAACTCTAAATATAGAACAAATAGTTCAATCTCCAACACATAAAGCTGGTCACATCATTGATCTCATCTTTATCAATAGTGAAATCTGGAATTTAATCTCAACTCACATCACTGAAATTCCCTGGTCTGACCACCACCTCATCCAAGCTAACCTTCATACCAATATCAACCTAAAACCTACTCAAATCACCCCAATTAAAATTTCTTACCGTCCACCTTTCAACAATGAACTTTTACAAAAAAATCTACAAAGTGAATTAAACAACATCAATCTATCCAGCTCTGAGAACGCTACCTCATCATGGCTACTCATTACAAAACAAGTTGCAGACAACATTAATCCCATCATTACAAAACCTAAACAACAACCCAAACATAACAATCAGTGGTATAACGAAAGTATCAGAACTGCTAAACGCATACTCCGGAAAAAAGAAAGAGAATGGAGGAAAAACAAAAACACTACCACTCTAAATAATTACAGAATTAACCTAGCTCAATATAAAAATATCATCAATAACGCGAAAAAGGAATTCTTCTCCAACAAAATCTCCAAATTTCACCATAACCCTAGAATGTTATTCACAATAGTTCAGAAACTTACCAAAACCACCCAAGAACCCTCATGCACCAAACATGGAAGTGATGATTTTGCTGATTTCTTCAACAACAAAATATCTCTTCTAATCCAATCCAAATTAACCAACAACATCCAAGACACCAAACTCAACACAAAGACAACCTCATCATGGTCAAACTTTGACACTACCTCCACCATTGAAATTCAATCAATAATAAATAAAATGAACCCAGCCAGCCACCCACTTGACACCATCCCGATAACAACCCTCAAATCAATCGAACCTACCATATCAAAAACCATCACCAAAATTGTCAACTTATCACTGAACGAAGGCAACTACCCCAAATGCCTCAAATCTGCTATCGTCAAACCAATCCTTAAGAAAAACAACCTAGATCCTGAAAACCTTAACAACTACCGTCCCATATCAAACCTATCTTTCCTAGCCTAAACAATCGAAAAAGTTGTTCACACTCAACTAGATGACTACACCTGGAGACAAACAACATCCTATCTCCATCCCAATATGGTTTTAGAAAAAACCTAAACACTGAATCTCTCCTCATCTCTCTAAATGACATTATCTTAAGAGGCTTTGACAAACAAGAAAAATTCCTACTCATTCTTCTCGACCTTTCAGCCACTTTGACACAGTGAGCCACAAACTACTACTAGAACAACTATCCCAAATTGGTTTAACTGGCAATACTCTACGTTGGTTTTCTTCCTATCTATCTGACCGTACTTACCAAGTTTCAGTCAATAACAACCTATCAAAATCAATCAACCTCAACACCGGTGTCCCTCAAGGATCAGCTTTATCAGCCACCTTTTTCAACATTTACCTTCTCCCCATCTGCCAACTACTAAAAGAATACAAGATCACACATTTCCTCTATGCTGACGACATTCAGCTCCTCATTCCCATACAAAACTCGATTGATGACACATACAAGAAAACCTCTGAACTACTCATCTCAATCAAAAACCTACTAAACTCCCTTAAACTCATAATCAACTTTGACAAAACTGAAATACTACTCATGGATAAAAAACCTAATCCAACTCTGCCACCCCTGACAATTCCTGACAAACATATCATAACTATACTCCCTACCAATTATACCAGAAACCTTGGAATTACCATTGATAAGGAGCTTTCCTACAAGAACCACATAACAAACAAAAGCAAGGAAGGATACCACAGACTCCTTACCCTAAGACACCTAAAACCATTCCTCAACCCCCACGATTTCAGAACTGTACTCCAACTTCTTATCTTCTCCACCTTTGACTATTGCAACTCCTTACTAATTGGATTACCTCTCTCAGCCCTCAAGCCACTCCAAATCTTACAAAACTCAGCTGCCAGAGTCCTAACTGGAACAAAAAGAAGTGAACACATCACACCAATTCTGACCGCACTTCACTGGCTACCTATCAACGCACGTATTGCATACAAATCAATGACTATAATCCACAAAATCCTAAATAATGATAATCAAGGTCTTAACTCACTAAACATAATCCCTCAAAAGCCTTCAAGAAACTTACGATCCAATAACTCTGGTTACCTAAACATTCCCCCTGTCAAAGATGCACATCTGGTTACAAGAGAAAGAGCCTTCTCAATTGCCTCACCCAAAATGTGGAATACCCTACCTAAATTCTTACAAGTTCAACATGACCTAAAAACATTCAAAAAGGACTTAAAAACACTAATGTTCCGCAAGTTCCTCACTAACTTTAAATCATCTAATCATCCCGACTCTCAACAGAACTCCCAATTGTTTACTGCATAATTCACCCCTTTCTCCCTGTACCCGCATGCCCTCCCCCTCTATCCTATTAATAATTCATTCTGGACTTGATATCCATTTCTCTGATATTGTTTAATGGTTCAAATGGTTTTGTATTGCAACCCATCTGTTAAGAATCTGTTTCTGTTCTTACTAATGCTCAGTTACAAGATAATGTATACTTTTGTAAACCATTATGATGGCTCAACCGAATAATGGTATATAAAACTTATCAAATAAATAAATAAATAAATAAATACAGATACTGCGCACAGTGGTGCAATATCTATGGGCACTTTTTAACCATAGAGTTTTCATCAAAAATCAAAGGAAATCTATACAGGTACTTTTGCTCCAGGATGAAAATGCTTACATAGATTTGCACCTGTTTTACCTGTGGGTACTTTTCCTGGCAAAAACTATGTGCATTGTTGCCTCCTTATCCTAACCTTCTCCAAAGGAATGCTTCCAAACAATGTAGGTAAAATTATGTATTTTCAAAAACTCTATTTCTGTGAGTAAAACATTGTTTTACCCTCAAAAATGGCTTTGAAAATTGCCCTCCCCATTGGAGGAAGTGTTCTACTAATTGCTGGATGAATCAGTGACAGTTGGTCTGGTTTACTATATTATTTACTACATTTAAAGGATAACTTTCAAAGAATTCCATGCAGCCCCATATGCACATATACATGGCCGCACAGAGATCTACTATAGTGTTTTATAATCTATGCATATCTGTGCAGATTATAATATATGCGTATGTCCAACTCCCAACATATGTTTCAGTATGTGCAAATATCAACAATGCATTGAAAGCACGTACTTTTTCTATTTTCTAAACATAAGCACAAAAAAAAAAAAAACTTGTTTGCTTAAAAGCCTGATTTATTTAGGAAGTAGATATACTTTGAAATATGCACATGTACTTGAAATCACCAGTTTGCTGCTATGACTACCAATTCATCCAGTACATTTTCAGTTTATTGACACACTCCTAGTACTTCACCTGAACTCCCCCCAGTTCACTCAGAACTCCCACCCAACAATAGCAGACAAAAACAAGCCTAATATCAATTGTGCCAGATAATTAGCAGGTGTAAAATTGTACGCATAAGTTACCTAATGTATTCATGTAAATGTCTTATAAAATAGGAATTTATGTCTGTATCTTTTGGCCATGTCCCAGAATGCCCCAGACCACCCCTTTTTTTTGTGCAGGTAAATGTGCATGTGAAACATCAAAAGTATGTACATATTTTTAAAACAGCATGTACAGAAGTAGAAGTTACTTACATGTATATATATTAATTATACGCATGTAACTCCTTTGAAAATGTACTTATTGTTTGGACTAAGGCTCCAGATATGTAGAGGTCATTCCCTGTATGTACCCGGATCAGTCCAGCAGTGGGTTATGTCCCCCTTCCAGCAGATGGTGTCAGAGAAAACTTTGAAGGGTGCTCCCATATAAGCTAGTGCACCCTCTGTAATCCTTCAGTATTCTTCTGACTCCAGCAGATGAGAGTGGCTGAACTCTAGTTCCCCACTAAGACTTCTGAACAGCTAAATTTTAGTGCTCTTTTCTCTATTTCTTAGCTTCCTTCCTATCTTAAGATGGATCAAGGTTAACACAGGATAGTAAAAAAAAAAAAAAAAAGACAAGGAAAGCTCAGACCCTTGCCTAGTGTCCAGTAATCTAACTTGCAGGAAGAGCTGTTTTTCAGTCTTCATTGCTGTATTTGCTTTGTGGGGGGTAGGTTTTTGTACCTTTCTTACTTTGCAGGTCAGATTTGTAAGCTCCAGGGTGCAAGTTGGTGGTCCAACCTCTCCCCCTTTTCCTCCGAGCCGACCTGCTGCCCTGAGAAGTCGTTTGCCTCGGGGCAGCCTCCACAGAGACGCGACATTCCTCTGTGTGGTTGAAACAGCAATTCAGGCAGGTTGGGAGAAGGAGTAGTGCTGCAGAAGGGGTTTTTCCCTGCTCCTCGCAGCCACTCACCAGCGATTCGGTGGCGGCTCAGCTCACATTTTCATGCCGCAGTCCTCAAGGTGCTGAGCATGCGGGGAGCCCAATTCCCGGCTCTCCCACGAGGGGATCTGCGCGAGATGCCTCCCTGGTGGGCAGGGTTCCTCGCGGCCGGCAGGACAAGCAGGTTCGCGCGTGATGGTGCGCTCGATGCACGGAGGCCAGCCATGATCCCGCCCAGCGCGGGAACGGCGGCCATCTTTGATTCTGAGTAGACTGCTCCAGAGCAACCAGGGGACGATTGGGTGCTGCCGCCGATCCTGACCCCTGTCAACCCCCTGGACCCTTGTCCACCGGCAGGAGACCCCCCTCGGTGCCTTCTTCTGAACCACCTCCATTTTCGGCGGATTTTGTGCTTTTAATGCACAATGCCTACCTAGCCAGAATGGGACAGCAGCAAGATCTAACAGGGCCTCCTTCTCCTAAGGTGAGCAGGATGGCTGATCCCCTGGGGCCTTCGGGATGCCCTCAGGGAGTGGGGGCCTCAGGACCTGGGGTTCACCAAGTTGCCTCCAGGGTCCGCATGGTCCATCATCCTCTGGGGGGGCTTGGCTCCTCTTCTTCAAGGCCCTCTCCTGGACCCAGATCTGGATGAACCCTCTCTGATGGCTCAGATGGAAGGGGATGATCCCCGGGTACTGCGTCTCTCTTCCAGAGGGATGAGTTGGACCTGCTCATCCCATATGTCGTGCAGGAATTGGATACTGAGGATCCACAAGACCCTCCAGGGCCTTTTCCACCAGCTAAGAAGGGGAACCCCGTGCTCTCAGGTCTACGTCCACCGTCGAGGTCTTTTCCTTCCCATCCTATGCTACTGCAATTGCTGTCCAGGGAATGGGATTCCCCTGAAGCCTCCCTCAAGGTGGTAGAGCTATGGATAAGCTATACCCCCTCCCAGATGGTATCTGCAGTGACGAAACGAACTACCATTCCGGTGACGGGAGGTGCTGCCCTACGGGATATGCAGGATAGAAAGCTCGAGATGTATCTAAAGATAGTATTCAAGGTGTCGGCTCTGGGCATCAGAGCGGCGATCTGTAGTTCCCTCACGCAATGGGCAGGACTCCGATGGGTCCAACAGCTCCTCAGTACACAAGAGCTGTCTCCTGCCGAAGTGCAGCAGGCTGATCGCCTGGAGGCTGTGATAGCGTATGGGGCAGATGCGCTATATGACCTTCTCCGAGGTCTGGCCAGGTCTATGGTTTCAGCAGTCTCGGCCAGGCGCCTCCTTTGGCTTCGCAACTGGTTGGCGGATTCCTCCTCCAAGACCCAGTTGGGCTCCCTACCCTTCAAAGGGAAATTACTCTTTGGAGATGATCTGGACCAGATTATCAAGTCACTCGGCGAGAATAAGGTCCACAAGCTGCCGAAGGATTGGCTACGGGCTGCTAGGACCTTTGGTTCAACTAGAAGCCGTTTCCGGAGCCAAAGACGTTTCTGTCAACCAAGAACAGCCTCCTCTTGTCCGCCCTCTTTGCATTCCCAGTCCTGGTCTCATTCCTTTCGTGGCCGAAGACAGGCCTGGGATAGTCTTCCCCAGGGGGCAGCTCCCAAATCTTCACAATGAGGCCGTACTGGCCCACTCTTCGGTCCTCAGGATAGAGGGACATCTCTCCCTCTTCCACGAGGAATGGGTCAAAATTACCTCGGATCAGTGGGTCCTGGATATTCTAAAGCATGGTTACGCTTTAGATTTTGTTCGTCCTCTAAGAGACAGGTTCCTCTACTTTCCCTGCGGACCACCACAGAAACAGCTCATAGTATGCCAGACGCTCGACAGGCTCCTGGCCCTCGGAGCAATTCTCCCGGTTCCTCAGATGGAACTGGGAGCTGGCCATTACTCCATCTACTTTGTAGTCCCCAAGAAGGAGGGCTCCTTCCATCTGATCTTGGATCTCAAGATGGTCAAGCCCTCAGTGTCCCACACTTCAGGATGGAGCCCTTATGCTCAGTGATAGCGTCGGTACACAGCAAAGAATTTCTGGCCTCCTTGGATCTGATGGAGGCTTATCTCCACATTCCCATCCTCAAGGTGCATCAGCGCTTCCTTCGCTTCAAGATTCTGGGACAGCATTTTCAGTTCCAAGCCCTGCCCTTTGGACTGGCGACAGCTCCCCATACCTTCACCAAAGTAATAGTAGTAATGGTAGTAGCCCTTAGAAGGGAGGGAATCCTGGCCCACCCCTATTTGGACAACTGGCTCATCCGGGCAAAGTCCCTGGTCCAGTGTCAGCGAGCGATAGAGTGTTGCATCTCCTTCAGTCCCTCGGATGAGTGGTCAATTTCTCCAAGAGCAGCCTTACTCCATCTCAGTCCCTGGACTTTCTAGGAGCACACTTTAATATAGCTGTGGGCAAGGTACTGCTGCGTCCAGATCGGGCCCAGGCTCTCATCTCCCAGGTACAGCGATTCATTTCGCTCTCTCTTCCCACAGCCTGGGATTATATCTCCAGGTTCTGGGCACTATGGCTTCCACTATCGATCTGGTACCTTGGGCTTTTGCACATATGCATCCTCTGCAGAGAGCCTTGCTCTCCTGCTGGAAACCGGCTTCTCGGGAGTTTCAGGCCATCCTCCCACTGCCAGAGAGGACCAAGGACAGTCTGGCCTGGTGGCTCAACCTGGATCATTTGTTAAAGGGAGTAACCTTGGAAGTCCCTCAGTGGGTGATTGTCACCACAGATGCCAGTCTCTCCAGTTGGGGAGCAGTCTGTCAGATGAAATCGGCACAGGGGACATGAACAGAGTTGCAAGCATCTTGGCCAATCAATCGCTTGGAGACCAGAGCGGTACGCCTGGCGTTGAAGCGTTTTCTCCCCCTAGTCCAGCGTCGGGTGGTTCGGATTCTGTCAGACAACGCAACAACAGTAGCGTACATCAATCATCAAGGGGGAACAAAGAGTCATCACGTTTCTCAGTTTCTGGCCTGGGCGGAGGTCCACTTTCCCGTCTAGCGGCCTCTCGCATTGCAGGAGTGGACAAGTTGAAGTCGACTTCTTGATTCGTCAACGCATAGATCCCGGAGAGTGGGAACTCTTCGAGGAAGCAGTGGCACTTCTATTTGGTCAGTGGGGGTCTCCCCACCTGGACCTGGTGGCCACTCTACGGAATGCCAAAGCTCTGCGATTCTTCAGCCACAGAAGAGAGTACGGCACAGAGGGAATGGATGCCTTAGTCCTTTCCTGGCTGTAGCACATTCTCCTCTATGTGTTTCCGCCATGGCCTCTGGTGGGAAAGGTAATCCGAAGAGTAGAGAGTCACCACGATCCAGTAATTCTGGTGGTGCCAGAATAGCCACATTGGCTGTGGTTCGTGGACTTAGTCACCTTGCAGTAGACGGCCCTCTTCGCCTGGGACATCTACCATGCTTACTGCGCCAGGGTCCGGTATTTTTCGACCAGGCAGATTGCTTCTGTCTTGTGCTCTGGCTTTTGAGAGGCATCAGCTGAGAAGACGAGGATACCCAGAGGCCGTGATCTCGACCCTCCTCAAGGCTAGGACGACCTCTACATCCATTGCCTATGTCCGAGTTTGGAAGGCCTTTGAGTCCTGGTGTGGCCTGTCTCGCCGTGGAGTGCCTCAGTGGCTCAGATACTGTCGTTCCTGCAACAGGGCTTGGAGAAGGGACTGGCCTACAATTCCCTAAGGGTGCAGGTGGCTGCCCTCGGTTCCCTGATCCATCACTGGGAAGGAACCCCCCTTTCCTCTCACCCGGACATCGTCCGATTTCTCAAGGGAGTGAAACACGTTAAGTCTCCAGTACACGCTCTGTGTCCCTCATGGAGCCTCAACTTAGTTCTTCGAATTCTAGGCGGCCCACCTTTCGAACTGCTACCCTCAAGGATCTTACACTCAAGACAGTCTTCCTGGTGGCTATTTGCTCTGCCCACAGGATTTCGGAGTTTTAGCGCTATCGTGCAGGGAGCCCTATCTCCGTTTCATTGATTCAGGAGTTTCCTTGCGCACGGTGCCCTCTTTCCTGCCCAAGGTTGTTTACGTGTTCCATATGAATCAGACGGTGGAACTCCCGTCTTTCTCAACTGAAGATTCCCGTGATCTACGCAAGCTTTATGTTAAGCGCATCCTTATTCGCTATCTGGAGGTCACGAATGACTTTCGCTTGTTGGATCATCTTTTTGTACTTTGGAGTGGCCCAAAGAAGGGGGCCAAGGCTTCGAAACCCTTTATTGCTTACTGGCTGAAAGAAGCTATCGCCTCAGCATATATTGGTGCCGGTCTACAGTCTCCGGTGGGCATAAGGGCCCATTCCCTCTGAGCTCACGCGGCTTCCTGGGCGGAGAGTCAATCCGTTTCAACTCATGAGATATGCTGAGCAGCTACCTGAAAGTCTTTGCCTACCTTTGCTCAGCACTATCGTTTGAATCTACAGCCACTGGTCTTCGGCTCCTTTGGCAATCGGGTCATTCAAACAGGGCTATCCGGGGCCCACCTTAAGTAGGGAAGCTTTGGTACATCCCACTGTCTGGACTGATCTTGGTACGTACAGAGAAAAGAAAATTATTCCTTACCTGCTAATTTTCGTACCTGTAGTACCACGGATCAGTCCAGATGCCCACTCTAAGGATTTATGGGATTGGCTGTTTAGTGGCTGTTTCATAGTTTATTTTGCAAGTTCAGTTGCCTCTTAAAGTTTAGTACACACTGTACAGTTGTTCAAGTTGAAAGGGTTTTATACCTTGATCCATCCATCTTGTCTCTTCAGGCTTGGATATTCTTAATACTGAAGATTTACAGAGGGTGAACTAGCTTATATGGGAACACCCTTCGAAGTTTTCTCTGACTCCATCTGCTGGAAGGGGGACATAACCCACTGTCTGGTCTGATCTGTGGTACTACAGGAACGAAAGTTAGCACATAAGGAATAATTTTCTTATATTCAGAGGCATTTAGCTGGATAACTCACAAGCTATTTGGCTAAATGCCAATTTTTGAGTATTTTGGGCAATTATCCATCTAAATTATAGACTGATAATGAGTTATCTGTCTAAAATTTACTTGGATAACATAGATGCATTCTTAGGCAGAGAAGTTAGGCAGATAAGATATCCAGCTAACTTGGATAACTTACCTAGCTAACTCTGGTTGCGTCAAAGTGTAGCCCTAAAGTGAGCTGGAAAAAATCATCTGGTTATCTCTAAGATAGCTGGCTATACTCAATAATGCAGCTGCGCCACTAAATATCTATCCAAAGTTAGCCAGATAACTGTATCTAGCTAACTTTTCAATCTGGCCGGATGACTGTATATTATCCCCATAAAGTCCTAGAAGACAGCCACTCATGTTACCTGCCAAAGTGAACAAAGATGAATTCTGAAACTGGGACATGTGCAACACCCTGTTTGACCACTCCATTGATCACTTGTAACCAAAGATGACAGAAATATATTTGGATCTTAATGGCCATAGCCATATATTAAGATACCTAACAAGTAAATCTAGTGAGGGCTTTCGTGTTGTAGCTAAACTATTTGAACTTTTGGGACATGCCAAAGGGTCTCTCTATGACCACACTTGCTGGTCACACAAAGCTGCAAAGTCTTGCTGTATTGAACTGTCTCAGGGACCTGACCAGACAGGCTGCCATGCAGCAAGCCTACTGGCATCCCACTTCCATCCAATGTAAGCTGACCCATTAGATGCCTTTGTGGCCTAAACCCTGGGTCCCGTCACTTGTTGCACCCTGGGTATCCTTCCATGAGAAAAGGTTGTGACCCTAGCCATACCTTCCTTATGCTTGCAGGCCTTCCACTATGCTATTCCCTCTCCCTAATACTGTGCTCGAATACCCTGGTGTGATGGAAAAAACAAATGATGGTCATATGCATGTAGTCAGTTCTGACTAGTAGTATACAGGAGGACTGGGGCAGCCAAAGTTTGGACACTGGGAGCCAGAGGCGCAGATGGAGATTTGTGGGAGTTGGCGAGATTTAAATGTGTCCTAGAAGTCTAATGGAGGAGGAAAGGCTCTTATCTCCTTCCACTCAGCTGAATATTTACCATGTGCCAGTACAGCTTACACATACTTTGTATTCTTTGTATACTTAAAGGGAGGAGGAATAGCCTAGTGGTTGTATTCTTTGTATACTTAAAGGGAGGAGGAATAGCCTAGTGGTTAGAGCAGTGGACTATGAACCAGAGACCAGGGTTCAAGTCCTGCTTTCGCTCCTTGTGACCTTGGGCAAGTCACTTTACTCTCTATTGCTTAGATTGTAAGCCCTCTGGAGATAGGGAAATATCAACAGTACCTGAATGTAAACCGGTGTGATATCAAAATTGAGATCAAATGTCAGTATACAAAAATAATAAAAAAATAAATATTCATTTATTCACTTAATTCCAAGGTGAACAGACCAATCCCCATTCAGAAATGAGTTGTTTCCCTGTTAATGAGTCTTGAGCTGACGATGGAGAGGGGAGGAAGAGGCAAAACATTTGGTGCACTACTATTTTTTTTAATTAGGGGATATGCATGTGTGTGAAAGGGAGATAGGTGCTGATTAGCTCCACTACATTTTTTTCTCTTTGATAGAAGAGGAAGGGGTGATCTGGCACCACCAGTCTGGTATTTTTTTTCACTATTCTAAAGGCAAAGAGTAGCAAAGTTACATGGATAATGTTATCTCGATAACTTTAGCCAACTATATTCAGCAGATGAATATCTGAATGAAGTTATCTGGAAAAAGTTATCTGGGTAACTTTGCTGTTCTCCAGGCTTCAGTATTAGAATTCTGATGGTGAAGGTTCATGCAAAGGCCAGAGTCCTAGACCAGGAAAACTAATTTTGTTAAGATGGGAGAATATGTCAAAGTCATTAAATGAATGCGATAATCTAGGGAAACAGAAGCGAAGGGCAAAACTAAAAGGAGATATTTTAAGGGCAACTAACCTTTTTGGTAGGAAAGCAAATAGAGTATGCGGAAAAATAAGTTGCTATGTTTTGCTAAAGTAGCAGCTAAAAGTGTAAGGGTAAAAAAGTTAGCTTTCATAAACTAACAGAGATAACAGATAGAGGAAGACAGATGACAATATCTGGAAAAGCTAAGAGAAGATGGAAAGCAAAGGTGCAAATAGAAAAATAGCAAAGTGTGTGTGTGGGGGGGGGGGGGGGGGGGGGGGGCGGGCAAGGCTTTTCGTAGATATGTTAGTGATAAAAGTACAAAAATGACATTGTAAGATTCAGATATGAAGGGGAGGAATATGTAGAGGAAGACAAGATAAAAACAGAATTGCTTAACAAATATTTTGTTTGGTTTCTCATTGAACAAGGTCCATAGTACAAGGATCTACTGCTGATTTCATCCCCAGCCTGCAAGTGGTGCTGTGAGCTGTTATGACTGTCTATTCAGTCCTCCCAGCTCGGTGCCCCTCACTTTTCCCTACTGGCCATTTTGTTTCCTGCTTAGATATTTATTTATGTTCAGACTTTTTGTCAGTCAGTTGCCAGAGCCTGGTCCTATTTCCTACTTCCTAGTCATCGTACTTCGTCTCCATCTTTGAGGCCTGAATCTAGAATACATTATCTTTGATTTTTGCCTTCAGCATTCCTGCTTAACCTCTTTCATGTTCCTGGTGTGCTCCAGGTTTCTACTCTGTTACAGGCTTTGTATCAGGGACTATCCCCATTTCTCAGACCTCACTGACCACAAACATTTGAGGGCTCAACCTGAGAAGGAAGGTGGTTGTCATAGAAGGAAAACTTTTTATCATCAGTTGCCTGGATTTGCCTCTCCAGACGTTAAGTCGCTTGTTCCTGGGGCAGCCAACTGAAGACTGATGCCACACATGGAAAATGGTCACAGATAGGATTAGGCACGAAATAAACCTTAAATGATTTTCAGAAGACTGTTTGTGAGTAGCTAGCTAAAAGTAAAGTAGATAAAACAATGGGGCCAGACAGAATACGTCCAATGATATTAATGGAACTTAGAGAAATCCTGGCAGCTCAACTGGTTGAACTTTTCAATGATTCTTTAGAGAAGAGTAAATATATAAGAATTGCCATGGTGGGTCTGATCAAGATCCATTGAGCCTAGCATCCTGTCTCTGACAGTGGCTAATCCAGGTTGCAAATATCTGGCAGATCTCATAAAGTAGATATAATTCCTATTGCTCACTGCCAGGGATAGCTATAACTTTCTTTAGTTAACCTGGCTAATAATATGTTATGGACTTTTCCTCCAGCAACTTGTCTAAACCTTTGTAAAACCCTGTTATGCTAGTCGCCTTGATCGCTTCCTCTGGCAACAGATTCCACAGCTTGATAGTGTGCTGAGTGAAAAAGTACTTTCTACAGTTTATTTTGAATAGGCTAATTATTAGTTTCATGAAGTGTCCCCTTGTTTAAGTATTATTTGAAAGAATAAATAACTGACCTTTATTTACCTCTTCCTTCCACTCATGATTATAAACTTTTATCATGTCCCTTCTAAAGCCATCTTTTCCAAATGAATAGCCCTAGCTTGCTTAGTCTTTTATCATAGGACAGATAATCCTTCCTTGTTATCATTGTGGGTGACCTCTTTTACACCATTTATAGTTCCACTATAACAGGTGTTCTCCTAGGACAGCAAGATATTAGTCCTCACACATGGGTGACATCATCGGATGGAGCCTAGCACGGAAAATTTATGTCAAAGTTTCTGGAACTTTGACTGAGCATACTGAACATGCCCAATATGCCCTATTCCATGCATCCACATGGGGTCCCTCTTCAGTCTCGTAACATAAAATTATGATAAAATTAAAACAAAAATAGGAGAAACCCAACTCTGCGGGGTGGCAGGTAGGTTTCACGAGGACTAACATCTTGCTGTCCTAGGAGAATACCTGTTACAGGTAAGCAACTCTGCTTTCTCCTAGGGTGAATGCCTTGCTACAGGCTGCTCCCCAACAAAAAAAGGGACCAACAAGCACCAACTGGGTGCCAACGGGCACATTATCCACTGTGCTGTTGGTAACAGAGGGGGAGACAGCCTGAACCAACACAATGGACCCTAGGCAGGGAGAGTTGGGTTCTACACCTCAAAGAAATTCTGAAGGACAGACTGGCCAAACCTATTTTTAATTTGGCCATCCCTATCCAGATAGTAGTGAGATGTGAATGTGTGGAGAGAACTCCTCATTGCAGCCTTGAAGATCTCCTCCACGGGAACTACTCACAAGTAGGCCACCGATGTTACCATGGCTCAGACAGAATGAGCCTTGACATGACCCCAAGATGCAGTCCTGCCTGGGCATAACAGAAGGAGATGCAGTCTGCTAGCCAACTGAATAGTGTCTGTTTGGCAACGGCAACTCCCAATCTATTCCTATCAAAGGAAATGAAAAGTTGGGTGGACTGTCTATGGGCTTCTGTCCACTCCAGATAGAAGGGTAAGGCTCTCTTGCAATCCAAACTGTGCAGGGCTTGTTCACCTTCGTGTGAATGGGGCTTGGGAAAGAATGTTGGCAGGATGATTAACTGGTTAAGATGGAAATCCATTGCCACCTTAGGCAAGAACTTAGGATGTGTATGCAAGACCACCCTATGTCGAACAAAGGCATCTGAGACTGGTTTGCTGTTTGACCTGTACAGGGAGCAGAATTGAGTCACCCTCCTGTTGCAGGGGGGCGCAAATAAGTCCATATCCAGGCTCCTTCAGAGGCAGAAGATCTGGTTTGCCACCCCCTGGTCCAGAGACCACTCGTGGGGGCTATCATATTCTCAATTCCGACAGATACAGGATCCTGAGTGCCATTCTGTGGGACAGAGCCTAGGACTAAATTTGGACCATTTCCCAGCACAGGAGGTATGACCCTGTGCTTCCCTGCTTGTTGACAGATCACATAGCAACTTGGTTGTCTGTTTGTATCAGGACAATTTTGCTGGAAAGCCAATCTCTGAAAGCCCATAGTGCGTACTTGATCGCTCGGAGCTCCAGGAAATTGATCTGACACTGTGCTTCCTGGGCGGACCATAAGCCTGTTATGGTTAAGCGGTGTTTGGGTGGATCCTTGGGTACAGAGGCAGATGACCACGCCCATGGGGAGGAGCCCTGTGAGGAGCCACAGTAATAGGCTAGACTCAGAATGCACAAACACAGTTAGTTCTTTATTATACAGCTTGAAGAGGACCACCAGAGGTGGCAGTAGTGAGGCAGTCTGGTAGTTGCAGTCTCAGGGACCTCGGCAGAGGGAGCCCTTCTCACCAGGTTTGTAGAAGGAAGTGCAGGCACCGAGCAGGGAGAGCAGGCCCTCGAGGAGCGAGTACCTGTTCCCCTCAAGGCACCTGAAATAAGCAGAGGGCCCCCGAGGATCGGGTACCCAGGTTAAGTGTTACCCCGAAGAGTAGAGAGAGAGCTTTCAGCAGCAGCACGGAAGCGGCAGAGTAGCGTAGGCAGGAACGGATTGAAGTCCTTGCTAACTCAACGAGCTAGCAAATTAGAATAGGTTATATACCCGGATGGTGTGACGTCAGCAAGGGGGAACGCTCCCGAGGTTCGCGCCAGTGTTGGAATAAAGATGTGGGTGGCGCGCGTGCACCCTAGTAGGTACCTGGGAGGAGCATGGCGAGAGGCTGCACCATAGCCATTCCAGGACGTCGGACAGGTCAGCTTGTAGACGCAGCGGTAGCCATCTTTCCTAGGTAAGCGGGAGGAGCCGTGAATAAGGTGAGGCAAATGGGGCGAAGCCGTCTAGCACCGATGGACGCAACAAAGCCCTGAGTGCAGAGCCCCTCTACATGAGCTCCCCACCCCAAGGTGGACGCATCTGTGGTTAGGGCAATTTGGGTTGGGGGATTTTGGAAAGATATTCCCCGTTCCAAATTCTTCAGCGAGCCCGGAGGCTCTGCGTGACCCGGCGCCACTGTGACCTCAGGGTCCATTGGGCTCTGCGCATGTGTAAATGTACCAAGGGAGTAACATGGATGGTTGCAGCCATGTGGCTCAACAGCCTCAACATGTGCCGAGCTGAAACCTGATAGCTCTGTTGAATCAATGCTGCTATGGACACCAAGGTGACCGCCCTGGACCTCGGCAAGAAGGCTTTTGCCTGAGCCATATCTAGCAGGACTCCTATGAAGTTCAATCGAGATGATGGGCTGAGATGGAACTTTGGGTAGTTATTGATGAGCACCTGGATGGTCAAGCAGAAGGGCCGATTGACCCCTATCTGAGAGGTACTATTGACCAGCCAATCATCCAAATACAGGAAAAACATGCAGTCCCAGTCTATGGAAGTGCACTCCTACCACGGCCAGATATTTTGTGAAGGCATGTGAGGCCAACAGCAACATTCTGTACTGGAAGTGCTGTTTTCCCATCACAAATCTGAGATACTTCCTGTGACCCAGGAAGAACTCGATGTGAGTGTATGCATCCTTTAAATCAAGGGAGAATAGCCAGTCCCCTTTTTGCAGGAAAGGAATCAGGTACCCAGGGAAATCATCTTGAAATTTTCTTTTTTGAGAAATCTGTTCAAGGCCTTTAGGTCTAGGATGGGATGGAGTCTCCCTGTTTTCTTTGGAATCAGGAAGTATCAGGAGTAAAATCCTTGCCCTCTTTGCCTGATGGGACAGGCTCTACTGCTCTGGCCTTATGAGGGCGAAGATCTCCCTTGTAGTACCTCCTGATGTGCTATTGGACCTCAAAACTGGCACGGGGCAATTTGGAGGGACGCCCAATAGGTTTAATGGTACTCTTGATGGACGATGGACCAAACCTACTGGTCTTGGGTATAGGTGGCTGGCTTATACTTCCTATGAACCAGTCAAAACCCTGTCCCAGGATTTGGCTGGGGAGCCAGCTGGGGTTTGGAGCTCTCTGTTACTTCGGATGGCCATGTGAGCTCACCCTCTGTGAAAGGGAGCGAGGGGCCAGAGGCTAGTACTTCCTCTGGTGGTAGAAAGAACATAAGAACATGCCATACTGGGTCAGACCAAGGGTCCATCAAGCCCAGTATCCTGTTTCCAACAGTGGCCAATCCAGGCCATAAGAACCTGGCAAGTACCGTTGCTAGTAATAGCGGTGGTTATTATCTAAGTCAACTTAATTAATAGCAGGTAATGGACTTCTCATCCAAGAAGTTATCCAAGCCTTTTTTAAACACAGCTATACTAACTGCACTAACCACATCCTCCGGCACAAATTCCAGAGTTTAATTGTTTATTGAGTGAAAAAGAACTTTCTCCGATTAGTTTTAAATGTGCCACATGCTAACTTCATGGAGTGCCCCCTAGTCTTTCTATTATCCGAAAGAGTAAAAAAATGTATTTATTTATTTATTTAACAGCTTTTCTATACCAACATTAAAATATACATCATATCGGTATACATTTTAACGTAAAAAAGGTGGAAAATTACAATAAACAGGGAAAGGGGGAACGGGGCAGCTGATAAATACAAAAGGAAGCACAGAGAGGCAAAATTTAGCAAAATGAAAAATGAAAACTAAAGAGAATACAGTATGCAAAATGTAAAACATATCTACAAATATACAAGCAGTAGTATGTGGCTACATGGAGTCATCAGTGAGCAATTGAGAGGTGTCATGGAGCGATGGGAGGAGTATGATAAAGTAATGATTCATATCTACCCGTTCTAGACCTCTCATGATTTTAAACACCTCTATCATATCCCCCCTCAGCCATATCTACTCCAAGCTGAAAAGTCCTAACCTCTTTAGTCTTTCCCCATAGGGGAAGCTGTTCCATTCCCTTTATCATTTTGGTAGCCCTTCTCTGTACCTTCTCCATCGCAATTATATCTTTTTTGAGATGCGGCGACCAGAATTGTACACAGTATTCAAGGTGCGGTCTCACCATGGAGCGATACAGAGGCATTATGACATTTTCCATTTTATTCACCATTCCCTTTCTAATAATTCCCAACATTCTGTTTGCTTTTTTGACTGCCGCAGCACACTGAACCGATAATTTCAATGTGTTATCCTCTATGACGCCTAGATCTCTTTCTTGGGTAGTAGCACCTAATATGGAACCTAACATTGTGTAACTATAGCATGGGTTATTTTTCCCTATATTCATCACCTTGCACTTGTCCACATTAAATTTCATCTGCCATTTAGATGCCCAATTTTCCAGCCTCACAAGGTCTTCCTGCAATTTATCACAATCTGCTTGTGATTTAACTACTCTGAACAATATTGTATCATCTGCAAATTTGATTACCTCACTCGTCGTATTTCTTTCCAGATCATTTATAAATATATTGAAAAGTAAGGGACCCAGTATAGATCCCTGAGGCACTGCCCACTCCCTTCCACTGAGAAAATTGTCCATTTAATCCTACTCTCTGTTTCCTGTCTTTTAGCTAATTTGTAATCCAGGAAAGGACATCGCCACCTATCCCATGACTTTTTACTTTTCCTAGAAGCCTCTCATGAGGAACTTTGTCAAATGCCTTCTGAAAATCCAAGTACACTACATCTACCGGTTCACCTTTATCCACATGTTTATTAACTCCTTCAAAAAAGTGAAGCAGATTTGTGAGGCAAGACTTGCCTTGGGTAAAGCCATGCTGTCTTTGTTCCATTAAACCATGTCTTTCTATATGTTCTGTGATTTTGATGTTTAGAACACTTTCCACTATTTTTCCTGGCACTGAAGTCAGGCTAACCGGTCTGTAATTTCCCGGATCTCCAATGGAGCCCTTTTTAAATATGGGGGTTACATTAGCTATCCTCCAGTCTTCAGGTACAATGGATGATTTTAATGATAGGTTACAAATTTTTACTAATAAGTCTGAAATTTCATTTTTTAGTTCCTTCAGAACTCTGGGGCGTATACCATTCGGTCCAGGTGATTTACTACTCTTCAGTTTATCAATCAGGTCTACCACATCTTCTAGGTTCACCGTGATTTGGTTCAGTCCATCTGAATCATCACCCATGAAAACCTTCTCCAGTACGGGTACCTCCCCAACATCCTCTTCAGTAAACATCAAAGAAAAGAAATCATTTAATCTTTCCGCGATGGCCTTAAGATTTCCTCTGTCTCTGCCTTGAGGACCTCCTGCTGAGGAGGGCAGGTCTGAAGTACTGGCAGAGAGCTGTTGGAGGGTCTCATAATGATCCCGCAATTGGACCACTGCATCCCTCATCTTATCTCCGAAAAGATTCTTTCCTGTGCATGGTATGTCAGCGAGTCTTTCCTGTATCTCTGTTTGGAGATCCAAGGCCCACAGCCATGCCATTTTGTGCACGCTGATTCCCGCTGCAGAGAATCTCACTGACATCTCAAAAACATTGAAGGTTGAATGAACCTTGTGTTTTCCACACTCTAGGCCCTGATGCACAAGCAATACGTAGGGGGTCTTGCTGCTGTTGAGGCAGTCAC
Source organism: Rhinatrema bivittatum (assembly GCF_901001135.1). NCBI lineage: Eukaryota > Metazoa > Chordata > Amphibia > Gymnophiona > Rhinatrematidae > Rhinatrema > Rhinatrema bivittatum. The sequence goes on along the minus strand of NC_042617.1, from coordinate 225,845,921 downwards.
TTGGCCACCTTTTGAACCTGCTTCCAGAGGTTGCGAGACTATTGGCTCATGTAGAACTAGTAAGAGGAAATGCGGGCAATGAGCATGGCCCCTTAGAACCCTTTCCACCCAAGAGTGTCCACCACTCTATGATCCTTGCCCTGGGGCACTGAGGCGTGGGTCCAATAGTGCTTGGCCTTTTTGAGAACGGATTTTACCACTACCGATAGGTGTGACAACTGTCGCTTTTTGAATCCGGTAGTCTGTTGAATGAGGCAAAACCTGTACGCCTTCCTGTTGACTGGAGGTACTGTGAAGGGGTGCTCCCAGATCCTCAGCAGCAACTCCCTAAAGATCTTGTGCACTGGGGCTACCACAATCTATTTAGGGACTTCCATGAATTGGAGGATTTGCAGCATCTTATGCCTGGGAACCTCCTCCATCATTAACTGAAAAGGGATGGCCTCTGCCTTTGCCTGTACAAAACTTGCAAAGGTTAGGTCCTCTGGAGGAGAATTCCATCGCTCATCTAAAGGAGATGGTTCTGAAGGGAGACCCTCTGAATCCTCAGAGGATTCCACAGTTTCGTCCCCCCAGGAGTCATACAGGGCTTCATCCTCACTGTAGTCTACAGGGGATGGGGCCCTGCTCTGCATGGCCTTCATCCAGAGGCATGGGCATCAGTGGTACCGTTGCCGGTCCCAGCAAAGCTGGACCGGGGGGGGGGGGGGGGGCTGAAGGCCATGGTGCCTCTGCTGGCCTTGATGGAGCTTCCTCGGAGGAGGAAGCAGCAACGAGCACCATATCGGTTCAGGGAAGAATTGGTGTCCCACCAGGCATTGATGGCCTCTTGGGAACCGGCACCAACTGGGTCGGTAATACACCAATAAGCACGTTGAGAAGTTCCAGCAGTGGTTCTAGCATGGCAGGTGCCGGTACTGGTACTGTCGGTGCTGCTGGTTCGATGCTCTGCAATGAAGGCTCCACCGCCACCTGGACCCAGTGCTCCAAATCCTCCTCAAATGTTGCCAATACCAAAACTGACTGGGAGGCAGGAGGGGTGGCCAAATCTAACTTGGATCCCCAAGGTGGATCGGCGACTGGCACCAGGTCTGGTGGAGACCGTCGAGGACACCTGGTATTGATGGAGAATGGGCACGCCTCACCATGAGGTCACTTCAGAGGCATCACAGCATGAGCCGGTGCCTTCCCAATCCTGGCACCATGCATCATGGGTGACTGGTGCTGATATTTACTTGGCTTCCCTCGGTGCTAAGCCTGGTCTTTCCCCGGCACTGAAATCGAGGATGACAAACCTGGCATTCGCAACAGAAGAGACCCATAGGGGCCAGTCCCCGGCACCCTTATCTGCTGATGGCATCGATGGAACCGATGACCCTGGCGATGTCAATGGCTCGATGTCCTTCGGTGCAGCTGCAGATATTGATGACTCAGACTTCCTCGACCCAAAGAGTTTCTCTATCTTGTAGAGTCGAGCATGACGTGCCTTGGGGCTCATCTGGGCAAACATGCAGCAACTCCAGACATTGTGTGATGCCCCCAGGCAGAGGACAGACATCTCATGGGGTCCATGATGGACATGGTCCTCAGGCACTGGAGGCACCGACAGAAACCGGACAAGGCGATGACAAAAAAAAGAAAAGGGAAAAATCGAGAGACGGTGACGGCGGGTGGTTGATGCCAGCGGGTACTGAGGCTCCACCACCAAGGGGGGGGGGGGGGGGGGGGATGGAAGCAAAATAAGGCTAACTGAACTGCTGAAAAACCTGATTGGGGAAACTAGAGGGAACCGAGAAGGACCTGTGTTTGAAGAATTCACGAGAAAACCTGAAAGGGATGGTGAAAAAAGTTTCCAAAGGCAATTTCTAAGGAAAAGCCACAAGCTCACTCTACCATGAGGTGAAAGCTCCGTGAAAAAAAAAAGAGACTGAAGAGGGACCCTACATGGATGCATGGAATAGCGCATGCTGGGCAAGCTCAGAATGCTCAGTCAAAGTTCCAAATACTTTGAATTAAGTTTTCTGTGTTGGGCTCCATCTAATGATGTCAACCATGTGTGAGGACTACCATCCTGCTTGTCCTAGGAGAAAATATTTTCTGTTTTATTCTCTATTCCTTTTTGGATCATTCCTAATATTCTATTTGATGTTTTGACCACCACTATACACTGAGCTGAGTTCCTTTACTAGGGAAGTGACTCCCAATGCAGAACCCAGCATCGTGTACCTGTAGTTGGGATTATTTTTCTCTTTATGCATTACTTTGCACTTTTCTACATTAAATTTAATCTTCCATTCAGTTTCCCAGTCTCCTAGTCTTACAAGGTCCTTCTGCAGTTTTCACAATCTGCTGCTATTTTAACAAATTTAAATAATTTTGTAACATCTGCAATTATGATTACCTCACTTGTCATTCCATTTTCCAGATCATTAATGAATTTATTTATTTATTTATTTATAGATTTTTCTATACCGGCATTCGAGATTAGGAACCCCATCATGCCGGTTTACAAATAACAAGAGGGTGTGCACAAAAACAGAACATAAACAAGTGCAAAGAAATAAAAGTTACATTACAACAGGGTCATAAAACTGGGGAGAGAATTAGAATAAGATAGTTGAGTAGTAAAGATGAATTATTTACATTAATAATTTACATAATATTGTGTAGTGTCTTATAAGATGTTACTGTCTTTCAATATGGATCTGGGAAGGCTTGCTTAAATAGCCATGTCTTAAGCCTTTTTCTGAAAGTAGGAAGGCATGGTTCTTGTCTTAGATCGGGAGGAATAGAGTTCCATAGTGAAGGTCCGGCTGTGGAAAAGGCCCGGTCTCTGTAGGTTAGGTGGTGAGTGGTTTTGGTTTGTGGAACAAGGAGTGATCCTTTGTAGGCTTCTCTGATGGGTCTGGTGGATGTGTGCTTTCTGAGTGGAAATTGAAGATTGAGGGATGCTTGGTGATGGATAGTCTTGTAGATGATAGTGAGGGATTTGTGGATAATTCTAAAGTGTATTGGCAGCCAGTGCAAGTTCTTGAGAATAGGAGAGATGTGGTCTCTTCTCCTGGTGTTAGTCAGAATTCTCGCAGCTGAATTCTGAAGCATCTGAAGGGGTTTAATGGAAGCAGAAGGGAGACCTAATAAGATGGAATTGCAGTAGTCTATCTTAGAAAAGATTACTGCTTGAAGGACCGTTCTGAAGTCTCGCATGTGAAGGAGCGGTTTGATTCTTTTAAGTACCTGAAGTTTATAGAATCCGTCTTTAGTAGTTTGTTTGATGAAGGATTTTAGATTAAGATGGTTGTCGATAATTGCGCCTAAGTCCCTTGTTTGGGTGGTAAGATGGTGGGTTAGAGGACATGGAGGTGGGTTGCTATTTTCTGGTGAGATGATGAGAAGTTCCGTCTTGGCTGTATTTAATATCAGGTTTAGACTCGAGAGGAGGCGATTGATTTCTTTAAGGCAAATTTCCCAAAATTCAAGAGTTTTGGAGATGGTTTCTTTGATGGGGATCAAGATCTGCACATCGTCTGCATATAGGAAGTGAGTTAGTTTCAAGTGGGTTAGCAGTTGACATAGCGGTAGAAGGTAAATATTAAAGAGTGTAGGGGATAGGGAGGAGCCTTGAGGAACTCCAAAAGCTGAAGAGAAGCGGGAGGATTCCTTATTATGTATCTTGACCTTATAGCCTCTGTTGTTGAGGAAAGTATTGAACCATGATAGGGCAGTTCCTGAGATTCCTATGTTCGCAAGTTGATTGATGAGGATGGAGTGTTTGACGGTATCAAATGTGGCCGAAAGGTCCAAAAGGATAAGTAGAAAGGATTGGCCTTTGTCTAGCCCCATGATGATGTGGTCTGTCAGGGATATGAGTAGCGTCTCTGTGCTTAAAGCTTTACGGAAACCATGTTGTGAGGGGTAAAGTATTTTGTGATCTTCAATGTAGTTGGAGAGTTGAGTGTTGACCAGCTTTTCCATTATCTTGGCAATAAATGGAAGATTGGAAATCGGACGAAAGTTGTTGGGGTCCTTGGGGTCTAGATTAGGTTTCTTTAAGAGTGGTTTTAGCGAAGCTAGTTTTAGGTCTTCTGGAAATAGACCCTGGGATAATGAGCAGTTTATGATATCTGCCAGAGTTTTGGATATCGTTTCCGGTATTAGAAGGAGGAGCTTTGTGGGTATTTGGTCGAAGGGGTGGGAGGAAGGTTTCATTTTTTTAAGTAACAGAAGAATCTCATAGGCTGTGATGGGTTGGAATGATTCAAAGGAGGTTCCTTTGTTTTGTATCTGTGGCGCATTAGGGCGAGAATTGTTGCTGGGGGTCAGTCGCTTTAGCAGGTTAGATATTTTGTCTTGGAAGAAAATAGCCAATTCCTCGGCTTTAGATTGAGCTAGGTCTATGGGAATATCTGGTATGTTGATGTGTGTCAGGTTAGATATGTAAGCAAAAAGAGCTTTGGCGTCAAATACAAGGTCATGAATCTTGCTAGCATAGTAATCCCTTTTTGATTTTTGGGTAGAGTTCTTGTAGTGATGTAGAGCTAGTTTGTAGGCGGCTAAGGTGCTGGGGCAGGGTGCCTTACGCCATTTGCTTTCTTTGTGTCTTAGGCTTTGTTTAAGTTTATGGAGGTTGTTTGAGAACCATGGTTGTCTTTTTGCTGGGTTTGGGTTTAGATTTTTTGCTGATAGTGGACAAAGTTTGTTTGCTACTGCCTCAGTGATGTTGTTCCAGGAGAGGATGGCTGAGTTAGGGTCAGAGAGGTTAATGTGAGGAAGCTCTGAGGTGAGCTGGCTGTTAAGGTCGTCGGATGAGCAGGGTCTTCTGTAGAGAAATGAGGATTTCGAGGGGAGATGTTTTCTGAATTGTGTCAGAGAAAAAGTGACGGTGATTAGAGAATGATCTGACCATGGGACAGGGGTGCAGGAAGGAGGTGAGGTGTATTTGATCCCTGTATTTACGAAGATAAGGTCCAAGGTGTGTCCAGCTTTATGGGTGGGTTTGTTAATGATCTGTTCAAATCCCATAGCTGAGAGGGCAGTAAGTAGAGCTTCGCAATTGGTGGTGGGTGTAGGGTTATCAACATGTAAGTTAAAATCTCCTAAAATTATAGCCGGGGATTCCAGATTTAAGTGTGTAGTAATTATTTCTACAATGGGGGAGGCATCTGAATCCAGAACGCTTGGAGGGGCATACACGAGTAGGACTTGGAGTTGAGCTGTTTTGAAAAGTCCTATTTCAAGTTTAGGGACTGCTTTGACTGCTTTGGCTGCCAAAAGAATGCCCCCTCCTCTTTTTTTGAGACGAGGGAGGGAAAAGAAGTCGTAGAGGTCGGTGGGGAGTTGATTTATTATAGCAATATCTGTTGGTTTAAGCCAAGTTTCTGTTATGGCACAGATGTCTGGGTTGGAGTCCAAAAGATAGTCATTGAGGATCAGAGATTTTTTGGTGAGAGATTGAGCGTTGAATAGCGAAAGGGAAAATAGTGTTAGTCCTAGTAATTGGGTAAGAGGTGAAATCATAATAGGGATAAGGGCTGTGTAGTTGCGGGATCTTTGTAGCAAGGTGGTTTTTCCTGTGGTGAGTAGGTTATGTTGAAGAATCGGAATCTGACATCTCGGCGTCATGCTGACTGTAGTGTTAGTGATGCTCGAGTGATGAGCTCAGATGAGAATTTGAGTGCGTTGAATGGTTGAGTATGGAAGTTTGGTGGATGTTGGAGTAGCTGCCTACTGCTGAATGCTGCTGGATCACGCAGTGTGAATATTGAGCGGATGATTGTTGATCACACTGTATGAGTGCTGTGAGGATGTTGTTGATCACACTGTGTGAGTGTGAATGCTGTGAGGGTGGTTGTTGATCACACTGTGTGAGTGCTGTGAGGATGGTTGTTGATCACAGTGCTGTGAGGATGGTTGTTCATCACACCGTAAGAGTGCTGTGAGGATGGTTGTTCATCATACCGTAAGAGTGCTGTGAGGATGGTTGTTCATCACACCGTAAGAGTGCTGTGAGGATGATTGTTCATCACACCGTGTGAATGCTGTGAGGATGGTTGTTGATCACACTGTATGAGTGTGAATGCTGTGAGGGTGGTTGTTGATCACACTGTGTGAGTGCTGTGAGGATGGTTGTTGATCACACTGTGTGAGTGTGTGAATGCTGTGAGGGTGGTTGTTCATCACACCGTAAGAGTGCTGTGAGGATGGTTGTTCATCACACCGTAAGAGTGCTGTGAGGATGATTGTTCATCACACCGTGTGAATGCTGTGAGGATGGTTGTTCATCACAATGGAAGTCTATGAACAAGCTTAGGAATACAGAGAAATGAAGGATTGGCTAGAATGTCTGGCTAGGTAAGAGAGGGGATCAGCTGATTTAAAGGAGAGTTGTTGGATTAATTGTCTGTAGAGATCTGGAGTAGGAGGAATAGGGAGGGGGAGGTGCGATTCAGACTATGAGTAGCGTTATGAGTCCTGGAGTGGCTGGCCGTTGTGTATGTGAATTGCTGAAGAGGTGACGGGTGCCGTTTTACTCACTGTGCGAAGTTACCTGATGTCTGGGGTGGTTGGACGTCTGCGCGTTGTTCAGTGTCCGGAAGCGGGATTCAATGTAGAAGTTGCGGGTGAGAGATGGAGACTTTTAGGTTTTGCTCTGCTCTTCGGGTCTGCCCGAAGGGGCGCACAAAGGGGCGGGCCCCTTTGTCGCGCTCCTTTGGCGCGAGACGCTCGGCGCGAGACGCCAAGGAACGTGCCTGTGCTTTAAACTACTGCTGGGATTGGTCTCAGGTAGGCGGTGGGCGGATCGACGGGTGAGCTGGGGCTCCCACGTGGTCGGCGCGGGGGCTCAGCGTCGGTAGGGCGAGAGGAAGGCCTTACCCCGGTGGGCTCAAGCGCCGATCGCGCGGGCCCCTCTCCCAGCTCCTACAGCCGTTTCTGCGGTGAATTTCCTTCTGTGCTGCTGTCTGCCGGCGAAATGGCGCCTCGGATCGCGCCTGTGCTTTAAACTACTGCTGGGTGGCTGGGATTGGTCTCAGGTAGGCGGTGGGCGGATCGACGGGTGAGCTGGGGCTCCCACGTGGTCGGCGCGGGGGCTCAGCGTCGGTAGGGCGAGAGGAAGGCCTTACCCCGGTGGGCTCAAGCGCCGATTGCGCGGGCCCCTCTCCCAGCTCCTACAGCCGTTTCTGCGGTGAATTTCCTTCTGTGCTGCTGTCTGCCGGCGAAATGGCGCCTCGGATCGCGCCTGTGCTTTAAACTACTGCTGGGCGGCTGGGATTGGTCTCAGGTAGGCGGTGGGCGGATCGACGGGTGAGCTGGGGCTCCCACGTGGTCGGCGCGGGGGCTCAGCGTCAGTAGGGCGAGAGGAAGGCCTTACCCCGGTGGGCTCAAGCGCCGATCGCGCGGGCCCCTCTCCCAGCTCCTACAGCCGTTTCTGCGGTGAATTTCCTTCTGTGCTGCTGTCTGCCGGCGAAATGGCGCCTCGGATCGCGCCTGTGCTTTAAACTACTGCTGGGCGGCTGGGATTGGTCTCAGGTAGGCGGTGGGCGGATCGACGGGTGAGCTGGGGCTCCCACGTGGTCGGCGCGGGGGCTCAGCGTCGGTAGGGCGAGAGGAAGGCCTTACCCCGGTGGGCTCAAGCGCCGATCGCGCGGGCCCCTCTCCCAGCTCCTACAGCCGTTTCTGCGGTGAATTTCCTTCTGTGCTGCTGTCTACCAGCGAAATGGCGCCTCGGATCGCGCCTGTGCTTTAAACTACTGCTGGGCGGCTGGGATTGGTCTCAGGTAGGCGGTGGGCGGATCGATGGGTGAGCTGGGGCTCCCACGTGGTCGGCGCGGGGGCTCAGCGTCGGTAGGGCGAGAGGAAGGCCTTACCCCGGTGGGCTCAAGCGCCGATCGCGCGGGCCCCTCTCCCAGCTCCTACAGCCGTTTCTGCGGTGAATTTCCTTCTGTGCTGCTGTCTGCCGGCGAAATGAAAATCGCCGGCAGACAGCAGCACAGTATATTCCACTGATGACAGCAGCACAGTATATTCCACTGATGACATTTTTCCATTTGGAAGACTGACCATTTAGTTCTACCTTCTGTTTCTGGCCTTTTTAACCAGTTACCAATCTAAAATGGAATACTGACTCCTATTCCATGACTTTGTAATTTTCTGAGAAGTGTCTCATTGGGGACTTTGTCAAATGCCTTCTAAAAGTCCAAATAGACTATACCAATTGTCACACCTTTATTGATACCTTCAAAAAATTCTAAAACATTGGAAAGACATGACTTCCCCTTGCTTAAACCATGTTGATTCTTTCCAATAATTCATGTCTATCTAGATGGCTAGTGATTTTGTTTTTAAGAATGGTTTCTACCATTTTATCTGGCACCAATGTCAGGGTCACCAGTTTGTTGTTTCCTAGATCACCCCTGAAGTCCTTTTTAAGAATCTGTGTCACATTGGACTCCTTCCAACCTTCTGGAATCATAGCCATTTTAAATGAAAGGTTATAGATTATTAGTAACAGGTTGACAATTTCATGTTTTAGTTCTTTTAGAACTCTGGGGTGGATACCACCTGGCCCCATTGATTAGTTACGCTTTGGTTTGTCAATCTGATCTATTACATCCTCTATTGTCACAGATATTTGTTTTAGTTGCTCAGAATCTCCACCATTAAGGAATATTTCATGTGTGGGTACATTCCCAACAACTTTCTCTGTAAAGACTGAGGCAAAAAATTCATTCAATTTTTCTGCTATTTCATTGGTTCTTGGACCAGCTGATCTATGAAGTTGTCATTTATGGCATCTAGAAACTTAACCTTTCTATTTATTTATTTAGAATTCTTATATACCGACATTCCTGTATGAGATACAGATCACACCAGTTTACAGTAGAACAGAACAGCCGCGATTGAGCGGCTGTTCTAGCATGTAATGATGAGACATTGATCCAGTCGATCCTGGGGTAATTGAAATCTCTCATTATTACATTGACAAATGTATTTGCTTTTTAAATTTCAGCTAGCATTTCACGGTCTTTTTCTTCATTTTGGCCATGTGGCAGGTAGTATACCCCCATTGCTATATTCTTACCCATCACATTGGTTATCTCCTTCCACTACATCTTTGAAATGCCTATATTGTCTATATTCTCATATAATACCATACAATCTAACTCACCAGTATTACTATTCAGACTTCTGGCATTTGCATACAAACATTGTAAAGTATGTTTTACATTTGTACTTTCATTTTCTAAAAGTTAAGGCAGTTTAGTGTCATTCACATCTGGGTACTCTTTGTCTAAATTTGTCGGCTACTTCAGCCTTAATTGTAACTTCTCTACTGGGATATTCTAATTTCCCTTTTTGCAAGTATCTTTACAAGATATATCCCTCTGAAGCATGCCCTTCTGAATGACTGTTGGCTTTCCCACATGGACTACTTTATAAGCTGGTCTATCTCCTTTTTAAATGTTAGCACCAACGGCCTGGTTCCAGTTTGATTAAAGTGGAGCCTGTCTCATTAGAATAGGCTCCCCTTTTCCCTGAATGTTCCCTAACAAATTTGAAACCCTCTTCCCTGCATCATTTTCTCATCCACACATTGAGATCTTGGCGCTCAGCCTGCCTCTGGGCTCCTGAATGTGGAATCCTGGAGGTTCAAAATTTCAATTTCCTGCCTAACAGCCTAAATTTGGCCTCCAGAATCTCCCTCCTGCACCTTCTATGACATTGGCACTTACATGTACCATGACAGTCGGTTCTTCCCCAGTACTCTCTAAAATCTTATCTAGGTGGTACATGAGATCCGCTACCTTAGCACCAAGCAGGCAAGTTAACAAGTGATCCTCACAACCACCAGCCACCCAGCTATCCACATTCTGAATGATAGAATCACCCACAACAGCTGGTTCCACATAGGCATTTTATAAAGCATTACCTGGAGAGGAGGTCCTGGCTACAATATCACTTTCTGCTACACCAAGATGATGGTCTCCTGACAGGTGACCTTGATCCTCAAAAGCAGTAAAAAGGTAGCTTGACTGGAGTTGGGACCACTCTACTATGTCTGTTAAGGTTTCCTCTTTCTGCTTCAGCTTTTCCAGGTCTTTCACTCTTACCTCCAGAAATCAGACTAATTCTCTGAGAACCAGGAGCTCTATGTACCAGGTGCACAAATACAATCCTTCCTCAACAGTGCAAAATACATGTGGCACTCGATGCAAAATACTGGATAGCCCCCAACTTGCTGCTGGACTTCTGTCAGCATCTTAATTTTATTGAGTTGCTACAGGTTTAAAAGCTGATTAAGGAGTAAGTATATCTCTCAATTTAAGTTATTTTAAATTTGACTAGGATTTTTAAATTATTGATGTCTTTTAAATCTAAGGTTTTTAAATTGACAACTAGCTGACTTGTGTTAGCTTATGAATGACCAGCAACACTCAAATTAGTCAGTCATTAAAATCAGGGTTAATTGTATGCTTTTCTAAAGCACTAATTGACTCTTATTTTGAAGATTTTCCTCCTAACTTGGGGGGGGAATCTATATGACAAAAAAAGTGACTGGAGTGGGTGGAAATCAAATAATTGACTAGTTGTCCAGGAATCAGTGCTCTCACCTTTTCAGATCAAGTAAGTGATTTTTGCAAACTCTAAATTCTAATACTTAGAAATACTAACCTTTACCAACTCAGAAAATTAATCCAAAGTATATTTTCCTTAAAAAAAGCCATTCTTTAAACTTGCAAACAAATACTAACTTGTACTAGCTCACAAAATTAATCCAAAGTCTACAATCCCTAAACACACACAATTCTTAACACTTAAAAACGTAACACTTGCAAACATAAAAACATATATTCAGCCAGTAATAGTTTAACCCTCTAAGAATTTTTTTTCCAATATTTAAGTGTTCTTTCCTAGCAAGTCCAACAGACAAATACTAACTATACTAGTTCCAGAGGACTGGAGACAGGTGGATGTGGTTCTTTTTCACAAAAGTGGCTGATTAATCTGATCTCCGTGGTGAGTAAATTAATTGAATCACTGTTACAACAGAGGATAATATAGTTTCTAGAAACCAATGAATTACAAGATATGAGGCAGTATGGTTTTGGTCAGATGAATCTTCAGCAACTTATAAATAAACTGATCACCCTTTGTATGGGCCCTGAAGTGACTGGGTTAGAAAATGGTTAAGTCAGAGATGATAAAGGATAATGGAGGTCATGTGATGCATCTGTATAAGGAAGAAATGTGTATGCTAGGTTTCCACAGACTGCTTCATAAATGTACTTTTATGGTTCAACGGTTTTTATTGCTTTTTTAGTTGGAACAAGGCAACAGGGCTAGAAATACAACCAAACAGTATACATGAAATAGAATTGAGGTACACTTCCACTCAGTAACCCCGATAGTCAATCTCCGTAACAAATACAACCATTACTACAGAATAATACCCGCCCCCCCCTTCCCTCCTCCCCCCCCCCACTCCTTGGTCCAATCAGTCAATCTTTGAGTCGCAAATAGCGCAGGATCCCACTCATTTCGTAGCAAGGTCGTTTAATATATGACTGCGGATCCGGGGTGAAAGAGAATGAATATATGAGTCCCAAATAGTCAGAAAACAGCGTTGGTGCTGGAAGGAGGTACGCGCCCAGTGCTTATCCATCAGTAACAGTTGATGTAGGTGGTTTCTCCACTGCCAATATGGAGGTGAATCAGAAGATTGCCAGTGTAACAAAATAATTTTCTTCCCCACCGCGAACGCCTTGCGTAGGAACAGCCGTGGTCCGTGACCTCGAAGTAAGGTTTGTGGAATCTGTCCAAACAGTACCAAAGGACTGGTAAAGGGGATCTTGACAGACAGCAACCCCCCCAAAAAACACACCAATCGAGACCAAAACATTCGCACCTTAGTACAATCCCAAAACATATGGTGTAAAGAGCCCTCAGCCTCCTCACATCTCCCACATTTCCCAGTAGCGCCTAATTGATAATGTACAGCATGTAGTGGGGGAATAAAAGCTCTCCACAAAAACTTAAACAGCATTTCACGGTAATATGAATTAGAGGAAATACTAGAAATTTGTCTGAAACATCGCTGGAGACCCCGAGCCGTCACCACGTCAACCCCCGCTCCATTCCAGCGAGCAGCCAAGGTCCCCGTGATGCCCTCCACGTCATCCCCCAAAAGTTTTTTATAATAGTGAGCCATGGTGGGAGCCGTCCGCGCCGTCAAGGCGAGAAAGGTTTCCACTTTGGTAAAAGATTGGACCTGCCGAATCGCCTGCGGCAGCGAACATACATAGTGCTGTACCTGTAGGTAAGGAAAAATATGTCTATAAGTGAGCCCATAGCTCTCAATAATCTCCTTGTAAGACAGGAGCTCTCCTTCTTCATCCAACACATGACCGAGGTACAATATGCCCTGGGTAATCCAAACCTGAAAGCCAAAAGTAGAAGAACTGGGGGAAAAGTCGGGATTACCCCTGATTGGCATAAGATAAGCATTTTGCCGTGGGACACCCAAATGTTTAGTCATCACCCTCCACGTACGGCGAAGAGGGGATAGTAAAAGCTCGACTAACGGGGGATAAGATACTTTAGAGGCATCCGCCTGCAGTACATAACTGAGCGCGATCGGCGCCACCAAGGCTCTGTCTACCGACAGATTAGTATACGTAGGCGCTCCCAGGAGCCAGTCCCGAACAAGTCGGAGGTTCCCAGCCACATTATATAGGTGTAAATCGGGCACCCCAATCCCACCGCGACCCCAGCGAGTCTGTAAGGAGTGAAGGGGAATACGCGCCTTCCGGCCCCGCCACAGAAACTTACGTAAAGCGCTCTCCAACTTCCTCTGATCGAAAGCCTTAAGAAAAATGGGTAAATTTTGGAAAATAAAAAGCCATTTAGGCAGGAGCAGCATTTTAAACAAATTCAGGCGACCTAACAGAGAAAGAGGAAGAGGGCGCCATGTATCCAGTTTGTCCATAGTCAATGTTAATAAATGGGAGATGTTTTTGGAGTACAATAAGGACAGCTGGGCTGGGATTATAACTCCCAAGTACCGAATCTGGGAGGGCGCCCACAAAAGGGGAAAGGATGGCCCCCAATCAGATTGAAGGGAAGCCGGAAATGACATTGCCTCAGATTTCCCCAGGTTCAATTTAAGGCCCGCAAAGGAGCCAAACTCCGAAATCAACACCAACAAGGATGTTAGGGAGCGGACAGGATCTGTCAGAAAGACCAAAATATCATCAGCGAATGCCGCATATTTAAATGTTTCTGACTGAAATCGGATTCCCTTAATAGTCGGGGCCACCCAGATAGCTGCCAACAAAGGTTCAAGCTGGAGTACAAAAAGCAAAGGGGACAGGGTTGTCTAGTTCCCCTATAGATGCAGAAGGAGTCCGAAAGAGAACCATTAACTGCAATGGAAGCCTTGGGATCCTGATACAACAGATGTATCGCCTGCAGATAGAACCCCGTAATGCCCACCATCTGGAGGACGTGAAAAAGATATGACCACTCCACCCGGTCAAACGCTTTTTCCGCGTCTAAACTGACCACCAGATGAGGAATGCCCTCATGTTGACCCAAAGCCATAGCCGTGAGGACCTTTCGAATATTGGTGAGGGCATAACAATGTCTAACAAACCCCACTTGACTCGGCCCCAACAACCCAGGGAGGAAAACAGCCAACCTGTCTGCCATGATATTGGCCAGAAATTTTTGGTCCACATTTAAGAGAGATATCGGCCGGTAGGATTCAGGCCGTAAGGGATCTTTCCCCGGCTTAGGTATCAAGGTGATAGAGGCACAGTTCGTATGGGGCGGGTAAGACCCTGATCGTATCAGTGCATTAAAGGCGGAGGTCAAAGAGCTGAGTAAGGAACCCTGCAGAGCTTGATAAAATTCAGTCGTATAACCATCGGGCCCTGGGGCCTTATATCTTTTGGCCGTGGCGATGACTAAACGAACCTCAGCTTCAGAAATGGGTTTATTCAACTCATCCCGTTGTGCCACCGTTAACTGAGGGAGGGTTACCTGACGACAGAATTTCTCAAGGCGGTCCCCATTAACGTCCCCGTTAGAGTATAAAGTAGCATAAAACTCACGAAAAGACTTTATGATCGAGGGAGTATCCCGCACCAGCTGGCCAGAGGCATTATAAAAAGCCGGGATATGACGGGAAACTTTCTGGGATTTAACGAGATTGGCCATCATCCTACCCGGTTTATTCCCAAAACAGTACAATCGATATTGGTAATAAGTCCACCCCTTCTTGGCTCTATCATGCAGTAAAGCATTAACCTCAGCTTGGACAGTCAAGTACTCTGCTCTAGCCTCTGGAGTCGCAGCAGTCTGCAGTCCCAGGCGAGCACGCCTCAGTTGAGTAGACAAAAACACCAACCTTTTATCCATTAATTTCCGTCTATGGGCCAAAAAGGCTATCACCTCCCCCCTCAGTACCGCCTTGGCGGTATACCAAAACAGCACTGGGTCTCCAATATGTTCGCTATTAAAATGTACATAATCATCCCACTTGGCCCTTAAATAATCCTGAAATACTCGGTCTTCCCCCAGGTGAGACGGGTAGCGCCACCAACGCCTGCCGGACAGAGATATCGATCTACTGAGCTCTAACAGGATCGGTGCATGGTCAGATACTATTATCTCATCTATATCCGCCTGGACTATAGTACTCATCAAGTTAGAACTAGTAAAGAAGTAGTCCAAACGAGTCTGGGACGGGTGTGCCCGAGACAGGTGTGTAAAAGTTTGCTCACCAGGGTGTAAGAGGCGCCAGGGATCTAATAAGTGTAGCGTCTTTTCAAGAAAATGGATACCTTTGCTCCTAGGTAACATCCGACTGGTCATACTGCTCCTATCTACTAGGGGATCCCGAACGGAATTAAAATCCCCCCCAAGAATCAGGTTTTGGTCCACATAAGGCAATAATACCCGATATAAACTTTGAAAGAACAATAATGGAGGGTTATTCGGGGCATAAATATTGCACAATATAAACTGTTTTTGATCAAGTTCTGTTTCTAATAGTAGGTATCTACCCTGGGGGTCCCTGATTTCTTTATGAACCAGAAGAGGTACGTTCTTTCGAACTAAGACCGCCACCCAAGCAGAACGCGTTGTGGCTGACGCGAAATACACACTACCGACCCAGCTCTGTCGCAACTTCTGATGTTCATGGTCGTTAAGATGGGTCTCCTGAAGGAAGACCACATCCGCTGCTTTCTTATTTAAGACGGATAGAACCTTTTTCCTTTTTAAAGGAGAAGTAACCCCACAAATATTCCAGGAGTAAAGCTTAAGGGTAGGATGCGCCATATTCAAGTTACCCCCGGAATCCTAACCGTCAAAATACCAATCTTGGTAAGGTAACGGTGGTCTGGAGACCCTCCCAGCCGGAGCCCCCACAACCAGATGCCCGCTAAGCGGGACAATATTGGGACCTGCGCCGCCGTCCCAGCAAACACCACCCACAACAAGAGACCAAGGAGTAGACCCCACGCACAACCCGCCCTCAAACCCCTACCCCACACCCCCTTTCCCAACCCCACAAATATAGATAACCTTATCATCCCCCCTAAGCCTCCAACGGAGGTCGAGATCACCAGTGAGCTAATCGGCACCCCCCACCCCCCACCCAGGCCCCCTCAGCATCCACCTTGATAAACAAAAGGACCAAATAACATGATTAAATACAATGGAAGATGTCCTGAACGCAAACTTCTCTTCCCCCAGAGTAATCAGCAAAATCCCCCAAGAAATCAAAATCCTGATCCAAACAGTGGCTGTGAAAGCACTGAACCAGTCAGCCCCACTTATGAAAAACTGGAGGCAACCCGCAAAAAAAAAATCAACCATAGGTGAATTGGAGCAGTCATGTAACAGCAACCGCCGGAATCAGTAAGGCATCCATCTCCTGGGCATAGCGTAAGTAGGAGTGTAGAATGACGGTTCGCCGCCCGCACATAATAAGGCGTCCTCCGATGAGTGAATCCATCGTCTTGGAAACGGTACTCAGTGTCATGGACCTTCCAGAGCCAGTCCTGGTTGTTTCGCCCGCTCCTCGACGAACTTCGCGGCTTCTGCGGGATCAGTAAACCAGCATACGCCGGTTGAAGTAGGCACTCGCAGCCGGGCCGGGTATACTAAGAGAGCCTTGACCCCCAGCGCATGCAATTTAGTGCACGATGGCGCCATGGACCGGCGCTGCTGCGACACGGCCGCGGAGAAATCTTGAAACACTAGAACGCGATGGTTCTCATATTGAAGAGCTTTGCCCCGCCGGACAGCCGCTAAAATTTCGTTCTTATGCAGGAAGTTCAAAAGTTTCGCGATCACCACGCGGGGTCTGGTGTCATCCGATCGCTTAGGGCCCAACCGGTGTGCGCGCTCCACAACCAGCGGGCCATGCACAAGTGTCAAGTCAAGCGAGGTAGGGAGCCAGGCCTCTAAGAACTTTGGTAACTCACGGTCGGATAGTGTTTCCGGGAGTCCTACAAAGCGGAGATTAGAGTGTCGCGAGCGGTTCTCCTGGTCTTCCATACGCTCCGTGTGTTTCAGGACCGTTTGTTTGAGCTGCGTCAGCTCCTGCTGTATGGACAAGTGGCCATCTTGCAAATCCGAAATCCGCTGTTCGGCTGCCTCAACTCTCGTTTCAAAAGTTTGTATAGAGCTGGTCAGTTCTGTTAATTTGGAGGAGATTAGCAATAATTCCGGTTTAATAGTTTCTTGAATCGCCGTCTTAATATCCGCCATATTTGCCTGAGCTGTAGCGTCCAACGGCTGCTCCTCCCCCTCCGCCGGGCTCTCAGAAGGCCGCACCCGGTCCTTTTCTTTGTCTCTATCTTTCTTAGCCTGGCGGGACGCCATGAAAAAAAAGAAAACAGTCCTTACGGTTCCGAGAAAGCCCAGGTAACCAAATGAGGTAGTTAGAATTCTCGTGGGGGGCAGATGGAACCAGATAGCGGGCGGAGGGCGCCGAGAAGAGAGATTGTGCGTCTTCCCTCTTCACAGCATCACGTGATCTCATAAATGTACTTTTAAAGCTCACCATACAACCTTCAAAATACTAAAATTCCATCCAAAGAATGCAAACAACTCCTTAATGGCTTTGTGGTCTGACCAAAAATAAAAAAATAACTGCATTTAAAGTTAGGCTTAGCAGTTAAGATAGTGCCCAAGGATATTGTGATCTTTCACCCCTCTCTTCCTGTGGAGAGGATCTTGGCCATGAGAAGGTACTCCAGCAACTATTTATGCAAATATATACCCGTCTCAATGCTCACTTGGAAATCATGAGGGACAAAGTCGCTGAACTGGTTTCCTTTGTAAATGAAACAAATACATGTGTTGTTGACCTGGATGAGTAGATGGAAAAGATGGGGGGGATTTGCTTTCAGCGAAAGTGCAAAATCTCAAAACATTAGAGCACTCATACTAAATCATATCTGAAAATCAAGAAGATTTGGAAAATTGGAACTGCTACAACTTCATTATCAGGTTACTAGAAAAAAATAGAGGGTTCTACTTGTGTTGAATTCATGGCGGATTGGCTTCCAAGGTTGCTACAATTCTCTCCTATTACTGACAAGTTCATCAAACATGGAGCGCATTATGGGCCAAATTTTAAAATCTACGCCCGATTTTATAACATGCGCGCGCATGTTATAAAATCCAGGGTTGGCGCACACAAGGGGGTGCACACTTGTGCCCCTTGCATGCGCCGAGCCCAAGGGGAGCCCTGATGGCTTTCCCCGTTCCCTCCAAGGCCACTTCAAAATCAGAGCGGCCTTAGAGGGAGCTTTTATTTCGATCCCCCCCACCTTCCCCTCTCTAACCCACGCCTCAGCCCTGACTAAATCCCCCCCCCCCACCTTTGTTGCAGGAGTTGCGCGCGCCGGCCAGTTGAGGGCGCGCCAGCCCCCGGCACAGGCCACTGTGCCGGAGGACCCGGGACTGCCCCCAGACTGCTGCCACGTCTCCGTCCCGCCCCTGGACCACCGCCCGCCTCCGTCCCGCCCATTTTTTAAAGCCCCGGGACATACACACGTCCCGGGGCTTGTGCGTGTCGCCGAGCCTATGCAAAATAGGCTCGGCACGCGCAGGGGTAAGTTTTCTAGGGTTACGTGCGTAACCCTTTGAAAATCTACCCCTATGCTCCCAGGTCTGCCCTGAAAGACAGTAAGCATCCATGGGCTATAATTCTCTGGTTTCATTATTTTTAATAGAAGGCTCACATAATGATGGCAGCCTATGAGACTGGAGCTCTTTGCTATCAAGAACATCAGATCATTTTCTAGGATTTTTTGGCCTGAAATGCAGGAGACAAGAGTTTGCTGAGATCAAGTCAGAATTCTGCAAATGAGGGTCAATATATGCAATTCTCTTCCTAGCTAAATTGAAAATAGTAGAGGATAGCATAACAGAGAAATGTTTAGCAGCTATTAGGGAAACAGAGGAATCTTTAAAAGCTATAACAGATAGCAAGAAAAATATCTAAAATGAAACCCCATAATTTGGAAACAACTTGATTCATCTGGTCTGCAGGGGCCTGGGCTGTTGAATAAGATTATTTTCCTGCCTTTGTGTTTGGTTTTTAAATTTCTATTTATTCTCTTCTTTTTTTTCACCATTGTAGCAGCAGGATCCAGGATCACACTTTTGTACAGACTGTGTAGGGAATGATAGTGTTCTAAGTTCTTTTTTCCCCAATATAAAGTGTTCTAGGGCTTACTGAAATATTTGCAGTGCTGCCTTTTCATAGGTAGAGTTGTTGTTTGGGTCCTGGCAATTAGTGCTATTATTTATTTTATTTATTTATTTATTTAGCTATTTTCTATACCGGCTTTCACGACCAGGGGTCACATCAAACCGGTTTACATTGAACAGTTTGTGCATTAAACATAGAACTGGAACAACTAACTGGTACAGAAAATACAGTTACAATGAACAAGGAATTATACAACTGGGAGAGTGGGAAGAAGAAGAAGAAGAGAGTATAACAATTAATAAAAAATGCATTTACAATGGATCTTTACAAAATATGTAACTTAAAGACCCGGACTGGGAGCAGTCCTGGTCTGGAGTAGGTGGTGGATGATTAAGACTTTATAATGGAGTTATGAGATGATGTGAACTCTGAAAAAGTTTGGCTACTTAGGTTCTGAGTTTCTTTATGGCAAGCTTTTGTATTACATCTCAGTGTGTGTGGCAGTGGAGGCAGTTCCTGCTCTGCACCTAATGCTATGGGAGTTTCTATAAGCACAGGTTATGTATCTTGCTACCTTCCCCACAAATTAAGCAAACAATGTTTATTGGGGTAAAGTAGCATAGCAATGCCACTGAAAGGGCCACAAAATCTGGCCCTTCCTGTGGAATTGTATTGGAGACCAAAGATTAGATCAGGAAGGCAGCAGCAGGCTGGCAGTGTGTTTCAACTCCCTCTCGCTTTGATCAGTGATAGGATGTTGATGAGAGAAGCAATAGGTCAGACAGTCATAGGAAAGAGAGATGGGCAAGGGCAGTATTGGTCGGCTTTGCCTCCCCAAATAAAAACATAATCTAATTCTCTTGGTGTGGAGAGAATAATTGGGTAGTCTGGATGGACTAGATGGCTTTTTCTGCTATCATCTACTATATTACTATATAACCATGCAACTCAATTTAAAAAGAAGATTCAATTTCCCACCAGTAGCAGATCAGTTGAAAAATCTGTTACATGAAAATGTTGTTTATTATGTACTTTGTAACTAATGGCGCTTAATGTATAGCAATTATTAATAAAGCTGCAGATCCTGACTATATGTAAGTATTCAGGAAGGAGAAGAAGAGTGGTTGTTAGGAGTGCCTATGATAATGGGGCTGGAAAGAGTACAAAAGCTTAACTAATAAAGGGAAACAAGCTAGTGTACAATCCAACCAGGAAATAGACAACATAATCTACCTTGCAGTATCAGCCAAATTTTAAATTGGCCACGCGTGTAAAAATCGCCACTTACACGCGTAGCTGGGCCCTATACGCATTTTCAAAAGGGCCTGGCCACGCGGCTAAGTGGTGATACACGCACAAGTGCCGGGCCCTGAGAAAGGGGTGGGCCAGGGGGGTATGTTTTGGGCCGGGAGGGGTAAGATGTAGTAAGTAATAAAATAAAAAATTGCGGCAAGGTAGGTTAGGTTTACGGGGTGGGGAGGAGAGGGGAAGGGGAAGGAAGGTTAGGCAGAGGGTTAGAGAAGTTCCCTCCCAGCCCAGCTCAGGCATGTTATAAAATCGGCGCACTTATGTTTGAAAATCTACCCTTAAATTAGTTTAAAAAGAAAAATATTTTCCCCCTAAACACAGGCCAAGACTATCATATCTAATTTTATTTTTATAATAAAGGGATGAAGAAGGAAAGATATGGACAACAACAAATTAGCTGCAAAAACTAGTATAGTATACAGAATTAGAAGTTAAGTACATTAAACGAGAAGGTCATTACCTTACAATAGGTTTATTTGATTTGGGAAACACAATTTCCCTGACTGGTTTTAAGTCCCAGGTGCTCCATAACCTAAGAATCAGAAAGTAAAAGGGAACAAAATACATCAAGTTTACAAAACGTTTGCATCTTTTTTAAAAACAACTTTTTTAAGGATAAACAAGCTGACATTTAGGGGTCCATAAGAGCATAAAATATGGATCAAGCCCAGTACCCAATAGTGGCCAATCCAAGTCACAAGTACTTGGCAAATACCCAAACATTAAATAGATCCCAAGCTACTAATGCCGGCAACAAGCAGTGGCTATTCCCTATTGATTAATAGCAGTTTATGGAATTCTTCTCCAGGAACTTATCCAAACATTTTTTAAACCCAGTTACACTAACTGCCTTAACCACATCCTCTGGCAACAAATTGAAGAGCTTAAATGTGCGCTGAGTGAAAAATAATGTTCTCCAATTTGTTTTAAATGTGCTATTTTCTAACTTCATGGAGTACACCCTAGACCTTGTATTATTCAAAAGAGTAAATAACCATTTCACATTTCCAAGTTCAAGTCCTTTCATGATTTTGTAAACCTCTATCATATCCCCTTCTCAGTCATCTCTTCTGCAAGCTGAACAGCCCTAACCTCTTTAGCCTTCCTCATGAAGGAAGCTGGAGCTCATGGAGTTGTTCCATGCCCTTTATCATTTTGGTCGCGCTTCTCTGTACTTTCTCCAGTGCAACTATATCCAGTCCATTTTCAGCCACTATCTGGCCAACAAAAGCCAGCTAATTTTATCTAGATTTTCAGATCAGATCCACACCACTGGATATAATTTTAGGCAGTACTAAAGTTATTTGGCTATGTTAGCTGGACAACTCAGAAAATTAGCATTTACCCTGTTAACTTAGCTGGATAACTGGCTCCACTCTGCATAAGAGCTAGCCAGATATCTTTTTTGCCATATAACATGTTATCCAGCTATTTCAGGGCTGGTCAGTGCAGTTTGGTTTCTAGATCTCTCAGTTTGTTCATCTGTGTGCATGTAGCCGGATAAACCATGCTGAATATTGCCTTCTTAAAAAAATGTATCAGTTAAATCCCATGTATAGTACCAAAAGACATGAACAGTAATTCTGCCAAGAGACAATACCATCTACTTACATATTTCAGCAATTTGTTGTTTTCTATGGATTGCTTCTAATAGTTCTAATGGCAATACATTATCAGATTCACTTCACAACAACCTGCCATCAAATTCCCAAGACTACTGCAGATTGCCCGAAGGTATGAGAAAGACAATGTTGCACAACATACAACCATTGTTTCCAAAGTAAAAATTTAAATTTTATCCTGATGCAGTTCCAAAAGTAAAAACAGCACAGATTCTTACCGTACGATTCCATTTTCTAATCCACCTGCAATCACATTGACCGATATTCCTTCAGGCTGATTAGAGAAAGCCACAGAGCAAATGATTTCTCTACAGTGTACATGTCCGACAAGATCACCATTCACTGTCCAAAGCCTGAGATCACTTCCCCCTCCCACTGAAACACACAATTATTATGTTATCAGATTTATGCATAAAGAGCCATGGGTATATGTAGTAAGTGAGAGCAAGACAGCTTGCTATAAAGAAAACTGTATTAAAGCACCAATGGCAACATCTCTAGCTTGAAATATTTTAGCAGCAAAGTCCCTCTGAACTTAGTTATAACAAAAATATGTTTGTAATATTACTAAATGAATACCAACATATAGGGGGTAATTTTCAAAAGGATTTATATGCTTAAAACTGGATTTTACACATATAAATGCACTTTACGTGTGTAAGTTGGCTTTTGAAAATTGCTTCAATACATGCCATTAATTTATCAATGTTTTCTATGCATAACTGCACTTAAAATTACCTCCTATACTGTCAAATTAGTAAACAATATTTAAAATATACATTTTCAAAATACCATACCAAATATATCAAAATACAATGAATCAATTTTAAAACTAATATTAGAATAAACAGGCTGATTAAATAAAGTGGGCATGGTCTTAAATTGTGTTATTTACCTTAGCTCCTATGATTTCTAATGGAGCCTATTCATTAATAATGCATCACGTTTTAATGTCTCTTATTGTAGTAGCACACTTTAGTGAATAGAACTGTAAACTGGTAACCTCTTGAAAGGATAAAAAGGGAGAGGACTTTGCTGCCGAGGCCCTTAGCTGTCCCATTTGAATGCACTCTCTCAACTTGGACTGCGAGGGGTTTTTCTTGCCATCACACTGTTGTGCTGGTATCAGCTCTAACATTAGAGCTATACTGTAGAAATTGGTTCTTCTACTTCCTAGGTTCTTTGCTGTAATCATCATTGTAGGATGTCTTACATACAGTCTGAAACTTCCATCAGCACTAAAGATTCATAATGCATTCCATGTCTCACTATTGAAGCCATTAGTTCTTAGTGAGTTCTCAACTAAGACATCGGAACCTACACCTATTGATGCAGAAGAAGACATAGAATACAAGGTAAACGCTATCCTTGATGTGAGAAAGAGAGGCAGAGTATGGGAATACCTTCTATCTTGGGAAGGTTATGGACCTGAAGAAAACTCTTGGGAACCTTTGGCTAATATCATGGATAAAGAGATGCTTCAGCAATTCCACAGAATGCATCCTCAGAAACCAAGACCAGGTAGGAGAACTGGAGGGAGCCCTTTGAAGGGGAGTATTGTTGCGTCCATCGGGGTAAAACGGTATGGAGAGAAATCCAGGTGGCAGCCCTGCAAATGTCAGGAAGTGGCACCAATCGCAGGTGTGCTACTGAAGTCGCCATGGCCCTCACAGAGTGTGCTTTAACACGGTCTTGAAATGGAATGCCCGCTTGCTGATAGCAAAAGGATATGCAGTCTGCCAACCAGGAGGAGAGAGTCTGCTTACCCACAAGCTGCCTTAATTTGATGGAATGGAAAGAGATGAACAATTGAGTGCTTTTCCTGCGGGCAGCTGTATGGTCTAGATAAAATGCTAGAGCCCGTTTACAGTCAAGGGTATGCAGAGCCTGCTCTCCTGGATTGGAATGGGGCCTGGGAAAAAAGGTAGGTAGTATGATGGATTGATTGAGGTGAAAATCCGAGACTACCTTAGGCAAGAACCTAGGGTGTGTGCGGAGTACAGCCCGGTCCTGCAGAAGTTTAGTGTAAGGCGGATAGTTAACTAGGGCCTGTAATTCACTAACTCTGCGAGCTGAAGTGATTGCCAAAAAGAAAATCAATTTCCATGTGAGATATTGAAGTTCACAAGAGTGAAGAGGCTCGAATGGTGGTTTCATGAGTTGACCCAAAACCAGATTAAGGTCCCAAGAAGGGGCCGGAGGACGCAGTGGAGGCTTGAGGTGAAGCAAGTCCTTCAAGAAACGTGTTACAAGGGGTTGTACTGATATAGGAACATCCCCAAAACCTTTATGGAAGGCGGCTACTGCACTGACATGCATTCTGATGGATGAAGTCTTTAGACCTGACTCTGATAAATGCCAGAGATAGTCCAAAAACTTCGTGATGGGACAGGAAAAGGGGTCAAGGGACTGAGAAGAGCACCATGACGTGAATCTTTTCCATTTGTAAGAGTAAGCTTTTCTCGTGGAAGGCTTCCGTGAAGCAATCAAGACATGGGAAACTGGTTCAGAAAGGTTAAGTGGCTGAAGGATTAACCTTTCAACATCCATGCTGTCAGGGACAAGGTGTGAAGATTGGGATGGCGGAGGCACCTGTCATTTTGAGTGATCAGAAGCGGGTCCGACCCTAAGGGAATGTGCCTGCGAATGGAGAGATCCTGCAGTATTGGAAACCACACTTGGCGTGACCAGTGAGGTGCTATCAGGATCATAGTTCCCTTGTCCTGACGTAACTTCACGAGAGTCTTCGAGAGAAGAGGAAGTGGAGGTAATGCATAAAGCAGACCGGTTGTCCCCAAGAGGGAGAATGCGTCTCTGGGCTGAGAGTGTTTGCTGCGAATGAGAGAGCAGAAGTTCTCTACTTCGCAGTTTTGAGGAGATGAAAAGAGGTCTATCTGAGGATATTCCCATTGTTGGAAGATGGAGTTCGCCACCGAGGGGTTGAGAGACCACTTGTGTGGTTGAAAGATGCGACTTAGCTTGTCTGCCAACACATTGTCCACTCCCGGCAACCAGGTGGCCCTGAGGCACATCGAATGGGAGAGAGCTTCCGCCCATATCTGTGCAGCTTCCTGACACAGAAGGAAGGAGCCCGTGCCTCCCTGTTTGTTGATGTACCACATGGCCACCTGGTTGTCCGTCTGGATCAGGATAACTTGAATTGAGAGGCGATACTGATGGTGTTTGGCTTCCTCTGGAGACCAAGATACTTGTGTCTGCAGATTGGCCACATGGGCTCCCCAGCCGAGGTTGGAAGCATCGGTGGTGAGGGTCTGGAACCTGAAAGGGCAAGCCTTGGAGGAGATTGTTTTGATTTTTCCACCAGGCAAGAGACTGACGGAGTGAGTCGGTTATGTGGACAATGGTTGACAGGGGCTGAATGCTTTGAGTCCATTGAGGCCTTAGAGTCCACTGCATGACTCTCATGGCCAAACGGGCCATTGGTGTGACCTGAACTGAGGACGCCACGTGTTCCAGGAGGATGAGAAAGTGGCGTGCAGTCGCGGAGTGCTGAGACTGCAGCTGGTGTGCAAGAGACACGAGAGTGAGAGCTCGTTGTCGAGGCAGAAAAGCCTTTGCCTGCAAGGTGTCCAAGTCTGCCCCAATGAACAACAAGGTTTGAGATGGGACTAAGTAGGATTTGTCGTAGTTGACGAGAAATGCTAATGAAATTAGAGTGTGTAAGGTTAGATTGAGGGACGACAGAACAGCTTGCTGTGTGGGAGGCCTGATTAACCAGTCGTCTAGATAGGGGTAGACGTGAACACCTTGGGTCCTGAGGAAGGCTGCAACTACTATGATGCATTTTGTGAAGACTCATGGCGCAGATGCTAGGCTGAATGGAAGCACTCGATATTGATAGTGCTTGGGGCCTACTAGAAACCTCAGGTATTTGTGATGAGATGGAGTTATCGCAATATGAGTGTATGCGTCCTGGAGGTCCAGAGAACAGAGCCAGTCTCCTCTTTGTAGAAGAGGAAGAAGAGAGCCTAAGGTTACCATCTTTTTTTTTTTTTTGCAAAATCATTTTTATTGTAAAGACAAGCATTTCCACTAGCACTGCAACATATTCAAAAACAACAGCAACAAGAGAACAAACAGTACAGTAATGATGCTGGCCTCCTGTTTAGTAACAATACCCACCCCAATAAGCAACCAGAACCCCCACCACTCCCAACACATTCAAACTGCACAAACCAAACACACCACATACACCCCATTCAGACAACCACCTCACCTTCCAACCACATTCGCGCACCCCCCTAACCCCAGCCCAAGAGCCCTAAAAACATGCAGGGAAAGAGAAACCCTGATCAAGAGAATTTAGTAGCAAGGCTACTCAGGAGTTACTCGCCCTGGGAGAGTTGGTGTACCAAGTTTCAATATATCCTGCTGTAAACAATTGAGTCTGGAAATCCAAGGTGAGAGAAGAGTAATAACAAGCCCAGCAATCTGCATATCGCTTATCCCTAGGCTGAGGAGACTTGGGAAAATCCAAGCATTCCAGTAAAATCATGTCCATCATGCGATGGTGCCAGGCCACAAGTGAGGGTGTACTCGCAGGCTCAATCCACTCAGCAAGTATTGTTCGGCAGGCAAGTAGAAAAGCAGTCCTGCCAAAGCGATCCTCTGCCCCCGTACATTTCACAAGGAGCGCCTGCAGTCCTGCCAATAGGAGCACAGCAGACAATCGTAAAGGTATCTGAATACATTTATTGACGCAGGCCAGTATATTTTTCCAGAAAGTCTCCAGGGAAGGGCAGAGAATCAGCCGATGCAACATGGTACCCTCTGTTGTGGAGCATTTAATACATAGTGGAGAGGAGAGACGACCCATTCGAAAACGGCGCACATCGTCACAAATAGTATGATGTATAATCCAAAATTGCAGGTTGCGCAACCCGCAGTCCTTCAGTGGTTTATGTAGAGAAGTGAAGCATGAAGTAAGGAAGGGAACTGTAACACCCTTTGCACAAAACGGCGTCCAGTAGCAGGCCAGAAGATCAAGATGAGGAGTCAATCGCGTATTTGAAATCAATCTACTCCAGCCCTGTATAGAATTATGTAAGTATGCACACTCAACCAGTGTTTTAGCAAAAGCAGTTTCGCGTGCATACTCCTCTGATTGCCAGCGAAAAGTCTGCAAGTAGTGGCGAGCTTGTAGGTAGGCAAAGAAAAACTTACGGGGTAACTTGTAATTCTCATCCATAGTTGTATATTGTAACACTTGAGGGACGTCTTCTTCAAAGTAATGATAGGTATACCTAAGTCCACAGCGAGCCCAAGTCTTGAAGATGCCACTGGTAGTAATAACAGGCTAAAAATCACAGTTACCCACCAGCTGGTAAACAATGAGAACAAGCCTGGGAAGACTGAGAAGAGAGGATCACCTTGCTGGTGGCTGAAAGGAATCAGTAAGTTTTTGCTTGGGACATTGTCTTTTTTTAAAGTATTGGGGCAAAGTTAACTATTTGGGAATATTATTTAGTGTGTTTGTGTGTATGTGCCTTTAATAGACAGAAAGGCAGTGAATAAACAAGTTAGACTGTATTTTTAAATAGTCAGTCAATAAGGTAGCAGTAGGTGGTATGTTTATTTTTAAAAGTCTGCAGAACTGAGTGTTCTCCAGACTTTTAAAGATCTGAGTGTTTGCATTTAATACTAACTGAGTGTTTGTATTGAAAGAAAAAAAAAAACCACAAAAAAAAATCCCAAAAAGTAGCCAGAAGCTAGAAATAAGCTAGGAGCAATGTATACCTAAGTAAAAAAGTTGAATAGTTCAGCTCAGTTACTCACCTTGGAAAGGTGTTGAGGTAGTGTGATTGGGTTTGAATAGGGACCAACATTTGTTAATCAAGACAGCAGTGAGTCACTCAGCCTGACTAACTAAGTGTTAAGGTTGTGTTTGATGTGAATAGGTACTATTCTTTGTTAATCAGCACAGCAGTGAGTCACTCAGGAAAACTAACTGAAGTGTACATCTCCTAAGGGATTGTTTTGCACTAATTTACCTTAGAAGCACATTATAAATTAGAAGGGAAGAGCTCAGTAACCCACATTCCAGTGGGAACACTGAGAAGAGAGGATCACCTTGCTGGTGGCTGAAATGAATCAGTAAGTTTTTGCTTGGGACATTGTCTTTTTTTAAAGTATTGGGGCAAAGTTAACTATTTGGGAATATTATTTAGTGTGTTTGTGCCTTTAATAGTCAGAAAGGCAGTGAATAAACAAGTTAGACTGTTTGTATTTTTAAATAGTCAGTCAATAAGGTAGCAGTAGGTGGTATGTTTATTTTTAAAAGTCTGCAGAACTGAGTGTTCTCCAGACTTTTAAAGAACTGAGTGTTTGTATTTAATACTAACTGAGTGTTTGTATTGAAAAAAAAAACCCAACAAAAAAAAAACAACCCAAAAAGTAGCCAGAAGCTAGAAATAAGCTAGGAGCAGTGTATACCTAAGTAAAAAAGTTGAATAGTTCAGCTCAGTTACTCACCTTGGAAAGGTGTTGAGGTAGTGTGACTGGGTTTGAATAGGGACCAACATTTGTTAATCAAGAGAGCAGTGAGTCACTCAGGCTGACTAACTGAAATTAGACTGTTTGTATTTCCCAAGCATCCCACCCCTCGTCCATCCACCCCTAGCTCATCCCTTAATTTATAGGCAGGTGCCACTTTCACAAAAAAAAAAAAAACATCAACAAAAACTTTATTGAGAATTTGATCAGACCCCGGTAGGCCACTACCAGACACATAGTGAATTCACTAATACATTTAAAGGACGTTAGACACATTCCTACTCCCATAGCAACCTAAAACTTAACTGATCAAAATTGAAATGAAGGCAGCAGGACAGCAGCAAGAGGGGGGCTTCCCAGTCTTTTGCATAGAGTGTCACATGTATGATTTTTTTACCCACTGGTGAGAAGTTGTTCATGTGCATGTGATGCAAAGAGCTCCTGGCTCTCAGAGAATGAGTCCGATTTCTGGAGGCTAGAGTGGCAGACCTGGAGGAGCTGAGGCAGACAGAGAGGTATATAGATGAGAACTTCAGGGACATAGTAGTCAAGTCCCAACTTCAGACTGGCAGCCCTGGTGCTGCCTTGGAGGAAGAAGGTCTCATGATGGGAGAGCACGAACCAGGTGCAGCAGGAAAGGATCCTGTAGCAAGGACCTGCTCTCCAGGTGATGCATTGTCCTTTCGCACTGAGGATATCTCCCCAAGGCCTACTGCCCAGGAGGGAAGGGTTAGGTCGGCCGTCATAGTTGGTGATTCGATTATTAGGAATATAGATAGCTGGGTGGCTGGTGGGCATGAGGATCGCCTGGTAACATGCCTACCTGGTGCAAAGGTGGCAGACCTCACGCGTCACCTAGATAGGATTTTAGACAGTGCTGGGGAGGAGCTGGCTGTCATGGTACATGTGGGCACCAAAGACATAGGAAAATGTGGGAGGGAGGTTCTTGAAGCCAAATTTAGGCTCTTAGGTAGAAAGCTTAAATCCAGAACCTCCAGGGTAGCATTCTCTGAAATGCTCCCTGTTCCACGCGCAGGTCACCAGAGGCAGGCAGAGCTCCGGAGTCTCAATGCGTGGATGAGACGATGGTGCAAGGAAGAGGGATTCAGTTTTTTTTTTTTTAAATTAATGATTTTATTGAACTTTTAATATAACAGTGCTATTACAATAGCAATATGAATACAGAATACATAATACACCCCCAAATCCCCCCTCCCTCCCCTCGCCCTTGGAGTGGAGCTGTAGTCCATCTGCTACAAAATCCAGAGGCATTGATGTCAGGTAGTGAGTTCACACTTTTATACCATAATGCTCGCATACCCAATACTTGTTGTTTATAGAAGAAACACGTCACTTTGAGTTGGATTACAAAGTAAAAGGCCACACTCTCACCCACATTGCTATGAATCATTACCTACCCCAAATAGCAATTGATCTCTTAACACAATACCATGTTACATTTGCGAAATTTATTTCATAAATGGTTTCCAAGATTTAACAAAAGAAGTCATTCTCCCATATTTGGTAGTTGTTAGTGAGGCCAGCCGGTGGTATGCATAAATTTTATCTATGACCTCCGGTAGCTGTGGTACTTGTTCTGTTTTCCACCGAGCTGCTATCAAAGTGCGGGCAGCGATAAGAGAATGAGAACAGAATCACTGCTGGGACTTAGATAGGGCATCTGGGTAAACATGCAGGAGAGCAGTAATAGCAGAAGCCTGTATAGAAACATGGAGCAGATCACTCAACCAAGTGAAAAAAGTCTTCCAGAGAGTCTGAATTTTCGGACAGGTCCACCATATATGGAAGTACGTGCCCCTACTTCCACAGTTGTGCCAACAGGAATCTGAGACCGCTGGATATATCCTGTGAATTTTGTCTGGGGTGAGATATCATCTATATATCATCTTATAGCAATTTTCACGTAAGTCAGCTGAAATTGAACATCTCCTTGCCATATATAGTATAGCCTCCCAGGTTGGAGGACTTAACTGCTCCCCCAGATCATCTGCCCACTGTCTCGCAAAATTACTGGTCTCTTGTTTGTCTGGGAAGAGGGCGTGGTATATTTTAGAAATAGGCCCCTTTATTCTGTCACTATAATGCACCAGAGACTCAAACAGTGAGCGGCTAGGTCGTAGCGTTTTAGCACGTTGCAGGGTCTGAATAAAGTGGACTACTTGAGCATACTCCAGGAAATTTTTCGCACTAAAGGAGGAGATATCCATGAGCCCCTGCATTGATAGAATCGACCCTTGGGACATCATGTGCCCAATTGTGGTGACTCCCGCATTTCTCCAAACATTCGACTGGGGAATGTACCTATTACAGAGTAGGGAAGTTTGATAGAAGTATTTATAAGCCCCAACTACTTGTCTACTGCTCTGCTTCCAAATATTCAGAGTGACCTGTAGAGACCATACTATGCCCTTGGCTGGCCACCAAGTATTCCGTGGTTGCCAGAATATGGCCCGTAACACCATTGGGCCTAAAATGGCTTGTTCAATAGCCACCCATTGTTTAATTTCCATGTTACGGTGGATATCCAATAAGGCCCGCAACTGGGCTGCCCTATAGTACCATAGAAGATTAGGTACCCCCAGTCCCCCCTGCGACTTCGGGAGATATAGAACCTGACGTGCTAGGCGGGGGGGGGGGGGGGGGGGGGACGACGACGCCTACGCCAGATAAAGTCAAAAATCCATTTTTGCCATTGGCGAATTACTTGAGAAGATACATCCACCGGTAGGGAAGAAAACAAAAAAAGGAATTTAGGCAAAACTGTCATTTTGACGATTGCTATTCTTCCCAACCATGAAAAGGTACCCCTGTTCCAACGACTCAAATCCAAGGTTATACCATTGATCAATGGAGTATAATTTAAATTGTAAAGATCAGGTAATCTAGCTGTTAACAATACCCCCAGGTACTTTATAAGGGACTTCGCCCATTTATACGGATACCTACTACGAATGTTTTGTACTGCATGCGGGCTCAGAGTCACATTAAGCAACTGCGACTTAGCAAGATTCACCCTAAGGCCTGCTACTTTACCAAAACTATATAATTCACGGGAAACCCCCTCCAGTGACGAGGTCAGGTTCGTTAATGTTAGTAGGATATCGTCAGCAAACAAGGATGCTTTGTATTCTTCAGCCCCCAATCGAGCTTCGTGGATATCAATAGCTTTACGGGTCCGTGTCACTAGGGGCTCAAGATACAAGGCAAATAGCAAGGGAGATAGTGGACATCCTTGCCTAGTACCCCTTCCTATGGGAAAAGCTGGACCGTAACTGCTATTCACTTTTACCCTGGCCGTGGGTTTATCATACAGCTGTTGTAGCCATTGCAGAAAGAGGGGCCTAAATGCCATATGCCTTAAAGTGGAGAATAGAAAGGGCCAGTGCACTAGGTCAAAGGCCTTTTCAGCATCCAGGGATAATAGTACCATAGGGGTCTGAGTTTTACGGGCCCACCATATGAGATCAATGACCTTTCTTATGTTATCTGCCGCCATGCGCTGTGGAATGAACCCTACCTGGTCAGAATGGACAAGCTGAGGAAGAAATTTGTTGAGTCGCTGAGCTAAAACCCGAGCCAGGATTCTGAGATCTACGTTGATGAGCGAGATGGGTCTATAGGAGCCACACTGTGCCGGATCTCGACCCGGCTTCAAAAGAACAGTGATGCCAGCGGTATTGTTATGGGGTTCTATGCCTTTACCCTCCCTTAGGCTATTAAAGTACTGGGCTAGGGGTTCTGCTACTATGGATGTACAATTTTTATAGTACACCCCAGAGAGGCCATCAAGTCCAGGAGCTTTACCGGGTTTCAGAGATTTGATCACCATCTCAATCTTGCTAGGGAGGATCGGAGCATCCAGGCTCTGTCGTTGTTCAGGTGTCAGACTAGGTAAATCTATATCTTGCAAATATGCATTTATGTCAGTTTGTTGAATGGATCCCTCAGACCTGTACAGATTCTGAAAAAACTCCGAAAAAGTACTGCGGATTCCTGCCGATGTGGTGAGAATCTCCCCCGATGCGTTTCTAATTTTTAGAATGTTATTTTGGGAGGTCCGTGCCCGAAGTTGACATGCCAGGAGGCGACCTGACTTATTCCCACCTTCATAGTATTTCTGCTTTAGAGAATCCAAAGCGTAAAGTATACGTTTATTATCAAGTTGCACTAATTCGTCTTTGAGGGCAAGTAATGTCTGGTAGCAATGCTTGGATTGGGTTTTCATATGTGCCTGCGATAAGGCCGAAATTTTTCTCATTAAAGCTATGCGAGCCCCCTTTTCCTGGCATTTACATGCAGCTGCCCGAGAGATTAGGATCCCTCTTGCAACTGCCTTGGAGCACTCCCAAAGACTACTAGGGGATACCTCCCCCCCTGAATTCAGATGGAAGTAATCCTGCAACTGGGCACTCAGCATCTGTACAAAAGCTGCGTCTTGTAGTAGGGATTCATTCAACTTCCAAAACCGACTGCCCTCGTCCCAGTCATCGAGATCAACCTCAAGTATAATGGGCGCATGGTCAGACCAAGTGATAATGTCTATGTCTGCCCCCTTAACCTGGTTTCCCAATAGTTTATCAACCAAAAAATAATCTATGCGAGAATAGCTGTCATGAGGTGCAGAGAAAAAAGTGTATGATCTAGACTTGGGGCATCGGTGTCTCCATATATCGACCATATTCCAATCGGTCATGAGATTTCGCACTGATTTCCTGCTGGGCCCAGAAAGCTGAGAGTGTGGTGTAGACGTATCTATGTCCGGGCTTAGCGTAACATTAAGGTCCCCTCCTAATATGATTGGCCCGTCTGCATGTAATGCCAAGGCCCCATGTAATTCCTTCCAGAAGGACCCTGGATCTCTATTAGGGGCGGAGACCGTCGCTAATGTAAGTTTCTTCGTGCCAATCTGGATATTTAAGATGAGGTACCTCCCATTTGGATCAACAGCATGGGAAAGGGACTCGAATACCAGATGCTTTGATATCATAATCCCTGTTCCTGAATATTTAGCTTCTGATCCTCTGGCAGCAAAGAATACATGTGGGTATTCTCTGAAATGCAATAAATGTTCGTGTTTGCGCTTCAAATGAGTTTCCTGAATGAATGCAATATCTGCTTTTTGATGTAGCAACTCTTTTCGGAGAAGGAAGCGCTTTCTATGAGTGTTTAGGCCCTTAACATTGAGAGAGATAATCTTAAACATTATTGATTAGTGGAGGAAACATCGCTATAAGTTTATGGAGATTTTCCTGCAAATGGCCATGTGGATCTTGGGTACATGTGTGAGAGTGTGTCATTGTCCCAGTCATTTGAAAAAGGAGCATTCTGGATCTGCCTAAGTTAAATAAGTGAGTCAGACCGTCTGACTCCACTACCTTCGTCACCTTAACCAAAAAGGATTCGCTTACCATCTTCTGCGAATCCACCCCTTGGGGGATACCTGGCGGTCGCCGCCGCCTTCCCTGCCTCCATCCCCCTCCCCACCCGCCGGACCCATGTGCTTTAATAGTTAGCACAACACTTTCAAAATACAGAACGCGCCTACCAATAATACTTTCAAGCTAAATATAACCATCAACAGTGAAACAACGTGTGACAAAGAAGACTGTGAGTTCTAAACAGGAAAGTGAACTCCTTTATGCCCAGCACAGTTTCCTTTGCTCTAGAGGGAAACAAAGAGAAAGATCCTGCACCGTCAGCCCTCATTGGAGATAAGGTTCCCGGAGCCAGCTGATTGTCTGCGAAGCCGTCCACGGCCCGGCCCCTGTCGCCTCCATTGCAAGTCTGCATCCGAAGCTGCATGTGACGCAGGCCTGGGAGCTGGGGTGAAGTCAAAGCTGATGCCCGCTTGGGTGAAGCATTCGGCAGCCTCTGCTAGTGTTTTAAACCTGTGGAAATACCCTGATGTTGAAAGATCAGAGCAAATGGGAAAGCCCATCTGTAGCGGATTTCTGCGCGGCGTAAAACAGAGGTCGCCTCACGCAGCAGAAATCTCTTTTGCAGCGTAGAAGGCGCCAGGTCGTTGTAGATGGTGATATCATGGTTATGCCATTTCCATTGGGGATGAGCCCGAGCTAGCTTGACAATCTCTTCTTTTTGTTTAAAGTGAAGAAATTTAATAATGATGTCCCGGGGCTGATTGTTGCGTTTGGGCCCTAATGCCCAATGTACCCTTTCCAAATCCACCTGGAAGGTACGATCACGCTCCTCTGAGGGAGTCCCGAAACAGGTCCAGAGATCTTGGCAGATGGTCATCGCCGTCTGCATGCTGTCCGCATATTGCTCCTCTTCAGGAACTCCCCTGATGCGTATGTTGGACCTGCGGGACCGATTTTCAAGATCTTCTACTTTGTCCCCCAGGGCGTCTAACTCAGTCGTGAACTGTTTTGTTTGGGCGGATAAAGCTTCCATCTGAACACTTTGTCCATCTGCTCTCCCGTCCAATTCGTCCACACGGGAACCCAGGGAGGCAATATCTTCTTTCATATTTTCAATGCATGCTAATATTTCTGCTTTATAGTTCCGCATATCCGACCGAAGTTCAATAAACCATCCACGCATTTCATCCTGCGTGGGGAAATCTGGAACTGTATCTCCCGGGGCGGTCTCCAAACCCTCTGTTCTCGCATCAACTACTCCCTCTCCAGCATTCCTTAAACCCTGGGCTGTGTTCGGGGTTATCATTGCCTCAGTCGCATTTTCTTCCGCTGGTTTGCTAAAAGCAAATTGCTTTAAATCTGCCGCTTTTCTGCGTGCAGCCATCTTGACCCCAGGGTGTTTGACACTTTCGCGAATAGGAGCTGGTAGGTTTGCGGTGTATCTTAAGGAACAGCTATCTTAAGATAGGTTGAATGAAAAAGAACTCAATAAAGAAAGTTCAATGGATCCGACGAAGGCAGGAGAGGGGGCAGGGGGGAGAAGCGCAATCCAGTATTCAAGCTATCTCCCGGCGGCGCCCACCAGCATCCCCCCTTCCGGGATGCTTTTAAAAGTTCATGGTGGTACGGGGCTCACAGATCAGGCTTTTGTCTGTTCCGCTCTGTCATACACTTCCTCAGGTAGTTTGAGAAATGCCTTGTTGTTGGTATGTAAGTAGTCCTCAATGCTAGATCTTCTGCCCCATACAGCCAGGCTGTAGTGTGGTGTGTCAGTGACTGAGGTACAACTAAGATGGCTGTTTGCGCCCTGTAAAGATGACTGCCACTAAAGAGATACAGGGTCAAAATTTTGTTCTTCTAGTTGCTGGGGCGCACTCACTCTCTCCTTTTGTTCCCTTGACTGCAGCACCCAGTAGCCAGCTCGCTCCTTTCGTGCTCCTCTGACCCCGCCGCCCCCTTAAAGATTTCTGTCACAATTGTTTATTCGAGGGGTCCCTTAACAGCGATTATGTTGTGCGAGCTATTGCCCAGGTAGTTGGTCATGCCAACTGACCCACAGTATTTGCCCTTTTATGGTCACGCGCTGTAAAATGGCAGGCTGTATAGCAGGCAGTCAGGGTCTTCTCCCCATCTCACCGAGGTCCAGCTTGTTCTCTCCATCCCCTCCCTATCCCTCCACCAAGTTAGCGCTGCCTGGGGTAGATAAACTTACAGAGATCAATTTGGATTAGGAAGTCTGCTTTGATCTCTGATCTCTCTGCTCCGGCGGCAATCGGGTCCGTCGCTAAGCAAGGGGGGAGGGGAGGCTCTTGGTAAGATGGCAGATAGGCAATTTTAAGACCAAAGAACTTCCCTGTATCACAGCAATGCGGACTCTTCGTGGGCTAACCTCTATTGTGTGCGGTTGTGCTCCACACCACGTACCCAGTCCGCCGCTGCGGTGAAACGCCGGATTTAAATTTACTTATGGGTGGAGTGGAAGGCGCCGGTTATTTGTTGGTGTGAGGTCTTTGGCTCCGGAAGTCCCCTCCCCGAATGGCGCTCAATGCTACCCCAGAATTGTTTTTTATTGTAGGCTGGCTTCGGCGCTGTTGTGGTTCATTTTCGCTTTTATTCACTCTTCTTTTCTCCCAGACAGGCCGCTTCCCGCTAAGCTCGGGCTTCTCAAGATGGCGGTCAGTAAACGGGCAGCTTAGATCTTCTCTGCTGCCCTGTAGTGTCCTCTTGCAGCGGTCTGGCTTCTGTTGTCGGTAATTCTGATCCCCACAGTGGTAGGTTCTAGCTCTGTGGTGATTTACCGGGAACAGTAGTTATTTCGGGGTAAAAATTAAAGAGGTTGTAGCCAAGCAGCCTTCCGAGGGATTCAGTTTTGTTAGGAACTGGGGAACCTTTTGGGGAAGGGGAGTCTCGTCCGAAGGGATGGGCTCCACCTTAACCAGGGTGGAACCAGACTGCTGACGCTAACCTTTAAAAAGGAGATAGAGCAGCTTTTAAACTAGAACAAAGGGGAAAGCCGACAGTCACTCAGCAGCGCATGGTTCGGAGAGAGGTATCTTCAAAGGATACTAATGATGCATTAGAATTAGGGCATCCCGACAGTGAGGTTCCAATAATTAGAAAAGTAGTCCAAGTGCCTGTAACTAAAAACTCACCTGAGATAAAAACAATTCTAACTTATCCCTATCAATTAAAAAGAAGAATGAAAATACAAACAAAAAACAAACTTTGAAATGTTTGTATGCTAATGCCAGAAGTCTAAGAAGTAAGATGGGAGAATTAGAATGTATAGCAGTGAATGATGACAGACTTAATTGGCATCTCAGAGACATGGTGGAAAGAGGATAACCAATGGGAAAGTGCTATACCGGGGTACAAATTATATCGTAATGACAGAGAGGAGCACTCGGGAGGAGGTGTGGCGCTTTATGTCCAGGATGGCATAGAGTCCAACAGGATAAACATCCTGCATGAGACTAAATACAAAATTGAATTTTTATGGGTAGAAATCCCTTGTGTATCGGGGAATACTATAGTGATAGGGGTATACTACCGTCCACTTGGTGAAGATGGTGAGACGGACAGTGAAATGCTAAGAGAAATTAGGGAAGCTAACCAAATTGGTAGTGCAGTAATAATGGGAGACTTCAATTACCCCAATATTGACTGGGTAAATGTATCATCGGGACACGCTAGAGAGATAACGTTCCTGGATGAAATAAATGATAGCTTTATAGAGCAATTGGTTCAGGAACCGACGAGAGACGGAGCAATTTTAGATCTAATTCTCAGTGGAGCACAGGACTTGGTGAGAGAGGTAACGGTGGTGGGGCCGCTTGGCAAAAGTGATCATAATATGATCAAATTTGGTTTAATGACTGGAAGAGGAACAGTGTGCAAATCCAAGGCTCTCATGCTAAACTTTCAAAAGGGAAACTTTGATAAAATGAGAAAAATTGTTAGAAAAAACCCGAAAGGAGCAGCTATAAAAGTAAAAAATGTCCAAGATGCGTGGTCATTGTTAAAAAATACCATTCTAGAAGCACAGTCCAGATGTATTCCACACATTAAGAAAGGAGGAAAGAAGGCAAAACAATTACCGGCATGGTTAAAAGGGGAGGTTAAAGAAGCTATTTTAGCCAAAAGATCTTCATTCAAAAATTGGAAGAAGGATCCAACAGAAGAAAATAGGATAAAGCATAAAAATTGGCAAGTTAAATGTAAGACATTGATAAGACAGGCTAAGAGAGAATTTGAAAAGAAGTTGGCTGTAGAGGCAAAAACTCACAGTAAAAACTTTTTAAAATATATCCGAAGCAGAAAGCCTGTGAGGGAGTCAGCTGGACCGTTAGATGATCGAGGGGTTAAAGGGGCACTTAGAGAAGATAAGGCCATCGCGGAAAGATTAAATGATTTCTTTGCTTCGGTGTTTACTGAAGAGGATGTTGGGGAGGTACCCGTAATGGAGAAGGTTTTCAAGGGTAATGATTCAGATGGACTGAATCAAATCACGGTGAACCTAGAAGATGTGGTAGGCCTGACAAACTGAAGAGTAGTAAATCACCTGGACCGGATGGTATACACCCCAGAGTTCAGAAGGAACTAAAAAATGAAATTTCAGACCTATTAGTAAAAATTTGTAACCTATTTTGAGAGTTACATGCAAAGGATTGAAAAAGGTGAATGTGTTTGGAGATTAATGGAAGAACGGTGGATGGAGGTGGAGGAGGGGATGGCTGCGGATCGGTTGCCCTTGTTGGGGGCCTCCGTGCGGGAGAGGTCCACCAGATGCGGTTTCCCTTAAGGGGGTTGAAGTTGGTGAATTAATTGAAAAGGGAAAGAAGTTGGTTGGTGATCAATTAATTGCATCATTAGCATGGGTTCTTCTTAGTGTTTGTTTAATTGCCAGGTTCTTGTGGCCTGGTTTTTGGCCTCTGTTGAAAACAGGATGCTGGGCTTGATGGACCCTTGGTCTGTCCCAGCATGGCAATTTCTTATGTTCTTATGTTCTTATCATTAAAATCATCCATTGTACCTGCAGACTAGAGGATAGCAAATGTAACACCAATATTTAAAAAGGGCTCCAGGGGCGATCAGGGAAACTACAGACCGGTTAGCCTGACTTCAGGGCCAGGAAAAACAGTGGAAAGTGTTCTAAACATCAAAATCACAGAACATATAGAAAGACATGGTTTAATGGAACAAAGTCAGCATGGCTTTACCCAGGGCAAGTCTTGCCTCACAAATCTGCTTCACTTTTTTGAAGGAGTTAATAAACATGTGGATAAAGGTGAACCAGTAGATACAGTATACTTGGATTTTCAGAAGGCGTTTGACAAAGTTCCTCATGAGAGGCTTCTAGGAAAAGTAAAAAGTCATGGGATAGGTGGCAATGTCCTTTCGTGGATTGCAAACTGGCTAAAAGACAGGAAATAGAGAGTAGGATTAAATGGACAATTTTCTCAGTGGAAGGGAGTGGACAGTGGAGTGCCTCAGGGATCTGTATTGGGAGCCTTACTTTTCAAAAATGATCTGGAAAGAAATACGACAAGTGAGATAATCAAATTTGCAGATGACACAAAATTGTTCAGAATAGTTAAATCACAAGCAGATTGTGATAAATTTCAGGAAGACCTTGTGAGACTGGAAAATTGGGCATCCAAATGGCAGATGAAATTTAATGTGGATAAGTGCAAGGTGATGCATGCAGGGAAAAATAACCCATGCTATAATTACACAATGTTGGGTTCCATATTAGGTGCTATAACCCAAGAAAGAGATCTAGGTGTCATAGTAGATAACACATTGAAATTGTCGGTTCAGTGTGCTGTGGCAGCCAAAAAAGCAAACAGAATGTTGGGAATTATTAGAAAGGCAATGGTAAATGAAACGGAATATGTCATAATGCCTCTGTATCGCTCCATGGTGAGACCGCACCTTGAATTATGTATACAATTCTGGTCGCCGCATCTCAAAAAAGATATAATTGCGATGGAGAAGGTACAGAGAAGGGCTACCAAAATGATAAGGGGAATGGAACAGCTCCCCTATGAGGAAAGACTAAAGAG
Organism: Rhinatrema bivittatum; assembly: GCF_901001135.1. Classification (NCBI taxonomy): domain Eukaryota; kingdom Metazoa; phylum Chordata; class Amphibia; order Gymnophiona; family Rhinatrematidae; genus Rhinatrema; species Rhinatrema bivittatum. The sequence continues at coordinate 225,806,281 of NC_042617.1, read as the reverse complement.
GTTAGGACTTTTCAGCTTGGAGAAGAAACGACTGAGGGGGGATATGATAGAGATGTTTAAAATTATGAGAGGTCTAGAACGGGTAGATGTGAATCGGTTATTTACTCTTTCGGATAGTAGAAAGACTAGGGGGCTCTCCATGAAGTTAGCATGGGGCACATTTAAAACTAATCGGAGAAAGTTCTTTTTTACTCAATGCACAATTAAACTCTGGAATTTGTTGCCAGAAGATGTGGTTAGTGCAGTTAGCATAGCTGTGTTTAAAAAAGGATTGGATAAGTTCTTGGAGGAGAAGTCCATTACCTGCTATTAAATTCACTCATGGAATAGACAGGATGCTGGGCTTGATGGACCCTTGGTCTGACCCAGTATGGCATTTTCTTATGTTCTTATGTAATCTATACAGCCGACGGAGCCACCGCCAGGCCCTGCGGCATGGATAAAAAAACCATTTGGGAATATTGAGAGATTGTACCGTGGCCGCAGGAGCTTGGACCACATAGAGAGGAGACCAGGGCCAAATCATACGATTTAACATCCCTTTTTCACAGTAAGTATATTCATCAAGAATCCATTCCCCAATAAAACACATCTGACAAGCAACATTGTAAGCACAGAAATCGGGCAGGCCCAACCCACCCCGAGCCTTCGGGTGCACCAGTATTTGATAGGCAATCCGTGCACGCTTACCCGCCCATATAAATTGGATCAACCCCCTCTGCAATTTATTAAGATCATAAACCTTAAGCCAAAGGGGAAGCATGTGTGACTTGTATAGCAATTTAGGAACAATCATCATTTTAACTAGAGCACAACGCCCTGAAAAATTGAGGGGAAGAGACTGCCAGGCCTGCAACTGCCGCCCCAAGGATGCCAAGGTTTCACATATGTTACACTCATAGAGCTTATCCAATTCTCTGGGGATCCATACTCCTAAATATTTTAGTTTCCCAGGTGCCCATTTGAAGGGGAAGGAGCCAGGCCACGTCTCTGGAAGCCGTGAATGTAGGGCCAATGCTTCTGACTTGGAAAAATTAATGAGAAGGCCCGCTATATCCCGAAACAGTGTAAAAATAGAGATTATTACGGGCACACTCTGCCGGGGTCGTCCGACAAAGAGCAGAATGTCATCCGCAAACAAAGCAAGTTTAACGGAATGTCCACACAAACTGATTGCACAAAATCCTTTGTCTCGTCGTAACTTCTCAGCTAGTGGCTCTATTGCCAGTAGAAATAGTAGGGGGGAAAGTGGGCACCCTTGCCGAACCCCACATTGCAGAGGGAAGGAGACCGATAAACCTCCGTTAAGAATAATTTTGGCACTAGGATTGTTGTACAGAACTTGTAGCCACATAACAAAGTCCCCAGTTATCCCATATTGCTGAAGCACCCAAAACATATAGTCCCAGGATAAAGAGTCAAAAGCCTTTTCAGCATCCAAACTTAGAATAAGAGCTTCCTCCTGGGGATAGTAATTTTGGGCAGCAATGAGCCGTCTCACATTTTGCACCCCTTGGCGACGAGAAACAAAGCCAGTCTGATCTGAGTGCACCAAGGTGGGCAAGATAATGCCGAGACGAGCTTCCAAAACTGCTGCAAGAATTTTGATGTCCACATTTATTAGAGAAATGGGCCGGTAAGATCCCACCTCTTGTAAATCCCTCCCTTGTTTTGGCAAAAAAATGATAGTGGAACAATTTTCATCCGGTGGGAGGTTCTTACTCTGAATGAGAGAGTTATAATATGAGGTTAAACTAGTCAATAATGGGAACTTTAAGATTTTGTAAAACTCGTTACTTAGCCCATCAGGACCATCTGCCTTGCCCTTTTTCAGTTTCTGTATGATAGCAAAAATTTCAGAGTCCACAATGGGGGCATTTAATGTATGGAGGGTGTCTCCAGGCAGGTTTGGCCAATTTAGATGTTGAAAAAAAGCTTCTGACTGCAATCGAGGGAAAGGTTTAGATGCATATAGTGACTTGTAATGCTTTACAAAACTCGCTTCAATATTATGTGGATCAGTATGATAGGTACCATTATTACCCTTAACCCCTGCAATAAAAGACTTGGTTTTGCGAGGTCTGGTTAAGTTCGCGAGAAGCCTACCTGGAACATTCCCATGTTTAAATAATTGATATTTAAAATATCTTAAGGATTTTGACGCTCTCTGGTGCAGAGTATTGTTTAAGGCATTCCATATCCAGCCTCTTGCTTATTGGCTTGAGTTGAGTCGCAAGCAGATTTAACCTGCGCTCGCATTAACTCTGTGGTAAGACGCAGAATTTCTGCATTTCTCTGCTTGTTACGCGTGGCAACGTAAGCAATAATTTTCCTCCTCATTACTGTTTTTCCAGCGAGCCAAAGCGTGTGCTGGTCAATGCCAGGTGTATTATTGAATTGAATATACTCGTCCCATCCCTCTTTAAAGTATTCCTGAAAGCGCACATCAGAGTCTAAATCTGGAGGCATTCTCCAAGAAAAAGCTGCAGGAAGGGACCTACCCAAATTTAAAGTAATAGAGATGGGGGCATGATCAGAAATTGAAATAGGCCCGAAAGTGGCGTCTGAGACGCGAGAAAAAAAACGCTTGGGCACTTCAATATAATCCAACCTTGAATAAGAGCTATGAGGATGAGAAAAAAATGTGAAATCCTGTTCCCCTGGGTGTAGAGTCCTCCAAACATCTATTAAATTGAGTTCATTACAGAGAAAATTAACGCCTTGATGCATGTCATTACTGCTCGCAGCTCTAGGGGGCTTACAATCAATTTGCTTATCCATGACCGAATTGAAGTCGCCTCCCAAAATGAGGGCACAATCAGGTAATTTTGCTAAAATACCCACCAAATGGGTGAAATAATCATGGGAATAGACGTTTGGAGCATAGGCATTACAAAAAGCTATTCTTTGATGGCAGAGTGTCCCCACCACAATGACATAACGACCTTCCACATCCTGTAACACCTCATACAGCTGAAATGGTACTTGTTTGTGCAGAAGTATTGCTACTCCCCTCTGTCGCGAAGAATACGAGGATGAGTAGCAGCTCCCAACCCACTCCCGCTTCAATTTGTTATGTTCCAGCTCCGTCAAGTGAGTCTCCTGTAAAAAGAGCACCTGGGATTTGGAACTCTGAAACATGGATAGCAATTTTTTCCTTTTGATTGGAGAATGTGTGCCATCCACATTCAGAGATGTTATCTTAACCGATACCATGTCAGCTGTTTAAAGGGAACATAATAATAGCAGACAGCACAGAAGTGACAATGACAGTGACGGGACAGAGCGCCCCCGCCTCCCACGTCCGAAACAATAGAAAAACTTTCCAGACAGATTTAAGAAACCGAAAGGGCTCTTGGCCGTATCTCTGAACCCTCCCCTCCCCCCCAACCTGTCCCCCCCCCCACACAGACACGGTCTGCAGCCATACCCACACATACTCCACGCATACGGGTCTCATCCAATCCCATAACATTTTGCTCCACAACAGGTACGAAATACCCATCTACCCCATAGAGCCATGGGCTTCCCTCTGTCCCCTCCCCCCCCCAAGCCTTCGCCGCCACCATCCCCCTTCCTTATACTTAAGGCACTACAGCTGGTGACAATGAAACAAACACTTTGAAGTTTACTAAACAACTGAACCGTCCCTCAAAGAACAGTGAACTATAATAAAAAAAACCAAAATACTGTGAGGAGACGAGAATTGTACCCTTAATTAGGGGCCCAAAGTCAGTCATATGGTAACTACAATGAATTGAAAAACAAAGTCTTTTGCAAATGCAGAGCCAGCAGGCTCACACCGCTAGGAATTTGAAGACCTGACTTGCTGGCGAATTTCAGCCCAGCAGAGCTGCGTCATTCAAATAGCATGGACTTGTTCCAGCGAGGATATAAAAGAATTGGCTTCCTCCTTTTTAGAGAAAAACAGGGTAGTACCATTGTGCTGCACTTGGAGTTTGGCAGGAAAAAGTAGTGCAAACTTGATCCCCCTTTTGTGTAACTGTGTGCATGCAGGAGACATAGCTTTACGCTGTGCTGAGACTGCTGCGGAGAAATCATGAAAAGCATGATCCGGTGGCCCTGATATTCCACACCCCTGTGCTGCCGAAAGGCTCTCATAAGTTGAATTTTGTGGGACAAGTTTAAAATTCTGGCCATCACAGGGCGAGGCTTCCTAGTCGCTTCCCTGGTCGGCCCCATTCTGTGTACCCTTTCGCAGCGCAAACGACCAGAAATCAAAGTCAGACCCACCTGAGCCGGCAGCCAGACTTCAATAAGATCATACAATTCTTGGTCTGACACGGATTCTGGAAGGCCAATTATTTTGATATTGTTACGCCGGTTCCTGTTCTCTTGATCCTCTAAGCCAGGGGTGGGCAATTCCAGTCCTCGAGGGCCACAAACCTGTCGAGGTTTTAGGATATCATAATGAATATGCAAGACATAGATTTGCATACAACTGAGGCAGAGTGCATGTAAATCTCTCTCATGCATATTCATTAGGGCTAACCTTAAAACCAGACTGGTTTGTGGCCCTCGAGGACCGGAACTGGCCACCCCTGCTCTAAACGGTCCAGCAGCAAGGAATTTTGCGTGGTTAGGTCTTGTACTTGCCTTTCCACAATATGCAGCCGGTCTTCCTGATCAGATACTCTATGCTCCGCCTCGTCCAGCCTTTTAGCCTGCCCCTCTACTGCATTCTTTATTTTCTCCATGGAGGATTGAATTTTTAACAGCCTGGCATCCAGCACTTCAGCAACCCTAGCAGGTATTTTTAGGAGGGCCGTTTCAGAGACCTCTACCACTGGAGCTGTGCTATCTCCTGCGATGGCGGCAGCCATCTTGGCCACACTATGCCTTTGCTTCTGGGGAGTCCATGCCGATCTTTGGCGCATATCAGGTCGCAGAGCGCTCGTTTTGGTCCCCAGCCACGGCGAAACGACAGCCCCACACGTCCTTTATCACTACTAAGCGTTAGACAGGCAAAAGAAAACAGACTGAGGGAGGATGGTGGCCGATTTGAACAGAGGTGCTCCGGAGCAAACTCACCAGGGGAACCAGGTAGGCCGCACCAATCTCGGGCTTACTGCGGGTCTCTGGATGCTCGTTTTTTCGTCAAACTGCGGCGAAATAGTAGCCCTTGACGTCCTGCACTACATCCAGCCGAGAAAAAAATGTTTTTTATAATTTTAAGGGAGGAATTGTTGCCGATTCGGGGGGGGGGGGGGAGGGCCCGGAGCCAGCTCACAGTGCCGTCGACCCCAGTGACGTCATCCAGGAAGTCCCTAAGGTTACAATCTTGAACTTCTCTCACCGGAGGTACTTGTTGATGGCCTGTAGGCCCAGGATAGGACAAACGCCTCCCGATTTTTTGGGGATTAGAAAGTACCGGGAATAGAACCCTAGGCCGTGCTGAGAGTAGGGTACAGGTTCTATTGCCTTGGACTGGAGAAGGAGGGAGACCTCTTGATCCAGAAGGATGGAGTGATCTGATGTTCTCCACATCGGTAGAGGTGGGGAGTCTGGTGGCACGGAGAGAAAGTTCAGATGGTAACCCTGAGCAATTATTGCCAGTACCCATTGGTCTGAGGTGATTGAGTGCCATATGTTGTGGAAGTGGCACAATTGACCTCCCACTTGCATGTGAGGCAGTGGAATCTGGCTGCTGCTCTCTAGGTGGAAGTCAAAAACCTGAAGCAGGCCTTGGTTGAGGAGCTGCTTGAGGCTTTTGTTTACGTGTTTGACGAGACTGTGCTTTTTGAAAAGGTCTCGTGGCACGGGATCTGGTTGGTGGCGGGTAGGACTTCTTCGGGCGGAAGAATGACTTTTTAGAGTCCTTTTTGAAGGGCTGTTTAGAAGAATATTCAGAAGGCATCAGAGAGAGCTGTCTTAGGGTCTCATGATGGTCCTTAATTTCCACCACCGTTCGCTGAATCTGTTCGTCAAACAGATTGTCCCCCACACAGAGCAGGTTGGATGGCCTGTCTTGTACTTCAGGGCGAAGGTCGAAAGACTTGAGCCAGGCCCATCTTCTTGCCGAAATAGTGGCTGCAGATACCCTAGTGGCAGTGTCAAAGATATCATAAGATAATCTGATCTCATGCTTGCCTGCCTCAAAACCCTTGTTTACTAGGGTTTGAAGCTGATCTTGGAATTGTTGAGGCAAGGTACCTGTCAAATCTTGTATCTGCTTAAAAATGACCCTATTATATTGAGTCATATAGAGCTGACAGGCGGCAATCCGGGAGATGAGCACTGAGCCTTGGAATACCCAGCGGCCAATGGCATCTAAAAACTTCTGATCCTTGCCCGGGTGAAAAGAGGTATGAGGCTTTGATCTCTTTGCTCTTTTTTGTGCAGATTCAACAACTACAGATTGGTGATGCAATTGAGTTTTCTGAAAGCCTGGAGCTGACTGCACCAAATAGGTAGTGTCAGCCTTTCTGTGCACTGGAGCAATGGAGCCAGGATGTTCCCAGTTCCTCTTGAGGAGGTCCAGAAGAACCTGGTGGATAGGGATGGAGGTTATTTCCTTGGGAGCATCCAGGAATTGGAGCAACTCCATTATCTGATGTCTGTCATCCTGTTCAGTCTGTAATTGGAAGTGAACCAATTCAGACATTTCCTTCACAAAATTTATAAAGGAGAGGTCCTCTGGAGGAGAACGCTCCCTACTTTCAGTGGGTGAAGGTGGTGAAGATAAATCATCGGTGACTGGCAAGGAATCATCAGTCCAGGTATCATAAGGATCAGCACCTGTCCCTCTAGGAACTAGAGGGGGATGGGGTGGTGGGATACCTGAAGGTCCTGGTCTAGGCTCTGAAGGAATCGGAGGAATTATCGAAGGCACCAATGAAGGTTGCGCCGGGTTGCGCAAACAAATCTACGCCCGCGCACAAGTTAAAAAATCTGGCAAATATTCAATAAACATACACACGGTTAATGCGATTCCAACACTGCTCTATGCTTCAATGGCTAGAGGAAATATGGGAAAAAGGATTTGTATTCACGAATAAGCATGGGAGTAGCTTGCTTGTTGCGGTGGTTACTACCCCGAACAAATTAAGCCTGATACTTCCCTTTGAATACATATACAGCGCAGCTCACTACTTCAACGGCAGGGGGAATGAAGAAAAGAGGATTTATATTCAGACAACAATCAACAAGGACTAAATTGCACAGGCTGGGTAAACAAATAAGCGTGGGAGTAGCTTGCTTATTGTGGCGGTTACTAACCCCTAACCAATTAGGCTTGATACTTCACTTTGATGCAGCTCCAGCACTGCTCTCTACATCAATGGCGGGGGTGGAAGGAAATTAGAACCAAAAAGTTACCAATACGGGCCCTGAACTCAGCAATCAGAATAACAGATAAGCATGAGAAAAATAAATGTGAAAGCTTGCTGGGCAGACTGGATGGGCCGTTTGGTCTTCTTCTGCCGTCATTTCTATGTTTCTAAATATTCACACCCGCTAGGCATCACCTCCTACATGGTGAGAGACAACCAGCAACCTGTGGCCCAACTGCCCTATTTGCCCATCCGCCTCCTGCCATGGCTCTGGCATGTGTGGCATTTCGGCCTCTCTGGTCTCTTGCTGGTGCTGGTTTGCTTCCATCAGCTGCAGTATAGCCAAAAGCAGACTATAGTAGCCAAACATTTTACCAGGATGTAATTAGGTCAGCTTTAAAAAGACTTCCTAGCTGCCCTAATGTTGAGATTACTACCTGATAATCTCCTTTTCCTTAGTGTAGACAGATGGACTCAGAACGAATGGGATAGTATCCGCGTGCTAGCAGTTGGAGACGGATCTGACGTCAGCACGGGGGTATATATATCCCCACAGGAAGCGTAGCAACTCAGTAATCTTCCTTGCAAAAGCTGTTATGGATATGTGTACTGACGCTCAGTGAAAAGTGAAAACAGGATTCCCCTGACCGACTGATAGTAGCTGGAGACCGCCAGCATTCACAACCGGAAGGCGTTAACCCCTGGTCGAGTGTACGCTCTTATGGAACAGAAGACATGGCTTACCTTGCATCGGTGAAACCCATGTACACAGGCAGCTGGGCGGGATGCTGAGTCCATCTGTCTACACTAAGGAAAAGGAGATTATCAGGTAGTAATCTCAACATTTCCTGGCGTGTAGCCAGATGGACTCAGAACGAATGGGATGTACAAAAGCTTTACTCCCAGCCTGGGCGGGAGGCTGCCTGAGGCCCATGTAGTACCGCCCTCGCAAATGCTGAGTCCTCCCTAGCCTGGACATCCAGACGGTAGAACCTGGAGAAGGTATGGAGGGAGGACCACGTCGCCGCTTTACAGATTTCTGCAGGCGACAGCATCCGGGATTCAGCCCAGGATGTCGCTTGTGCTCTGGTAGAATGAGCCTTGACTTGTAGAGGCGGAGACTTCCTGGCTTCTACGTAAGCTGCTCTGATAACTTCTTTAATCCAGCGGGCGATGGTGGCCGCGAGGCCGCTTCACCTTGCTTCTTCCCGCTGTGCAGGACGAACAGATGGTCCGTCTTTCGTAGTTGTTGTGTCACTTCCAAATATCTGGGCAGCATTCTGCCAATGTCGAGATGGCGTAATAAACGCCCTTCTTCAGATTTCTTCAAACCCGCCGTGGTAGGCAAGGATATGGTTTGGTTAAGATGAAACTGTGAAACCACTTTCGGTAGAAAGGAGGGGACCGTCCGGAGATGGATAGCCTCCGGAGTGATTCTGAGAAATGGATCACGGCAGGAAAGTGCTTGTAGCTCTGAAATGCGGCGGGCTGAACATACAGCCAACAAGAACACCATCTTCAAGGTCAGAGAACGGAGAGACAGGCCCCGAAGGGGTCGGAAGGTGGATCCCGCGAGGAAATCCAAAACAAGGTTGAGGTTCCACAAAGGCACAGGCCACTTCAGTGGCGGACGAATATGCTTTACTCCTTGCAGGAAACGAGAAACATCTGGGTGCTTGGCGATGGTCTTGCCATCCCTCCTGGGACCATAGCAAGACAGCGCAGCCACCTGAACCTTGATGGAGCTGAGGGAGAGACCCTTCTGAAGACCATCCTGCAGGAAATCCAACACAATAGGGATTGTGGTCGCATGTGGATTGGTGCCGTGAGTGTCGCACCATGCTTCAAATACCCTCCAGATCCTCACGTAGGTGAGGGACGTGGAAAACGTACGAGCTCGGAGGAGTGTATCTATCACGGGCTCCGAGTAACCTCTTTTCTTCAGTCTAGCCCTCTCAATGGCCAGACCGTAAGAGAGAATTGAGCTGGATCCTCGTGGAGGATGGGACCTTGACGTAGAAGGTCCCAGAGAGGAGGCAGGGGAAGGGGCTCCCCTGCTAGTAGTCTTCTCATGTCCGCGTACCAGGGTCTTCTTGGCCAGTCTGGTGCCACTAGAAGAACTAGGCCCCGGTGTTTCTGAATCTTGTGGATGATGGCGCCCAGCAGAGGCCACGGAGGAAAGGCGTATAGCAGAGTCCTTGGAGGCCACGGCTGGAGCAGGGCATCAATTCCGTGTGAGAACGGGTCGCGCTTGCGGCTGAAGTATCTGGGTACTTGAGCATTGGACTTGTCTGCCAGTAAATCCATGACCGGAATCCCCCAGTGATCCACAATCATCTGGAAGACTGTGGGTGACAGCTGCCATTCTCCCGGATTTAGGCTTTCTCTGCTGAGGAAGTCTGCTGTGGTATTGTCCTTCCCGGCAATGTGGACGGCGGAGATGTCCCGAAGATTCGCCTCTGCCCAAGCCATCAGTGGGGCGATCTCCAGAGATACTTGTCGGCTTCTGGTTCCGCCCTGACAGTTGATGTATGCCACCGTGGTGGCGTTGTCGGACATCACTCTGACTGCTCCGTCCTTCAGTCTGTGAGCAAATTGAAGGCATGCCAATCGGACTGCCCGGGCCTCTAGACGGTTGATGTTCCACGCTGACTCTTCTCTGTTCCACCGCCCTTGTGCGGTGAGTTCTTCGCAGTGTGCTCCCCAGCCGCTCATCTGTGGTGAGCAAAGTCCATGTGGGTGAAGACATCCTTGACCCCCTGGTCATGTGGTTGGACTGCAACCACCACCGCAACTGGGTCCGCACTCTGGCTGGCAGATGAAGGTGCGTGGAATAGTTCCGTAGACGGGGACTCCAGCGAGAGAGCAGGGAGCATTGTAGAGGTCTCATATGGGCCCTCGCCCAAGGTACCACTTCCAGGGTGGATGCCATGAGACCAAGAACCTGCAGATAATCCCAGGATATGGGCCGACTGGCTCCCATCAAATACTGGATACGCTGCTGAAGTTTCAACTTTCTCTTGGTAGTGAGACTGACTGTGTCTGCCCGGGTGTCAAACTGTACTCCCAGGTATTCCAGTGACTGGGAAGGCTGTAGGCAGCTCTTGCTGAGGTTGATTACCCAGCCCAAGCTTTCCAGAAGGGCGATTACTCTGTCGGTTGTCCAAAGGCTCTCCTCTCGAGATTTCGCCCTGATCAGCCAGTCGTCTAGGTAGGGATGGACCAGAATTCCTTCCCGCCTGAGTGCTGCCGCTACCACTACGACCACCTTGGTGAACGTCCGTGGTGACGTGGCCAACCCGAAGGGCAGAGCCCGAAACTGGAAGTGGCGACCTAGAACCTTGAAGCGTAGGTAGCGCTGATGATCCGGATGGATCGGGATATGCAGGTATGCCTCTGATAGGTCTAATGCCGTGAGGAATTCTCCTGGCTGTACTGCAGCCTTGACGGAGCGCAAAGTCTCCATGCGAAATCTCGGTACCCGCAAGTATCGATTGACTGACTTGAGGTCCAGCACAGGCCGAAAGGTGCCCCCTTTCTTGGGTACCATGAAATAAATGGAATAGTGTCCAGAATTCACTTCCCAGGCAGGTACTGGGATGATGGCTTTCAAGGACAGGAGCCTCGCCAGGGTAGCTTCCAATGCTGCCTTCTTGTGTATGGGACAGGACGATTCCACAAACTTGTCCGGAGGGAGATGATTGAAGTCCAGATAATATCCCTCCCGGATAACGGCGATGACCCACTGGTCCGACGTAATCTCGACCCATCTGGGGTAGAAGAGGGTTAACCTGCCCCCTATGGCTCCGTCCCCCAGATGAATCGGCGGATTCTCATTGGGAGGAGCGGCCGGGACCCGAGCCCGGGCCCGCTCCCCGCTTGCGCTGCTTGGTCCGAAAGGACTGACTCCTGGCCTGAGGACGCGGTGCCTGGTAGCGACCCCTGTAAGGAACAAAGCGCTGGGAATTCCTGCCCCTGGAGGGCCTTGGAAAGGCGCGTTGGCCCCTTCTGAACCGATCTTCCGGTAGTCTGGGCACCGGAGAGGCACCCCATGTACTGGCCAGTTTATCAAGGTCGCTGCCAAATAGGAAAGAGCCCTTAAAGGGCAATCTGGTGAGGCGTGTCTTGGAAGGCGCATCAGCTGACCATTTCCGGATCCAGAGCTGCCTCCTGGCAGCTACGGAGGATGAAATCCCCTTAGCTGTTGTCCGGACTAGGTCAGATGCAGCATCCGTGAGGAACGAAAGAGCTGACTCCATGTCTGCCGCCGGAGCGTTATTTCTAACCTGTGACAAACAGGCACGCGTCACCACTGTGCAACAAGTTGCGATCCGCAAAGATAGAGCTGCCACCTCAAAGGTCTGTTTCAGAATGGCGTCCAGTCGTCTGTCATGAGGCTCCCTGAGGGCCATCCCCCCTTCAATTAGAATGGTAGTGCGCTTGATCACAGCGCTAATCAAGGCGTCCACCTGAGGGAACGCCAGCAGGTCCTGAATAGCCGGCGCCAATGGGTACATGCTCGTCAGAGCCCGGCCCCCTTTGAAAGAAGCCGCTGGTGCCACCCATTCTAAATCTATCAGTTGTTGGGCCGCTTGTAAGAATGGAAAATGGCGGGCTGTAGGACGAAGACCTTCCAAGAGGGGGTTCTGCACGGAGGGCACCGAAGCGCTGGGACCTGTAATATCCAATTCTGCCAGACACTGAGACACCAGGTCGGAGAGATCCTCTTTAGGGAAGAACCGCCTCATGGTTCTATATGGCTCAATCCCTGGGGGAAGGTCCCCCTCGTCCGGGAGTTCGGACTCGTCCGGTGAGACCTCCTGGTCTGACTGATCTGGACTGTCCAGTGGCGGGAGGTCCCGCTCGCGATAAGGGCGTGAGGGTCCAGGAATGGGATCCGCAGGAGCCGCCACCGCAGCAGCCGCCGCAGCAGCTGCCGCAGTCGCAGCCACCACAGGAACCACAGGAACAGCAGGAGCCACAGGGCCTGGACGGGAAGCCGTTTGCATCTGTACAAAGGCATTAATCCCCTTAAATAGATCCACCCAGGAAATTGAAGCAGCCTCTAATCGCCGGGGTACAAGATCCCCCGGGATTCCAGATTGGTCGAGACTGCCCCCTAAATCCGGGGTAGCCCCTGGGGAACTGTCCACAAATCGTGGCTGAGACCGGTCCTGGCCTAAGGGTCCCACGGCCTCCTCACATTGGGCACATAGGGAGTCTGGTTCTTCACTGAGCGTGGCCCTAAGCTGGCATGCAGAGCAGAGGCCAAGGGCTTTAATGCCTGAAGCAGGTGGCGCCGTCGATGAAGACGCTGCTGCGTTCTGATCCATTGAGAAATATACGCCGAATGCTTAATACAACAGGCGCGCAATAATAACAATATGCGGCAGCAATGGGCGCTTAATACAAGAGGCGCACAATAATAATAATATGCGGCAGCAATATGCGCTTAATACAACAGGCGCACAATAATAAGAATATGCGGCAGCAATGGGCGCTTAATACAACAGGCGCACAATAATAAGAATATGCGGCAGCAATGGGCGCTTAATACAACAGGCGCACAATAATAGAAATATGCGGCAGCAATAGGTACAATAATAATAAGAATAATGTCGTCAGCAATAGGCGGGCAAGAACACAGCCCAAATGCATGCAACGTGCAATCAGCAGTATGCAGTTAGCAATATACGCCCAATAGCATTCAATAGGCGGTCAGCAATATGCAGTTAGCAATAAATGCTCAATAGCATTCAATAGGCGTTCAGCAATATGCAGTTAGCAATATACGCTCAATAGCATTCAATAGGCGCTCAGCAATATGCAGTTAGCAATATATGCTCAATGGCTTTCAATAGGCATAAAGCAATATGCGGTCAGCAATATACGCACAATAGCATTCAATAGGCGTTCAGCAATATGCAGTTAGCAATATACGCTCAATAGCATTCAATAGGCGTTCAGCAATATGCGGTAGCAATACACGCTCAATAGCGTTCAATAGGCATTCAGCAATATGCGGCCAGCAATATACGCACAATAGCATTCAATAGGCTTTCAGCAATATGCGGTAGCCATACACGCTCAATAGCTTTCAATAGGCCTTCAGCACTATGTGGTCAGCAATATACGCACAATAGCATTCAATAGGCATTCAGCAATATGCGGTCAGCAATATACGCTCAATAGTATTCAATAGGTGTTCAGCAATACCTTTCAGGAACTGGCGGTTAGCAATACACACTCAGTGGAAATGCTCACAACAATAAGGCCATATACGCACAAGGAGGAATAAACGTGCGCCGATTACCGGCGCCCTACCTGAACGAGGCCCACAAAATGGCGCCCTCCTTGGCTTGCCACGCCGCCGATCCTCTGTTCCTTCGGAGACCCGAAACAAGAGATGTACGCCTCACCTGAATCTCGGCGCTTCTCGGCTGGAACCCAGGCGGTCTCCGGTTGTGGGGAGAGCGGGCAACTACCTTCACCACCGCGTTTAAGGATCTGCAACCGCTGCCTCGTCCACGCCGAGACCGAGGCGCCTCGTGAGCCTCACCCGAACCTCGCCCGGGGGCTGTGTCCCTGCCGCACTTCGGCCGGACCGAGGACTTCACCTCCGGGGTGATCACGGGAATCACCCCGGGCAGCTCAACTGGGGGAGTGACCTTCGGGTATCACCGCAGGAGCGCGGGGCTCGAGATTTGCACAGAAAGTAGAAAGTAGAATCTAGAATTATAAGAAAAGAGAAAAAGATTAAAGTAGTCTTGGAAAGCACGCTCGACTAGCGTGCAGGCACTCCAAACTGCTTTGGAGATGGAAATTACTGAGTTGCTACGCTTCCTGTGGGGATATATATACCCCCGTGCTGACGTCAGATCCGTCTCCAACTGCTAGCACGCGGATACTATCCCATTCGTTCTGAGTCCATCTGGCTACACGCCAGGAAATTAGTCTTAAGCTTGGAGGGTGGGTCAGAAAGGTGTGGACCAAATAATAATGTGAGAAAAAAAGTGATTTTTGTGATATATTTTATGTCTTGACTCAAATAACAACAACTCCTGATTTCGTATTTTTTCCCCAAAATCTTCAATATTTCCTGTTTTAACACATGATATACCGTGAGCAGAAAACCCTCCTCATCCGCATATTTTGCATCTGTTTTGTATATTTGCATAAAAATTTGCATAAAAATCTCGCAATGTGATATTTTTTCATGCGATGTGAAACATTTTTGCACTAAATCAGGCATTAAGGGGTAGATTTACAAAAAGGGCGCCCTCGCGTACTTTTGTAGGCGCATCAGGCGCAAACAAAAGTACGCGGGATTTTAGTAGATACGCGCGTAGTCGCGCGTATCCGCTAAAATCCTGGATCGGCGCACGCAAGGCTACCGATTTCGTGTAGCCGGCGCGCGCCGAACCGCGCAGCCTACCTCCATTCCCTCCAAGGCCGCTCCGAAATCGGAGTGGCCTCGGAGGGAATTCGCTAACGCCCTCCCCTCCCTTCCTCTACCTAACCCACCCCCCCGGCCCTGTCTAAACCCCCCCCTACCTTTGTTGGGGGATTTATGCCTCCCAGAGGGAGAAGTAAATCCCCGCGCGCCTAGACGCGACCCGGGGGCGGTTCCGGAGGGCGTGGCCACGCCCCCGGACCGCCCCGGGCCGAAACCACGCCCCCGGGCCCACCCCTGAAACGCCGCGTCCCGCCCCGAAAACTGCGCGCCGCTCGGCCCCACCCCCAACACGCCCCCCTCGGAAAACCCTGGGACTTACGCGAGTCCCGGGGCTCTGCGCGCGCCGGTAGGCCTATTGAACATAGGCGCACCGGCGAGCAGGGCTCTTAAAATCTGCCCCTTAATGTGCAATAAGGCTGTACTCATATGAAAAAGCCCTATTGTAGTTTAGCGAATGAGCCCTTATATTTGTACCTGAGGCAATGGAAGGTGAAGTGACTTGGCCAAGATTGTAAAAAGTGTTAGTGGGATGTGAACGCTGGCTTTGCCAGTTCTCAGCCTATTGCTCTACCTACTAAGTTAGTTTTCCACTCCTTGAACCCTAGTGATAATGTTAACTGTGTCCTCATTTAGTGAATGATCCAGGGAGGGAAACACATGAGCAAATGCAAATATGCCACAACAACTGCAAGGCATCTGGTGAACCTTTGAAAAGCAGACACCAGCTGAAGTTAGAATATGGTATTCCTACATCATGTTTAAGATCTGGATAATTTACAAGAAGATTAGATGGGCAAATAATAGTATTTTTCGCTCCATAAGACACACTTTTTCCCCCCCCAAAGTGGGGGGGGGGAATGTCTGTGTGTCTTATGGAGCGAATATAAAAAAAAACACCCATAAAACTAACTACAACCCCCCATCCTCCTGACCCCCCTCCCCCAAGACCTGCCAAAAGTCCCTGGTGGTCCAGCGGGGGTCTGGGAGCGATCTCCTGCACTTGGGCCGTCGGCTGCCAGTAATCAAAATGGCACCGACGGCCCTTTGCCCTTACTATGGTAGCCCCGGACCCCCGCTGGACCACCAGGGACTTTTGGCAGGTCTTGGGGGGGTCAGGAGGGTGGGGGGTTGTAGTTAATTAAATTTAAAGGGTTGGGATGGGGTTTGTTTTTTGTTTTTTCCTCCCCACAGAAAGAGAACGATAAATGTTTTCTGATCTGGGGAGTGGCCTGAAATGGCCCTCCCTAGACCCGAAAATGAAATGGGGACAAAAAAATATTTTATGCACTCCCCTAATTTGCTCCATAAGATGCACAGATGCCTGGGAACAGAGCTGGTTTAGCACACCATTTTTTTTTTTATTTGCCCCCTCTGAATCCTTGGTGCATCTTATGGTCAGGTGAGTTTTATGGAGCGAAAAATACGGTAATTGAAGTGACTACATAATCCCAGCAGTATGAAAGCTGTTTTAATAAAAAAAAAACACCCAAAAAAACAAACAATAAAAGTTATTTAGTTTGTACTCCCTACTGAACTGTATGAGCTCCATCTTCAAAAGCATTTACCCATGTAAGTGAGCTTTTGAAAACTGCTACAATAAATGCCATTGAATTGGCCACAGGATTTACGCATGTAAGTGCACTTTAAGCACATAAATGGCTATTGAAAATTGCTAAGATAGTATGTTACATTTACACAAATAATTCTTTTGAAAATTCATCTGTATTACAATACTGTAAATCTAAATAATAAAATTTCCTGATACGATATAATACAATTCAAGAAACTCAATATGTTGTGCAATCTAGGTGGGAATTTTTAGGCTTTCAGGGCTGTTTGCAGGTCTTTGCAAGCTCATTTTCAAAGGGCAAATCTGCAGTTCCCTTTGAAAATCTATGGGCATGCACACTGCAGGTACAAAAGTACCAGCAGACTTTGTACCTGCTTAGGAGGTGCAAAGTTTGTGATGGAAAATAACAGTAATTTCAAAATGAAATCACCATGTATATAGCCCCAACTAAGCTCTACGTCCTCTTCCCCACGGGTAAATCTATGCATGTTGTGAAACACATATAATTTTACACACACTGGGTTGGGGGAAGAAGAACTTTTTCAAAACTCATTTTTACACAGGTAAGTACATTTCTTCCTGTGTATAAACTTTTGAAAATTGTCCTTCCCAGTTTTAAGTATCATAAAATAAATTCTTCAGCTGTTTAGAAGATTTGTGTTTTATGATAAAAGTTAGCTAAAATGAGGACTATGAATCTTAATAGATCTTTACTTTGTATACTTACCTGAATCACAAACAGTAGCAATATCACCTGTTGTTTCACTAGCAGATACAGCTGTCACAGGACTCTTGTGTCCATTAAGACTTTGAACATAGCACAACCTGAAAAAAACAAGAAATAAAACCCACAAAGAAATTACGGATGACCATAAAACTGCCTTTGTAGTATCTGAACTGCCATGTTTTCAAATCCTTGAGCTATCCTGAAATGACATAACAGACTATTTAGATATCAGATTGTAATGAAAAGTTATATTCAACTGAGGCGATATTATGTCAACTAGATATTTATTTTTATTTACTTTTAATTTAGTAGTCACCTGATTTGAAAGAAGCTTTAGGCAGTGTACAACAAATAAACAACAGACAATCATACAATCAAAATACCATAAACAACCTATAAGATTATAAATACAGCATTGTAAAAACCTACTGTAATAAATAAAATGCACAAAGTGATAAAATAGTTAAGTCTTAGACAAAATTAAAACAGGTTGTAAGTAACCATGCTTTGCACATTTTTCTAAATGTCAAATAATCCCAAATTAATCTCAGTTACTTCAGAGCAGAGTTCCAGAAGAATGGGCCAAAGTATTAAATATCTATTTTTTTCATTTCCATATACTTAATATCTACAATGGAAGAGGTGAAAAGCAGAGCATCCTGTGATGAATGTAGGATCTATTTATTTGCTTTTATATACCGAAGTTCATAGGAAACATCACATCGGTTTACAATGTAATAAAATATAAAACACAATTAAAAGTGTACAATAAGTTATTTATTTATCTGGAACATACCATTGCAACTTTTTTTTTTTAGATAATGCGGGCTGTCAAGTATCAGGGTAACAACCCTAGAATTCCAGGCCAATCAAAATGTAGGCCATAGTATTTTTCAGCCACATTAACTACTTTTATGTAAACCAATATAAAGGGCATTACTATAATCCTGATTAAAGTGTGGCATTGCACCAGGTTCATGGACTCCACAGGTAACCTGGCATCCAAACACCTGGGAGGAGGGAGGACAGGAAGGCTTACCGGCAGGCTGGAGGGACAGTGGGGAAGCAGTTGGCAGCAAGGCAGGGCATGGATGGTGGAGCATGCAATCCATGTGGTCCAATGATATCATCGGAGAAACCAAATGGCCCGTTGATGTCATTGGGGCAACTGCGGGCAAAATGCACTCAGTGCCAGTGCTGTGGTTCCCCTCCTTTCGGAGCAAGGAGGTCCATTGTGGAGAGGGGAAGTAAAGGAGAGTGGGGCTGGCATCCATAAAATACAACTGCCCATTGGGAATTTTAGGGAGGAAACTGAGTTGGGCGGAGTGGGGGATTAAAGGCAGGAGCAGCTCTTGGATAGGTCCCTTGCCTTCCTGCTCCCCACATCATAGACACTGCATTTTGGTGACTACACTGTCCCACCCCCTGTTCATCATTCAGGCTACCTGTAACTTAAAAAAAAAAAAAAAGGGACAAAAATATAATGGCTAAAATATGTAAAAAATAAAATATTTTATAGTAAAGGAGAAGCTTGATCAGTTTCAGCCAACTGGTCTTAAAGCAAAAGCAGATCAGTTCCATCTATCTTTTCTTTTCATTCACAAGAAATTCCTACTCTCAATCAAGCAAGACACTTAGGAATAATACTACATTGTACTTTATCATTTAAGCAACAGGTTAAAAGTATCATTCAAAAATCATATTGGAGGCTTCAAATGCTTCTTAGACTCCACAGATTTTTAGAATCCACAGATTTCTTTTGCTTTTTTCAAACTATTTTTATGGAAACACATTCATAGACAGTAAAATATAACCAAAACACAAACAGCACAAAAAATATCAGTGATCTCCCCACTGTTCCATTTTTTCTACCCCATTTCTTACCCAACCCCATAGTAATTCTCATTACCATGATCATCATCATCATCTAAAAACCCCTCCACTCAAAATATCTTCAAACAAAAGAGCCTTCTCCACAGCAGGTCCTAACCAATGGAACTCTCTCCCTTCAGATCTTAGGCTCGAACAATGCCCCATCACATTCAAAAAAAGACTTAACACCTGGCTTTTCACACAAGCCTACGCCTGAGTTGGACTTTACAAACACCCTCCCTTCCTGGACAATTTCATTTTATCCCACATTGCTTAATAATCCTAGAATTAACTGCAAATCCCTCCTGCCAATTTTCAACCACTTGTTACATGATTGATTCATTCTAATCGCTAGTCTATAAGATTGCTGTTATTTAAATGATGTTTTTATAATGTGTTATTTAATTCAATTTTTTCCAAGTTCCTCATTTTCCTTGTTCTCTGTAAGACACAAGTGTTAAGTCATTTCAATGTTATATGTAAACCGAAGTGATTAGTAACATTGTTACCAGAACCTCGGTATATAAAAAATGTTTAAATAAATAAATAAATAAATAAATAAATTACCATACAGTTCAGGTGCCTTATATAATTTCCCTTCTAAAATGATAGCACACAGCTTGAACACTGATATCTGGTATGATATTTATTTTTATTTATTTATTTGAGTTTTTCTATACCGGCATTCACGGAGATTCGTATCATGTCGGTTTACATAAAACAGGGGTGATCAATACATTATAAACATGCTTAAATATAACATAAGTATACATTTTATACATTTACAAATTATAACAAGTTATAAAAGTGCACAGAAAAATCAGTTACAATAAAACAAGGATGGTTCTAACTGGGAGAAGAAGAAGATGATGATAGAAATTTAACAAGAATAAGAATAAGAACGTGCAGTGTTTGGTATGTCAGTATCAGTTTAGTGGGAGATAATCCGTCATTCTGTATTTGGTGGAAGAGCATCAGTCAGAGTCCAGAAAGGCTTTCTTGAACAGCCATGTCTTAAGTCTCTTTCTGAAGGTTGGAAGACATGGTTCCTGTCTTAATTCTAAGGGGATTGTTGTTGCGAGCACAGGATTCTGGAGTCGATGGTGCGGGCTTTGTGCGCGTCACTAGCTCATAGGAGAGCAGGAGCCTTTGGGCCATGGAAAGGCTTGAGACAGGATACGAGCCGCACCCCATAGTGAGGTGTGTGTGCAGGAATGGGCGGAATAGGAACAGAGCTGGACGGAGCGGGAACACTGGGCAATAACATAAGCCTCAGATGAGGACTTGGAGCGTGGAACATGAGAAAGACCAAAGAGAGTTTGGAGCACAGAGTCAAGGAAGAGCTTGGAACTTGGGGACTCTGGAGCTTGGGACTCTGGAGACTCCGGCGTGGAGCCTTGGACACAGATGAAGAGCCTTGGAGACTTGGGACATAGATGTGGAGGCTTGGAAGCTTGGAAAATAGATTTGGAGACTTGGAAGCTTGGATCGTAGATGTAGACACAGAGGGGGGCGAGCAAGACCCTCAGGCCCCTACACAGCCCGGAGGCTGGTCATGGACCACGCTGTCCCCTACGCCCCCTACACAGCTGGGCGGCTGGTTGCGGACCACGAGGGGAGCGGGACCTGCTCAGGATGTCTCACAGCACAGGAGCGAAGTAACCCCTTGGAACCTCCGGAGTCGGAACAGGCGAAGATAAAACTTGGAACTTGGATTAAAAGCAAGGAACCTCCAGAGGCACGGGTTATTCGGGACCTGGAGCATCAAGACTGGATACATAAGGCTGGGAACATCTCGGGACTTAGAACATGGAGCATCTCGGGACTTGGACTCACGGAACATGGAACATCTAGACAAGGAAACCTGGAACATAGAGACAACAGGAATACCGGAACAGGAACCAACGAAGGACACTAAGCTGAACGGAACTCCTCAGGAACATCCAGGCGGATGTGAAGATGCTGCAGGAATGGACCCTTAAATAGGGCTGACCCAGGAAGTAGGCGGAGACTGGACATCGGTGGGGCTGTGGCCACTTCCTGTCACTGGCCCTTTAAAAGGGATGAAGAGCAAAGAACTTTTTAAACAATTTATCTTTATCCTGTTCTGAGATACAAGAAATAATCAAAGTCCAAATCTTTCCTGATGTGGCTAGGTCCACTCAGGTAAGAAGGAGAAGCTTTTTGTCCCTAAAAAGTAAAGTACTAGCAATGGGGGCAACCTTTTTCTTGAAATTCCCTTGTCTTTGTTTGATTAATTACCAAGGAAAAAAAATTTGGTTTTATAGATCCTCTTCAGTTAGAAACTTTATTGTTAGATAAAAATCAAGTTTCAAGACCAGAGACAGAAGCCTAAAGGAAAATGCTAACTCCTTCTCCTATATTATATTCAGTATATTGTTAATAGCTGGATAATTTTTATGTTTTAATATTTCCATTTTTCTCCTCCAATTATGGGGTATAAATAGACATGCAATAAATAAAGTAGAAAATTTTTCTTTTTCTTTATTATGATATAGTAGAGTTTACATTTCCTTTTTATTTCTTGTATGTTATCATTTATTTTCCTGTTTCATGATGTGTAACATTGATGAAAATTAATAAAATTTAAATTAAAAAAAAAAAAAGGGATGAAGAGGCACGGCCTCATGCCTAAGAAAGGCCAGAAGCAAGGCAGGAACAGCACCCTTGAGAGCAAAGATAAATTGGTGTCCAACCAAACACCTAAATTTCGTGCTAATTTAGTGATCGGTATTTCATCATTGCCTAATTTGATACTAGTGGGGGGAGCATTTGTAGAGTCAGATATAAAACTGAGGTAGAGGAGTTCTGTTTTCTTCCTGTTTAATTTCAATCGATTATGGGCCTTGCCCCTCACCTCTCAAAAGCTTCCACTACCAACCCTATTTCCATACATTTCCTTGAAAACATAGCATCATACTTATATATCTTTCACGTATGAGAGTTACTTTCCTCTTTTTCATTTGTGCCCTAGCCTTCCCTACTTCCTGTCTCAGCTTCTCCCTATACCCCTTCCAGCGGATTGAAAGCTCCTTTCATTAAGAGAGATCAAGATACAATAATATGTGTATGGGTGCCATTCCCCCTTAACATATATTTCCATGGCAATAAAGCTATCATACTCATTTATCTTTTAGAAGTAATAATATTTAGGAATACTTAACTACAGACACAGTGCAACTCATTAATTTTCCATATTGTATCTATAAAGCCTTGGTATATCTCCAAATGCTGCCAAGGCTTTGAAACATATAACATTTAGTAGCAAGTAGTCTCAGTATGGTGGTCAAGCCATAAATTTACACATGTTTTATAGTTCTGCAGTTTTCATTGTCTCTACTGTGAATCGCAGCTTGTCTGCTTTTTCCGTGAGTGTTCTCATAAACATACCACTCTTGAAAATGGGAACCTTAAGAACATAAGATATGTCAGCCTAAGAGTCCATCAAGCCCAGTATCCTGTCTCCAACAGTAGCCAATCCAAGTCAAAAGTACCTGACATGTACCCAAAAATTAAATAAATCCCTTGCTACTAATGCTGGCAACAATTAGTGGCTATTCCATATTGATTAATAGCAGTTTATGGACTTCTCCTCCAGGAACTTATCCAACCCTTTTTTAAATCCAGCTACATTAGCTGCCTTAACCACATTTTCTGGCAATGAATTCCAGAGCTTTATTGTGTGTTGAGTGACAAAGAATTTTCTCTGATTTGTTTTAAATGTGCTACCTGCTAACGTCATGGAGTACCCCCTAGTCCTTGAGTTATCCAAAAGGGTAAATAACCATTTCACATTTACCAGCTCAAGTTCTTTTACCATTTTGCTGTTTATTCATTGAATTTTCATTAATTTATTGTCTTTATTTTCCTGTCACGACTCGATGCCGCGTTCGTCTGTTTGCCACGTGTGTGGGTCGGTCCGCGCCTGGCTCTCCCAGAGAGGGCCTTTGCTTGGCTTGCAACCCGGGGGGGGGGGGGGGGGGGGGAAGGGGCTGTCAGGAGCCAAAAAAAAAAAAATTAAAATGGCAAAACTAGTTAAATCAAAGTCTGCCCCAGTCCTGATTGGGACGTCTGCTGCAATTCACTCTGAGGCTGATCAGTTCCCGTTCAGCATGGGAACGGGGGACCATTTTCTAGTCATTCAGGGTTGTGTCTATTGCAGCGCTGGGGGAGGGGGTTTTATCTCCTCTTTCTCCCCAGCAAGGTTTCCCAAGGGACAGGGAACCTTTACAGCCTAATTCCCCTGCAATGGAGGACAGCATCGAGGGGGCCTCTGACTCCTCTTCCTCTTTTTTGTCACAATTTGTGTTATTGCTTCATAAAGCTTACAAGGAGAGGAATTTAGGGAAGCTGCAATCTGTTAAAAAAGGTCATTTCTCAAGGATCTAAGCCCTCTGCTAAGAAAAGGTCTACCTCTAAAGGAGGTGCGGAGCCTGCTCAGCCTAAGCGTCCCCGTCGGTCAGGGGTTCCCCAGATTACTACGGATACTTCTAGTCAGGATTATGATCCAGATGACCTAGACTTACTGCCCAAGCCCCCATAGGGGGTGGATGTAGACCCTGATTTACAGCACCAAGGCACAATGCGTGGGGCACATTCTGCTGAAGGGGATGACCCTAAGGTGGTGCGCCTCTTTAGAAAGGAGGAGTTGGGTCCCCTTATTCCTTCTATTTTAGCTGAACTGGGCATTGAAGGTCCCCCTGAGGAACTAAACTGGGTGCTATGGATCCGGTGTTGCTGGGTCTGCTTCTTCCTTTCTCTTTCATTTCTCGGCTACAGATTTGCTCTTCCGGGAATGGGATACCCCGGACCTGGGATTGAAAGTGTGTAAAGCCATGGACAAGCTATATCCTCTGCCAGAGGATGCTTTAGAGCTGCTTTGAGTACCCAAGGTAGATGCAGCAGTGTGCGCTGTTACCAAGAAGACCACGATCCCGGTTACTGGAGCTACAGCACTCAAGGACCTGCAAGACAGGAATCTGGAGGTGCAACTTAAAAGGATTTTTGAGGTTTCAGCACTGGGAGTGCATGCGGCTATTTGCAGCAATTTCGCCTTACGAGCGGGTCTCCAATGGATTCAGCAGTTGCAAGCTAACGCCACCTTATCGGATGAAGAGACAGCCCAGGCAGGTCATCTGGAAGCTTTGGTGGCGTACAGCGCAGATGTACTACATGATCTACTGCACACATCGGCCAGATCCATGGTTTCAGCTGTCTCAGCTCGTAGGCTCCTCTTTTGAGAAACTGGTCGGTGGATGTCTCCTCCAAATCACAGCTAGGGTCCTTGCCCTTCAAAGACAAACTACTTTTCGATAAAGACCTGGAAGATATGATCCAATCTCTGGGGGAGAATAAGATTTCTAATTTCTCCCTGTGGTTACGAAACCAAGCGAAGAGCGGTGCAGGACACTTTGCAACTAGGGGCCATCGTCTCAGTGCCTCCGGAGGCAAGAAGGAGATGCTGTTACTCCATTTACTTCATAGTGCCAAAAAAAGAGGGATCCTTTCGGCTCATTCTGGATCTAAAAAAGTAAATAGATGTTTCCGGGTCCCCCAGTTTCGCATGGAGACGCTCTGGTCAGTCATTGCCTTGGTGCACAAGGGAGAGTTTCTAGCATCCTTAGACCTCACGGAAGCAAATCTTTATATAGGCATTCAGTCAGACCACCAGAGGTTTCTTCGGTTTTCGGTACTGGATCAGCATGTTCAGTTTCAGGCTCTGCCCTTCGGTCTAGCCACAGCGCCCAGGGCATTCACCAAGGTGATGGTGGTGGTGGTGGCATCCCATCTCCGCAGGGAAAGGTTGCTGGTGCATCCTTACTTGGACGATTGGCTGATTTGTGCAAAATCAAAAGCGCTTTCCCAGGAGGCGATTCAGAGAGTACTTCAGCTCCTGCAATCGCTGGGCTGGGTGGTCAATTTCGCCAAGAGCCGACTGGAGCCCACTCAGTCATTGGAGTATTTGGGTGCTCTATTCGACACTCAGCAGGGCAGAGTTTTTCTTACCATGGAACTCATCTCCAAGCTGCAAGTCCAAGTAAGAGGTTTAATGCTCAAGCACCCACCCAGAGTTCTCGGGTCGATGACTTCAACATTAGAACTTGTACCCTGGGCCTTTGCTCATATGAGGCCTTTACAGTCCGCCTTGCTTTCCCGATGAAACCCAGTCTCCGAGCTTTTTCATCTACCTTTGCCGTTTATGGAGGCAGTACAATCCAGTCTCTACTGGTGGTTGGTGACGGACAATTTAGTCCGAGGAGTTCCCCTGGAAGTGCCCGACTGGACAGTGGTCACCACCGATGCCAGTTTCTCTGGTTGGGGAGTGGTATGCCAAGGAAAATCGGTACAAGGACTTTGGTCTCCCGTCGAATCTCTCTGGTCGATCAATCGACTGGAAACCAGGGCGGTATGGTTAGCATTGCAAGCATTCCATCCTCTCCTCCAGGGCAAGTCGGTCAGAATTCTCTCAGACGATGCGACCATGGTGGCGTACATCAATTGCCAAGGAGGAACCAGAAGTCAACCGGTGGTGATGGAAGCTCAACAACTGATCAGCTGGGCAGAACAAAACTTGGTAAGCATAGCAGCGTCTCATATCGCCGGCGTGGACAACATGCAGGCAGACTTCATAAGTCGTCACCGTCTCGATCCCGGGGAATGGGAATTGATGGACGTGGTTTTTCAACTCATTTGCGACGCATGGAGCACGCCCAGCATGGATCTCATGGCGACGTTTCGGAATGGCAAAGCTCCATGGTTCTATGCTCGGCGGAGAGAGACGGGAGCTGCCTTGGCCCACAAAGGTTCTTCAGTACCTCTTTCCGCCTTGGCCATTGATCGGCCAAGTGCTCAGGCGGATAGAGACCCATCCAACGGAGGTCATTCTGGTAGCTTCAGAATGGCCGAGACATCCCTGGTTCGCGGACCTTCTCAATCTTGCCATGGACGGCCCGCTGCGGTTTCCAGTTCTCCCGGACCTGCTGCATCAAGGGTCTGTTTGTTTGGAAGAAGTCGATCGCTTCTGTCTAGCGGCATGGCTTTTGAAAGGCAGAGGTTAAGTTGCAAAGGCTGTTCTCCAGCTGTAGTAGCCACGCTCCTCCGATCGCGTAAGACTTCTACCAATCTCACGTATGTTAGAGTATGGAAAGTTTTTGAGACTTGATGTCTGGACTGAGAGGTCATGCCTACCTGATATCTTCGGTATCAGATATTCTGTGTTTTCTACAATCCGGTCTAACGGTTTGTCATGTAGTTCCCTCAGAGTGCAAGTGGCAGCACTTGGTTGTTTGCGTGGATCTGTCCAGGACATAGCATTAGCTGCACATCCGGATGTAGTTTGTTTTCTTAAGGGAGCAAAACACTTGCATCCTTCACTTCAGCATCCCTATCCGTCATGGAGTCTGAATTTAGTCCTCACTGCTCTTTGTTCGGCGCCTTTTGAGCCCTTGAAGAGATCAACTCTAAAAGTTCTTACCTTGAAGGTGATTTTTCTGGTGGCCATTATATCAGCTCATAGGGTGTCGGAACTCCATGTAGGGAACCCTTTTTGCGGATTTCGGATTCGGGAGTTTCTTTAAGGACGGTTTCATCTTTCTTGCCAAAAGTGGTTTCCTCTTTTCATGTCAACAATCGGTTGATCTGCCAGCCTTCAAGGAGTTAGATCATTCGGATCCTTTGGCTGGTGACTTGTGGAAGCTTGACAATCGCAGAGCTTTGCTGCGTTACCTAGAGGTTACCAATTATTTTTGTGTGTCTGACCATCTCTCTGTGCTGTGGAGCGATCCTAAACGAGGACAGCAGGCATCCAAAACTACTATAGCTCGTTGGCTAAAAGAGGCCATTAGTTTGGCCTATCTCCTTCGGGGTGGATCCCTTCCTAAGGGTCTGCGTGCCCACTCTACTTGTTCGCAAGTGGCATCTTGGGCAGAGTGTCAGATGGTATCACCACAGGAGATATGCAGGGCGGCTAGGTGGAAATCCTTGCATACTTTTGCAAGACATTACAGACTGTATGTTCAGGCTCCAGTTGCGGGAGGATTTGGAGAGGGAGTGCTTCAAGTGGGCCTCTCCAGATCCTATCCCAATTAAGGAAGCTCTGGTACACCCCAGGAGTCTGGACTGATCCAGGTACGTACAGGCAAAGGAAAATTAGTTTCTTACCTGATAATTTTCGTTACTGTAGTACCACGGATCAGTTCAGAATCCCACCCATCTCAGACATGAGAGAAAGGGAGAGTCCACTTGGTTCTTATATATTATCTTATTTCAGATTGGCAGAGTTCTGAATTTTTGTCCTCAAGTGGTTGTCAAGGTTCAGGCCCTGGGAGGGTTCAGTGGACCAATTTGTTTCTTTTACTGTATATAGTTATAATGGTTTTGAGATTTCCATTCTGCTTTGACATTAAGTAATACTGCTGGACTATAGGTGGCACCAGCCTATTTATAGGCGGAATTTGTTTTGATAACTGCTCTGTCTCCATTTGCTAGAGGGGGGCAAAACCCAGGAGTCTGGACTGATCCGTGGTACTACAGAAACGAAAATTATCAGGTAAGAAACTAATTTTCCTTTTTATTTGCCAGTCCCTTCTTAATAATTCCTAACATTGTTTGCTTTTTTGACCGCTGCAGCACACTGAGCCACTGATTTCAATATATCAAGTATGATGCCTAGATCTTTTTCCTCGATGGTAACTTCTAAAATGGAATCTAATATCATGTAGCTACAGCATGGGTTATTTTTCCTATATGCATCACCATGCACTTCTCCATATTAAATTTCATCTGCCATTTGGATGCCCAATCTTCCAGCCCTGCAAGTCTTGAACAGCCACTGAGTTTTTAATTTGAATAAGCCCATATAGCATTTGTCCCAACTTATTTCCAACCTGATTTAATCAAATTATAAATAATTCATTGAAGAGTATTGATAATGTCTTTGGCTTCCTCCACTTGATTAAACATTTGCACTGTTCCCATATATCAGACTTGAAGGTGCAAGGGAAAATGTAAAGCAAATTTTATTTGCTTCTGTGCCAGAGTCACGTATAGAGGGTTACATTCTTTAAGCTTTGTGGATACTTTATAGGAGTAGCTTTGGAAAATGCAGATAGTACAATAGTGGATAGTACAATCCTGATATTCTAATTCTTTATGTTATCAAAACATTTGCAAAACATGTTTATGGGCAAAGTGGTGCCCAAGTGGTGTGCTCATTCTGTCACCAGGATGCCTTGCAGTTCTGCCAGATTTAATGCTTCCAACTATCATTTCTCCAGAAAACTCTGAAAACTGCATTCTTCAATACCCTCAGGTAAACCTATAATTTGCACATTATTTCTTCACACAAGATTTTCCAAATCATCTATTTTCTCCTCTTGTGAACTAATTTGTTTCTTGAGTGTAGCAATTCATCCCTCTTATGCCACCACCTCATCCTCCATTACTGATATTATTTATTTTATTTATTTATTTATTATTTTTATATACCGACATTCGATCTCAATCGAGATATCACACCGGTTTACATTATATTCTCCCTTCAATGTTATCTATTCTTGGGCCGAACTCTGAAATACTAAACTTTAAATCTGCTATTTGCTCAGATATTGAGCTTAGCTTGTCATTGAAAACATTTACCACTGCTGTTGTCAGTTCAGCCACTACTCCGCTAGAAAGGCAGGTGCGATCATATTTTCATGAGCGGCAGCCATTTTGTTATCAATCACATTTGATTTTTCTTTGACTTTTGTTGCCATCTTAATGGGCATACTTCCCAGTGATTTTGCATAAAGCGATCTGTTTTCAGCCAGTTTGAACAGTGTGTGGTAATTAATTTCATGCAATCGTGGGGGATGGCATCCAGAGCTCTGAGAACGATGTCTTCCCAAGATCACCACATCAAGTGACTTCATCCACAGATTTCTGGACAATGCTACAGGTTCTGGTGATCACATACATTGACTACTGCAATCCGCTCTATTTAGGATTCCTGTATTATGTTATAAAATCCCTACAAATGATTCAGAATTCAGCTACAAGAATACTTACTGGGTCTAATAGATTTGAGCACATTACTCCAATCCTCTGTGCTCTGCATTGGCTACCCATTAAATAGCATATCTACTATAAAATTTTATGCATGCTGCACAATGCCATGAATGATACAGTATCATTATGAATTAGTACTCTCTTAAAATTTTATCGACCAACATGGAGTATAAGATATGAAAGCCAATGCCTGTTGAACATTCCAAGTCACAAAACAATGAAAAACCGCAATAAACTACTGCCTGTAGCTGGGCCACGAATGTGGAACTAATTGCCACTTTTCATTGAGAAAATTGGAAAATTCTGCAACATTCAGGAAGCAACTGAAAGCTCATCTATTTAGACAGGCATTCTATTAGATGAAGTACAATGCTTGATGCTTGATCTGTTTTATATAGAAGCATAGAAATTATGCCAGAAAAGGACCAAATGGTCCATCCAGTCTGCCCAGCAAGCTTATGGTAGCATCTGCCACACCATTCAGGTCACCCCTATACTTAGTTTCCCAAACTGTCAAAGTCAGGGCCCTTGTTGGTTGCTATCTGAGTCCAATTCCCCGTTATGCCTTGCCATTGAAGCAGAGAGCAATGTTGGAGTTGCATCAAAAGTATCAGGCTTATTGGTTAAGGGTAGTAAAAGCCACGTCAGCAAGTTACCCCCATGCTTGTTTTCCCAGACCGTTAAATTTAATGTCCTTGTTGGCTGCTGTCTGAATCTAATTACCCTTTTCCTCTTTTCCCCCTGCTGTTAAAGCAGAGAGCAATAATGGAGTTGCATCAACAGTATAAAGGCTTACTGGTTAAGGGTAGTAACCGCCACACCAGCAAGTTACCCCCATGCACTCTTTTCTTCATTTCCATTCTCTAGCCTTTAAGGATCCATTCAAAAGAAAAATATAGGTTTGTCATTTGTTGGTACAAGTTAACTTATATTTGTGATTTTAATGAATGTTTTAAATCTGTAAGCCGTCTATGACATAGGACAGTGTGGCATATAAGTATATGAATAAATAAATAATGAATAG
This sequence comes from Rhinatrema bivittatum, assembly GCF_901001135.1. Classification (NCBI taxonomy): domain Eukaryota; kingdom Metazoa; phylum Chordata; class Amphibia; order Gymnophiona; family Rhinatrematidae; genus Rhinatrema; species Rhinatrema bivittatum. The sequence continues at coordinate 225,776,272 of NC_042617.1, read as the reverse complement.
ACCAATGGGCTATCTAGCTGACAGTGGGGCAGTAGCCAGCTTTGTTAAGGCTCTGCTCTCATTATCAGTTAGAAGCAGGGACCAGGATACAAGGCAACTATGTCCTGTGAGTCCAATTCCATGACCCCAGTCTGGCGCTTGTCCTGTTGGTAGAGGGCCAAGGCCCATGTGGCTATGGGTTCACACATTTCTGCTGAGGAGACAAGGTATGTGCTGACTCCTACACCTTCTGGGTAAGACAGGAAGTGGGGTTCCCAGGGCAGAGGTAGAGCTTGGTCATGTGCTTCTGCTGTAGGCAGGCCAGGGAGAGGGATATGCATGGGTGTAGGCGCTTCAGTGACAGTGGAGGCAGGAAGAGGGCTGTGTGGTGGGGTGGTGAAAGTGTCTCTCAGTCCCACTTGGTAGCTCTCCAGCTAATTATGCGGGTTCTGATATCAAGAGACCACGTCTTTCTCCCTGTTGGAGTATAGACTCTGTCCCCTGGGTGTGAATGCCATTCTTCTGAGGGAACTAGATAGGCTGCCCTCCTGCTCCTGTGTGGCTTCCTTCAACCTCTTCTCAGATTCTCATTTGGAGGTGACCTGGACCCAGCTGAGCCTTCTATTACCCCTTCAGGACAAATGTTTCCCCAGAACTCCCATTATCAGGGTTGGCTTTTTGGGGGTATGCAGAGTCTGAGGCAATGGGCGGTGCACACACAGAACCCATGGTTCCAGGCCTATCAGATAGGTAGTGTTGTGTTTGAGGTCGGCAGGCTGCTCCTGTGCCCCAACACTCTTACCTCCATGGCTGGACCAGCCACTCTGCTTCTTGTCATGGCCAGGTGCCACCAACACGCCACTGAACAGGATGCTGTAGCCCTAATCAGCTGCGCTCCTCCTTAGGAATGCACATGCCCGACGTCTGCTTATTTAATGGGCCCACAGTGGGAAAAACCGCAAGGCGCATACTGATGACCCTACAAACTCAGCCCTATAAAGGGCCCTCTCTGTCTCTCCCTCACTGCCTCAGCACCAGATCCAACTACCAAGGTAGTGTATGTTGCTTCTTCATCTTCAGCTTGTTCACCTTCATTTTCACCTGCAAGGCTCCTCCCTGCAGGTAGAGCCAATCTTGCCTCAGGCCAAGGGTCCACAGATACAACAAGTAGTGTCAATTCAGGTCTGCAGATCCCTCCCAATGTTTCAAACCGGTACGTGGTTGCAAATGGTGGTCCTCACCAAGATATGCAGACATTTTATAACATATATGTGCATGTTATAAAATAGCCTGGCCACGTGCACATGTGCACACAAATCCTGCTTCTACCTCGTAAGCTGGGGGATTTTAAAAGTGCTGCATGCTGATGCAATTGCCAATTAAACCAGTTCGTCCCCAGTTCATCCAGTTAAGGGATAGGTCCTTCAAACTCCCATAGTTTTAATAGCCTTCATTCCCCCCAGTTAGTCCCAACCCTTAAAACTCTCCAGATCTGCCTAGTTTTCTTTATTTCATAACTTATATCTCCACTATAGCAGAAATAAATTTATAGGCAGGGGATCTGGGCGCATGCCCAAGCGCATATTTACGCGCAAAGAAATGCGTATTTCTCACCTCTTTGTGAAAACTTTTGAGATGTGCATGCTGCAGGAGATATGCAAGTATCTGGCTGGCTTTAAAATCCGCTCGGTGCACGCTAGCCCGACTTGTGTGTGCATCCCCTAATTGATGTGCATGCTGGGCTTTTAAAATTTACCTTTATATGTCTATATCAGATAAAGTTTGCTACTGAAACGGATTGCAATAAGCAAAAACACAGTCATTTATAACAGGTAAAGAAGAAAATATATATTGATTTTTTTATTTTAATTTATCACTGTACCTGTTTAAATCCCATATAATGCAGCTTCCATCTTTGCTTACGCTGATTATTATACTGTATGGTTTACAAACAAACAAACTGGTTATCTCTGCTGTGTGACCATACAGATGGACCTCTGACTCCACCTCTATCTCAGATGGCTGAAACACAAAATAATATTAAAATACCATGAAGAAAACACATTGGAAATAAAAGTTCATTTAACAGTTGCAATATGTTCCACAGAAGCAAATTCATATGACAACTCTTATTCAGTGCAATAATTGTGGATCTCTACTCCAAATGCAGATTATCTGGAAACATAGAGCTTGTACCATCTGTTTGCAGTTTTCTACACTAATAAAGAAGTTAGCTGATGTTAGAGAGGAACTGGTTATAATTATAAGATTATAAACAAAATATAAGCTTGGGAGTGAATGCCAAGGTGGTGGCATGGATTACAAGCTGGCTGATTTATAGAAGTTAGTCTATAATGGTAAATGGAACCTACTCTGAAGAGAGAACTCTGTTAAGTGGAGTGTCATAAGGATTGGTGTTGGGACCAGTTCAGTTCAATATTTTTCTGAGTGACATTGCTGAAGGGATAGAAGGTAAAGTTTGTTTATGTGTGGATGATACTAAGATCTGCAACAGAGTGGACAGAAGGAGTAGAGAGAATGAAATGTGATTTAAGAAGCTTGAAGAGTGGTCAAAGATTTGGCAGTTGGGATTCAATGCCAAGAAGTGCAAATTCATGCATCTGGGGTGAGCTGTATGTGATGGGGGGTGAAAGACTAATGTGCATGGACCTAGAAAGAGACCTTGGGGTGATAGTGTCTGGAAATCTGAAGACAGCGAGGCAATATGCCAAGGCGATAGCTAAAGCCAGAAGAATTCTGGGCTGCATAGAGGACTAACCACTATGAAAAAGGAGGGGATAATCCCCTTTTACAGGTTCATGATGAGGCCTCACCTAGAGTACTGTGTTCAATTCTGGAAACCGTATGTCAAAAAGGATAGAGACAGGATGGAGGCGGTCCAGAGAAGGGCGACCAAAATGGTGCGGGGTCTCCATCAAATGACTTATAAGGAGAAGCTGAAGGACCTAAATATGTATACCTTGAAAGAGAAGAGGTGCAGGGGAAATATTATACAGACCTTCATATACCTAAAAGATTTGAATAATGCACAAACTTTGAACCTTTTCCATTGGAATGGAAACAGTAGAACTAGGGCTCATGAAATGAAACTCCAGGGGGTTGTCTCAGAACCAACATCGGAAATATTTCTTCATGGAGAGGTTGGTGGATGCTTGGAATGCCCTTCTGGAGAAGGTGATGAAGATAAAAACAGTGAAAGAATTCAAAGGGGCATGGGATAAACACTGTGGGTCCCTAAAGACTAGAGGAAGGAAATGAATAAAAGGGTGCATGGTGGAAACATGCTTGGTGCGAAAATTACTACCCTTAGTAGTAGCACTTTGAATATGGATCAACTTGAAATTTTATTGGTATCCAATGAGGATTAGGGAGTTTGTCTAGTTTATGCCCCTCCTAATTTGTTAACTTCTCCCCCTTCACTGATTTCAGAATTGTCTTCTTTGGACATGAAAATGAAAGAATTGCTGGTAATGGGGGATTTTAATTTGCAAATGGATTGCCATGGATTGCAAATGGATGGCAACAAATGGTTAATCAGTGCACCCATAAACAGGATCACTTTTTAGATTTAAAATTTATTAAAAAACAATCCATTTGGTTTAGTGATGTTCACTGTTCTTATTCGCAAGTACCATGGTTGGATCATTTTTAGTCTCTCTAATTGTTTCAAGGCGAGCCCTATCTTCCCGGATGTTGCATTTTGTAAAGACTTCACTAACGTGTTCCTTCTTTGAAATTGACTTGTAAAAGGTTTGGATTCCTGAACTAGACAATGGTCAGGTAAATTCTACTGAGCAAGCAGTTGTCAAATGGGAGGTTACATTGAAAAATGCATTAGAATTCATAGCGCCAGTTAGAAACAGTGTCAATTGAGGATAAAGAGCCCCTTGGTTTAATAAGGAGTTAGTGACTGATAAACAACAATTAAGATGTTTGGAGCAGAAATGGAGAAAAATCTCCAATGAGAGTAACAGAGAAAATTATCTTCTGGAATTGGAACATTATAGGCAGAAAGTTGATTTGAAAAAACTATTGTTTTTCTCCTCCAAAATACAGGCAGCTGCAAATCGCGCAAAAAAGTTGTTTTAATTTGTAAATTCTTTGACTTCTACTCCAGCTTTTCTTCAAGAAATTAGAAAATTGACGTTAGAAGTTGAGCAAATTGATCTATTTTTTCATGCAGTTTAGTTAATGATAGTGATGTATCACTGTTATGAAATACATTTCAAGAGGTCTCCAGAAAAGAGGTTCTGGAAGTTGTTGGCAATATGAAAACTAATTATTGTCCTACGTCTGAATGCTCTGCTTCGCTAAAACTTTTAAGAGATGATTGGGCAGATTTTCTCACAACTTTTGTTAACTACTCTTTGTCTGAGGGCCATGTACCTAAGGTTCTAAAAACAGTGGCAGTGAAGCTGATTTTAAAACAATCTCATGGCAATGCTCAAGATCTTAGTAATTTTAGACCAATTTTAAATTTGTTTTTTTTATAAAAAATTTTTGAAAGAGTAGTTTTGTCTCAATTGGAAACATTTGTGAATAATCATAAGATTCTAAATCCTAAACAATATGGGAAAGATTTTCAAAGCCTACGCGCGTAAATCTAGGCGGATTTACGCGCATGGGGGGGGAGTTATGCACGCCGAGCCTATTTTCAGAAGGCCCGGTGGCACGCATAAAGTCCCGGGACGCGTGTATGTCCCGGGGTTCGAAAAAAGGGGCGGGGGCAGAGCCCCCAGGCACAGTGGCCATTTGCTGCTGTGCCCAGGATCGTGGGCCGGTCGTTGGCAGGCAGGCGCAACTAATAAAATAAAGGTAGGGGGGGATTTAGGTAGGGCTGGGGGGGGCAGGGAATGGAGGGGAAGGGAGGAGAAGGTGGGGGGGGGGGCCAAAGGAAAGTTCCCTCCGAGGGAATGGGGAGAGCCATTGGGGCTCCCCTAGGGCTCGGCGCGTGCAAGGCGCACTAGTGTGCACCCCGGCCCCGGATTTTATAATATGCGTACGGATGTTATAAAATCAGGCTACTAAAATCTGGCTCTATGGGTTTAGACTCACTCACAATACTGAATCTTTGCTCTTATCTCTAGTAGATACTTTTCATAAGGGTTTTGATCGAGGTCAAGAGTACTTTTTAGTATTCTTGGATCTAACAGCTGACTTTGATACCAACAATCACAGCTTGTTGCTGGCTAGAGTTTATCAGATGGGAATTGGTAATATGGTATAGAAATGGCTCCAGTCTTTTTTAACAGATCGAACCCAGGAAATTGTGGTTGAGGGTCACAAGTTCTCTCTTTTTTCCATAAAAGCATTGCCCCAAAAGGTTCAACTCTATCAGTCATGCTCTTTAATTTGTACTTTACGCTATATATAAAGTGATGGCTGATTTGGATAAGAACATAAGAAATTACTATACTGCAGGGCTTCCCAAACCTGTCCTCGGGTTCCGACAGCCAGTTGGGTTTTCAGGATATCCACAATGAATGTGCATGAGATAAATTTGCATACCGTTGAATCTCAGTATATGCAAATTTATCTCATGTATATTCATTGTGGATATCCTGAAAACCTGACTAGCTGTGGATAGGATAGGTTTGGGAAACCCTGCTATACTGGGTTAGACCAAGGGTCCATCAAGCCCAGCATCCTGTTTCCAAGAGTGACCAATCCAGGCTACAAGCACCTGGCAAGTAACCAAACACTAAGTAGATCCCATGCTACTGATGCCAGTAATAGCAGTGGCTATTCCCTACATCAACTTGATTAATAGCATTTAATGGACTTCTCCTCCAAGAACTTATCCAAATCTTTTTTAAACCCAGCTACACTAAATGCACTATGGCAACAAATTCCAGAGCTTAATTGTGTGTTGAACGAAAAAGAATTTTTTCTGAATAGTTTTAAAATGTGCTACTTGTTAACTAATGCAGATGACATCCAGATTTTATCCCAAACAGGGATCTTTTCCTGATGCCATCAGTAGGGTTTCTACCTGTTTAAAAAGACTATCTTGGTTGATGTAGAATAAACTTTTATTGAATTTGAAAAAAAAAATAGTTCTTTACATGGTGAGATGTCCATCTGATGAGGTTCTTGTAGACAACAATGTTGTCTCTATTCTTTCCAAGGCTCATAATCTGGGGGTTATTTTGGTCTCTAAATTGACTATGAAGCTTCTAATTGCTAGTGGTTAAAGGGAGTATTACAAATTTTGACTTTTACGCAGAATGCCTTCTTTTTAAAATGAGGATGATTTAAAAATTGTGATGCACTCTCTGGTTATCTTCTCATTTGACTACTGCAGTTCACTTTACCTAGGATTACCTAACACTACTGTTCGTGCCATGCAATTGTACAAAAAGCTGCTGCTTGCATTATCTCTGGGTTCCTCATTGTGACCACGACTCCTGTCCAAGTTTCATTGGTTACTTAAAATCTGGCACATCAAGTTTAAGATTGTGATCTTCGTAATTAAGGGAATTTGTAGTTAGTGCCCCCTTCCTTTAATGTGGCATTGTAGCTTTACCAGCCTGTCAGAAGTTTGCGGTCCAAATCCCGAAACTTGCTTTGTATTCCCTCATTTAAGGAAATCAAGTTAGATGAATTTAGAGAATGCTTATTTTATGTGCAAAGGACGATAATTTGGAACTCTCTTACTGATATAGTGAAGACAGAACCCTCACTATTGAGATTTACAAAACTTGTTAAATCATTTTTTCATGAACAAGCATTCCGTACTGGGATGTGTTGACTTTTAGTTTTATTAGTAAGTATTTCTTTTTTTTTTGTCAAAATCATTTTTATTAAGGAGCAACACAGGTACAACTAGAACTATAACTTGGGGGAAGTGAAGGTACAATGTGAGCCAGAGATTAATACAGCTTTGCACGACAAGAACAGCCCCCAAAGTATCAAAGCCAACTGTAACAACACCCGGTGTACTCTCTATTTGAGGTCCATCGGACCAGAATAAACAGACCAAACTCAAACCATATCCCACTACCCAGTCACTCCACAGACAACCACAAACATTCGTCACACTACACACAACTCCCTCCCCCCCCACCCCTGGGAGACAACCCCTCCATGACCATCATCTATAGACAGACATAGTAAGGAAATATCAAACGTCTTTTAAAGTCCAGTTCCCGCCGTAGTACACAGTAACTGCAGATCAAGCGCCATTGTACAGGGCAGTCCAAGCGGCGTGGGAAATCCAATCAATTCCAGGAAGGATGATATCCAGTAACAAGAAGAGTAGATTGGATTTCCAACGGCAGTAGTGTATAGCAAGTGGACCAGCAAGACTTATAGTTCGAATCCTGTTCTCTTTCGCTGTTCAGTGCAGCCAACCGTTCCATTTGCATTGCAGATGCGAGTCGTCCAAACCAGGCCCGCAGGGTGGGCGGCGTGTCTGGTGTTATCCAGTCAGCCAGGATCGTGCGACATGCCAACAATATTGCAGTATGGCCGAATTTATCCAAGGACAACTTACAAGTGGGAAGAGCACCTCGTAAACCAGAAAGAAGTAACTTGCCTGTCCAGCCAATAGAGGAGCCAGTACACTGAGCGACTACTGCCAGCACTTTTGTTCAAAAGGATCGCAGAACAGGGCAGAGAAACAACCTGTGTGCCAAAGTGCCCGTCTCTTGATGACACTTAATACACTTGGGGGAGTGCAATTTCCCCGTGCGACAGCGGCGAATATCATCGCAAAAGATATGGTGTAAAATCTTGAATTGTAATTCTTGAAGAGATATGTCTGGTAGGCTTTTAAGTATAAGCTTGAAACATGAAAGCAAGTAATTAGTGGGGATATCTATAGCCCACGCCACAGTCCAATACCGGGCCAAGGAAGCCATATGAGGTACAGAGCGATAGGTTCTGCCGAACTCGCACCAGCCTTTGATGGTGTTATACTTTAGGGCCCCATCAAAAAAATGTTGCGTAAAAGCAGACTCCCAGCGATAGGACTCCTCTGTCCAGCGAAAGGATTGGAGGTAGTGATGTGTCTGTAAGTACGCATAGAAATGTTTAGATGGCAAATCATAGTCCCTGGCCAAAGATGCAAAATCATTCACTACCGGCGAGTCATTGGCATAGAAATGAAAGATGAATGCCAGACCTTTTTGTAGCCAAGAGTCAAAAAGAAAATGGTTGGCTTGGCCTGGAGGAAAGTCCGGATTACCCAATAAGGGCATGAAGAGAGAAGGAAGGCCAGCCACTCCTCCTCGGATCCGTAGCCAGCGCCAAGCCTGTCGACATTGCTTCACTAAGCTGCGAGGGATAGTTAAGGTTCGATAGGCCCTGGTACTGGCCTGCATTAGGTACAGGGGGGCCAGGGGGCGACAATGCTAATAACCAGCCCATCTTCACAGTATGCATATTTGTCAAGAAGCCACTTCCCTACATAGCGGAGTTGGCAGGCAGCATTATATAACCGAACATCCGGCAGTCCGAGGCCCCCCTCCTCTCTCTGATGCATCAACACCTGATAACGTAATCTCGCTTTATTCCCTGCCCAGAGGAAGTTTTGAAATGAGGACTGCAACCACCGTATGTCTCTACCAGTGAACCAACAGGGCAACATGTGTAGCTTATAAAGTAGCTTGGGCATAAGCACCATCTTAAGGAGAGCACTTCTGCCAAAGAGGGAAAGAGGTAGGGAGCGCCAAGCTTTGAGTTGGGCATCCAATTCTACCAGAGTGTTTTTTATGTTCAGGGCATAGAGATGTTTAGGATCTCGCGAGATATTTAATTTTATTCTGAGCCCACGTGAACAGAAACCCTCCCGACCAATTCTGCTGCACTCCAGGGTCGAGGGCCAGCGCCTCCGATTTGGAAAAGTTGATGGTCAGGCCCGTTATGGATTGAAAAACATTAAAATATTGATTAATAACAGGGATGCTAGTCCGGGGTTGCCCCACAAACAACAAAATGTCATCAGCGAACATCGCTAATTTCATCTGATGACGGCCAATGCGGAGGCCCTGGAACCCATCCTCCAAGCTCAGCTTAATAGCCAGAGGCTCCAGTGCTAGTACAAACAAAAGGGGGGACAGGGGACATCGCTGACGGACCCCACAGAGAATAGAGAAAGACTCCGACAAGGTACCATTAATAAGTAACCTGGCACTGGGATTAGCATATAGTGCTTGCAGCCAAGAAAGAAAGGAGCCCGATATACCATAAGCTTGTAGAGCCCGGAACAAATAGTCCCACGAAAGGGAATCAAAGGCCTTTTCCGCATCCAGGCTTAGCACCAGGACCTCAGTCCTTAGATGAAAACTTAAAAGACCAATCAAGCGCCTCACATTTTTAACTCCCTGGCGCCGTTAATAAAGCCTGTTTGGTCTCCATGAATTACGGAGGGCAATAAGGAATTCAATCTGGTCGCCAATACTGCTGCTAGTATTTTTAAATCCCCATTGATTAGAGATATGGGCTGGTACGACCCCACTTCCTGGAAATCTTTTCCAGGTTTGGGGAATAATACTATAGTGGATTGATTTTCCATGGGATTAACCAAAGTCACCTGAACTAGGCTATTGTAATATGGCCTTAGCGCAGGCAAAATTGGAAATTTCAAAATCTTGAAAAATTCTGGTCCAAGGCCATCCGGGCCAGCCGCCTTTCCCAGTTTTAGGCCATGGATAATGGCATGGATTTCAGAATCGGTTATAGGCATGTTTAACGAAAGGAGCTGCACCTCAGTGAACTCTGGCCATGGAAAATTAGAAAAGAAAGTTTCTCTCGAAGGAAGATGGCTAGCCCTTTCCCCATAAAGCCCACTGTAATAATCAAGGAAGTGGGCTGCGATGGCTGTGGGAGCTGTCTGACATGTCCCCATTTTATCCTTGATACTGTTAATGAGAGATTTGGGGCCACGTGCTCTGACCAAACTGGCTAACAGCTTACTGGGCCGATTACCATAGCAGTACAACTGATATTTATAATATCTCATAGATTTGGAAGCTCTTTGGAATAGGAGCGCAAGCAGAGCTTCCCGTAGTTCGTCTTCTTCACGTTTGCTAGTCTCTGACATTGTTTGGATATGCCTGAGCTGCGCCTGCTTCAATTCCTCTGTTAACTTAAGAATCGCAGCATAACGCTTCTTATTCTGGGTAGCCACATAGGCTATAATGTGCCCCCTCATAACTACCTTTCCGACTTCCCATACAACCCGTGGTGTAATGTCGGGAGTATTATTGAAAAGCATATATTCCTCCCAACATTCTATGAGAAAGCGGGAGAACTCCTTATCTAAGAACAAACCCGGGGACATGCGCCAAGAGAAGGGAGCTTTGGGGATACGCCCAAGTGATACAGTTACAGATACCGGCGCATGGTCCGATAGGGCAATTGTGCCTATGGTGGCAGTTGTCGCCCTAGGGAACAGGGATTCCGATATAAAAAAATAATCCAAGCGGGAATAAGACCCATGAGGATGAGAAAAGAATGTGTAGTCCTGTTCTCCAGGATGCAATGCCCTCCATATGTCCAGCAGGTGCAATTCCTGGCACAAAAAATTAGGACCCTTATGGATATCACTAGGTTCTATGAATTTAGGAGGTTTGCAGTCATCAAGTTTATTGGCTACCATATTGAAGACCCTCCCACCAGCAACGCACAATCAGTAAGTTCACCTAGTATCCCCAGGAGACGAGTAAAGAACTCATGCTGATAAACATTAGGAGCATATATGTTACATAAGGCCACTTTTATCTGGTTACACAATCCTTGGACAATGACGTAGCGGCCTTCGGGGTCATGCCATACTCTTTCCGATTGAAAAGGCAATTGTTTATGAATTAGTATAGCCACCCCTCGTTTACGGGATGAGTATGAGGAGAAAAAACACTGCCCCACCCATTCTCTCTGTAGTTTTGTATGTTCACTCGCCGACAGGTGGATCTCCTGAAGAAACACGACCTGCGACCCCATATGTTTAAAAGCTATAAGTAATTTCTTTCGCTTAATAGGGGAATGTATGCCATCTACGTTAAGAGATGTGCATTTTACCATAGCCATGTCGTGAATTACATAAAAAGCATCGCCAAAATATGTCAGAATAGCTGCGACTAGCAAAAAATCCCAGGGCTCCCCAGCCTGAGCCACCGGGATCATATGAAAATAGCAGCAAAAGACGTATGTCATTGTCCATAAAAAACTGCCTTAGAACCATCACCAGAGGGGTGTCACCCAAGGTTCCCACCCACCCCCACCACAGCAAATACATCCTCACAACCTTGGTGAAGGTCCGCGGCGCCGTGGCTAACCCGAAGGGCAGAGCCCGGAATTGGAAGTGTTGTCCCAGAACCTTGAAGCGTAGGTAGCGCTGATGATCCTGATGGATTGGGATATGCAGGTAGGCTTCTGATAAGTCTAAGGCCATGAGGAATTCCCCTGGCTGTACTGCGGTCTTGACTGAGCGCAGAGTTTCCATGCGAAACCTCGGGACCCTTAAGTATTGGTTGACTGACTTGAGGTCCAATACGGGCCGGAAAGTGCCCTCTTTCTTGGGTACCATGAAATAAATGGAATAGTGCCCAGAATCCATTTCCCATGCAGGTACTGGGATTATGGCGTTCAAGGACAGGAGCCTCGCCAGGGTAGCTTCCAATGCTGCTTTCTTGTGGATTGGACACGGAGATTCCACGAACCTGACAGAGGGATGTGATGGAAGTCCAGATAATACCCCTCTCGGATGATGGCAAGGACCCACTGGTCCGACGTAATCTCGACCCACCTGGGGTAGAAGAGGGTTAACCTGCCCCCTATGGCTTCGACCCCCGGATGGATCGACTGATTCTCATTGGGGGGTGCGGCCGGGACCCGAACCCGAGCCGGCTCCCCTCTTGTGCTGCTTGGTCCGAAAGGACTGGTTCCTGGCCTGAGGACGAGGTGCCTGGTAGCGACTCCTATAGGGAGTGAAGCGTTGGGAGCTTCTACCTCTGGAGGGCCTCGGAAAGGTGCGCTGGTTCCTCTTGGACCTGTCTTCCGGTAATCGAGGTACTGGAGAGGCACCCCATGTGCTGGCCAGTTTATCTAGGTTGCTGCCAAACAGAAGAGACCCCTTGAACGGCATTCTAGTGAGACGTGTCTTAGAAGGGGCGTCGGCTGACCAGTTTCGTATCCAGAGCTGCCTCCTGGCTGCTACTGAGGATGAGATCCCCTTGGCTGTCGTACGGACTAGGTCGGAGGCGGCATCCGTAAGGAACGAGAGAGCTGACTCCATGTCAGCTGCCGGAGCATTGTTCCTGACCTGTGACAAACAGGAACGCGTTACCACGGTGCAGCAGGTTGCGATTCGCAAAGACAGAGCTGCTACCTCAAAGGTGTGTTTCAGGATGGCGTCCAGGCGTCGGTCATGAGCGTCCTTGAGGGCCGCCCCCCCCTCCACTGGAATGGTAGTGCGCTTGACCACAGCGCTAACCAAGGCGTCCACCTGAGGGCACACCAGCATATCCTTGATTGCCGGGTCCAGGGGGTAAATGCCGGACAGGGCTCGACCCCCTTTGAATAAGGCCTCCGGCGCATTCCACTCCAGATCGATCAGCTGTTGCGCCGCTTGCAGGAAGGGAAAATGGCGGGCTGTGGGACGAAGACCCTCCAAAAGGGGGTTCTGCGTAGATGCCTCCGAAGTACTGGGGCCTGGAATCGCCAACTCCGTCAGGCATTGAGAAACCAGGTCAGAGAGATCTTCCTTGGGAAAGAACTGCCTTATAGTTCGGTATGGCTCTATCCCCGAGGGAAGTTCCCCCTCCTCAGGGGGTTCGGACTCGTCCTCCGAGACATCAGGGTCCGCATGAGCCGGACTGTCCGGAGGCGGGTGCCTGTGATAAGGGCGAGAAGGTCCAGGAGCAGGGTCAGCTGAAGCGACAGCTGGGCCTGGACGGGAGGCTGACTGCATCTGAACAAAGGCATGGATCCCCTTAAATAAGTCCACCCAGGAAATGGAAGCGGTTTCTAGCCGTCGGGGTACCAAGTCCCCCGGAATTCCTGGCTGTTCAGGACGCCCCGCTAGATCCGAGGTGGCCCCTGGGGAACTGTCGGTAAATCTCGGTTGAGACGGGTCCTGGCCTGAGGCTCCCACGGCCTCCTCACATTGGGCACAAAGGGAGTCTGGCTCGTCGCTCTGCGTGGCTCTAAGCTGGCACGCTGAGCAGAGGCCGAGAGCTTTCACGCCGGAAGCAGGAGATGCCGCCTCTGAGGACGCCGGGGCGTTGAAATGTTCCTTCGCGGCTTGCGAGTGCTGAGCGCCGGTGCTTATGCTGCCAATATCAGCAATATGCGCTCAACAATAAGATGCGCTCAATATACAATATGCGCTCAATAATATGCGCTCAATATACAATGGGGTAGATTTTCAGACGAGCGCGAATAGCCTACTTTTGTTTGCGCTCCAGGCGCAAACAAAAGTACGCTGGATTTTAGTAGATACGCGCGTAGTCGCGCGTATCGGCTAAAATCCTGGATCGGCGCGCGCAAGGCTATCGATTTCGTATAGCCTGCGCGCGCCGAGCCGCGCAGCCTACCCCCGTTCCCTCCTAGGCCGCTCCGAAATCGGAGCGGCCTAGAAGGGAACTTTCCTTTGCCCTCCCCTCACCTTCCCCTCCCTTCCCCTACCTAACCCACCCGCCCGGCCCTGTCTAAACCCCCATCCTACCTTTGTCGGGGGATTTACGCCTCCCAGAGGGAGGCGTAAATCCCCGCGCGCGAGCGGGACTCCTGAGCGCCGTGCCGCGACCTGGGGGCGGGTACGGAGGGCGCGGCCACGCCCCCGGGCCGTAGCCACGCCCCCGTACCCGCCCCCAAAATGCTGCCGACACGCCCCCGAACCGCCGCGACGACCGGGCCCGCCCCCCGACACGCCCCCCTCCGAGAACCCCGGGACTTACGTGAGTCCCGGGGCTCTGCGCGCGCCGGGAGGCCTATGTAAAATAGGCTTCCCGGCGCGCAGGGCCCTGCTCGCGTAAATCCGCCCGGTTTTGGGCAGATTTACGCGAGCAGGGCTCTGAAAATCCGCCCCAATATGCGCTCAATAATATACAATATGCGCTCAATAATATGCGCTCAATATACAATATGCGTCCAATAATATGCGGTCAGCAATATGCGCTCAATAATATACAATATGCGCTCAATAATATACAATATGCACTCAATAATATGCGGTCAGCAATATGCGCTCAATAATATACAATATGCACTCAGTAATATGCGGTCAGCAATATATGCTCAATAATATACAATATGCGCTCAATAATATGCGCTCAATATACAATATGCGCTCGATAATATACAATATGCGCCCAATAATATGCGGTCAGGAATACGCGCTCAATAATATACAATATGCGCTCAATAATATGCGGTCAGCAATATACGCTCAATAATATACAATATGCGCTTAATAATATGCGCTCAATATACAATATGCGCTCAATAATATGAACATACGCTTAGCAATATATATATATGCTGCGTTGTGCGCCCCTCCACAGGCGCCTATCATGGGCGCTCAATACCTGAACAAGGCAGGCAAAATGGCGACCTCCACGGCGTGCCACATGCAGGCCACGCCGCCGATCCTCATACCTCAGAGACCAAAAAGTAAGAGATGTACGCCTTACCTGATCCTCGGTGCTTCCCGGCTGTAACCCGGGCGGTCTCCGTTGGCGGGGGGAGAGGGGAAGTACCTTCACCGCCGCGCTTGAGGAAATGCACCCGCTGCCTCTAAGCCGCCGAACTCCTCGGGGCTAAGTCCACGCCGGGACCGAGGCGCCTCTCAGCCCGACCCGAGCCCTCCTCGCTCGGGGGCTAGATCCCTGCCGCGATTCGGCCACCGGACCGAGGCATAGACCTCCGGGGGATCGCGGAAATCACCCCGGGAAACTCAACTGGGGGAGGGACCCGAGGGTATCACCGCAGGAGTGCGGGGCTCGTCTTCTGAGAAATTTGTAAGTAGAAAGTAGATTTGGAAAACACGCTCAGCGAGCGTGCAGGAACTCCAAACTGCTTTGGAGACGGAAATTACTGAGTTGCTTCACTTCCTGTGGGGGTATATGTACCCGTGCTGACGTCAGATCCGTCTCCAACTGCTAGCACGAGCACACTATACCCACTTGTTCTGAGTCCATCTGGCTACACGCTAGGAAATCAGAGATTACTAGTAATTTCCTTAAATTTTTTCTTATCTTTTTCTCCCCATAATGTGGATTATGAAGCAATTTCTTTGCCTGTTTGGATGATTTTTTGAGTTAGTATTGCGATGTTACTTGAAATGCAAGGTTTTCTTGTAAAATTGATAAAACCAAATAAATAAAGAATTACAAAAAAAGAAGGATTTTTAGTATTTCATAGTGAAGGAAATGAAAGGCTTGCTGGCATCAACAACTTTAATAGTTGCAGCCTGAGGCAGCAGTGGTATGGCTATATTATGTTTCCTGGAAGGCATGGAGTAACCTGCATAGAGCAACAATTGCAACCCTAAAGGGGACACAATGGGACTGGGAGTGGGTTCTATGTGTAAAATTGATCTACTTTGGGAAGATGTGTATATATCACTGCTGGGCAGACTAGATATGCTTTTTTGGTCTTTATCTTCTGTCATTTACTATGTCAACCTACTTTTACAGTTAACCTTTTATTAACCGATGAACATTAATGCCTCCAGTACAAGAACTAGTATCAAAACTGTCAGAGAGAAAACACCACCATTAGCAGGTTTGTGATGCCCTTGGTGTCACAGTATATACAGCAATGATTAATTTTAAGGATATCATCATAACCTCCCCCGGAGACATAATTTGCTGCTATGTGACATCTGAATATCCATGGGCAATTAAGTTGAGTGTTCTGATTCCAAAGAACAGAAGCCACTACGACCTATTTTATTAAATCTTGCTTTTATTGCAAAAGTGGGATTGGAAAAATAGCTAATAGGGATATCATAGCAACAAACACCGTTTAATAGTGAATGTCCAGGAAAAAGATTGGATCAAAATGTCTACCATTGCAACAACCTAACTACTAAGTATGAAACAAATTTGGAATATGAACTGAATATAGCTATTTTTGGTTTGTTTCATTTCAAATGAACTGCATCCCTGTGTAGCCCCCATCCCAATCAGCTCTTGGGCATGGGGGTGGACACAGACCACCCAAGGCCCATGACTTCTTGGGGTGCCCATAAAAAGAGGGAAAAAAATGTTCTTTTCAAGGCCCTTAGAGTTTTGTTCATTCTGGGGCTCCTCTACACACTGTCCCAGTCATACCAAAGAAACACTTTTCACTCTGGTCCTGATCAAAAAATACAAATTTCACTGTGAAATGGTGGCAGGAAAACAAAATCCCAAAACAGTATACTATAGAACAGTGCACTCCAGCAACCCAAAGTCACAAAATTCAAATACAATCTCATTAAACACACTTTTCCCAAATTGGTAAGCTGTTATGGACAGATATACTTCCAAACTGGGAGGGAGGTGTTATTATTTCCATGGGACCAATCTGACAAGGGTAATATGGAGGGATTAGGCGTCAAAGGTAAGGTTTGGGGAAGAATTGTTGTGTTCGGCCTCGAAAGGCCTTGCATTCTGTTATACATCGGTGGTTTAGTGTGCCCATGGGCCTCAGCCTGACCCAGACCTTCTAGGCCAAGCCAGGGGTTGACGGTGGCCCCGCATGGCTGACGGTCTACCCTCCGCCAGGCCGGCAAGGTCCCATGGCCAAACATCAGAGGATGTTGGAAGGTGAATGATCCTCCGACCATTCCGGGCCCTTTCGGACCAGCTGCGAGCAGCATGGAGCAGCAGGCCTGGCCTGAGGTTGAGGGCAGATGGGCCTTGACATGAAGACATGACTGTGGATTGATGCGACGGCATCCAGATGAAGACACATGACTGATGCAACGGCATCCAGGGACAAAGACACATGACTGATGCGACGGCATCACGAGGCACGAAGACTAGGGGTTGATGCAACAGCATCCATGGCGAGGACACAAGTCTGATGCAACGGCATCCATGACGTAGACACTTGGGATCGATGCGGACGGCATCCAGACGAGACTCTTGACATCCACAAAGGCAACACGAGGCATGGACATTGGCACTGTCTCTCAGGACGCCCTACTCAGGCCACCCGCGGGACTGAGTCGCGGACCACCCTGTCTGTTACGCGCCCTACACAGCCCTTGCAGACTGGTCACGGACCTCGATTGGAGCAGGACAGCACAGGAATACACATCAGGACTAGACGGCTCAGGAGCACAGGACGACCGTCCACTGGCAGGCTAGTCCACCCAGGAGTACTGCATCTGAGGGACCCCCGGCCTACCGGACCAGAAGGCTCGAGAGCGTTGAAAGTGAGGCGAAGGAAGGAACATCACGGAAGGCAGGAACACCAGGACGTAGGAGAATGAAGACACCTGGACATGGACCTCAGGCACGAAGACTTGAACATGGAACAATGAACACGACGAGGAGCTCCACGAAGAGAAGACCTTACATGGACTGTGGCAGGCCGGAGCCTCCAGAGCAAAGACTCGACGATGATGCAAGGCCCTGGAGAACTGATGGAACAGCCCTTTATAGGGCTGATACAGGAAATAGTCCCAAGGTGGGGCCCAGACACTTCCTGTGTCTGGCCCTTTAAATTGTAGAGGAAGACGCGGCCGCACGCCTAGAGAGCAGGAAACAGGGGCTGTGCAGGACCATGGCCAGTGGCCTGCACAGCGTCTGTGCGTAGGACGTGGGGCAGGGCCTGAGGAGCAGGCCCTGACATCTGCAGCGGCTCCAGCCGCTGCAGGAGGCCCCGGGGATGGCTCCTGCCGCTACTCAAGCCCGGGGCTGTGGCCTGAATGCTGCGAAGAGGCAGATGAGGTCAGGGGCACTCCCAGCCCCGAAGAAGGCCGTGGCTCCGACCACGGAGCGGAGGAGAGATGCAGGCGGCCTCCGGGCTGCGTGGGCAGGCCGACAGCGGCATCCTGCCGCGTCGGCGAAAACAGCTGCGAGGGTAAGTGGCCTGCTCACGGGGGGACCCGCGGGCAGCGCTGATTCATAACAGGAATGGGGTAGAGTTTTAGGGGTTATATCTAAAGGTTTTGTACTGAGCGGAGAGGATCATCTTGCTGGTAGCTGAGGAGAATCGGTAAGTATTGCTTTGGGAAATTTTAGAACTTAAAAAGTTTTGGTGAGAGGTAAATTATTGAAATATGTTCTTTACTGTGTGTGTTTCTTATAAAAAGAAAGCCAAAAAGTAGGAAAAAAATTTTGGTTTATGTGTGTTCCCTTTGGGGAAGGTGGGAGTCTTTTCTGAAATGATGGGCTCCACCTTAACCAGGCTGGAACAGAGATCCTGGTGCTAATCTTTAAAAAGGAGATAGAGCAGTTTTTAAACTAAAACAAAGGGAAAAGCTGACAGTCACTCAGCAGCACATGGTTCAGAGAGGTATCTTGAAAAGATACTAAAGAGGCAGTAGAGTTAGGGCATACCAACAGAGAGGTTCCAATAAAAAGAAAAGTAGTCCAATTTAGAAAAGTCAGAGATCTTGAATATATCTGTACCGGACGATCAGGCTCAAATTCTAAAATCCAAGTTTCCCTTTAAAGGGCTCCTCATTGAATAGAATATTTGGGGGTACTAATAAGTAACAAGATAGAGGACCTCTTCCACTTAAATTACATGCCTCTTACCTAAAAAATATTTGCAGATCTTGATAGCTGGACTAGGCACCAGTTGTCACGGCTGGGTCGAATTGCAGCCATTAAAATGTCAGTGATACCAAAGTTTCTTTATTTATTTCAAACTCTCCCTATCTATGTCTCCACTTCAATGCTTAAATGCTGGCAGAAAAAGATATTTGCCTTCATCTGGAAACGAAGAGCCACCAAGAGTGGCGAGATCAACTCTATATAGGAATAAAATATGTGGAGGATTGAGTGTCTGCCATGTGGGTCGATATTACGCTGCTGCCCAACGTAGAGCTATTGCTGACTGTAATAAAATGATCGAACGGAAAAGATGGACGGATATTGAACAGGCAATGATGGGTTCTATGCCGCTGTGGGCCACTACCTGGCAGCCAAGGGACTTGTGGTTGGTGGACGGTGTTGAATCACCTTCTTTATCTACAACAATGCAAGTATGGAAGCAATGGAAACCAAAATTGGTTGGCACAAGAAAGTATTCCTAAGTTCCTCATTATTACATAATAAGTCTTTCCCCCCAGGATGGGATTCTTCTAACTTTGCACACTGGAAGGAGAGTAATATTCAAACCTTTGGAAAGGTATGGGAGATGGGTGGTATTATTCCTTTCCAGACTCTTAGGGGTAGATTTTTAAAAACTGCGCGATCGCGTACTTTTGTTTGCGCAGCAGGCGCAAACAAAAGTACGCTGGATTTTATAAGATACGCGCATAGCCGCGCGTATCCTCTAAAATCCTGGATCGGCGCGCGCAAGGCTGCCGATTTTGGGCAGCCGGCGCGCGCCGAGCCGCGCAGCCTGCCTCCGTTCCCTCCGAGGCCGCTCCGAAATCGGAGCGGCCTCGGAGGGAACTCTCTTTCGCCCTCCCCTCACCTTCCCCTCCCTTCCTCTACCTAACCCACCCCCCCGGCCCTATCTAAACCCCCCCCTACCTTTATCCATGGATTTACGCCTCCCAGAGGGAGATGTAAATCCACGCGCGCCAGCGGGTTGCTGGCGCGCCGAGACCCGACCCGGGGGCGGTCCGGAGGGCGCGGCCACGCCCCCGGAACGCCCCGGCCCGAAACCACACCCCCGGCCCGTCCCCGGAACGCCACATCCCGCCCCCAAAATGCCGCGTCGTTCGGCCCCGCCCCCGACACACCCCCTTCCAAAAACCCCAGGACCTACGCGCTTCCCGGGGTTCTGCGCGCGCCGGCAGCCTATGGAAAATAGGTGCCCCGGCGCGCAAGGCCCTGCTCACGTAAATCCGGGCGGATTTACGCGAGCAGGGCTTTTAAAATCCGCCCGTTAAAGAATGACACCATTTAATGGATAGAGATGTATTCCCATATACACAAACAAGTCACTTCTTACAAACCAGTATCATTGCGTAGGATTTATCTCTAGGGGTGACACAATTAGAAAATTGGTATGCACAGGCAGACAAGGTGAAAAAAGGTCATTTCCAAAATATACGACTTCCTTAACACAGACAATACCACTACACCATCATTTGTGGTAGCCTGGGAGAAAGATTTAGGGAAGACATTAGATAAGGACACCTGGGACCTCATTTTTATCAATACAAAACGCAGTTCCATTTCAGCCTCCCTTACAGAAAACAGTTATAAGGTTTTACTGCGGTGGTATTGCACCCCATTTAAATTATGGAAAGCAAAAATAAGTCACTCTGCTGACTGTTGGAGGGGTTGTGGCAAAATAGGGACATTCTTCCACATGTGGTGGGGGTGCCCAAAGATACAGCAATTCTGGGAGATTTTCTCAAAAATTATGCAACAAATATTCAAGCAGGACCTTTCGTTATTACCTGACAGGCGCTGCTCAGTGTCCCATTAACTAGCTGCAGATCTAAATGGCTGTTAGTGCAACAAATACTAATAGTTTCTCATTGTATTATAGCGTCTCATTGGAAGAATAGTGATCCCCCTACTTTACATATGCTTATTATGAAAATAGATAAAACGCGGGAGCTCTATAAACTGACCACACAAAAACACCGTAATCAGCCCAAATCGGGCCATTTGGCAGCCTTATCAGGTCTATAGACAGTTTACAAACGCCAATTAAACTTAGAAGATATATGGTGATTTTGCACTGTTTTATTATAATTTGTCGGAATAACTAATAGGCACAGAGGAAGATCCATAGTAAGGATGGACAAGAACAAGAAATGGAAGTGATTAAGAATGAGCCACTGGACAAGCCCAATCGCTGATGATTCTTGGATTGACTTTGTACACATATCCCTGTGTTATTATATATTATTGTATCTAAAACCATTAATACATGTTGTTGCTTATTGTATTGTGTTTTATAAACAATGGTTAATAAAATATAAATTAAAAAAAAAAAAGGGAAATGTTAACAAATGAGAAAAATAGTAAAAAAAACAAAACAAAAAAACCCCCCCGAAAGGTGCAGCTACAAATTTTAAGAGTGTGCCACAGGCATGGACATTGTTAAAAAATACGGTCTTAGAAGTGCAGTCAAGATGTATTCCATGCATTAAGAAAGGTAGAAGGAAGACCAAATGATTGCGGGCACGGTTAAAAAGCGAGGTAAAAGAGGCGAATTTTGGAAAAAGATAGTCTATCAAAAATTTGAAGAAGGATCCATCTGAAAAAAAAATAGGAAAAAGAATTAGCATTGGCAAGTTAAATCTAAAACATTGATAAGACAGGCTAAGAGAGAATTTGAAAAAAAAAATTGGCCCTGGAGGAAAACCTCATAATAAAAACTTAAAAAAATATATCCAAAGCAGGAAGCCTGTGAGGGAGTCGGTGCGACTTTTAGACGATCAAAGGGTTAAAGGGGCACTTAGGGAAGATAAGGCCATCACAGAAAAACTAAATTGTCTTTGCTTTGGTATTTTTGGATGAGGATTTTGGGGAGATTCCAATTCCAGAGGCAGTTTTCAAGGGTGACAATTCTGATGAACTGAACCAAATCACGGTGAACTTGGAAGATGTAGTAGGCCAGACTGACAAACTGAAGAGTAGTAAATCATCTGGACTGGATAATATACACCCAGGGTTCTCAAAGAACTCAAAAATAAAATTTCAGAACTACTACAAGTAATTAGTAATCTATCATTAAAATCATCAGTTGTACCTGAAGACTGGAAGGTGGCTAATGTAACCCCAATACTTAAAAAAGGTTCCTGAGGTGATCTGGGAAACTATAGACCCATGAGCCTGACTTCAGTGCCGGGAAAAATCATGGAAACTGTTATAAAGAATAAAATCACAGAACATTTAGACAGATATGATTTAATGGGACACAGCCAGCATGGGAATCTTTGCCTCACAAATCTACTTCATTTCTTTGAAGCGGTGAATAAACATGTGGTTAAAGGTGAACCAGTAAATCTGGTAAATTTGGATTTTCAGAATGCGTTTGACAAAGTCCCTCATGAGAGGCTTCTAAGAAAATTAAAGGGCCAGATTTTAAAAGCTCTATTTTAAAAAGACCCGGCGACACACGTAAAACCCCGGGAATTTACAAAAGGGGCAGTCCAGGGGCGGGGCCATTTGCACAGAAGGTAAATTACAATTTTGGGGGGTTTAGGATAGGGCTGGGGGGATAGGTTAGGGGAAGGGGTGGGAAGGTTAGTTTTAGGGGAAGGGAACAGGGGAAGGTGCGAGCATCGGCACGTGTGAGATGCATTAGTGTGCACTCCTTGCTCGCGCCGACCCCCGATTTTATAACATGCATGCGCTTACACGCGCATGTTATAAATTCGGGCATACATGTGTGCGTGCACATGTGCGCCCGCGCGTAGGTTTGAAATCTACCCCAACATGTTTTGGGATAGGAGGCAATGTCCTTGCATGGATTGCAATCTGGTTAAAAGACAAGAAACAGAGAGTAGTATTAAATGTTTTATTTTCATAGTGGAAACATGTAAACAGTGGAGTGCCTCAGGGATCTGTATTTTGAGTGGTGCTTTTTAATATATTTATAAATGATTTGGAAAGGAGTATGACTAGTGAAGTGATCAAATTTTCAGATGAGACAAAATAATTCAGAGTAATTACTTCACAAAAGGATTGAGATAAATTGCAGGAGGACCTTGTGTGACTGGAAGATTGGGCGTCCAAATGGCAGATGAAATTTAATACGGAGAAGTGCAAGGTGATGAATATAGGGAAAAATAATTCTTGTAGTTACATGATGATAGATTCCATATTAGGAGTTACTACCCAGGAAAGAGATCTAGGCATCATAGTGGATAATACATCGAAATTGGCGCAATGTGCTGTGGCAATCGAAAAAGCAAACAGAATTTTAGGAAGGGAATGGAAAATAAAATGGTAGATGTCATAATGCCTACTTATTGCTTCATGGTGAGACTGCACCTTGAATGCTGTGTGCAATTTTGATCGCTGCATCTCAAAAAGATATAGCTGCATTGGAGGAAGTACAGAAAAGTGCAATCAAAATGATAAAGGGCATGGAATGGCTTCATTATGAGGAAAGGCTAAAGAGTTTAGGGTTCAGCTTAAAGAGACTGTTAGGAGTGTGGAGGTGCAGTCCTATCTCAAGGGAGGATGTGAGCCCTTGGATCAGGGTGCGGCTCAGGGAGGAGCCCCAAAACACACTGCCAGAGGTAAGCAGGTACGAGCACGGGCAGAGCAGGAGCAAGCTGCACTGAAGACAAGGCGAGAAATATCCGGAACAGGAACAAGGCAGGCTGAACCCTCCACTGGACCTACACGCACCAATGAGACCCAGCAATGCAATACTGGTCTCGAGAGTAGCCCTCTGGCCACTCAATAGCCCTTCCTGACCCGCCGCTTGGGAGCGACGAGTGCGTGAGGCCAGACGGAGGCTGAGGGCAGGAACAAGAAGACTCAGACGAAGACTTGGATACTCAGAGGACTCAGACAAGGACTCAAGATACTCGGAAGACTCAGACAAGGATTCAGGTTACTCGGAAGACTTGGACAAGGATTCAGGTTACTTGGAGGTCTCAGGCAAGGATTCAGGACTCAGGCGAAAGTACTTGGTGAGAACTGCATCGCAGCTCGTCCTACATAGCCGCCCATAGCTAGTCGCGGACCACGCTGAATGCAAAGAAGACTCCAAGCGAAGAAGTGGAACTTGAGACTGGAACATGTCGAAGATTCAGTAGAGGCCTGCACCGGGCACACCCTACACAGCCATCTGTGGCTGGTCACAGGCCATGCTGATGCGGAGCAGGTTCTGGCAGAGCCTTAGGCATGGACGGAAGCAGGCACAAGGATCTCCGAAGACCGGGACAGGATTCAAGACTCAGGATTCTCAGAAGCAAGGCATTAAAAACAGGAGTCTCCCAGAGGCTTGCGCTGCAGACGAGAAGAAGGCCTTGTACCACGAGGCGCCCTGCACAGCCCTCCAGGGGCTGGTCACAGACAATGACAGTGGCATGTGAGTAAGGGTGAACAGACGAGGGACCTGGGAACTGGATGAAGAGCTGAAGATCAGAAGGACGGAATCAGGACAGGAACATCGGACATCAGGAACGTGGAACATCGGACCTCAGGACACGGGACATCAGGACATGGAACATCAGGAGAACTGGACATCTGGAACATCAGGAACATGGAACAAGTAACGAGGGAGCTCCGCCGAGGGACTAGACCAAGAACATCAAGGTGACGAAGTTCAGGAACACGAAGAATACGGAACGAAGATCCATCAAGGCACAGGAAGACCACAGAGGACTTGGATCGGGAAGAAGACCGGATCCGAAGGCCCTGAGGAACTGAGGCTGGGCCCTTTTATAGGGCTGATCCAAGTAATACCAAGACTGGCAAGAAGCTGGCACAAAGGTAACATATAGACACTGAAGAGATATCTTCTCAAGATACGCCTGAATCCATATTAAAGTTTTGTTATAGTTCTGGATGCTGTGCAGCCTCCTCTCCACCAGAAGACTCTGGGGAGCCCTGCTCTGAACTGTACTCTCCAGTACATCCCTGGTTTCTTGCCTCAGCCAGTCTTACAGCTTTTGCTCCAGTAGGGTATTTCCACAAGCACATTCCCCTGGCTGTCCAAGCTTCTCTTGCCTTCCTGCACCATATCCAGACTCGAGCACTACTTAAACCAGTGTGTCCCTTGCCTCAATGCTTCAGCATTAAGTTCTTTTCAGCTCCTTGCTCTAGCCACTTCCGTCTTGTTGCCTTCTCAGGACTTTTCCTCGTTTGCCTCATGGCCTTTGGGCCTTCTGACCTCAGCCCTTCCTTGCCTGAGCTTTGTAGCCATCAGGCCTTCTGCCTTTGGCTTGTGGCCACCTGGCCTTCAATTTCTAGCCTTTGTGGAATTTGGGCCTTCCAGCCATTTGCTTGTTTGCAGCTTACCTAGGCCATCCATGACCTCTGGCCTACACAGGCCTTGCCTAGCCCTGAGGCTTCTCTTGGCATTTCTTTATCAGGCACCTCTGGGCCTTCCTGCATTGTTGCCTTCGGACTTGTGTTCATGTTCTGTGTGTCTTTGCCCAGTCCTGTTCTGTCCAGTCTGTTCCTGAGTTCCAGTTCACTCTTACCTGCACACAGCTCCAGTGTTCCAGTTCCACTCTTACTTGCACTCTGTTCCTGAGTTCCAGTTCTACTTTTACCTACACTGTGTTCCCATGTTCCATTTCCACTCTTACCTGCTCTCCATTCCAGATTTCCAGTTCCAGCACTCTTACCAGCACTCTGTTCCTGAATTACAGCCTTGCCTGCATTGCTCCAGCCTCACTGTACTGCCCAAGCCTAGCCCTAGCCTCATCATGACATCCTGCATCACTCTGGAGGTGGTGTCTACTCCACTCCCCCAGCACCAGACTCACAACAGAATACATACATAAGTCAGAGGAGCACATGCATCTTCAAGAGATAGTTATTCTCCCCACCTGGAATATCAACCTATTTCTTTAATCCTTATGAATCTTATTTAAAACAGGAGCAACATTCATTCTAAACAAAGGTCCCAAATATTTAGGCACAAAATTACCCAGGTATATTAGCCCTTCCATGGCCTTTTTGAAATGTGAAAGACAGTTGGGTATATCACCAACCTGTGCCGTTCCAATAGGAAGCACTTCAGACTTATTAAAGTTGACCTTGTATCTCGTAACTGACCATACTCAGCGAATATCCTCAATAAGCTGGGACCTGACATTTTAGGATTGGACAAATGAAATAGATCATCATCTAGATACAAGGAAATAACATGTTCTCAGCTTTAAGCCCTAAACCCCACCACTAGGACACGAGCAGACCAATTGCACTAATATTTCTATTACTAAGTCAAATAATAATGGGCACCCCTGCCTCATATCACCAGAGATTAGAATCTGTAGTCGTTAGTGATTTCCCTGGCTGTAGGGCGGTAGTATAAGGCCAGCACCCAAGCGCAGAACTGAGAGGGAATATCAGATTTCTCCAGCACCGAAAACAGGATAGGCCACTGCACCCTGTTGAAGGCCTTCTATGCATCCAAAGCAATTACCATCCTTTCTACCCTGTCCCACTTAGCCAAGGCCATAATATCAAACAACCTTCTTGTGTTAGTTGTGTATAACTGGCCCTTAACAAAGCCAGTTTGGTCAAGTTTAAGCAAATAAGTTAGCATCGCCTCCTGTCACAATTGGAGGATCTCAGGAGAATTTTCATATCAGAGGACAGGAGAGATATAGGTTGGTAAGAAACAGGCTCGGTTTTGCCTTTGCCCTTTTTATTGGCCTCCAGCAAGGTGTTCATCATTTTGGGTGTATTCTTATTGTGGGTTATTTTGGGGTCTGCTATTATTTGTATTTGCTTTGTGGTCTGAATTACTGAACTGACCAAAAAAATGACAAAACTCACTAAGTTTTTTGTGAAATAATGAAAAGCTATATTTTTCTGAATAATGAATATACGAAAGAGGTTCTTATGAGAACATCTGAGACAACAAAACAAACTAGATACAATATATCAGCACAATAAGCAAAAGTAATTATCTTAATCCCTTCTTATCACAACTAATAAGAAATTTCTATATACAAAGGCATAGCAGAAGCCTTTTCACTTTCCTGGTAAAAAGGGTGTCTCTAAGCCCCTTCTAGATCGGGTTTAGAGACCCCATCTAGAGGGGCTTAGAGCAAGCAAGTTCTAGGTTGGAGACAGTTAGTGCTGGAGATCCC
Organism: Rhinatrema bivittatum; assembly: GCF_901001135.1. Taxonomy (NCBI): domain Eukaryota; kingdom Metazoa; phylum Chordata; class Amphibia; order Gymnophiona; family Rhinatrematidae; genus Rhinatrema; species Rhinatrema bivittatum. The sequence goes on along the minus strand of NC_042617.1, from coordinate 225,749,406 downwards.
TAACCTCAGTTCTCGGCAGGGAATCTGGTTACAGTTTGAGGTGCTAGGGAGTGGTTTTCTTTTAGTTTGTCTTACTGCTTTTTCTAGTTACAGGATAGACCCTAGGAAAACATATTGAGTACAGACTTTGGCGTGTGTTTAAAATCTGCATTCTGTGGTATCATATTTGCTGCAGTAGAGCGGTATGTGGATAACTTGATAGTGCATTTCTTTCTTTTTTTGCTGTTCCTTTTCTTAAGGTATGTGGTGGAGGCCCTCTCTTCTTGCCTGTAAGGGGTTATTTAGCATTGTTGTGATTTTCTGACAATTTTAGATAAGAAGGTAATTAATTACCTTTTCCTGGCACATTAAGGTTCCCTGTGCTCTGAAACTAACTTTATACAGCTTTGAAAAGTTTTCAATAGAGTTTGCACAGTCTAACATTTGCAGTGTTCTCCTTAAAATTTGAGTCATTGATTCTGAAAATGGTTTTTGGAATTAGCTCCATGTTGATACAGAATTTGTTTTCTGGGTCTCTAGGCATGGAATCTACAGATTAGCAAGCTGTACACTGCCAGTGGGAGATGCTGATGAGCAAGGACCTGAAATCATACTTCATCGCAGGGTGGATTTAGTTGCAACCAGAGTGAAAGGAGACCATAAAGTCCAGCTGAAAGTTTCGGTGGGAAGTGCAACCAAGCTTAGGCTGTGCAGCAAGCTGTTATGAATTTCCTCATGCTGGTGGGAATTTCCTCATGCAGGAGATTGTTGATCTGCTATCAATTCCCACTCAGCCTTGTCCTCTCCCGCTAGTTCTGTCCTCGATCCACGGGGACCCTCTGCCAGGAAGGATCACGCACATGACCATTCCACTGGAGTGTCACATTGAACCTGGTCATCGTGAACATATTACCTTCTACATCATCCAAAGGGCCATTCACCCCGTGGTCCTGGGTATCCCCTGGCTGCAGCAACATAATTTGAAAATTAACTGGACTTCTCTGTGATTTGACCACTGGGGTTCCTCATGTTACCCAAGATGCTTTATGGCCTCCGCCGAAGTGTCTCCCAACCAAAGCCCCGAAGCTCTTGATGGTCTGTCTCCACAATACGCCCAATACTCGCATGTATTTTCCAAGAAGGCAGCCAACACCTTGCCACCCCATCGGCAGTCGGACTGCGAGATCAATCTGATTCCGGGCTCCACTCCTTCTCATGGGAGGGTGTATCCACTGTCAGCACTTGAGACCCAAGCTATGACCGACTATATCCAGGAGAACCTCCAGAACGGCTTCATCCACTGTTCCAACTCGCCAGCTGGGGCCAGCTTCTTTTTCATGGGGAAAAAGGACGGCTTTCTCTGGCCATTTATTGACTACCGTGGCATGAATGCGATTACGGTCAAGGATCGCTACCCATTGCCGCTGATAACAGAGCTAATTGTCCGCTTACAAGGGGCTCAGGTATTCTCGAAATTGGACCATCGAGGTGCTTATAATCTCATCAGAATCAAGGAACGCGATGAATGGAAGACGGCGTTTAACACCAGGGACGGCCATTACGAATAGCGAGTCATGCCGTTTGGCCCGTCTTCCAGAATTTGATGAATGAAATCCTTTGTGATCTCCTATACATCTGTGGAGTCGTATACCTGGACGACATCCTGATATACTTGAAGAATTTGCAAACTCACCATTAACACGTCTGTCAAGTTCTGCAGCTTCTAAGAGAGAATAACCTCTATGCGAAGCTGGAAAAATGTCTCATTGTAAAGACCTCGCTGCTCTTTTTGGGCTATATAGTATCCAATCAAGGATTTAGAATGGACCCCAACAAACGCAAAAGCATTCTGAGCTGGCCTCGATCCACGGGCTTGCGAGGCCTTCAACGTTTCTTGGGCTTTGCCAACTACTATCAGAGCTTCATCAAAAACTACTCCCATCTGGTTGCCCGGCTGACCAACTTAACTCGTAAGGGAGCTCCCGTGAAGGATTGGCCGGCTGAGGCCGAAGACGCCTTCCAGGCTTTAAAACATGCCTTTCTACACTGTTCCTGCCTTCACCACTTGGATCTCTGGCTCCCCTTCATTATTAAAGTATATGCCTCCTCAGAAGGAGTCGGGGCAGTTCTAAGCCAATTTGACCCAGCCGGGTCTTTACGTCCTAACGCATTCTTTTCTAAGAAATTCATCCCAGCCCAACGGAACGACACCACTGGCGATCAAGAACTCCTGGCCATTAAAATGGCATTTGAAGAATGGCGCCAATGGCTCGAGGGTGCCCAGCACCGTATAACGGTTTACACAGACCATAAGAATTTAGAGCATCTGCAACAAGCACTTAACCCCGCCAGGCCCTCTTTCTCACATGCTTCCATTTTGAGATACACTACCATCCAGCGTCCAAAAACCAGTGCGCAGATGCCCTCTCTTGATCCTTCTCTTTTGAAGAGCTACCTGATACCACGAGACACATAATTGACCCTGCATGGGTGATCGTTGATGTGACCCAAACAGTCCCAGCAGGGAAGACAGTGGTGCCCTGCAGGCTTCGAAATCGAGTTTTGGCCTGGGGGGCACGATTCTCCTTCTGCCAGACACCAAGGACGGGCGAGAACACTGGATCGACTACAGCAGTATTATTGGTGGCCTGGTATGTGTTCGGACATTCACTCATGTGTGGCCTCCTATCCAACTTGTGCCCAACAAAAAATGCCTACGGGCAAACCCTGGGGCCTGCTGCAGCCTCTGCCACCGCCTAGCGAACCCTGGACACACATTTCAACGGACTTCCTGGTGGACCTGCCGCCCTCCAGCGGGAACACTGTCATTTGGGTCACTGTTGATTGCTTTTCAAAGATGGCCCACCTAGTGGCTCTTCCCAGCCTTCCATCAGCACCTCGACTAGCATAGCTCTTCACTCAACATGTCTTCTGACTCCACGGACTACTGCAGCACATTACCTCGGACTGTGGTCCTCAATTTACTGCCAAGTATTGGCAAAGACTCTGTAAGAAGTTCCATGTTACCCTGGACCTTATCTCAGCCTACCACCCGAAAGCAAATCACCAAGCAGAACTGACTAACTGGTCTCTCAAACAATTCCTGTGAATGTATATCAACGCTCGCCAAGATGAATGGGCCGAGTTGCTCCCATGGGCCGAATTCTCTCTCAACTCCCATCTTTGCACTGCCACAGGGGTCTCCCCATTCCAAATTGTCTATGGCAAGCAACCACTTCCTCCACTACCGCTGCCTCTTCCTGTTCCTTCTCCCGCCGCCCAGATGACCACCGAGAATCTGAAGAGCCTGTGGTCCCAGGTATGCAAAATGCTTCTAAAAGCTAGCACACGGCCAAGAAATTTGCGGATCGCCATCGTCATCCTGGTCCCCTATACAGATCGGGTCAGAAGGTCTGGCTCAGCACCCGTTTTATCCGGCTGATGGTGCCATCTAAGTGGCTGGCGCCCCACTACATGGGACCTTTTTCCATTCTCCGGCAACTGGGGATGGTGACCTACCAGCTTCACTTACCGTCCTCCCTTAAGATCCACAACGCCTTCCACACCTCCCTGCTAAAGCCCTTGGTATTGACGTGGCTCTCCAGGAAGATATCTGAGATTGCACTAGTCGCTGCCAAAGAGGAGACCACTTATCAAGTACGAGAAATCCTCGATGTGCGGAAGCGGAGGTGTAAGTGGGAATACCTGCTTGCTTGGGAGGGTTTTGGTCCAGAAGAGAACTCCTGGGAGCCCTCCACCAATATCTTCAATAAGAACTTGATCAAGCAGTTCCACCAGGATCACCCCAAGAAACCCAGACGCCCTGGGAGGGGGCTTAGAGGAGGGGATACTGTTGCGAGAGCCGACCGCTGAGACCCACAGCTGGACTCTCTCTCCTACCCGTGCGGCCGGCCCCGCCTCCTCGGCCCTGGGAGCCTCGCTGCAACCGGCAGCCATGGTTGGCGTGCTCCACCGTGGCCTTCCCCTCGGGCAGCCACGCTGAAACTGTGTGCAGGACGGCACGCCGACCGCTACTGCACTGACCGTCCTCCTGACCCCCGGCTTCCCAAGTGTGCATGCCACCTGACCCCTTTTCAGGGGTCACTGCGGGAGGGGCCAGGACTCCTCCTCCCAGTCCTGCAACTCCTGGCTCCTGTTTCTGTTGGAATTCCTGTCGCCTGGCTTCCCGGTTCCTGTCTTCCGTCTGTTCCGTTTCAAGACCCTTGCTTCGCCTGACTTCGACTACGGCTGCCTGTTCCATGCTTCGCCTGACTACGAGATACACCACCTACCAAGACCCTTACCTGCCAGATTACGAGATACGCTGCCTGCCAAGACCCTTGCCTGCCTGACTACGAGATACGCCACCTGCCAAGACTCTTGCCTGCTTGACTACGAGACACGCTGCCTGCCCGACTACGAGACACATCGCTTGCCTGAGACCCCATGTAAGTCCAGCTGGACCTGGTATCAAAGGGCTCATCCTGCGGGGAACGAGGGCTGGTAGTGGTGAAGCTCGCAATAGCGCACTTCACAGCTAGTGATGTTTCACCACCCCCGTCTTCACTTGTTCCTGGCCTTCTTGTCCAGGAGAGGGTATCTACTCTTAGACCTCTACGCCCACGTTGGCATAAATTTGTTCCTATTTTTAAAGTTATAAATCCTAGAACGGTAGTGATTTTGGACGAGAAAGGACAGGAATGGTTAATATCATAAGAACATGCCATACTGGGTCAGACCAAGGGTCCATCAAGCCCAGCATCCTGTTTCCAACAGTGGCCAATCCAGGCAATAAGAACCTGGCAAGTACCCAAAAACTAAGTCTATTCCATGTTATCATTGCTAGTAATAGCATTGGCTATTTTCTAAGTCAACTTAATTAATAGCAGGTAATGGACTTCTCCTTCAAGAACTTATCCGATCCTTTTTTAAACACAGCTATACTAACTGCACTAACCACATTATCTGGCAACAAGTTCCAGAGTTTAATTGTGCGTTGAGTAAAAAAGAACTTTCTCCGATTAGTTTTAAATGTGCCACATGCTAACTTCATGGAGTGCCCCTAGTCTTTCTATTATCTGAAAGAGTAAGTAACCGATTCACATCTACCCGTTCTAGACCTCTCATGATTTTAAACACCTCTATCGTATCCCCCCCAGCCGTCTCTTCTCCAAGCTGAAAAGTCCTTACCTCTTTAGTCTTTCCTCATAGGGTAGCTGTCCCATTCCCCTTATCATTTTGGTAGCCCTTCTCTGTACCTTCACCATCGCAATTATTTCTTTTTTGAGATGCGGCGACCAGAATTGTACACAGTATTCAAGGTGCGGTCTCACCATGGAGCGATACAGAGGCATTATGACATTTTCCGTTTCATTCACCATTGCCTTTCTAATAATTCCCAACATTCTGTTTGCTTTTTTGACTGCCGCAGCACACTGAACTGACGATTTCAATGTGTTATCCATTATGACACCTAGATATCTTTCTTGGGTTGTAGCACCTAATATGGAACGTAACATTGTGTAACTATAGCATGGGTTATTTTTACCCATATGCATCACCTTGCACTTATCCACATTAAATTTCATCTGCCATTTTGATGCCCAATTTTCCAGCCTCACAAGGTCTTCCTGAAATTTATCACAATCAGCTTGTGATTTAACTACTATGAACAATTTTGTATCATCTGCAAATATGATTATCTCACTCGCCATATTTCTTTTCAGATTATTTATAAATATATTGAAAAGTAAGGGTCCCAATACAGATCCCTGAGGCACTCCACTGCCCACTCCCTTCCACTGAGAAAATTGTCCATTTAATCCTACTCTCTGTTTCCTGTCTTTTAGCCAGTTTGCAATCCACGAAAGGACATCGCCACCTATCCCATGACTTTTTACTTTTCCTAGAAGCCTCTCATGAGGAACTTTGTCAAAAGCCTTCTGAAAATCCAAGTACACTATATCTACCAGTTCACCTTTATCCACATGTTTATTAACTCTTTCAAAAAAGTGAAGCAGATTTGTGAAGCAAGACTTGCCTTGGGTAAAGCCTTGCTGACTTTGTTCCATTAAATCATGTCTTTCTATATGTTCTGTGATTTTGATGTTTAGAACACTTTCCACTTTTTTTCCTGGCACTGAAGTCAGGCTAACCGGTCTGTAGTTTCCCGGATCGCCCCTGGAGCCCTTTTTAAATATTGGGGTTACATTAGCTATCCTCCAGTCTTCAGGTACAATGGATGATTTTAATGATAGGTTACAAATTTTTACTAATAGGTCTGAAATTTCATTTTTTAGTTCCTTCAGAACTCTGGGATGTATACCATCCGGTCCAGGTGATTTACTACTCTTCAGTTTGTCAATCAGGTCTACCACATCTTCTAGGTTCACCGTGATTTGATTCAGTCCATATGAATCATTACCCATGAAAACCTTCTCCAGTACGGGTACCTCTCCAAAATCCACTTCAATAAACACCAAATCAAAGAAATCATTTAATCTTTCCACGATGGCCTTATCTTCTCTAAGTACCTCTTTAACCCCTTGATCATCTATCGGTCCAACTGACTCCCTCACAGGCTTTCTGCTTTGGATATATTTAAAAAAGTTTTTACTGTAAGTTTTTGCCTCTATGGCCAACTTCTTTTCAAATTCTCTCTTAGCCTGTCTTATCAATGTCTTACATTTAACTTGCCAATGTTTATGCATATTCTTATTTTCTTCTGTTGGATCCTTCTTCCAATTTTTGAATGAAGATCTTTTGGCTAAAATAGCTTCTTCCACCTCCTCCTTTTTTTTTTTTTTTTGCAAAATCATTTTTATTGTAAAGACAAGCATTTCCACTAGCACTGCAACATATTCAAAAACAATAGCAACAAGAGAACAAACAGTACAGTAGTGATGTTGGCCTCCTGTTTAGTAACAATACCCACACCAATAAGCAACCAAAACCTCCACCACTCCCAACACATTCAAACTGCACAAACAAACACATCACATGTACCCCATTCAGACAACCACCTCACCTTCCAACCACAATCGCACCCCCGCCCAAGAGCCCTAAAAACATTTAGGGAAAGAAAAAACCCTGAATAAGAGAATTTAGTAGCAAGGCTACTCAGGAGTTACTCGCCCCGGGAGAGCTGGTGTACCAAGTTTCAATATATCCTGCTGTAAGCAATTGAGTCTGGAAATCCAAGGTGAGAGAAGAGTAATAGCAAGCCCAGCAATCTGCATATCGCTTATCCCTAGGCTGAGGAGACTTGGGAAAATCCATACGTTCCAGCAAAATCATGTCCATCATGCAATGGTGTCAGGCCACAAGTGAGGGTGTACTCGCAGGCTCAATCCACTCAGCAAGTATTGTTCGGCAAGCTAGTAGAAAAGCAGTCCTGCCAAAGCGATCCTGTGCCCCCGTACATTTCACAAGGAGCGCCTGCGGTCCTGCCAATAGGAGCACAGCAGACAATCATAAAGGTATCTGAATACATTTATTGACCCAGGCCAGTATATTTTTCCAGAAAGTCTCCAGGGAAGAGCAGAGAATCAGCCGATGCAACATGGTACCCTCTGTTGTGGAACATTTAATACATAGTGGAGAGGAGAGACGACCCATTTGAAAACGGCACACATCGTCACAAATAGTATGATGGATAATCCGAAATTGCAGGTCGCGCAACCCGCAGCCCTTCAGTCGTTTATGTAGAGAAGTGAAGCATGAAGTAAGGAAGGGAACTGTAACATCCTTTGCACAAAACGGTGTCCAGTAGAGGGCCAGAAGATCAAGATGAGTCAATCGCGCATTTGAAATCAATCTACTCCAGCCCTGTACAGAATTAGTACACACACTCAACCAGTGTTTTAGCAAAAGCAGTTTCGCGTGCATACTCCTCTGATTGCCAGTAGTGGCGAGCTTGTAGGTAGGCAAAGAAAAACTTACAGGGTAACTTCTAATTCTCAACCATAGTTGTATATTGTAACACTTGAGGGACGTCTTCTTCAAAGTAATGATAGGTATACCTAAGTCCACAGTGAGCCCAAGTCTTGAAGATGCCACTGGTGGTAATACCAGGCTGAAAATCACAGTTACCCACCAGCGAAGTAAACAATGAGAACAAGCCCGGAAATCCATACAGCCGACGGAGCCACCGCCAGGCCCTGCGGCATGGATAAAAAAAACATTTGGGAATATTTAGATTGTACTGTGGCCGCAGGAGCTTGGACCACGTAGAGAGGAGACCAGGGCCAAGTCATACGATTTAATATCCCTTCTTCACAGTAAGTATATTCATCAAGAATCCATTCCCCAATAAAACGCATCTGACAAGCAACATTGTAAGCACGGAAATCGGGCAGGCCCAATCCACCCTGAGCCTTCGGGTACACCAGTGTTTGATAGGCAATCCGTGCACGCTTACCCGCCCATATAAATTGGATCAACCCCCTCTGCAATTTATTAAGATCATAAACCTTAAGCCAAAGGGGAAACATGTGTAACTTGTATAACAATTTAGGAACAATTATCATTTTAACTAGAGCACAACACCCTGAAAAATTGAGGGGAAGAGACTGCCAGGCCTGCAACTGTTGTCCCAAGGATGCCAAGGTTTCACATATGTTACTCTCATAGAGCTTATCCAATTCTCTGGGGATCCATACTCCTAAATATTTTAGTTTCCCAGGTGCCCATTTGAAGGGGAAGGAGCCAGGCCATGTCTGTGGAAGCTGTGAATGTAGGGCCAATGCTTCTGACTTGGAAAAATTAATGCAAAGGCCCGCTATATCCCGAAACTGTGTAAAAATAGAGGGTATTATAGGCACACTCTGCTGGGGTCGTCCGACAAAGAGCAGAATGTCATCCGCAAACAAAGCAAGTTTAACGGGTTGGCCACTCAAACTGATTTCCCAAAATCCTTTGTCCCATCTTAACTTCTCAGCTAATGGCTCTATTGCCAGTACAAATAATAGGGGGAAAGTGGGCACCCTTGCTGAACCCCACATTGCAGAGGGAAGGAGACCGATAAACCTCCGTTAAGAAGAAATTTGGCACTAGGATTGTTGTACAGAACTTGTAGCCACGTAACAAAGTCCCCAGTTATCCCATATTGCTGGAGCACCCAAAACATATAATCCCAGGATAAGGAGTCAAAAGACTTTTTGGCATCCAAACTTAGAATAAGAGCTTCCTCCTGGGGATAGTAATTTAGGGCAGCAATGAGCCGTCTCACATTTTGCACCCCTTGGCGACGAGAAACAAAGCCAGTCTGATCTGAGTGCATCAAGGTGGGCAAGATAATGCTGAGCCAAGCTGCCAAAACTGCTGCAAGAATTTTAATGTCCACATTTATTAGAGAAATAGGCCGATAAGATCCCTTCTCTTGTAAATCCCTCCCTTGTTTTGGCAATAACATGATAGTGGAACAATTTTCATCCGGTGGGAGGTTCTTACTCAGAATGAGAGTTATAATATGAGGTTAGACTTGTCAATAATGGGAACTTTAGGATTTTGTAAAACTCGTTACTTAGCCCATCAGGTCCAGCTGCCTTGCCTTTTTTCAGTTTCTGTATGATAGCAAAAATTTCAGAGTCCACTATGGGGGCATTTAATGTATGGAGGGTGTCTCCAGGCAGGTTTGGCCAATTTAGATGTTGAAAAAAAGCTTCTGACTGCAATCGAGGGAAAGGTTTAGATGCATATAGCAACTTGTAATACTTTACAAAACTCGCTTCAATATTATGTGGATTAGTATGATAGGCACCATCACTACTCTTAACCCCTGCAATAAAAGACTTGGTTTTGCGAGGTCTGGTTAAGTTCGCGAGAAGCCTACCCGGAACATTCCCATGTTTAAATAATTGATATTTAAAATATCTTAAGGATTTCAACACTCTCTGGTGCAGAGAGTGTTGAGAGTTTAAGGCATTCCGTATCTGGTCAGCCTCTTGCTTGTTGACTGGAGTTGAGTCGCAAGCAGATTTAACCTGCGCTCACTTTAACTCTGTGGTAAGAAGCAGAATTTCTGCATTTCTCTGCTTGTTACGCGTGGCAACGTAAGCAAAAATTTCCCCCCTCATTAGTGCTTTTCCAGCAAGCCAAAGCGTGTGCGGGTCAATGCCGGGCGTATTATTGAATTGAATATACTCGTCCCATCCCTCTTTAAGATACTCCTGAAAGCGCACATCAGAGTCTAAATCTGGAGGCATTCTCCAAGAAAAAGCTGCAGGAAGGGACCTACCCAAATTTAATGTAACAGAGATGGGGACATGATCAGAAATTGAAATAGGCCCAATAGTGGTATCTGAGATGCGAGAAAAAAAACGCTCGGGCACCAAAATATAATCCAACCTTGAATAAGAGCTATGAGGATGAGAAAAAAATGTGAAATCCTGTTCCTCTGGGTGTAGAGTCCTCCAAACATCTATTAAATTGAGTTCATTACAGAGAAAATTAACGCCTTGATGCATGTCATTACTGCTCGCAGCTCTAGGGGGCTTACAATCAATTTGCTTATCCATGACCGAATTGAAGGCGCAATCAGGTAATTTCGTTAAAATACCCACCAAATGGGTGAAATAATCATGGGAATAGACGTTTGGAGCATAGGCATTACAAAAAGCTATTCTTTGATGGCAGAGTGTCCCCACCACAATGACATAACGACCTTCCACATCCTGTAACACCTCCTCCAGCTGAAATGGTACCTGTTTGTGCAGAAGTATTGCCACTCCCCTCTGTCGCGAAGAATACGAGGATGAGTAGCAGCTCCCAACCCACTCCCGTTTCAATTTATGTTCCAGCTCCGTCAAGTGAGTCTCCTGTAAAAAGACCACCTGTGATTTGGAACGCTGAAACATGGATAGCAATTTTTTCCTTTTGATTGGAGAATGTATGCCATCCACATTCAGAGATGTTATCTTAACCGATACCATGTCAGCTGTTTAAAGGGAACATAATAATAGCAGACAGCACAGAAGTGACAATGACAGTGGCGGGACCGAGCACCCCTCAGCCTGAGTGCCCCGCCTCCCATGTCCGAAACAATAGAAAAACTTTCCAGACAGATTTAAGAAATCGAAAGGGCTCCTGGGTGTATCTTTGAACCCTCCCCTCCCCCCCACCTGTTTCCCACACACATAGACACACGGTCTGCAACCATACCCACACATACTCCATGCATACGGGTCTCATCCAACCCCATAACATTTTGCTCCACAAGAGGCACGAAATACCCATCTGCCCCATAGGGCCATGGGCTTCCCTCTGTCCCTTTCCCCCCACAAGCCTTCGCCACCACCATCCCCCTTCCCTATACTTAAGGCACTACAGCTGGTGACAATGAAACAAACACTTTGAATTTTACTAAACCACTGAACCGCCCCTCAAAGAACAGTGAACTGTAATAAAAAAAAAACTGTGAGGAGATGAGAATTATACCCTTAATTAGGGGCCCAAAGTCTGTCATATGGTAACTACAGTGAATTGAAAAACAAAGTATTTTGCAAATGCAGAGCCAGCAGGCTCACACTGCTAGGAATTTGAAGACCTGACTTGCTGGCGAATTTCAGTCCATCAGAGCTGCGTCATTCAAGTAGCATGGACTTGTTCCAGGATATAAAAGAATTGGCTTCTTCCTTTTTAGAGAAAAACAGGGTAGTAACATTGTGCTGCACTCGGAGTTTGGCAGGAAAAAGTAGTGCAAACTGGATCCCCCTTTTATGTAACTCTGTGCATGCAGGAGACATAGCTTTACGCTGTGCTGAGACTGCTGCGAAGAAATCATGAAACAGCATGATCCGGTGGCCCTGATATTCCACACCCCTGCGCCGCCGAAAGGCTCTCATAAGTTGAATTTTGTGGGACCAGTTTAAAATTCTGGCCATCACAGGCCGAGGCTTGCAAGTTGCTTCCCTGGTCGGCCCAATTCTGTGTACCCTTTCGCAGCGCAAGCGCACCTGAGCCGGCAGCCAGACTTCAATAAGATCATACAATTCTTGGTCTGACACAGATTCTGGAAGGCCAATTATTTTAATGTTGTTACGCCGGTTCCTATTCTCTTGATCCTCTAAACGGTCCAGCAGCGAGGAATTTTGCATGGTTAGATCTTGCACTTGCCTTTCCACAGTGTGCAGCTGGTCCTCCTGTGCAGATACTCTATGCTCCGCCTCGTCCTCTGATCTGGGCCTCTCATCTGTGGGAGAGAAGGGACCCTGTCTTCAAAAACTTGAGTCAGTTCCTGTCTGCTTTCCGGCAGATGTTTGATGAACCTGTCCGCAAATCCACGGCTGTCTCTGAATTGCTCCGATTGCGACAAGGTACTCGGACTGTGGCCGAATATGCAATGGAGTTCCGTACCTTGGCCGCAGAGCTGAATTGGAGAGACGATTGTCTCCACGGGATCTTTCTGGAAGGACTAGCCTCACGCCTTCAGAATGAGCTAGCGGCGAAGGAACTTCCGGAAGACCTCGATGGCCTGGTAGAATTGGCCAATCGACTGGACTGTTGGATGAGGCTTCGCCTTCCAGTAGTCAAGACGGCGAGGAGGTCCTCACCTCCTTCCAAGAGTGCTTCTGAAGTCCCTGGGACACCCGCCGAGGAACCCATGAAGTTGGGTCACGGAAGAGTCTCCCCACAGGAACGCCGGAGGCAGATAAGGGAAGGACTCTGTTTTTATTGTGAGCAGCGGGCCATCAGATAGCGGTATGCCCAACTCGGTCGGGAAACACTCGGGCCTAGGACCGAAAGGAGGTCTCATCCTGGGCCGTGCTTCTCCTGCATCTCCACTAACGCTATCAGTGGCGTTAACATTCGCCGGCGGCAAGTTACACACTTTGGCCTTGGTGGACTCCGGCGCCGGGGTAACTTCATTATGAAAAGTCTGGCGGAGCATTTGGAGTTACCGCAAGTTCGCCTTCCAGCGCCCTTGGTCATCTCCTCCATTCAAGGGAAACCTCTCCCGGAACGCGTGACACACACCACGGATCCTGTCCCGCTGAGGGTTGAAATCCTCCATCAGGAGCGCATGCCATTGTATGTTTTGGAATACTCCATACACCCGATTGTCCTGTGCCTTCCCTGGCTGCAGGAACACGAACCTCAGTTTAAATGGAAGATTTTGCAGCTGTCTCACTGGGGGCCGAAGTGTCACGGCAATTGCCTCCAGTCCGTGGTTCCTGTCTCCTGTCCTGTGGCTTCCACCAGCCTTCCAGGCCTTCCGGCCCCCTATGGCGCATATGCGGATGTGTTCTTGAAACAGAAGGCCGAGATACTTCCACACCATCGTTCCTTCGATTGCGCCATCAATCTCCTTCCTGGTACTGAGCCTCCTCGGGGCCGCACATATGCCCTCTCGCCTGCTGAGACACAGGCCATGAGCAAATACATCAAAGGGAACCTGGAGAGGGGCTTCATTCAGAAGTCTAAATCCCCTGCCGGGGCTGGTTTCTTCTTTGTCGCGAAGAAGGACGGGAGTCTCCGCCCCTGTATCGACTACCGGGGCTTAAATGCTATTACAGTCAAGGATCGCTACCCCTTGCCCCTCATCTCGGAGCTCTTTGACCGGCTCCAAGGGGCGAGGATCTTTTCCAAATTGGACCTCCGAGGGGACTACAACCTCATCTGAATCAAGGAAGGTAATCAGAGGAAGACGGCCTTCAATACCCAGGACGGCCACTATGAGTATCTAGTGATGCCGTTCGGGATCTGCAACGCTCTGTGGTGTTACAGAACACCATGAATGAGATCTTCCGTGATCTCCTATACAAGTGCATGGTTGTGTACCTGGATGACATTTTAGTGTTCTCGGATTCCCTGACCGCGCACCATCAGCACGTCATCCAGGTATTGCAACGGCTCCGAGAACATCAGTTGTACGCAAAATTGGAAAAGTGCCTCTTTGAGAAGGAGTCCCTTCCCTTCCTGGGATACATCATCTCCAGTGAAGGGTTCCGTATGGATCCTCATAAGCTGAAAGCCATTCGGGAATGGCCCCAGCCATCCGGATTGAAGGCACTCCAACGATTCTTGGGATTCGTGAATTATTATCGGTCATTCATTCCACACTATGTGTCCATAGTCGCCCCGATGATGGCCCTGACCCGGAAAGGCACGGATCCCAAGAAGTGGCCTCCAGGAGCGGAAGCCGCTTTTCATCGCCTCAAGGAGGTGTTCCTGCAGCAACCATGCCTTCGGCAACCAGACCCACAGCGCCCATTCATCGTTGAAGTAGATGCCTCACCAGAAGGCGTAGGCGCCGTCTTGAGTCAGACGGCTGATAATCACAAACTTCCTCCGTGTGCCTTCCTCTCACGCCAGTTCTCCCTGGCGAAGAGAAATTACGCCATAGGAGATAAGGAGCTGCTAGCGATCAAGGTCGCCCTCGAAGAATGGTGCCCCTGGCTGGAGGGAGCACAGCACCCGTTCACGATCTACATGGACCACAAGAATCTCGAATACCTGCACCGGGCACAACGGCTCAACCCACGGCAAGCACGGTGGGCTCTGTTTTTCACCACCACTACTCAAGCGGATGCTTGAGTATGTCACGGCTCACCCTCCAACACATGCCAGCACCAAGGCCGATGCCCTATCGCGGGTATTCGAATCAACGGAAGGTTCTGAGGAACCGTGATACATCATCGAACCATCCTGCATCCTCTTGTCTGCTACCACAACAATCCCTCCAGGGAAAACTTTAGTTCCCCCGGGCTTGCGGAAACAAGTCTTGGCATGGGCCTACGACTCCCGCTGTTCTGGCCACCCAGGGCAATCCCGGACACTACAGACCCTGCGCCGCTATTACTGGTGGCCAAAGGTCAACAAGGATGTCCGAGCGTACGCAGAATCCTGTCAGTCCTGCGCCCGCCATAAGAGAATCTTCGGCTCGACCCCAGGCCTACTTCAGCCGCTACCTGCGCCTTCTGAACCATGGACTCATGTGGCTACCGACTTCGTGGTAGACTTGCCACCATCCAGCGGCAACACAGCAATTTGGGTGGTCATCGACCGTTTTAGTAAAATGGCGCACTTCGTGCCGTTGCCAGGATTGCCATCTGCTCCGCAACTGGCTCAGCTGTTTGTCCAACATGTCTTCAGGCTACATGGCCTCCCTAAAAGTATCTTCTCGGATTATGGACCACAATTCACTGCCAAGTTTTGGAGGGCCCTTTGTTTGAAGTTCGACGTCACGTTAGACTATACGTCCGGTTACCATCCTCAGACCAATGGCCTCGCTGAGAGAACTAACCAGACGTTGAAACAGTTCCTCCGGCTATACGCCAATGAAAAACAAGATGACTGAGCCAGCCTGCTACCCTGGGCCGAATTCGACTAAAATTCCCACGTCTCTGCGGCAACGGGATCCTCCCCGTTTCAGGTAGTTTATGGGAAACAGCCACGACCGCCACTGCCTGTCCCCACCACTGTGACGTCTCCAGTAGCCCAGCTCTCGGCTGAAGAGCTGCATCGTCTTTGGTTATCCACAAAGTGTGCCCTGATCAAGGCCAGTCAGGCAGCTAAGAAGTATGCTTAACAGCACAGGAGACCATACCAACCTCTCCAACCGGGCCAAAAGGTTTGGTTAAGTACGCAATTTATCCATCTGAAGCTACCATCGTCACGACTGGCTCCGCGATTCATCAGGCCATTCCCCATCACCCGGCAGGTGGGTGCAGTCTCATATCAACTTCGCCTCCCTCCGTCTCTTAAGATACACAATACCTTTCATGTCTCTCTCCTGAAACCTCTGGTATTGTCATGGCCCTCCAGCACGCCTCCTACTCCCCAACCTGTCGCCTCCGAAGATGACCTCACCTACCAGGTTCGGGAGGTCCTGGATGTGAGAAAACATCGCAAAAAGTGGGAATATCTGTTGGCATGGGAGGGCTTCGGCCCTGAAGAAAACTCCTGGGAGCCGTTGGCAGACATCCTGGATTGGAGTCTATTGGACCAGTTCCACAGAGACCACCTGGCTAAACCCAGGCTAAACCCAGGCCTCCGGAATGGCCCAACGCCTGTTGTGTCCCGCGGCCCTGGACTGCGG
Organism: Rhinatrema bivittatum; assembly: GCF_901001135.1. Taxonomy (NCBI): domain Eukaryota; kingdom Metazoa; phylum Chordata; class Amphibia; order Gymnophiona; family Rhinatrematidae; genus Rhinatrema; species Rhinatrema bivittatum. The sequence continues at coordinate 225,733,388 of NC_042617.1, read as the reverse complement.
TCCCCTATCTCATCCACGGCGGTGACCCGCCGAGGCAGCCTCGGGGGAAACCCCTGATCGAGTGCCCCGACGCGGGCCCCCGGCCTGACCGTCGGGTGAAGAGCTGTCTCTGCTCCATCCCCACGCCGGCCCTGCAGTCTTTCCTCCGCGGAGGAAATTCAAGATGGCCGCCACCATCCTTAGGGGCGAGGCCGCGCACCCTTCTGAGATTTAAAGGGACCTGATCCCTTTAACAAGCCTCACCTGTTCTTGATCAGCCTGAGCAGGGGAAGTATTTAAGGAGACTTCCTCTGCCCATTCCCCGACTTGGCAACGTCCCTCAACGCTGTCTAGTCTGCTTGCTTCGGAGAAGTTCCTTGCACTTGGACGCTGGTTCCTGTTTCGTCTTGGTGTTCCTGGTTCCTGACTTCGGATTGGCTTATGGTGATTCTCTGGTGCCTGACTTCCAATTGGCAAGCAGTGATTCTCCGGTACACGACTGCGGACTGGTGAGCGTTGATCCTCTGGCACTCGACCTAGGACTCCTTCAAAGCTACCGTCTCCAAAGGCTCACCTCCCAGAGGCCCGGGTTCCTACAGGCTCTTCCTGGGGGGACCGCGGGCTTCCAGGGCGAAGCTCCAGTCAGCCCTTGCACCGACACCTGACCTCTCAAAGGTCCGCCTAAGTCCCAGCGGTCTGGGTCCCTACAGGCTCCTCCTGGGGGGACCACAGACTTCCAGGGGTGAAGACACAGCTCCTCTTCTCGTCTCTTCATCAGTCTCCGCTGCCGCCTCAGTCTCCAGTGCTAAGGGTCAGCTCGTCCCGCCTTCTGCTCTGCCTTGCCTCCCGACGAGAGAACCTACGGATCCTCCGAAAGGTATACCATCCTCCCGTCGGCCAAGGGTCCACAAGCCTGAGCGTAACACTTTTTTAAATGATTTAATGTTACTTTGTGAGCTCAGGTGTTCTGGAAGTGAGTTCCATAATTTCGGACCAGCGACAGAAATGGCTCTGTTTCTTGTGGTGGAAAGTTTGGCTAGTGGGAGTGATGGTATGATCAGCTGTAATTTACTTGCGGTTCTAGTTGTAAGTCGAGATCTGTGTATATGTATGACATTATCTAGGGCTATATTATCAGCTTTATATATTGCATTGTGTAAGATTGTTAGAATTTTGTATTCAATTCTTTTTTCGACCGGAAGCCAGTGTAGACTTTTGAGCACGGGGGTGATGTGGTCCCATTTCTTTTTGCCAGTTAGGATTCTAGCAGCAGCATTCTGTAGTAATTGAAGTGGTTTTAAGGCCGCTTTAGGTAGACCTATCAAGAGTGAGTTGCAGTAGTCAAGGCTGGTGAAGATAAGAGATTGTAAGACTGTCCTGAAATCTTGGTGGTGAAGTAGTGGTTTTAGATGTTTGAGTATTTGGAGTTTATGAAAGCCTTCTTTTGTTTTTGTTGTGATGTGTTTTTTGAAGTTTAGTTCACTGTCGATTCAGATGCCCAGGTCTTTTACGTTATCTTTGATTTGGATACGGATGTTGTCAATTTGAAGGAAAGATGTAGTTTTTGATCTTGAGTTATTTCTTTCTATTAGAGTGCATTCGGTTTTGCTCATGTTTAGGCATTATTTTAGGCGGTTTAGCATGTTTCTATTGAAATAAGGTGAGAGGCTGTTATTTTCATTGCATCTTCAATGGTGGAAGTAATTGGAATGAGTAGTTGTATGTCGTCAGCATACATGTAGTAAGTTACACCTAGGCTTGATAGGAGTTGGCATTGTGGTAGTAGATAAATGTTAAAGAGTATGGCCGATAAAGCAGATCCTTGTGGCACTCCAGTTTCGAGGGGGATGGCTTCTGATGAGTTGTTGTTGATGGAGACTTTGAAGTATCTGTCTTTTAGGAAAGAAGTGAACCAGTCTAGGGTTTTGCCTGAGAGGCCTATGTTTGCTAGTCTAGATATTAGACTTTTATGGTCGACTGTGTCAAATGCAGTGGATAGGTCAAGGAGGATTAGTAGATGGCTTAGTTTGTTATCGAAGCTTCTTAGTATGTTGTTTGATAGATTTAGCTGTAGGGTTTCTGTGCTGAGGTTTTTCCGGAAACCGTGTTGGTTGGGATGTAGAATTTTGTGGTTATCGAGGTGTTCATTGAGCTGTTTCAGGGCCGCTTTCTCTGTCATTTTGGCTAGGAGGGATAGGTTTGATATTGGCCGGTAGTTGTTTAAGTCGTCTGGGTTTAGATTCTTCTTCTTTATTATTGGTTTGATTGTTGTGAGTTTTAACTTTGTGGGTAACTCACCTTCTTCGAGGGGTTTATTGATAATTGCTGCTATTGTTGGGGCTATGGTATGAGCAATTTCCTTTAGGTCTTGAGTGGGGATGATGTCTAGGTCATGGCGTGCTGGGTTTATTTTTCTTAGCATTTTTTCTGTTTCCGAGGAGGAAATGGGTTTGAAGTTAGACCATGGTGTAATATTTGTTGTGGATACTTGGTCTTCTATGATTGAGGAATTGGTGAAGGTGTCGGTTATTTTGCTTATTTTGTTCTTGAAGAATGTACCTAATTCTTGACTTAAAATTTTGTTTATGGTTGTGTGGGTGTTGGTGTTTTCAGAGATGAGGTTGTTTACTATGTTGTATAAGGACCCCCGCTGGACTTTTGGCAAGTCTTGTGGGGGTCAGGAGGCCCCCCCAAGCTGGCCAAAAGTCCCTGGGGGTCCAGCGGGGGTCCGGGAGCGATATTGGCAATATTCATATATTGGCGATATTGGCAATATTCAAAATGGCGCCGACGCTACCTTTGCCCTCACTATGTCATATGACCCGTATGACATAGTGAGGGCAAAGGTAGCGCCGGCGCCATTTTGAATATTGGCAATATGGCGCGAGTGCAGGAGGTCGCTCCCGGACCCCCGCTGGACTTTTGGCAAGTCTTGTGGGGGTCAGGAGGCCCCCCAAGTTGGCCAAAAGTCCCTGGGGGTCCAGCGGGGGTCCGGGAGCGATCTCCTGCACTCGTAACGTCGGGTGACAGGAACCAAAATGGCGCCAGTGCTACCTTTGCCCTGTCATATAGTAAGGGCAAAGGGCCACCGGCGCCATTTCTATTAACTACTGCTTACTAGCTGCCTTACTGACCATTTAAAAATACAAAAAGACCATTTAAAAATACAACTATTTAAAAATACAGAGGAGAGCATCACATTCCAGTGGGAGCCCTGAGAGGAGAGGATCACCTTGCTGGTGGCTGAAAGGAATCAGTAAGTTTTTGCTTGGGACATTGTCTTTTTCAAAAGTATTGGGGCAAAGTTAACTATTTGGGAATATTATTTAGTGTGTTTTTGTGTTTTGTGTTTGTGCTTTTAATAGTGCTTTTAATAGTCAGTAAGGCAGTGAATAAACTTAGGCAGTCTTCCATTCGTCTGGGAGACGAATGGAAGACTGCCTTTAATACGAGAGACGGGCATTACGAATACCTAGTAATGCCATTTGGGTTGTGTAACGCTCCGGCAGTCTTCCAAAAACTTATGAACGAAGTGTTAAGTGAGATGCTGCACTCGTACATCATAGTATACCTGGATGACGTTCTAATCTATTCCCGAGATCTAATGTCTCACAGTCAAGATGTCAGACAAGTACTACAGGTCTTGAAAGACAATCAATTGTACACCAAGCTCGAGAAGTGTATGTTTGAATGCGAATCACTTCCCTTCCTGGTTTATATTGTGTTATCCACTGGGTTTCAGATGGACCCAGAGAAGGTATCTGCGATCACCAACTGGCCACGTCCCACGGGAGTGAAGGCCTTGCAGCAGTTCCTTGGATTTGCGAACTTTTACAGACATTTTATTCCTCACTATTCTCTGAAGGTAGCACCGCTTACCGCTTTGACTCGAAAAGGAGCAGATACTAAAGAATGGCTGGAAGCGGCTTGTCGAGCCTTTGAGGAGTTAAAACAGGCCTTTTTGATGGACACTTGTTTATACCACCCAGACCCGCAACGCCCTTTTGTCGTAGAAGTGGATGCGTCCAGCATTGCCGTGAGAGCAATACTTAGCCAACACTCCGACTCGGGCCAGTTGCTCCCATGCGCCTACTTCTCTAGAAAATTTTCCCTAGCCGAATGCAATTACAGCATCGAGGACAAGGAACTCCTGGCGATCAAGTTAGCCTTCGAAGAATGGAGACAATGGCTTGAGGGTGCGATTCATCCAGTCACCGTATACACCGACCACAAGAACCTAGAGTTCCTGTGCCAAGCACAACGACTAAACCCCAGACAAGCCAGGTAGTTCCTCTTTTTTAATCGATTCGACTTTACTCTTCGCTATTGCCCAGCAGCAAAAAATGTACGAGCTGATGCTCTGTCCCGAACTTCGGAGATAGAGGAGCAGGAGGAGCGTCCTCAATACATCCTAGACCCAGCCAAGATTAGCCTGGCAGCAGTAACCGTAAGTTCACAAGAGAGACCAGTAGTTCCCAAGCGTCTCTGGAAGGGGGCTCTCAGCTGGGCTCACGATTCCTTGTCTGGGGGTCATGCCGGTCGAGACAGGGAGCTGGATTTACTAAACCGCTACTACTGGTGGCCAAATGTATGACGAGACGTCTTTACCTATGTGAGTTCCTGTCCCACGTGTGCCAAACAGAAACCACAAATTGGTCAGCCATGGCGGTTATTGCAACCACTGCCAGTCCCCACCGAACCTTGGACTCATATAGCTACAGACTTTGTGGTTGATTTACCCTCTTCTAATGGCAAGACAGTCATCTGGGTCACAGTAGACCGTTTTTCTAAAATGGCTCATTTCATGCCATTAGCCAAATTGCCATCTGCACCAGAGCTGGCACTACTGTTTGCCCAACATATCTTCCGCATTCATGGACTCCCACAAGACATTGTCTTGGATCGAGGCCCGCAGTTTACGGCTCGATATTGGAAGGCATTATGCAAAAAATTCAAAGTACAACTCAGCTTCTCTACAGCATTTCATCCGCAAAGCAACGGGCAAACAGAACGGATGAACCGCTCCCTAAAGGCGTTCCTTCGGGCTTTTGTTAACGACAAGCAGGACAACTGGGTAGAATTGTTACCCTGGGCTGAGTTTTCCTATAACAACCAGATTCACTCTGCTGCTGGGAAATCCCCTTTTCAAGCAGTGTACGGAAAACAACTTAAGCCACCTTTACCCCTGCCTGTGTCCGTACTGTCACCAGCAGCCCAAGTGTCGGCTCAGCAGTTATATGGACTCTGGAATTCCATCCAAGATAAGCTCACTGCTGCGGCCAGGACAACCAAAAGACATGCCAGCACCCGTATTTCTCCCTGGAGATCGAGTCTGGCTCAGCACCAAGAATATCCACCTCAGGCTGCCTTCTAGGAGACTAGCGCCTAAATATTGTGGACCATTCCGAGTGGCAGAATGTATGGGATGGTATCCTATCGCTTACACTTGCCTACCATGCTATGCATCCACAACGTATTCCATGTCTCCCTCCTTAAACCGGTAGTCCTCTCCCGATTTCATCGATGTCCTCCGGATGAAGCGGTCTCATCTACTACCGAGGATCCCTATACCAGGTTTGGGAGGTCCTCGACGTTCGTTTCTTCAACCGTCGATGGGAGTATTTGCTGGCTTGGGAAGGCTGTGGTGCTGAAGACAACACCTGGGAGCCTGCTCGCAACATCCTGGACAAATCTCTCTTGCAGTAATTCCACTTGGCTCATCCTAGTAAACTGGGTCCCTTGAAGAGGGGGCGTAAGGGAGGGGGTACTGTTGCGGTCCCGGTTGCTAGACTAGCGACCGGGTCCTTACCTGCCTCTCCCCGCTCCAGGCCCCGGGAACCACCGTGTTTCGGGCCTTCTAGGCCGCATGGCAGCGGCATCTCCACGAGGGAGACGCCGCCGAGGCCCGCTGCTGACTCTGCCCCCTCGGAGGCACGGGCGCGCGCGAAGAACGCCAATTTAAAGGTCCAGCACCCGGAAGTGCTGGACATCCCCCAAGCTGACGTCAGACGCCGGCAAAGTATTAAGCCGGCATCTGCCTGCATGGAGCTGCCTTGTAACGAGGTTTCTCTTCTGAGTGTCTAGTTGCATTCCTGTTGGTCCTGACTCCACTCCTGCTGATCCTGACTCCGCGCCTGCTGACCCTGATTCCGCTCCTGTTGTTCCTGTACCGACTTCTCCGGATCTTGATCCAGCCTCTGGTTTGTTTCTCTGGCTTCTGACCCTGGCTTGCTTCCGACTCTCCATGCCTGCTGCCTGCCTCGATCTTCAGATCGTATTCCACTCATCTCACTGCTGTCTCCTAAGTCCCAGCAGTCCTGGTCCCTACGGGCTCCTCCTGGGGGGATCTTGGACGTCCAGGGTGAAGTTCCATCATTCTCCGTTAGTCTCGCTGCCGTCACTTAAGTCTCAGCGGTCCGGATCCCTACAGGCTCCTCCTGGGGGGATCTCGGATCTCCAGGGTGAAGACTCAATCTGTCCGACCGCTGTGATTCTGTCTCCCGGCCTACCTTCTTCGGCGGTGCTCTCCATTCCGCCAGGCCGGCCCAAGGGTCCACCATCCAGTTAGCAACAGCTATATCTTAGTATTGCATTTATTACAATATATTTAAACATCAGGAGTATTAGAAGCTTCACACATATAGAAATCTATATTAAAAATTAGAAAAGTAAAATCAAGTGTTTCTTTTGTCAATTAGATGGAATTTCTTTTTTTTAATTCTTTATTTATCAATGTTTAAAATACAAACAGAAACGTTTACAAGTATATTCCTATATCTCATTTCCATTAATGGATAAAGAAAAACAATTTCCATACTATTCAAACTAAAAATAAACTACTTTTACTGTTAGAAATGTCATAAAGAAATGAAAATATCTAAGGATTTACTGGAAGAAAACATTGCAAAAAAGAAAACAAATACCAGAAAATAAGGAGGAAATATCAGCCCATTATCCTTTTTTGTCACCTGAACTGGTTAAGTAGTGCTGGTCTCACCCTTACGATTATCAAAAAACTCCATAATTGTCAGGGTTCTTAAAAAATATATCTATTACTATCTATTTTCATCATGCATTTACATGGGTATCTAATGTTTATTTGAGTGCCTAATAATCTAGCTTCCTGACGCATTCCCACAAAGAGTTTCCTACGGGTTTGTGTATCTTTTGTTATATCTGGATATATCCAGACTTTTTGTCCATAGTACAGTTTATTTCGATTTCGAAGAAACAGTCTTAGGACTAGATCTCTATCTGTAGGCAAAACAAAAGATACAAGCAAAGCTCCCCGATAATCTATCTGTTGCTCAGATGATGTTTCCAAGAAAACAGTCAAATCAGATTCAATATTCGGATTAGGAACTAGTGGACCTGAATCACTCACATTCCTAGCAATAGGGGCATAATAAATCTTAGTTATAGGTGGTATTGCTTTCTGAGGACAACAAAAGAATATCCATAAGATATTTTTTGAATTGTTCTTTAGGGGATATTAATTTAATGCATGGAAAATGTAATATTCTAAGGTTTAAATACCTCATATTATTCTCAATGTTTTCGATTTTTCTCATAATCTTAGTGTCTGATTGAATCAATTTATTTGTACTTCTTGAACGGTTGTTACTTGAACAGACATATCTTTAATTTTGACCTCTTGAGATTTTAAAATAGGTTCCATTATCTGAATCGTATTCTGAGAAGTATTTATTACACTTGATAATGAAGTAATTGATTTTTCTAAGGAGACCAATGCATTCCAAATACAATTCAATGTAATTACATTTGGTTTGGATAATTTCTGCATAGTGAGACCAGTACTCATCCCCCCTTCTTGGCAAATGTCTGTAATCGACTTGATTTCACTTGCCAAGTCCTCACCCCTCTCTCCTGCCTAATAGATTTCCTATTCGGGTCAGGTATAATTTGTTCTCTTAACACAACATTCCCTTTCTCATTGCTGCTGTCCAAGACCCGTTTAGGCATAGTTAAAAAGTCCGCTGTAATACCCCCAGGTCCCACCTCTGCCACAATTCCTCTCCGACCACTTGCCGTATTTCTCGGACATAGTCCTGTGGGGTTACTTTGAAACGGAGGGGAGGGAGTTTCAGGTGCACCCGGGCTAAACGACCTTTGTTCGCCCATGAAGGGCAGGTTATCTTCCCTACCTGACACCTTTCTCCTGGTGTAGAGGCTGTTGCCAGCGCAAAGTATCCCTCAATCAAAGGTTGTGATGGGGTAGTAGGTACTGGTGCAGAGGACTCCAGTACTCGACCCTTCCTCTTCGTATGTGTCATATTTTAAAGAAGCAAGTAATTAAACTGAAGATCTTACCAGAGCCAGCCTCTCCTGTTATGAATTCCGGCCGCGGCAAGCCGCGACCGGGACTTACTGCCACCCCCAGGGGCCGGTCGGACCGCCGGCACTGAGGCGGATCGTTTAGGCTCCTCAGCGGCAGCAGCTGCTGCCTTTCCAAAATGGCCGCAGCGTTTCTCCCCGCGCGGCTTAGCCCCACCCCCTGACTTCTGCTAGGGCCGCGCGGGCGGCTCTGGCTCTAAATTTAAAGGAACACTCACAGGATGTGAGCTGGTTCCTTCCTGCGGCATTCCTATTGGCTGAGGACTATTTAAGCAAGGTCTGGACCTTCAGACCTTGCCTTGACTTCTTGGCTCCTGAGTTTGTTCTGTTCCTGGTTCCTGGTTGTCTTCCTGTGTTGATTCCTGGTCCGGCTGACGTTTCTTCTGGTTCCTCGATCCCTGGCTTGGCGACGTACTATCTCTGGCTCTTGATTCCTGGACTGGCTGCGGATACCTCTGGCTCTTGATTCCTGGACTGGCTGCGGACATCTCTGGCTCGCGACTACTGGACTGAACTTCTTTAAGAGATCCTCGGGGTTTGCTCCTCGACCTGCTGAAGGCGTCAGCTATTGTTGTCTCGACCCGCTGGAGGCGCCAGCATCTGGATTACCCGACCAGCAGGAGGCGCCTGCATCCAGATCTTCTTCATTCCTATCTGCAACTCCGAGGATCGGCCTCGCCTACAGACGGTGGCCTAATCAGTCATCGTCGGACCAAGGGTCCATTTCTCTGAGCATAACAGTAAGTCAAGGCCATGGACCCGGCGGAGGCCTCAGCTTTACGAGCCATTCCCGGCCTGGCTCAGAAAATCATGGAGCAACAGAGTATGCTCGAATCCATGGCCGCCTCCATGGAGCGGCTCAACGCCCGACTTGATGCGGTGGAGGCCAACCAGCCTGGTGTATCTGCCACAGCTCCACTGGTCACACCTGTTCCACTCCCAGCACCGAGCAGCCTCCGTCCAGTTCTTCCACTTCCAGCACCACCACGATACGCCGGAGATCCTCGTCTTTGCCTGGGGTTTTTGGATCAATGCACGATGCATTTCCGACTACAATCACCCTTCTTTCCAGATGACATCACCAAGACCACCTATATTCTGTCCCTGTTGGAAGGCAAAGCTCTCACCTGGGCTTCTCCTTTATGGCAACGATCGGATCCAGTGTTGCAGAACTACTCTCAATTTATTGAGCTGTTTCGGACTACCTTCGAGGAACCTGGGAAACAAGCTGCTGCCGCTACTGACCTACTTCATCTCCGTCAAGGAGGACGTGCTCTCACGGATTACAATATTGACTTCCGCACGTTAGCCAACGAACTCCATTGGGAGGAGAGTGTTCTTCGGACCATCTATTTAGAAGGACTTACTGCAAAAATCAAAGATGAGTTGGCCGCCCGAGAACTTCCGGCTTCTTTAAATGGCACCATTGAATTGGCCACGAGGATCGACCGTAGGCTACAAGAAAGAGCACGAGAGGGTGGTAACTGGAGAAGACGGCCTACGTTTTCCCAGGCCCCGCCGCCCGCCACTACGTCTCCTCGAGAAATCCCTACCAGTGAGGGTCCCAGGGACGAACCTATGCAGCTCAGAAGGGGCCCGTTGACTCCGGAGGAACGTTTGAGACGACGCAGATCTGGGCTTTGCTTGTACTGTGGTGGTTCAGGACATCGTTTAGCTAACTGCCCTATTCGTCCGGGAAACTTCAAAGCCTAGGGACTTTTGGGGGTGTTTCCCTGGGCCTTGCTTCTCCAAAACCCCCACTCACTCTACCAGTAACTCTTCATATGAACAGACGAGAATTTACCACCTTGGCACTGATGGATTCTGGAGCCGGAGGAGATTTCATTCTGCAAAACCTGGTGGATGAACTCCACATCCCAGTCCAACTTTGTCAAACGCCTCTAGTCATTTCCTCCATTCACGGGGAACCTTTACCCGGCAGGATTACGCATCAGACGGAAACTCTGGACTGTTTTATTGCACCGGACCATTCTGAACAAATCACGTTCTATGTCCTGAAGAGAGCCATCCATCCTGTGGTACTGGGCATACCTTGGTTGCAACGCCACAACCCCCAATTTGATTGGGTTTCCTTACGACTAACACAGTGGGGTCCTGAATGCTCTGGGACTTGTTTGAAGGTCTCCGGGTCCGCTTCCAATTATATCTGTACCTCGATTCTGGGGGAATTGCCCCCTCCATATAAACAATTTGCAGATGTGTTCTCTAAGAAAGCGGCCAATACCTTGCCTCCTCATCGGACGTTCGACTGCACAATCAAGTTGATGCCTGGTTCCTCACCACCGCGTGGGCGAGTCTATCCTCTGTCTGCTGCCGAAACTCGAGCTATGACTGAATATATTCAGGACAACCTGCAAAAAGGATTTATCCGACGATCCACCTCGCCTGCGGGGGCTGGATTTTTCTTTGTGGAAAAAAAAGACGGGACTTTACGCCCTTGCATCGATTATAGAGGCCTCAATGCTATTACTATCAAGGATCGGTATCCCTTGCCTCTCATTGTGGAATTATTTGACCGTCTGCAAGGAGCTCAAATTTTTTCTAAACTGGATCTCTGTGGTGCGTACAATTTGGTATGAATACAAGAAGGGGATGAATGGAAGACTGCGTTCAACACCAGAGACGGACATTATGAGTACTTGGTAATGCCTTTTGGTTTAACTAATGCTCCTGCGGTTTTTCAAAATTTTATTAATGAAATCTTTAGAGACCTGTTATATACTTGCGTGGTGGTATATCTTGATGACATTTTGATTTTTTCCAAGGACTTACTAACTCATCGTCAACACGTGCTACAAGTATTACAAAGACTCAGGGACCATCGGTTGTATGCTAAACTGGAGAAATGTATTTTTGAAACTGAGTTTTTGCCGTTCCTGGGTTACATTATTTCTAAACGAGGTTTCCAAATGGACCCTACTAAAATAAAAAGCATACAAGAATGGGCTCAACCGAAGGGGCTAAAAGCCTTGCAGAGATTTCTTGGTTTTGCCAATTATTACCGACATTTCATTAAGGACTTTTCCAAATTATCTGCACCACTCACTGCACTCACATGTAAAGGAGCTAATATCACTAATTGGCCCACTGCCGCAGAGGAAGCATTTCAGGCTCTTAAGGACTCCTTTTTACAACAGCCCTGTCTTCACCATCCTGACCCAAGTCGCTCATTTACAGTTGAAGTCGATGCATCCACCGAGGGAGTAGGAGCAGTTTTAAGTCAGACTGATGCCAAAGGTACGTCTCATCCCTACTCGTATTTTTCAAGAAAGTTCTCTTCTGCTCAGTGCAACTATGCTATTGGCGACAAAGAATTACTAGCCATTAAACTCGCATTGGAAGAATGGCGACAATGGCTGGAGGGGGCCCAGCACAGAATCATTATCTTTACAGACCATAAGAATCTGACTTACCTACAACAAGCCCAACGTCTTAACCCGCGACAAGCTCGCTGGGCATTATTTTTTTCTCGCTTTAATTTTGAACTCCGGTATCGACCTGCAAGCAAGAATATCTAGGCGGACGCACTATCCCGTTCTTTCATCTGCGAGGATGGAGAGGAGGTCCTGCAGAATATCATTGACCCAGCCCGTATTATCCTTGCAGCTACCTTCTCTGTCCCGATGGGGAAAACCGTGGTTCCCAGCAGACTCCGCAACAGGGTACTGAAATGGGGACATGATTCCCAATTCGCTGGACATCCTGGCCATAAGAGAACACAGGATCTCCTTCAACGATTCTACTGGTGGCCGGGGATGTGCAAAGACATTCGAGTGTACGTAGATTCCTGTCCCGTTTGTGCCCAACATAAAAGTCCTGTGGGGAGGTGGTGGGGACACCTACAACCACTGCCGGCGCCAACCAAACCTTGGACTCATATCTCCACCGACTTTGTGGTTGATTTACCTGTTCTGAAGGACACACGGTTATCTGGGTGGTGATTGATCGTTTCTCAAAAATGGCTCATTTTACACCCCTGCCCGCCCTCCCCTCTGCTCCTCGTTTGGCTCAACTATTTATGTCTCATATATTCCGGCTTCATGGCCTACCTCTGCATATTACCTCCGATCGAGGTTCCCAATTCACCGCTCGATATTGGCGGAGTCTTTGTGCCAAATTTCATATTACATTGGATTTAACTACCGCCTTCCATCCGCAAGCCAATGGACAGGTAGAACGTACCAATCGTTCTCTCAAGCAGTTCCTACGGTCGTATGTTAATGCACGCCAGGATGACTGGGCTGCATTGTTGCCATGGGCGGAGTTTTCACATAACTATCACACCTGCTCCTCCACTGGATCCTCCCCTTTTCAAGTTGTTTTTGGCTATCAACCCATACCACCGGTGCCTCTGCCCCTGGTGGTGCCCTCTCTGGTGGCTCAGCTCACCGCCACACAGTTCAAACACTTATGGGTACACACTCGTCACATGCTCTGCAAAGCAGCTCAGACGGCTAAGAAGTTTGTGGATAGACATCGGAGACCGGCACCTCAATTTCATCCTGGCGATAAGGTGTGGCTTAGCACCAGAAATATTCGTTTGAGGGTTCCTTCTATGAGGTTGGCCCCTCGGTATATCGTATATCGTATTATCCTGTGACTAAACAAATTGGGCCCGTAACTTACCAACTACGCTTACCTACTTCTCTTCGCAACCATAACAATTTTCACGTATCCCTGTTGAAACCGTTGCTCCTCAACTGGCCATCTCGGAAGGTTCCTGTGTCTTCACACGTCCAGCTGGAGGACGACACGACGTATCAAGTCCGGGAGGTCCTCGATGTTCGGAGACGTGGCCGCAGATGGGAGTACCTTCTGGCATGGGAAGGATTTGGGCCGGAAGAGAACTCCTGGGAACCTGCTATTAATATCCTGGACAAGGATCTTCTCAAGAATTTTCACAACACCCATCCGGAAAAACCCAAGCCTTCTAGGGGGAGGCCTAAAGGAGGGGGTACTGTTATGAATTCCGGCCACGGCAAGCCGCGACTGGGACTTACCGCCATCCCCAGGGGCCGGTCGGACCGCCGGCACTGAGGCGGATCGTTTAGGCTCCTCAGCGGCAGCAGCCGCTGCCTTTCCAAAATGGCCGTGGCGTTTCTCCCCGCGCGGCTTAGCCCCGCCCCCTGACTTCTGCTAGGGCCGCGCGGGCGGCTCTGGCTCTAAATTTAAAGGAACACTCGCAGGATGTGAGCTGGTTCCTTCCTGCGGCATTCCTATTGGCTGAGGACTATTTAAGCAAGGTCTGGACCTTCAGACCTTGCTTAAATAGTCTTGGCTCCTGAGTTTGTTCTGTTCCTGGTTCCTGGTTGTCTTCCTGTGTTGATTCCTGGTCCGGCTGACGTTTCTTCTGGTTCCTCGATCCCTGGCTTGGCGACGTACTATCTCTGGCTCTTGATTCCTGGACTGGCTGCGGACACCTCTGGCTCTCGACCCCTGGACTGGCTGCAGATACCTCTGGCTCTTGATTCCTGGTCTGGCTACGGACATCTCTGGCTCGCGACTACTGGACTGAACTTCTTTAAGAGATCCTCGGGGTTTGCTCCTCGACCTGCTGAAGGCATCAGCTATTGTTGTCTCGACCCGCTGGAGGCGCCAGCATCTGGATTACACAACCAGCAGGAGGCGCCTGCATCCAGATCTTCTTCATTCCTATCTGCAACTCCGAGGATCGGCCTCGCCTACCGACGGTGGCCTAATCAGTCATCGTCGGACCAAGGGTCCACTTCTCTGAGCATAACACTCCTTAACAGTCACTTCCTTCAATCCTTTCACGGAGGTTTCAGAGAAGTACAACTCAGTCCAATGCACCCACTTGAGGCTAGGAAATTTGAAGAAACATTCAAACTCTATTAACAAAAACATTCAGGCAGAGTGGAAGCAAAACCGTGCGCCCCTTTGGCACGCGCGGCTTAGGTGACATGCCGGCAGCAGCTATGCGCCACAAAAGGGCCAGATTTAAAGACCCCACCGGTCCCTGATTGATGATGTCACTCAGGAGGCACGGCAGGAGCCCCTTAGGGGCCGGGACGCAGTCCTCACCCCCGGAAATGGCCTCTGCACGGTATTTCTCTCCGTTCCTTCTCCTCCACCTCAAGTAGACACACAAAAGGGCTGGATTTAAAGACCCCACCGGTCCCTGATTGATGACATCACTCGGGAAGCGCGGCAGAAGCCCCATTGTGTCCAGAAGCAGTCCTCACCCCCGGGAATGGCCTTTGCACGGTATTTCTCTCCATTCCTTCTCCTCCACCTCAAGTAGACACACAAAAGGGCCGGATTTAAAGACCCCACTGGTCCCTGATTGATGACATCACTCGGGAGGTGTGGCAGAAGCTCCGTTGGGGCCGGGAAGCAATCCTCACCCCTGGGAATGGCCTCTGCACAGTATTTTCTCCGTTCTTTCTGCTCCACCTCCAGGTGGAATTTCTATACTAGACCAAAGCACACAGATGTCTTGACGTAGTATATTTAATTTTATAAGTAATATTTTTCTGCACTTTATTAGTTTATAACTGACGAGGATAAATGATTGCTATGTTAGCCAATTACATGCTAATTGTAAATTGTTAAAAGTATACAGCAAAAAAAGTTATATTTACTGTGCGTTCAAGATATTTGTGGCTGCTGCCGTCCTATTCTGACACAGCACGCCCGAGGCTTTGGCAAAGAATTTTACTCTTGGTAAGCATCACTTTGTCATTTTTCTTTTACAACAACCGACTTGATCTGAATTAATTTGATTTATACAGGCTTAGTCTGAATTTATCTGAATTGATCTGTCCTAATTAATTAAATTTCTCATTTGAATTTAATTGTATACTTTTCTCATGTAAAATAAAATATATTCTTCTTTAGAGAATATGTCTCTGACTGGGTTATATACATGGTTCTGATTTCATAATAATTAACTGAGCACAATAAATGCATTAAATCTTAGGAGCTCTAACATGTTAACTTATGTGACATGATATTTCTAATGCAAGGAGAGTAACTTTTAACAGTAATCCATAAATGATTATTCTCCCCTTAGAAACATGTATTGGAACAAGGACAGAAACAAAGGGGCAGTCCAGGATTGCTTGATAGGTTTAGATTCTATGCTGGATTGCATAGAGAGGGGCATAACCAGTAAGAAAAAGGAGTCGTTGGTGAGGCTTCACCTGAAGTGCTGTTTTTAGTTCTGGAGATTGTATCTCAAAAAGAATAAGGACAGGATGGAAGTGCTCCATAGAAAACAAAGTGGGGTCTGCATTGGAAGAGTTGTGAAACAAGACTGGAGGATCTAAATATGTATTCCCTGGAGTAGAAGAGAGACAGGAGAGATATGATACAGATTATCAAGTACCTGAAATGAATTAATTATTCACAGATATCCAAAGGAAAGGAAACTCCAAGGGGGAAGACTCAGAAACAATGTCAGGAAATATTTCTTCACCAAAGGGGTGGTGAATGCATGGAATGCCCTCCCAGAAGTGATTTTGAAGATATGAATAATAATGGAATTTAAAAAGGCATGCAACAAACAGAGGATCTCTAGTGGCTAAAAAATTGAAATGAAGAAATGGGATAACTTCTGTTGCATCTAAAGTTTACATTTCTACATAGGAGTATCTGCAAGGAGAAGCAGTTATTATTCTTAACAGAAAGCAGTGGGTATTTTGCAGAGTGGCAGTTATTATCCTAAGCAACTTGCTGGACAAACTGTATGGACCATTTTAGTCTTTATTTGCCATTGATTCAGAATGAACAAACTTTGCTGCTTGATTGTCTCCAAGATTTGTATCTTGGCACTGGGAAGTTACGGCACACAACAAAAATACTGTGCCTTTACTTGTCACTAGTGCCAGCAAAAATTCGGCACTGAAGAGTGATGGTGCCAAAGGTGTTTTCCCAATGTATTGTCGGTACTTATATAGACTATTTTGGCTACTGTATGCTTTGTGCCAACAAGTGCAATTTCTCTCCTTTTTTGCTAAAGGGGAATCAGCACCTGTGTGAAATCTCTCTGAGTTATGGTGCTTAGCATAGGTGTAGGTGATGATCTGGGGGCTTGGGGAGAAGTTAAATATATTTTTTAGTGAGTAGCTTATGGATCTTCTGGTCCTGGGTGATATTTGGGAACAGATAACAGTTAGGTACACATTTATAAATAGTCATGCCAATAAAATTCCCTGAATCTGAATCACTGCCGATGAAAAGATGAGCTGAGCCTGGGCTGAGGATTAATCTTATTCAGGGTAGAGGATAACAGATAGCATAATGAGTTATGGATGAAGAAAGAGCATTACTAAGGGACTGAGTGGAAAAGTCAGAGAATAGAAGACTGAAGCCTGAAATAAATGGCACAAAGAAGACAGCAGTGTGAGAAAAAGTAGAATGACAGATTGCAAAATAATCACAGAGTGAACAGTAGAGTTTAGGAGAGAAGGAAGGGCAAGTTGTAGGAACAGTGAAGAAGATAAGAAAGTGAGACAGAGAGGTAAGTTATAAGACTTATAAAAACTAAGGTCCAGGTGTCATAAATTAGTTTTTGAGATCACATAGGTTATTCTTCCATAATAGGTAACACAATCTGCAATGAATGTATAAAGTATATCAATGATTATAAATCTGGAAGGGGCAGAGAATGGAGAGAAGAAGGATGTTAACAATGAACATTTTCTTAAATACATACTGTGATGCTGGTGAAGCTATTCAAATAAGCTGTGATGACACCACATTTGCTACCCGTAAAGAGTTGACAACTCTCAGGGACCCAAGCAGAACTTGTTACCTTTGAGAAAAACAAAGATTATAAAATGTTAGAATACTTTAACATTTGTAAGCAGACTGTACCTTGATATTTTTCTGTGTTACATCATTGTTTTCCTCACTAGGTTTTGTAACTCTATCAAACAGAATGAAAGTAATTCAGTGATTTTATTTGTATCTCTGATAATGACCACAGTACTTGTCTTTCAAAAATGTTTGATAATTTTATAGTTACAACTCATTACATATTTTTGATACTCATTTATTAATGCAACCCTCTTCCTAAAGATAACACTAGTCTACAGCCAAAATGCTTCCAAAATGAATGTAGTTAAACTTTACTAAATCTGTGTCATTGAGAATGAAAATGATGCTTAAAATTGTTGATTGGCTTTAGTTTTCACGATAAGCTACTGGGTCAATATAAACAACCTTTGACTTTAGAATTGTGGAGGATAAGTTGAGTAAAGAAGGGAAAAGATCTCAAATTTTATTTATTTATTTTATTTATTTAGAGCTTTTTTATACCGACATTCATGATACAATCATATCATGCTGGTTTACAGATAACAAGGGCTTTTGTTGTTGTTTGCTCTGTTAACTGATTACCCCTTGTTTACTGTAAACCGGTACGATAAGACCTGGTCTTGAGCATCGGTATATTAAAAGAATTTAAATAAATAAATAAATAAATAAGGGCTGCAGTAACTTAGTACATATAACAAGTGCAAAAGAAACAATAAAGTTACAATATAACAGGGTTGCTAGAAATGGAGTAGCGGGAAGACAATAATTAAAGAAAATTAAAGAGACGTAAAATATTTACAATAAGAAGTATTTACATTATGCAGCAATGGTCTGTTAATGGATATTAGACTCGGGAAAGGCTTGTTTAAATAGCCAAGTCTTAAGCCTTTTTCTGAATGTTAATAAGCATGGCTCTAGTCTGAGATCAGGTGGTAATATGTTCCAGAGAGAGGGGCCCGCCATGGAAAAGGCCCGATTTCTGAGTTGTAGATGGTGTGTGGATTTGGTAGGTGGAATGAGCAGGGACCCTCTGTAGGCTTCTCTGATGGGTCTGGATGATGTGTGTAGTCTGAGGGGGATTTGGAGGTTGAGAGGGGCTTTGGAATGGATGGTTTTATGGATGATGGGGATGGACTTGTGTAGGATTCTGAAGTGTATAGGCACCCAGTGTAGATTTTTTAAAATAGGAGTGATGTGGTCTCTTCTTCTAGAGTTTGTCAGGATTCTAGCTGCCGCATTCTGTATCATCATTTCTAAATTAAATTCTGTATAATCATTCTGTATAAATTCTGTATAATCATTCTGTATAAATTATATAAATATATATATATATAATTTATATATATATATAAAATTATATATATTATATATATAATTTATATTAATATATATATATATACTGTGATGAAGCGCCACCATACAAAGGGTAGAAAAGGCAGAATAAGTTGAAGGAAAATTCTACTAGTTCCCCGGGCTGGCCAAAGAGGGCCTATTTCAGACCATTCGAGTATAACCTGGGAGAGGAGCATCAGCCCACTCTCCCAACAAGGATGCTAGAAAACAACTGTGCCCTGCATCCCGCAGGACACACAAAACGGCCCAAACAGGAGTCACTGTGTCGTGACAAGGCTAATATATCGGGCCATTCAAATACATCCCAGGAGAGGGGAGTCAGCCTACTCTCCCAACAAAATACGAAGAACCAACTGTGCCCTGCATCCCGCAGGACACATAAAGTGGCTGGCCAAAGAGGGTACTAGCCAGGCTTATATGGACTACAACTCCCAAGCTAGAGGCTCAGGTAGATCCACCAATAGGGGAAGAAACAAACCACCCAGCTGAGCCTAATGAGAGGGAATTAAACTCAGAAGAAATAATGATGATCGAGGAGGAGGGTGTCCCCTAGTGGTGGAGCTGGCCAAAAAACCCCGGCTCTTTAGAGCAGGAGGGGAGTGCAATGGAGATAGCCTAACGGAGGAGTCTTCTTTATCCAGTATGGAGACAGAGTAAGTGGCTGTCTGGGGCTGGGGGAATTTTCCTAATTAAGAACATAAGAACATAAGAAAATGCCATAATGGGTCAGACCAAGGGTCCATCAAGCCCAGCATCTTGTTTCCAACAGTGGCCAATCCAGGCCATAAGAACCTGGCAAGTACCCAAAAACTAAGTCTATTCCATGTTACCATTGCTAATGGCAGTGGCTATTCTCTAAGGGGTAGATTTTCAAAAAACGCGAATAGGCGTACTTTTGCTGGCGCATCAGGCGCAAGCAAAAGTACGCTGGATTTTAGTAGATACGTGCGGAGCCGCGCGTATCCACTAAAATCCTGGATCGGCGCGCGCAAGGCTATGAATTCTGTATAGCCGGCGCGCGCCGAGCCGCGCTGCCTACCCCCATTCCCTCCAAGGCCGCTCTGAAATCAGAGCGGCCTTGGAGGGAATCCTCTAACGCCCTCCCCTCATCTTCCCCTCCCTTCCTCTATCTAACCCACCAACCCGGCCCTGTCTACACCCCCCCCTTACCTTTCTCCGGGGATTTACGCCTCCCGGAGGGAGAAGTAAATCCCCGCGCGCCAGCGGGCCTCCTGTGCGCCGGGCCGCGACCTGGGGGCGGGTACGGAGGGCGCGGCCACGCCCCCGGACCGCCCCGGGCCGTAGCCACGCCCCCGTACCCGCCCCCAAAACGCTGCCGCCACGCCCCCGAAACGCCACGACGACCGGGCCCGCCCCGACACGCCCCCCTCGGAGAATCCCGGGACTTACGCGAGTCCCGGGGCTCTGCGCGCGCCGGTAGGCCTATGTAAAATAGGCTCACCAGCGCGCAGGGCCCTGCTCGCCTAAATCCGCCCGGTTTTGGGCGGATTTAGGCGAGCAGGGCTCTGAAAATCCGCCCCTAAGTGAATTTAATAGCAGGTAAGGACTTCTCCTCCAAGAACTTATCCAATTCTTTTTTAAACACAGCTATACTAACTGCACAAACCACATCCTCTGGCAACAAATTCCAGAGTTTAATTGTGCGTTGAGTAAAAAAGAACTTTCTCCGATTAGTTTTAAATGTGCCCCATGCTAACTTCATGGAGAGGCTCCTAGTCTTTCTACTATCCGAAAGAGTAAATAACCGATTCACATCTACCCGTTCTAGACCTCTCGTGATTTTAAACATCTCTATCATATCTCCCCTCAGTCGTCTCTTCTCCAAGCTGAAAAGTCCTAACCTCTTTAGTCTTTCCTCATAGGGGAGCTGTTCCATTCCCCTTATCATTTTGGTAGCCCTTCTCTGTACCTTCTCCATCGCAATTATATCTTTTTTGAGATGTGGCGACCAGAATTGTACACAGTATTCAAGATGCGGTCTCACCATGGAGCGATACAGAGGCATTATGACATTTTCCGTTTTATTCACCATTCTCTTTCTAATAATTCCCAACATTCTGTTTGCTTTTGTGACTGCCGCAGCACACTGAACCGACGATTTCAATGTGTTATCCACTATGACACCTAGATCTCTTTCTTGGGTTGTAGCATCTAATATGGAACCCAACATTGTGTAATTATAGAATGGGTTATTTTTCCCTATATGCATCACCTTGCACTTATCCACATTAAATTTCATCTGCCATTTAGATGCCCAATTTTCCAGTCTCACAAGGTCTTCCTGCAATTTTTCACAATCTGCTTGTGATTTAACTACTCTGAACAATTTTGTGTCATCTGCAAATTTGATTATCTCACTTGACGTATTTCTTTCCAGATCATTTATAAATATATTGAAAAGTAAGGGTCCCAATACAGATCCCTGAGGCACTCCACTGTCCACTCCCTTCCACTGAGAAAATTGTCCATTTAATCCTTCTCTCTGTTTCCTTCTTTTAGCCAGTTTGCAATCCATGAAAGGACATCGCCACCTATCCCATGACTTTTTACTTTTCCTAGAAGCCTTTCATGAGGAACTTTGTCAAAAGCCTTCTGAAAATCCAAGTATACTATATCTACTGGTTCACCTTTATCCACATGTTTATTAACTCCTTCAAAAAAGTGAAGCAGATTTGTGAGGCAAAACTTGCCCTGGGTAAAGCCATGCTGACTTTGTTCCATTAAACCATGTCTTTCTATATGTTCTGTGATTTTGATGTTTAGAACACTTTCCACTATTTTTCCTGGCACTGAAGTCAGGCTAACCGGTCTGTAGTTTCCCGGATCACCCCTGGAGCCCTTTTTAAATATTGGGGTTACATTTGCTATCCTCCAGTCTTCAGGTACAATGGATGATTTTAATGATAGGTTACAAATTTTTACTAATAGGTCTGAAATTACATTTTTTAGTTCCTTCAGAACTCTGGGGTGTATGGGTGGAATGGGAGACTCATAAGGATGCATTTAAGATAGCTCTGGGGAAAATCTACCAGTGCCCTTAATATTGGGTCGGGACTGGTGCCGCCTACCAGAATTAATACATAACAAGCACACCTTGATAGGTACCAGGGCTCAGGAACAAACCTTGGGAGAGGTTTTTCCATTTGAGGAGGGTGAGGTAGTGACCGCTCCAGCAAGGGACGCAAACCCAGGGCCCAGGGAATGCGGGAAAAGAGGGGGAAATCTGACCTGATTGGGTGCAGTGAAAAAGAGGACCTAAAGGAAGAGATGGTAGAAAAGCTTCTTGCCCGTTACCCAGGATTTAAGGAGGAACAAAGGAGGGATCCAGTGTTAAAAGTTGCTTGGGAAAGGGCCAAAACGCTGGATCGTAGCGGCATAAATAAAAGCACTGGAGACTTTCCTTATTTCATGATGGACAAAGGCTTATTATATCATGTCGAGGAGGGCCTAAATAGTCAGGAACCGTGGGTACAGTTAGTGGTTCCCACTAGTCTGCAGGAAGACGTACTATCATTAGCCCATGACCATCCACTAGCTGGGCACTTGGGCAGGCATAGGACCTTGGCGAGGGTGAAGCGCAGGTTCTTCTGGCCTGGCATTTATGAGATGGTAAAAAGGTTTTGCCGGTCATGCCCCAGCTGTCAGCTGGTATCTCCGCACAAGCCCCCAAAAGCTCCTTTGGTACCGCTCCCGATAGTACAGGAACCAATGGATAGGATAGCGGTTGATATCATTGGGCCTCTAGAAAAGAGTAGACGGGCATCAATATATCCTGGTTATTATGGACTATGCCACCCGGTTCCCTTGGGCCATTCTATTGAGGTCCATGACGTGCAGTTGAGTGTTGTCGAGACTGCAGTCGATGGGCCAGATAAGCGAGAGTGAGAGCTCGATCCTGAGGTAGGAAGGCTTTCGCTTTAAGAGTGTCCAAGTCGGCCCCTATGAACGATAGGGTTTGAGAGGGAACTAGCCTGGATTTTGGATAGTTTATGAGAAACCCTAGGGAGATCAGGGTATGCCACATCAGTGCAGCTTGCTGACTGGGAGCCCTGATCAACCAATCGTCGAGATAGGGGCAGATGTGGACACTTTGACTCCTGAGAAAGGCAGCTACCACTACGAGGCACTTGGTGAAGACTCGTGGGGCAGATGCTAGGCTGAATGGTAACACTCGATATTGAAAGTGTTTTGGGCCTACTAGGAATCGCAGGAATCTGCGATGTGACGGAGTAATTGAAATGTGTATGTAGGCATCCTGGAGGTCTAGAGAGTTGAGCCAGTCTTCCCTTTGGAGAAGGGGAAGAAGAGAATCTAAGGTCACCATCTTGAACTTTTCTCTTTGTAGGTATTTATTTAAGGTGCGAAGATCCAGTATTGGGCGAACACCACCTGACTTTTTTGGTATCAGGAAATACTGGGAATAGAACCCCTGCCCCTGTTGGGAGAGGGGCACTGGTTCTATTGCTCAGGTCTGGAGGAGGAGGGAGACCTCCTGCTCCAGGAGCAGTGAGTGGTCGGATGTTACCCATGTCAGCCGAGGTGGGGAATCCAGTAGAACAGAGAGAAAGTTGAGGTGGTAACCTTGGGTTATTACAGCGAGTACCCACTGATCTGTGGTGACTGTGTGCCATGGTTTGGAGAAGTGGCACAACCGGCCTCCGACGGGAATGGTCGGAAGTGGAGGCTGGGTACTGCTCTCTAGGGAGGAGTCAAAAGCCAGATGCTGGACCTGGCTGGGGGGCTGGCTGTGACTTCTGTACTCGAGGTTGCCTGGATTGGACTTTTTGGTAAGGTTTAGAAGGTTGACCCCTGGACGCCGGGGGATAGAATCTCCTTTGCCAGTAGAATTGTCTCTTGAAGTCTCTCCTAAAAGATCTTTTGGAAGAGGAGGAGAGATCAGAAGGCAGTAAGGAGAGCTGGTGCAGAGTCTCTTGGTGGTCCTTGAGCTGCGCCACTGCTTCTTGAATCTTTTCTCCAAAAAGATTATCCCCAGCACAGGGCAAGTCAGCTAACCTGTCCTATACTTCTGGTCTGAGGTCTGAAGACTTTAGCCAGGCCCATCTCGCACTAATTCCTGCTGCCGAAACTCTGGAGGCGGTGTCGAAGATGTCATATGCCGACCGCACTTCATGTTTTCCAGCATCTAGACCCTTTTGTGCTAGGGCAAAAAGTTGGTCCTGGAATTGTAGAGGTAAGGCTTCAGCAAATTCCTGAATCTTCGTAAACAGGGCTCTGTTGTACTGGGTCATGTACAGCTGATAGGAAGCAATGCGAGAGATGAGCATTGACCCATGAAATACTTGCCTTCCGAATGCATCCAGAAATTTCTGTTCTTTTCCTGGGGGAATGGAAGAGTGGGGTTTGGAGCATCGTGCCCTCTTCTGGGCTGACTCCAATATCACTGAATGATGGTCTAGTTGAGCTCTCTGGAAACCAGGGGCTGACTGAACTAGATAGGTGGAATCTGCCTTACGGTTGACAGCTGCCACAGAGCCAGGGTGCTCCCAATTTCTCTTTAAAAGGTCCAAGAGGATATCATGAATAGGGATAGACATGATTTCCTTAGGAGCATCGAGAAATTGGAGAAGTTCCAACATCTGATGCCTTAGAGTCCTCTTCGGTCTGAAGCTGGAATGGAACTGTTTCAGACATTTCTTTTACAAAGTTGATAAAGGACAAGTCCTCTGGAGGAGAACACTTCCTTTCATCAGGAGGAGAGGGCTGTGAAGGCAGATCATCTGTATCCTCGGACGAATCATCGGTCCAGGGATTGTATGGCTCATCACCAGCTCCCATATGTTCATCAGAAGGGAGTAATGGTGTTATTCCGGAAGGTCTGGGACTAGGCATCGATGGCTTTGGAAGTGGAATTGAAGGCATCAATGGAGGCATTGAAGGCATTGATGAGGACATTGGAGGCATTGATGGAGGCACAGATGGAATCGGTGACACTGATGGATGTGTCGGTGTTAGTACTCTGGAGGGTGGAATGGAGATTGGTTTTTCTTCTTATTCCTCTGATGACAAGGGTATCGGTGAAGAAGGAATTGGGGCCATCGGTTCCCTCGGAATCACCAGTGGAAGGGCATTGATTAACTTATCCATTCTTGCCAATAGCGGTGCAAGCGCCATGGATATCGGGTCAGTGGCTGGAGCAGGAATCGGCACTGGCAACGATAGAGGTTTGAACCCCTGGAGTGCTTTACCGATGGCCTCTTGGATCATCTGACCCAATTCCTCACGGAAACCTGGGGCATGGATACCCGGTTCCGGAGTAGGAGGCAGCACTGGCGTAGCCGGAGGGTCCATGGTGAAAGTGGAGTCGCAGCTCCCGGCACCTGTCCAGGCGGGGAACGCCTTGGTGACCCAGAAACAGAAGAGGATGGGGCCTTTTCTGTATGGGACTTCTTTGTTGGTGCTCAGACGGCGTCGATGCCGAGGGCTTGCCTGTATCGGTGGCCTGAGCTTTCCGATGGTGGTGTCTATGTTTTTCTCGATGTTCTCCTCAGTCTTTCTCCTGAGGAGGAACAGAGAGGGTCGACGCCCGCGGAGTCGTCGAAGCAGGTCGGGCAGCAGCGTGTTCCCGGTGCTGGCGAGAAGTAGACGGCACTGGTTCAGACGACGTCGAAGCTATCAATGGAGGTGGGGTTTTTGGCTGAAAGAGAAGACCCATCTTCTCCAGCTGAGCCTTGCGACCCTTTGGTGTCATTTGGGCCCATTTGGTGCAAGTAATGACATCATGGTCGGACCCCAATCACATCACACAGACCGTATGAGGGTCAGTGATGGACATCGTTCAAGTGCAGTCAGGGCACCAACGAAAACCTGACGCCATGGCCTTGACAAAATTTAACCGCAGTGTAGTCGATGGCCGGTAGGCCACGAGGGAAAAACTCGACGGGAATCAACCGCAAGCTTTTAAAAAAACTTACTGTTCGGCCGCTGAGCAAAGTTTTTTTGAAAGTTTTAATGAAGTTCCATGAGGAAAAATTCCTTTCAGGAATCTCTGAAGAACTCCTTAACCCGCGTGGCTACTGCTGCGCGTAAAAAAGACTGAAGGGGGACCCCTGCTGGATGCAGGGTTGGTGCTGTGCTGGGCATGCCCAGTAGGTGCCAGTCAAAGTTCTAGAAACTTTGGCAAAAGTGTTACACGATTGGGCTCCATCCTGATGATGTCACCCATATGTGAGGACTACCATCCTGCTTGTCCTGTGAGAATTAATGAATCAATGTCTCATTGGGGCATGCTAGAGGGTTAAGTTTTAATATGCCTTAAATGACTGCTTCATGGAGTAGCTAGTCCATGAGAGGGGCAGTTATTTAAATCTAGTCCTCAGTAGAATGTATAACCTGGTGCAAGAGGTTACAGTGGTGGGGCTGCTAAGCAATAGTGATCATAATGCAATCAAGTTTGACATACTCGCTAGAAGGAGGACATTAAGAAAACATTGTAATAGCATATAACATTAAGAAAGGAGTCTATGATAGAATGAGAAGGGCTACCAAAATGATAAGGGGAATGGAACAGCTCCCCTATGAGGAAAGACTAAAGAGGTTAGGACTTTTCAGCTTGGAGAAGAGACGACTGAGGGGGGATATGATAGAGATGTTTAAAATCATGAGAGGTCTAGAACGGGTAGATGTGAATGGGTTATTTACTCTTTCGGATAGTAGAAAGACTAGGGGGCACTCCATGAAGTTAGCATGGGGCACATTTAAAACTAATCGGAGAAAGTTCTTTTTTACTCAACGCACAATTAAACTCTGGAATTTTTTGCCAGAGAATGTGGTTAGTGCAGTTAGCATAGCTGTGTTTAAAAAAGGATTGGATAAGTTCTTGGAGGAGAAGTCCATTACCTGCTATTAAGTTCACTTAGAGAATAGCCACTGCCATTAGCAATGGTTACATGGAATAGACTGTGGGTACTTGCCAGGTTCTTATGGCCTGGATTGGCCACTGTTGGAAACAGGATGCTGGGCTTGATGGACCCTTGGTCTGACCCAGTATGGCATTTTCTTATGTTCTTATGTTCTTAAAGATAAAATTAATTAGAAAAAAACTAGAAGGAACAGCTGCAAAGGTTAACATTTTGCATGAGGAATAGACACTGAGAAGAGAGGATCACCTTGCTGGTGGCTGAAAGGAATCAGTAAGTTTTTGCTTGGGACATTGTCTTTTTTAAAAGTATTGGGGCAAAGTTAACTATTTGGGAATATTATTTAGTGTGTTTGTGCTTTTAATAGTCAGTAAGGCAGTGAATAAACAAGTTAGACTGTATTTTTAAATAGTCAGTCAGTAAGGCAGCTAGTAAGCAGTAGTTAGTGTGTTTATTTTTAAAAATCTGTAAGGCAGCTAGTAAGCAGAACTGAGTGTTTGTATTAAAAAAAAAATTAGCCAGAAGCTAGAAATAAGCTAGGAGCAGTGTATACCTAAGTAAAAAGTTTGAAAAAGTTCAGTTCAGATACTCACCTTGGAAAGGTGTTGTGGTAGTGTTATTTGTTTTGATTAGGTACCAACATTTGTTAATCAAGAGAGCAGTGAGTCACTCTGGCTGACTAACTGAAGTTAGACTGTTTGTATTTCCCACCCACCCCTAGCTCATCCTTTAATTTATAGGCAGTTGCCACTTTCACAAAAAAAAAAAAAAAATACAAAATAAGAACAAAAACTTTATTGAGAGTTTGATCAGTCCCTTGTAGGCCACTACCAGACATATAGTGAATTCACTAATACATTTAAAGGAAGTTAATTAGACACATTCCTACACCCATAGCAACCTAAAACTTAACTAGGAACTGAACAAAATTGAGATGAAGGCAGCAGCCCAGCAGCAAGAGGGGGGCTTCCCAGTCTTTTGCATCGAGTGTCACATGTATGATTTTTTACCCCCCGGTGAGAAGTTGTACATGTGCATGCAATGCAAAGAGCTCCTGACTCTCAGAGAACGAGTCCGATCTCTGGAGGCTAGAGTGGCAGACCTGGAGGAGCAGAGGCAGACAGAGAGGTATATAGATGAGACCTTCAGGGACATAGTAGCCAAGTCCCAACTTCAGACTGGCAGCCCTGGTGCTGCCTTGGAGGAAGAAGGTCTCATGATTGGAGAGCATCAACCTGGTGCAGCAGGAAAGGATCATGTAGCAAGGACCTGCTCTCCACGTGATGCATTGTCCTTTCGCACCGAGGATATCTTCCCAAGGCCTACTGCCCAGGAGGGAAGGGTTAGGTCGGCCGTCATAGTTGGTGATTCGATTATTAGGAATGTAGATAGCTGGGTGGCTGATGGGCGTGAAGATCGCCTGGAAAGATGCCTACCTGGTGCGAAGGTGGCGGACCTCACTCATCACCTAGACAGGATTTTAGACAATGCTGGGGAGGAGCCGGCAGTCGTGGTACATGTGGGCACCAACGACATAGGAAAATGTGAGAGGGAGGTTCTGGAAGCCAAATTAGGCTCTTAGGTAGAAAGCTTAAATCCAGAACCTCCAGGGTAGCATTCTCTGAAATGCTCCCTGTTCCACGCGCAGGTCATCAGAGGCAGGCAGAGCTCTGGAGTCTCAATGCGTGGATGAGACGATGGTGCAAGGAAGAAGGATTCAGTTTTGTTAAGAACTGGGAAACCTTTTGGGGAAGGGGGACTATCTTCCGAAGGGATGGGCTCCACCTTAACCAGGGTGGAACCAGACTGCTGGTGCTAACCTTTTTAAAAGGAGATAGAGCAGCTTTTAAACTAGAACAAAGGGGAAAGCCGACAATCGCTCAGCAGCGCATGGTTTGGAGAGAACATCACTGTCGGGATGCCCAAATTCTAATGATGCATTAGAATTAGTGCATCCCGACAGTGAGGTTCCAATAATAAGAAAAGTAGTCCAAATGCCTGTAACTAAAAACTCACCTGAGCTAAAAAAATTCTAACTTATCCCTATCAATTAAAAAGCAGAATGAAAATACAAACAAAAAACAAACTTTGAAATGTTTGTATGCTAATGCCAGAAGTCTAAGAAGTAAGATGGGAGAATTAGAATGTATAGCAGTGAATGATAACATAGACTTAATTGGTATCTCAGAGACATGGTGGAAGGAGGACAACCAATGGGACAGTGCTATACCAGGGTACAAATTATATAGCAATGACAGAGAGGAGCACTCGGGAGGCAGTGTGGCACTTTATGTCCGTGATGGCATAGAATCCAACAGGATAAACATCCTGCATGAGATTAATTGCACAACTGAATCTTTATAGGTAGAAATCCCATGTGTGTCGGGGAAGACTATAGTGATAGGAGTATACTACCGTCCACCTGGTCAAGATGGTGAGACTGACAGTGAAATGCTAAGAGAAATTAGGGAAGCTAACCAAATTGGTAGTGCGGTGATAATGGGAGACTTCAATTACCCCAATATTGACTGGGTAAATGTATCATCGGGACCCGCTAGAGAGATAAAGTTCCCGGATGGAATAAATGATAGCTTTATGGAGCAATTGGTTCAGGAACTGACGAGAGAGGGCACAATTTTAGATCTAATTCTCAGTGGAGCAAAGGATTTGGTGAGAGAGGTAACGGTGGTGGGGGCTGCTTGGCAATTGTGATCATAATATGATCAAATTTGAATTAATGACTGGAAGGGGGACAAGTAAGCAAATCCACGGCTCTCGTGCTAAACTTTCAAAAGGGAAACTTTAATAAAATGAGAAAAATAGTTAGAAAAAAACTGAAAGGAGCAGCTATAAAGGTAAAAAGTGTGCAAGAGGCGTGGTCATTGTTAAAAAATACCATCCTAGAAGCACAGTCCAGATGTATTCCACACATTAAGAAAGGTGGAAAGCAGGCAAAACGATTACCGGCATGGTTAAAAGGGGAGGTGAAAGAAGCTATTTTAGCCAAAAGATCTTCATTCAAAAATTGGAAGAAGGATCCAACAGAGGAAAATAGGAAAATGCATAAACGTTGGCAAGTTAAATGTAAGACATTGATAAGACAAGCTAAGAGAGAATTTGAAAAGAAGTTGGCTATAGAGGCAAAAACTCACAGTAAAATCTTTTTTAAATATATCCGAAGCAGAAAGCCTGTGAGGGAGTCAGTTGGACCGTTAGATGATCGAGGGGTTAAAGGGGCACTTAGAGAAGATAAGGCCATTGCGGAAAGATTAAATGATTTCTTTTCTTCGGTGTTTACTGAAGAGGATGATGGGGAGGTACCCATACTGGAAAAGGTTTTCATGGGTAATGATTCAGATGGACTGAACCAAATCACGGTGAACCTAGAAGATGTGGTAGACCTGATTGATAAACTGAAGAGTAGTAAATCACCTGGACTGGATGGTATACACCCCACAGTTCTGAAGGAACTAAAAAATGAAATTTCAGACCTATTAATAAAAATTTGTAACCTATCATTAAAATCATCTATTGTACTTCAAGAATGGAGGATAGCTAATGTAACCCCAATATTTAAAAAGGGCTCCAGGGGCGATCTGGGAAACTACAGACCAGTTAGCCTGACTTCAGTGCCAGGAAAAATAGTGGAAAGTGTTATAAACATCAAAATCACAGAACATATAGAAAGACATGGTTTAATGGAACAAAGACAGCATGGCTTTACCCAAGGCAAGTCTTGCCTCACAAATCTGCTTCACTTTTTTGAAGGAGTTAATAAACATGTGGATAAAGGTGAACCGGTAGATGTAGTGTACTTGGATTTTCAGAAAGTGTTTGACAAAGTTCCTCATGAGAGGCTTCTAGGCAAAGTATAAAGTCATGGGATAGGTGGCGATGTCCTTTCGTGGATTGCAAACTGGCTAAAAGACAGGAAACAGATTGTAGGATTAAATGGACAATTTTCTCAGTGGAAGGAAGTGGGCAGTGGAGTGCCTCAGGGATCTGTATTGGGAACCTTACTTTTCAATATATTTATAAATGATCTGGAAAGAAATACGAGTGAGATAATCAAATTTGCAGATGATATAATATTGTTCAGAGTAGTTAAATCACAAGCAGATTGTGATAAATTGCAGGAAGACCTTGGGAGACTGGAAAATTGGGCATCAAAATGGCAGATGAAATTTAATGTGGATAAGTGCAAAATGATGCATATAGGGAAAAATAACCCATGCTATATTTACACAATATTAGGTTCTATATTAGGTTCTACATCCCAAGAAAGAGATCTAGGCGTCATAGTGGATAACACATTGAAATTGTTGGTTCAGTGTGCTGCAGCAGTCAAAAAAGCAAATAGAATGTTGGGAATTATTAGAAAGAGAATGGTGAATAAAACGGAAAATGTCATAATGCCTCTGTATCGCTCCATGGTGAGACCGCACCTTGAACACTGTGCATAATTCTGGTCGCCGCATCTCAAAAAAGATATAATTGCAATGGAGAAGGTACAGAGGAGGGCTCCCAAAATGATAAGGGGAATGGAACAGCTTCCTTATGAGGAAACACTAAAGAGGTTAGGACTTTTCAGCTTGGAGAAGAGAAGGCTGAGGGGGGGATATGATAGAGGTGTTTAAAATCATGAGAGGTCTAGAACGGGTAGATGTAATTCGGTTATTTACTCTTTCGGATAATAGAAAGACTAGGAGGCACTCCATGAAGTTAGCGTGTGGCACATTTAAAACTAATCGGAGAAAGTTCTTTTTCACTCAACGCACAATTAAACTCTGGAATTTGTTGCCAGAGGATATGGTTAGTGCAGTTAGTATAGCTGTGTTTAAAAAAGGATTGGATAAGTTCTTGGAGGAGAAGTCCATTACCTATTAATTGAGTTGACTTAGAAAATAGCCACTGCTATTACTAGCAACTGTAACATGGAATAGACTTAGTTTTTGGGTACTTGCCAGGTTCTTATGGCCTGGATTGGCCAGTGTTGGAAACAGGATGCTGGGCTTGATGGACCCTTGGTCTGACCCAGTATGGCATGTTCTTATGTTCTTATACCACTTTGGGAGCCCAAATAAAATGTATTCTATGCATTTAAAAAGGTCAAAGGAAGACCAAATGACTGCCAGCATGGTTTAATGGTGAAGTGAAAAAGGCAGTTAAACCCAAACATGAATAGTTCAAAAAAATAGAAACAGACCCACAAATAAAGAAAATATACAATAGCTTAAGGACTGGCAAGTTAGATGTAAAACAACAGTAAGATAAGCCAAGAGAGAATTTGAGAAGAAGGAAAAAGCCTGTGAGGGAATCTGTTGGGTTGCTAGATGGCTTAGGGATAAATAGGCTGCTCAGGTAGGACAAGGAAATAGCAAAAAAAATTGATTTGAATTCTTTGCCTTGTTCTTTACTTAGGAAGATGTTGGGAACATATTACACCTGAAACATTCTTTAATGTTGATAATTCTAAGCAACTAAAACAAATCTCTGTGATAATGGAAGATATAATAGATCAAATTGACAAAATAAAGAGTAACAAATTACCAGCTCAGAAGTGGATGCCCTCAAATCCTGGTGATTTGTTTTTCTTTATTTTGTCAACTCAGTTCTAAAAGAACACAAAGATGAAACTGCAAACCTGTTGCTAAAAATCTGTAAGCTATCATTTAAAACTATTTCCATACCCTCTTCTGCAGGCACACCGGTTTTCAGGACAGCCATAATGAATATGCATGAAATAAATATGAATACATTGGAGATGCAATTTATGCAAATCTATCGCATGCATTTTTATTGTGACAATCCTGAAAACCCGACTGGTTAGGTGTGCCTCTAGGAGAGGGCTGGGAAAAGAAAATTATTCCTTACCTGCTAATTTTCGTTCCTGTAGTACCAAGGATCAGTCCAGACGGTGGGTTATGTCCCCCGTCCAGCAGATGGAGTCAGAACAGACTTCGAGGGACGTCACCAGTATAAGCCAGTGCTCCCTCTGCTGGAGCTCAGTATCCCGTATAGCAAAGCCCAAAGGACCCGAAAGGGATTGAATCAAGTTACTCAACATACCTGAAAAGACAGGCACTAAACTGCAATAACAATGAACCGCCAACGAGCGGTAAGAACCCAACTTGTAGAGAGCTGTGCAAAACAGAAACAAGGCACAAACAGCAGGTAATAGAAGATATCGACAGGCATCAGAACCGAGCAGAAGCAGAAAGATCCCAGAGTGGTGGGCGTCTGGACTGATCCTTGGTACTACAGGAACGAAAATTAGCAGGTAAGGAATAATTTTCTTTTCCCTGTACGTACCAGGATCAGTCCAGACGGTGGGATGTACCAAAGCTTCCCTAAACCGGGTGGGCCCCTGAAAGCCCTGCTCGGAGAACCTGGGCACCAAAGTGTCCCATGGAGGACGACGCCAGGTGCAGTCGATAATGTCGTGAAAAGGTATGCAGCGACTTCCACGTCGCTGCTCGGCAGATCTCCTGGGAGGAGACGGAGCGAGATTCCGCCCAGGACGCCGCCTGTGAGCGGGTGGAATGAGCGATAACCCCGCTAGGCGGAATACGGCCAGCTCCAATGTAGGAGACCGAGATAGCTTCTTTAAGCCATCGCGCAATCGTTGTCTTCGAGGCCTGACACCCCTTCTTCGGACCGGACCAGAGAACGAAGAGATGATCTGAGAGCCGGAAATCATTGGTCACCTCCAGGTAGTGACGCAAGGTGCGCTTGACATCCAAGAGACGAAGAGACCTAGGCTCGCTGGGTCCAAAGGACGGAAGTTCCACCGTCTGATTCAAGTGAAAAGACGAGACAACCTTCAGAAGGAAGGAAGGTACGGTGCGCAGGGAGACACCGGAATCCGTGAACCTGAGATAAGGCTCCCTGCAGGACAACGCTTGTAGCTCCGAGACACGACGCGCGGAGCAGATGGCCACAAGGAAGACCGCCTTTAGAGTCAGATCCTTGAGGGTCGCTCCACGTATCGGCTCAAAAGGTGCCCCTGACAAGGCTCGAAGCACCAGGTTGAGACTCCAGGAGGGACAAGGATCCCGGACAGGAGGGCGCACATGTTTGACACCCTTGAGGAAACGGGCAACGTCCGGTTGCAGGAGAAGAGAGCCATCCACGCGCACGAAGGAACTCAGGGCCGACACCTGGACTCGTAGGGAATTATAGGCGAGTCCCTTATCCAGACCATCTTGAAGGAACTGCAGAATCGACGGGACAGACGCCTCCGTGGGTCGGATCCCCCTGGAAGAACACCAGACGTCGAACGTTCTCCAAACTCGCACATAAGCAACAGAAGTAGAAGACTTCCGGGCCCGCAGCATTGTAGAAACTACCGCCTCAGGGTAGCCCCTGCGTCGAAGGCGGCGCCGTTCAAAAGCCATGCCGCAAGACAGAAGAGTTCGGCCTGGTCGAAATATACTGGACCCTGGCGCAGGAGCCGAGGAAGATGACCGAGCCGAAGCGGGCCGTCCACCGCCAGCTGGAGAAGGTCCACAAACCAGGGCCTGCGCGGCCACTCCGGAGCGACGAGTACCACAGGACCTTGATGATTTTCTATCCTGCGGAGCGTTTTGCCCACCAGGGGCCACGGAGGAAAGACGTAGAGCAGCCGACGAGTCGGCCACGGAAGGGCTAGGGCATCCACCCCCTCCGCGCCTCGTTCCCTCCGGCGACTGAAAAACCGAGGTGCCTTGGCGTTGGCGGCCGTGGCCATCAGATCGAAATGCGGTGCGCCCCACCGCTGAATTACCAGCCGCATCGCCTCGGCGGAGAGCTCCCATTCGCCGGGATCCAGTTGTTGACGACTGAGAAAGTCCGCCTGGATATTGTCCACTCCGGCGATGTGAGAAGCTGCGATCCTGACTAGATGCCTTTCCGCCCACTCCATTAGGGGGGTCGACTCTAGGGAGACATGCTTGCTTTTCGTGCCTCCCTGTCGATTGATATAGGCCACCGTGGTGGCGTTGTCGGAGAGGATTCGTACTTCCCTGTTCCGCACCAGGGGAAGGAACCGCTGTAGTGCCAGCCGCACCGCCCTGGTCTCCAGACGGTTGATCGGCCAGGTCGCCTCTGTCGGGGACCACATTCCCTGCGTTGCGCTGCGGTCGCAGACGGCGCCCCAGCCCACGAGGCTGGCATCGGTGGTGACCACCACCCAATTGGGAACATCGAGAGAGACACCCTGAGCCAGATTCGTCGGCACCAGCCACCAGTCCAGACTGTCCCTGGCGACAGAGGGGAGAGGAAGGATCACCTGATAATCCTGGGACACCGGTTTCCACCTGGAGAGGAGGGACGCCTGCAGAGGGCGCAGGTGCGCAAAAGCCCAGGGCACCATATCGATGGTGGACGCCATCACTCCCAGCAACTGAAGATAATTCCAGGAAGTGGGCTCCTGCAAAGCTGAAAAATGACAGACATGCTCCCGCAACAACTGAGCCTTGTCAGGACGCAAAAACACCTTGCCCTGCAGCGTGTCGAAGCTGGCACCCAGGAAGTCCAGGCGCTGAGAAGGAACCAAAGAACTCTTGGCGAAGTTCACGACCCATCCCAGGGATTGGAGGACCTGGACCACCCTGGCCACCGACTCCTGTCCGTGGGCAAAGGACTTCGATCGAATCAGCCAATCGTCCAGATAGGGATGGACAAGTATCCCGTCCCTGCGGAGAGCCGCGGCGACGACAACCATGATCTTGGTGAAGGTGCGAGGGCGCTGTCGCTAGACCGAACGGGAGAGCTGTGAACTGGACAGTGCTGGCCACAGAACCTTGAAGCGGAGAAAACGACGATGCGCCGGCAGGATGGGAATGTGCAAATAGGCCTCCGTCAGATCCAAGGAGGCCAGAAATTCCCCTCGATGAACCTGCTGCAATCACCGAGTGCAGCGTCTCCATGCGGAACCTGCTGACTCGCAGAGACTTGTTGACTTCCTTGAGATCGAGAATGGGCCGGAAGGAACCGTCCTTCTTTGGCACGACGAAGTAGATAGAATAGTGACCCGAGCCCACCTCGGCCGAAGGGGATGGGGGCAATGGCTCCTATGCCCTGTAGTCGATCCAGAGTCTGCTGTATCGCCGCCCTCTTGAGGTCCGAAGCACAGGGGGAGAAGAGGAACCGGTTCTCTGGAGGGACGGGCAACTCCAAAGCGTGCCGTCCCTTATAGTGTCCAGGAACCCACTGGTCCGCCGATATCCTTACCCACTCCCCGTAGAAATCCGCCAGGCGACCCCCTATCCTGGGCGTGGGGGAGTGGGGGCATCTGGCATCATTGGGACGACTTTGGTGGAGGAGGACCCTGTCCGGAGCCGTCACGGGCGGAGCGGCGCCCACCGAAAGGACCGAGACCAGGTCTGGGTCTGGAGGAGGAGGAGGAGGCAGCACGGGTCCCCGGCTGCTTGTACGACCTATAGCGCCTCTGCGCTCCGGGTTCTAGTTCTGGGTAGACGCAAAAGCCCCTGGAGGGTCGATGTCTGTCTTCAGGGAGTAGGTGAACAGCATTCTCCCCGAGAGATTTGTGATCTGATCCCAGTCATCTCAACACAAGAATTTTCCGCGGAAAGGCAAGGACCCCAAGCTCGACTTAGAGGAGGCATCCGCCGCCCACCACAGTGCGGAGCCAAAGGGAGCCTCCTAGCCGCCACCACGATTACAATGGAACGCGCCCTGTACTCGGAAGGAGAGATCATACAGAGGCATCGGCCCCATAGGGCTATCGCGGACTCCAGGCGGCAGGCCTGCGCAGCTTCGTGCGCTGGGTAACGGCTTGAAGAAGTCAGCCACTGTTGCACCCAACGGAAGACTGGCCCGCTGAGCCAGTTGAGCGTGGTACACAGTGACAGCCCGGCATCATGCCCAAGGGATACTTCGAAAACCTTCTTCAAGAATACCTCCAACTTGCGGTCCTGAGTATCCCGGAGCTCCGTGCCGCCCGTGACCGGGATCGTCGTCCTCTTGGTGACCGCCAAGACGGCCGAATCCACCTTGGGAACCTTGATAAGATCCAAGAAGTCTTCTGGCAGCGGGTACAACTTCTCCATGGCACGAGTGACCTTAAATGAGGCTTCAGGGGTA